>NC_091471.1:26103124-26710624 GCF_036971445.1 Narcine bancroftii
GCTCATCGTATAAGTGTACTAATAAATCATTAGGAGTAGTTTTGTTGTTGAACAGTTGATACAAATAGACCATTTTAAAATAAAGTTATGAAACAAGAATGCGAATTTCTACTAGACAAAATGAACACCACATATAACATAAGATTGGGGTAATAATAAACTACAGCAGAGAAAACCTTCAAGAAAGTCCAAAAGATTCAGAACATTTACATGCTGCAAATTTCTGCTCTGCAACCTCACCTCTAAAATTCCTTTAAGTCAGCAAATTATCAGGCTGAAGCAATTATTTTTTAAAAGTCTGCAAATTCAACAAGACACCAGTTGGTCCTCAGCCCATTTTGCCATTCTGTTTACTTTCCAGTCTCTCATTCAGTTTAGGAAGAAAACTGGGAGTTCCTTATTGCTTAACAAGTAGCTGTACCATGAATCTCTTGAGCATGAATAGGCAACAAAAGTTTAATCCATGGCGCTCTGGCTGCTATCATGTAGAATACACAAGGCATACTCCACAAATCCCTGCATGCGAGAAAATTGAAAAACAGCCTTGTGTGAAAATGAATGTCTTTCCCTGTATTCAATATATTTTCCAGTCTATTCCTTGTAAGATTACTCAAAAATTTTTTAAAGATTTGAATGCTTCAGTGAGGAAATTTTTGTGGAAAGGTAAAATGGTGAAGGTGTCATTGCAAAAATTGTCTTGGAAGTATGCTTTAGGAGGTTTGCAACTTCCTCATTTTCAGAATTATTATGAATCGGCACATTTGAAATTTATTAATAGGATGTTTGAAGTGGATAAGCCTTTGGTATGGGGTAATATTGAATTATCTCAGATTGATGAGAAGAAGATGGATCATTTCATTTATAAATGGAATTCTCAGCTTTTACAGAGTTATAATTTATCAATGTTGAAACATTTAATGGAATTATGAACTGAGAAGAATGAAATTGTAGGTAAAATCTCAGCTAAAACTTTATTTCAAAATAAGCTTTTTCCTTTTACATTAAATAATCAACTTTTGAAATTGTGGGAACAGAAGGGAATTAGATTGGTAGAAGATTGTTATGAGGCTGGGTATTTTATTTCATTTCAAAGAATGAAAGAGAAATATGAAATTTCTTTGAATACTTTGTTTTCTTATTATCAGGTTAGAGCTTTATTGTTGGATAATTTTGGGCATATGTTATGGTTACCTAGATGGTCTAAATTTGAAAGTTTACTTACTGAAGGTGGTAAGAAAGGATTTATATCTGAGATGAATGCTCTATTACAGAATAAAATGCTTAAGCCAGATATTTAAAAATCTAAATTAAAACAGGAAAAAGATTTGTCCATATCTATTTCTTACGATGATTGGATGACTTTATGTGAAGACAATATGACCAAAATTGTAAATGTAAGGTATGGATTGGTTCATTATAACTTTATTCATCAGTTATATTTAACCCCTGAGAAGTTAGGGAAATGTAAGTTTATTTCTTCTGATTTATGCTTTAGGTGCCATAAACAAACAAGTTGATTCATTTTGACATTCTACGTGGTCGTGTGAAACGGTGAAACCTTTTTGGAATAGAATTAAGGAACTTTTAGAAGCTTTATTTAAATTTAAAATTTCACTTGATCCTATGGTATTTTTACTGGGTTATATTAAGAAATTGAGTTTGGAATTAAAATTAGATAAGTCTCAAATTGCTTTCTTGAGATTGGTTTTAACTGTGGCTAGAAATTGTTTGGAAATTACTTGGAAAGATGAGACAGATTTGCGTATTCAACAATGGCATTTGGAAATGAGGTTTTGTATTCCATTGGGAAAAAAAATAACATAATTTACATAACAATTATTCTTTCTTTGTTAAAGTTTGGAGCCTGTATATCAGATTGAATTTGTAATAGATTTTTTTCCCACAATTGCTGGGGTTGCACTAAACCATGGCAATAATTGAAGATCGTGTTATATGGCGAGCTCTCCACTGGCCACCGAGACAGAGGTGCACCAAAGAAGAGGTACAAGGACTGCCTAAAGAAAGCTCTTGGTGCCTGCCACATTGACCACCGCCAGTGGGCTGATATCGCCTCAAACCATGCATCTTGGCACCTCACAGTTCGGCGGGCAGCAACCTCCTTTGAAGAAGACCGCAGAGCCCACCTCACTGTCAAAAGACAAAGGAGGAAAAACCCAACACCCAACCCCAACCAACCAATTTTCTCTTGCAACCGCTGCAACAGTGTCTGCCTGTCCCACATCGGACTTGTCAGCCACAAACGAGCCTGCAGCTGACGTGGACTTTACCCCTCCATAAATCTTCGTCCGCGAAGCCAAGCCAAAGAAGAATTGAAGGTTGTTATGTAACTTGATCTCCACTTTTACTCTATCTTTTTCTTTCTTTCTTTTGGGGTCATTTAGAGGGGGGTTGGGAGGGGTGGGTGGTTTAGGGTTGGGGTGGGGGGGTTATATGGGGTAAAATATTATGTACTTAAATTTTTATTGTATGATTTATTATGATCAATAAATAAAAATTTCCAAAAAAATTGACAGCCTTCCTGCAAGGAATATTCATAGATTACAGGGGTAAAGCTAAAGAGAGTGCCTGTAGGGTTGAATCTGGAGATGGGAATAGCTCTGTGAATGAAGGATTAAAACAACATTAACATTATTCTATTCCTTTTGCATTCCCAAACATAAAAAATAAAATGTAGCAATTTTTCCTTTTAAGACCAATGCACAAGCTTGTCTCTCATGAAAGGTACAGCTATCCACATCCAAACAATGTGTGTTCTTTATTTGCCAATCCACTTGTCACTTGAAGTGGTGAATGCGGGCTCAATTTTAACATTTATGAAAAATTTGGGCAGGTACATGGATAGGAGGGATATGGAGGCCTCTGGACTGGGTGCAGGTCAGTGGAACTCTGCAGAATAATAGTTTGGCACAGACTAGAAAAGCCAAAGGGCCCGTTTTCTGTGCTTCAATGTCCTTATGGTTCTAAATAGTGAAAGAATGTGCTCGCCCTCAAATTCAACAAAATCTATTGCCATTTTGATGGCCTTTTTTTAATCCTTTTTCTTATTTACAACAACAGAGGCGATTTAGCCCTTTGGGTCCACACTACCTCCAAGGGGAGCAATGCCAGTGGTCCTTTTTGTTTCCCTATAGGAGTCACGGTTAGTGCAACACTTTCTTTTTTTCTTTGGCTTGGCTTCGCGGACGAAGATTTATGGAGGGGGTAAAAAGTCCACGTCAGCTGCAGGCTCGTTTGTGGCTGACAAGTCCGATGCGGGACAGGCAGACACGATTGCAGCGGTTGCAAGGGAAAATTGGTTGGTTGGGGTTGGGTGTTGGGTTTTTCCTCCTTTGCCTTTTGTCAGTGAGGTGGGCTCTGCGGTCTTCTTCAAAGGAGGTTCTGCCCGCCAAACTGTGAGGCGCCAAGATGCACGGTTTGAGGCGTTATCAGCCCACTGGCGGTGGTCAATGTGGCAGGCACCAAGAGATTTCTTTAGGCAGTCCTTGTACCTTTTCTTTGGTGCACCTCTGTCACGGTGGCCAGTGGAGAGCTCGCCATATAACACGATCTTGGGAAGGCGATGGTCCTCCATTCTGGAGACGTGACCCATCCAGCGCAGCTGGATCTTCAGCAGCGTGGACTCGATGCTGTCGACCTCTGCCATCTCGAGTACTTCAACGTTAGGGGTGTAAGCGCTCCAATGGATGTTGAGGATGGAGCGGAGACAACGCTGGTGGAAGCGTTCTAGGAGCCGTAGGTGGTGCCGGTAGATGACCCATGATTCGGAGCCGAACAGGTGTGTGGGTATGACAACGGCTCTGTATACGCTTATCTTTGTGAGGTTTTTCAGTTGGTTGTTTTTCCAGACTCTTTTGTGTAGTCTTCCAAAGGCGCTATTTGCCTTGGCGAGTCTGTTGTCTATCTCATTGTCGATCCTTGCATCTGATGAAATGGTGCAGCCGAGATAGGTAAACTGGTTGACCGTTTTGAGTTTTGTGTGCCCGATGGAGATGTGGGGGGGCTGGTAGTCATGGTGGGGAGCTGGCTGATGGAGGACCTCAGTTTTCTTCAGGCTGACTTCCAGGCCAAACATTTTGGCAGTTTCCGCAAAGCTAGTACAGCACCAATTACCCATGTTCAAATCCACCACTGTAAGGAGTTTATATGTTTTCCTCTGGATTCTCCAGTTTCATCTCACATTCCAAAGATATATGGGTTCATAAATTAATTGGTGAGACAGGTGTAATTCAGGAGTGTGGGCTGTTACGAGCTGCATGTAATAGGCAGCAATGGGCATTGAACCAATGTTTAATTTTTAAAAACTAATTTTATTTCTAACTTTTAATCTATCCTCAAAACTAAATCTATCCCGAGCTATGCACAGGGGTGGGTGTGTGTGTCAAAGTTCAGTCTTTCAAATTCAGTGTTGAAACATTGACCTTTGAAATTTGATGCCCTGAATAAATTTTGAACTGATGGGAAGACTGGAGCTGTGATGAAGAAATGTCCATCCAAACGAGCTCCTGGTCGTTTTGTGGGCAAGACTCAAACTGCGCAGCCTCCATGAAGCTTCCAAGACCCTGGCACCGGTCTCTTCAAGTACGCTCACTGCTAGTCACACTTAAAATGAAGCCATCTCTCCTGTTAGCCACAGGCAAAATGAAGCACTTTGCTTCCCAAATTCACAGATCATGCTTTGCTCTGAATTCCACAAAAACGAGCTGTTTCCAAAAGCTGTTTTCTCTCGAGCCGTCAGAAGGGTTCTCCCTTTGCAAAATCACAGTGTCTTTGCAAATGTATCGAATCTGGAACACACACAACCCACCCACCCCTGTGACAAACCTTCCCTCAGTTCTTCCAATGTATCGAATTATCACTGGGCTATGACTTGGTGCTTGTGTGAAATGTTAACTGTGGCTGTTCAGTCCTTCCTGTCTATACTATCCCTTTCAGTGATAATACCATTTTACTAAAAATGGGAGTTCATAAAAGGGCTCATTGTGCTGGAAGGGCCTGTAACCATACTGTATTTTTTATCAATTTCATTTTGCCTACATTTGAAGTCACCAATTAACCTTTAATGTGGAAGGAGACTATAGAGTATTCTAAGAATCTGACATTGCTCATAGGGACAATGAACATACTCCAAACATTTAGCTGCAAGGTCAGATCAAACCCAAGGTCATTAAAACTGTGAGACAGCAGTCACTGACTATCACCACATAAATGTTAGATCAGAATTGCTAAACTGAGAGTATTCAAAAAGATAGTCATTCTATTAAAAATGGAGGATCAAGACACTAACTTTTTGAGAATTATTTTCAATAGAAAATCAAGCATAATATGGAAAGATAGGAGGTCTTTTCACAATTAAAAATAGTTTGGATGTAACAAAAGAGGTTTTTTTTTATTGAGAGATTGGTTAGGATTGATATTTAAAGGGATCTTGGTTTGCTTGTACATGATTGCCTGATAGCTAACATGTTGATATTGCAAGTGATTACAAGGACAAATACAATGTTAGCCTTTCTTATGAGAGGGTTTGATTGCAGGAGTTAAGAATTGATAATGATAATGTTTATCGTCATTTTCATTGTACACTGTACATTTGCAGCAAAATTCTTACCTGCTGCAGCTGGACAGATACTTTTTAAAAATAAACTAAAAAAATTATACTTGATTCAATTAAAAAGAGACAATACAAAAAAAATACATCATAAATATTCAGTTTTTGAGTCACAGAGGAATACAGCATGGAAACAGGCCACCCGATCTACCCATGACTCCACAAGGTTCAATATACTTGTACTCCTGGATCCTTCTGCTCTACCACACTCCCCAGATCCCTCTGTATGTCCTACCCACATTAGACTTACCAAAATGCAACACCTCCCATTTCTCTGCATTAAATTCCATCAACCATTCCTCTGCCCACTTGATTAAGATCTTGCTGCAATTTTTAGCAACTGTCTCACTACCTATAACAGACACTCTAGTGTCATCGGCAAACTTGCTTATCATCTAATCATGTAGCAGAAGTACATATGATTATGAGAGGCATAGATCGCAGGGACAGCAAGCATCTTTTTCCAAGGGCAACAATAGCAAATACCAGAGAACATCTGTCTAAGGTGACTGGAGGAAAGATTAGGGTAACTCTTTTTTTTTACACAGACAGGGATAGGTGTCTGGAATGGAGTCAGTGGTGGAGCTGGTACAATAGGGACATTCAAAAGACTCTTAGATGGGTACATTTATGTAAGAAAAATAGAGGGTTATGGGTGTGAAGTAGGAAAAAGTTAGATTGTTGTGGATTACATTTATATAGATCAGCACAATATGATGGGCTGAAAGGCCTGTTCTATGCAGTAATGTTCTATGTTACATACATTGTCATCTAACAAACAATGGGCCCAGCATCGAACCTGTGGGATACCAGTCAGAAGAACAAACTTCCACTATCATCCTCTGCTTTCTTGTTTCCATTCTGCTACCTTGCCTTGGATCCCATGTGATCTACCCTCCCAGAGCAGCCGACCATGTGGAATTTTATTAAATGCCTTGTACTGTTCTGTAATTGCCAGGCTTTTCCTTGCAGCCTTTCTTGAATAGAGGCACAATATTTTCCACCCTCCAGTCTTCTGGCACTTCACATGTACTTAATGAGGACAATGATTTATTTTTTTTATTTATGTAGATGTACACCACTGTCAAAGGCCAATTTGGCCCTAAGAGTCCATTAACCTACATCCCAGTTCATGTTTGAAGGGTGGAAGGAATCCGGAGCCTCAGGAGAAAACTCATGCAAACATTAGAAGAATATATACAAACTCCTTACAGACAGCATTGGATTTGAACCACGTCTAGTCCCAATCGCCAAATCGCGTGCGGGTGCTGTGTCTGTGGGCGTGTCGGTTCCCTGTTGCAAATTCCCCCTGCATGGGCCCTCTGAACTTGTACTCATCATCACAGTAGAGGAAGAAAAAGCAATTCCAGACTCTTTCAAAGCCCTGAAACCACAGATGGAAGTGGTGAGTTGCAATTTCATATGGTTTTCCTCAGAGAACAGTTGGTAAATTGTAACATGTGTACAATGTTCTACATCAGAATTCTTAACTAGAGTTATTGTACAATGAGAAAATCTATGAATATATCGCTAAATGTTTCAGTGTCATTGCTCAGAATTTTAAAATGAGCTTAAATGCCTCAGGTTAATGGAATTCAGTTTTATTTTCTTGAAGCTACATTTTAATAATCTCGTCATATCATGTACCTACTTCCTTTGATACACCTAAATTAATTTGTTTCTTTCATCGGTGACTTATTTTCATTATTAATTTCACTACACAAGGTGTGATAATGCATCATGCTGTGGCATTTGAAAGCTGAATTCCATTCATAATCATTTTCTGAACTTGATATGGGTTATGGACAATGACTGAACTCTGCTCAAAATAAGGATCAAAGACTCAAATCATACCTCCAAGCTAGTTAAAAAGCAACACCAGCAAGCATGATGCAACACACAAAATGGTTGAGGAACTCAGCAGGTCAGGAAGCACCCATGGAAGGCAAAAGATGGTCTACATTTCAGCCTAAAACATTGACATTTTGCCCTCCGTTGATGCTGCCTGACCCATTGAGTTCTCATGCATTCTATGTGATTTCCGGCATCTACAGTCTCTCATTGGCCTCTTGAAAGCTCTCTGTATGTCAACAAAGTAGATGGAAGATTCTCAATGAGTTTTTCAGCTCTTCTGAGCTATTGCCTATTACCTTCAATTAGAACACACACCTCATTAATGTATTCCAAAAGCTGCATTTGCTTTCTTTCAAGAGGGAATTGTACAAATAATTTTTTAATCTTCGATTTATCCTCACATTACAAATAAAAATAGAACAATTCACCTAATGATCTCCAGTGGTTCAATCAAGTTGACGTAATTCAAACTATACAGCATCCAAAGATTATTCTGTAGCGGTGGCTACTCTGCTCCTGCAATAACACACACAACCAGTGAGCAGACTAGTTTATTGCAGGCTGCTGGGCTGCATTTATACTCCCAGCCCACACCTGGCTGAGAACTGTGCTGGAGGGCGCTGACGTCACCTGGGCGTCACGTGGTCCCCCAGCACAGGTTTCTGAGCCCCGTGCTGGAAGAAGGGAAACCCCCCCCCACCCCCCAACGGCGCCATTTTGGCTGGTTGCCCCGCCGAGTGGCTTACAAGGAGGGCCGGTTCGCCTGCCTTGTGGTGAGCCGCCGCACAGCCCCCCAACCCCAGAACCGGCACCAATGTCCTTTTTTGCCGGGCGGCCTCGCTTCTTGGGCTGGGCAGCAACCACGGGCTTGGTGGGATCGAGGTGCGCTGGCTTCAGCCTGTCCATGGTAAACAGCTCCCGCCTGCCGCCTATGTCCAGCGTGAACGTCAAGCCGGAACATTGTACAACCCTGTACGGCCCCTCATACGGTCGCTGCAGAGGTGCTGCGATCGGGCCCCGCCAAACGAAAACGTACTCCGCGGAAAGCAGTTTGCCAGGAATGTGAGACGGGCAGGTACCATGCCTGGGCGGTGGTGTGGGTTCGAAGGTGTCCAAGCGTGCCCTGAGGTGAGAAAGTAGTTCATAAGACGACCGCTGGGGATTGTGAGGTGCATTGATGAACTCACCAGGTAGTGCCAGCAGCGCACCATAGACCAGCTCAGCTGATGACGCCTGCAGATCTTCCTTGCACCCAAGGCAGTTCGTCCGTCCAGTCGGGAGCAGTGAGGCGGGCCACAAGTGCCGACTTAAGGTGGCGGTGCAGACGTTCGACCAGTCAATTGGCCTGTGGGTGGTTGGCTGTGGTGCGGTGTAGCTGGATCCCCAACCTGTTTGCGAGTTGTGCCCAGAGCGCAGATGTGAACTAGGCACCCCGATCGCTGGTGAGGTGAGCCGGGGCACCGATCCGGGCGACCCAACCATGCAACAGTGCTCGGGAGCAGGAGTCGGTGGAGCCATCTGGCCTCGGGATCGCCTTGGGCCAGCGAGTGGTGCAGTCCACCACCATAAACAGGTAATGGTTGCCCCGGGAAAATGGTAAGGGCCCAATGATGTCCACGTGAATGTGGCTGAACTGGTCCCGGACGTGCTCGAACTCCTAGTGTGCCTGTGCACCTTGGACATCTGGCAATGGGTGCATGTTCTGGCCCAGCCCACAATCTGCTTACGCAGCCCATGCCATACAAACCGTTCTGCCACCATCCGGACCATGGACCTGATGGACGGATGTGAAAGGTCGTGGATGTGACGGAAGACCTGCCTGCGCCACTGCTAGGGAACCACTGGCCATAGAGAGCCCAAGGAGATATCGCACAGGATGGTGCCTTCGCCGCTCAGAGTCGGGAGATCTCGGTACTGCAGGCTGGTGATGGCGGTCTTGAAGGCCCTCGTCTCCTCATCAGCTTCCTGGTCCCGGGCGAGCTAATCGAAGTTGAGGCTGGGCATCAGCGCGCAGAACCACATTGTCCTTCCCCGCCTTGTGCCGAATGTTGGCGGTAAACTCTGACACGAAGGAGAGGTGACGCTGCTGGCGAACCGACCAGGGATCCTTTGCCATCCCAAGCGCCTGGGTGAGAGGTTTGTGATTGTGAAAATGGTAAAAGTCCTCCCCTCCAAAAAATAGCAGAAACCCCGCACTGCCAGGTACATGCCCAGTAACTTGTGGTCGAAGGCACTATACTTGCATTCCGGTGGGCGGAGCAGGTGGCTGAAGAATGCCAGCAGCTTCCAATGTCCATTCACTTGCTGCTCCAGGACGGCACCAACAGCTGTGGCAGAGGCATCGACAGAGAGTGCCATATGCAGGTCGGTGTGCGGGTAGGTGAGCATGGCAGCTTTCGTGAGGGCGTCCTTAGTGGCCTCGAATGCGGTGCAGGCTTCTGGGTTCCAAGTGATCGTCTTATGCTTGGCTACAATGAGGGTGAACAGCGGCTGCATGTTGCGTGCAGCTCCCGGGATGAAGCGGTTATAAAAGTTGACCATACCCGCAAACTCCTGCACCCCCTTGAGGCTTTCGGGCGTGGGAACTTGCTGATAGTGGCAACCTTCGCAGCGGCGGGCATGGCTCCTTTGGCCGTAATGGTATGGCCCACGAACTGCGTGGACTCTTTCCAGAACTGCCACTTGGCCAGGTTGATGGTAAGGCCAAATTCTGCCAGCCGGGAGAAAAGGGCACGTGTGGCGTTCTTGAGCCCGAATGGCATGCGCAAGAATTCGAACAAGCCAAAGGGGGTGATGATGGCCGTCTTGCGTATGTCCTTAGGGTGCACCGGGATCTGGTGATATCCGCGCACCAGGTCAACCTTGGAGAAGACCCTCGCACCGTGCAGGTTGGCCGTAAAGTCCTGGATGTGAGGGATGGGGTAACGGTCAGGAATGGTTGCCTCGTTGAGCCGTCGATAGTCTCTGCAGAGACGCCAGCCGCCGGAGGCTTTCGGGAGCAGGTGGAGTGGCGAGGCCAACGGGCTGTCGGACCGCCGAATGATCCCCAGCTCCAACAGGTGCGAAAACTCCTCCTTCGCTACCTGGAGCTTGTCAGGCGGGAGCCAGCGTACCTTGGCGTGAACCAGCGGGCCCTGGATGGGAATGTGGTGGAACACCCCGTGGCGCGGCGAGGCAGCAGAGAACTATGGCTTAAGGAGTGTCGGGAACTCGTCCAGGATCTGCTGGAACTCGTCTCTGGGCATGCTGATCATGGCCATCTGCGGTTGCCCCGACTGGGTGGTGTCGAGACAAACAGCCTGGAAGGTATGGGCGTCCACCAAACACCTACCTTGAATGTCCACCAGAAGCCCGTGTGTGAGGAGGAAGTCTGCACCCAGTATGGCAGTCGGGAGGGACAAGACGGTGAACCTCCACACGAAGTTCCGTTGGCCGATCTGGAAGTGGACTGTCTGGTCTCCATACATCCGGATTGCCATTGTGTTGGCTGCACGGAGGGGAGGTCCACGAGGTCGGTTCCTGGATTCGATGGCCGTGACCGGGATGACGCTGATCTGGGCTCCAGTATCAACGGGGAACTGCTGGCTGCTGACTGAGTTCCACAGATAGAGAAGGCTGTGTCCTTGGCCAGCCGCCACAGCCATTAACAGCGGCCAGCCTGGTCGTTTTCCTGGAACAAGCAGGGCTGACGACACTTCCGAGCCTTGGCTCCCCAGTGCTGGTGGTAGTAGCAGAGGCCTGAAGTGGATGCTGTGGTCTTGGTTATGCTCTTAGGGGCCCCTGCAGGGGCCGGGTGCTCTACTGCAGCGCTAGGGACGGGCTTGGGGTGGTCATGCCCATGCCTCGTGGCCTGCTGGACCTCTGATCCTTCCAAGAATCGTGCGAGCCATAGCTCTTGAGCCTTCTAGGCGACCTTCCTTGGGTCAGTGAAGCTCACCTGAACCAGCAGCGGGCGGATGTCCCCGGGCATATGTTCGAGAAAGATGCGCTCGAAGAGTGGGCAGTTGGTGTGCTCACCCATGAGCGCGAGCATCTCGTCCATCAGTTTCATTGGGGACCTGTCCCCCAGGGTGTCAAGGTGCAGCACCCGAGCAGCACCCTGATGTCTGGATAGCCTGAGGGACCCGGTAAGCACTCGCTTGATGGTCTCGTATTTGTCCTCGGCGGGTGGGTGCTGAACAAGGTGCAACACACGACTGGTGGTGGCCAAGTCCAGGGCAGTGACTACATGGTAGAATTTGGTCGTGTCGGACGAAATCCGGCAGAGGTGAAACTGGGCCTCCGCATGGCCGAACCAGGTCTCCGGCTCCTGAACCCAGAATTCAGGCAGTTTTACGGTTATAGCGCTGATCCCAGGCTCACTCACGATGGGTTCAAAGACATTTGAACCAGTTGGGGTCACCAATTGTAGCGGCGGCTACACTGCTCCTGCAATAACACACGCAACCAGACGGGTTGAGCTCCATGAGCAGACTAGTTTATTGCAGGCTGCTAGGCTGCACTTATACTCCCAGCCCAGAGCTGGCTGAGAACCGCGCTGGAGGGCGCTGGCATCACCTGAGCATCACGTGGTCCTCCAGCGCATGTTTCCGAGGCCCGTGCTGGAAAGAAGGGAAACCCCCGACAGCACCATTTTGGCCGGCTGCCCCACCACGTGGCTTACAAGCGGGGCCGGTTCATCTACCTTGTGGTGAGCCGCCACAATTCAATCATTAATGGCATCACAAAAGCTCCGATCCTGTGCCTGCTCGATATTCACACCCACATAAAAGTTGCCCACACAAAGAATGGCTAGAGAGCATTCAATAAATACATTAATGATCTTTTTTAAAACTGTGTAGTCTTGTGTGAAGATTCAAGATTCCTTTATTGTCATCGTAAGGCAGATTCACCATCGGCAGAAATTGCCTGAAGCACCTCTTACACTCAGAGAAAGGGAAGCAAAAGAAAATCCCCTCAGAGACACCAAGCGTCCACCACTAGCACTTCCGCAGCCCTCATAGCCACACAGAATCCAGTCCAAACCATCAGCAGCCTGAGCTCCAGCTTGACCACAGTCACCTGAAGCTCACAGCTGACGCCCAGGTGACGTCAGCGCCCTCCAGCACGGTTCTCAGCCGGCTCCGGGCTGGGAGTACAAGTGCAGCCCAGCAGCCTGCAATAAACTAGACTGCTCACGGAGCTCAACCCATCTGGTTGGGTGTATTATTGCAGGAACAGTGTAGCCACCGCTACAATTGGTGACCCCGATTGGTTCAAACGTCTTTGAACCCATCGTGAGCGAGCCTGGGATCAGCGCTAAAGCCGTAAAACTGCCTGAATTCTGGGTTCAGGAGCCGGAGACCTGGTTCGGCCACGCGGAGGTCCAGTTTTACCTCTGCCAGATTTTATCTGACACGACCAAATTCTACCAAATTCTTTGCCTTGAGTCTCAAACAGCTCGCCATCTGTGTGTTTTCTTCAATCGTAAAACCCCTCACTAGTCCACCGCTGTGCTCCCCAAGATCCTATTGCCTGCATACTTTGAGGCCCGAGTTGCACTCAGTGGCATCTGATGGCAGGCAATGTTATTTGCATTTCTAATGCCAAGCTTCCAAAACAGACACATTATTCTGATATAAAAACAGGAAATGCTGGAAATATTCAACAGGCTAGGCCACAACTCTGGGAAGAGGAGTTAAACGCTTTCAGCCAATGACCCTTTGTCAGAACATTTTGTCATTTCGACTGCTGAGTATTTCCCACATTTTATTTTTATTTAAAATTTCCAGCATCCTGAGTTTTTTTAAAATTTTTGATTTCACATTGTTCCATCTGCATTGTAGCAAGAGATTACAGACAATCATGGAGGCATAATCCTACAGCCTGGAACAGGCCCTTCAGCCCAACTCATCCATGCTGAACAAGGCCTGCATTTAGTCCTTATCCCTCACAGCCCTTCCTGTCCTTAATTCTGCCCAAATACCTTTTAAGTGTCAGAACTGTGTATGCTTCCAGTTTCCTCTGGCAGTTTATTCCAGATATCAACTACCTCCTGTGTGAAAAAGTTGCCCCTATTAAATCTCTCCCCTCTCACCTTAAACCTATGCTCTCTAAAATCATCTATCCTGGGAAAATGACTGAACATTCACTTTATCCATGCCCTTCATGATTTTATAAATCTTTATAAGATCTTCTCTCAACCTCCTTCATTTCAGTGAATAAAAACCCAGTCTTTCCAACCTCTCCCTACAACTCAACCACTCCCCTACCCCCCGCCCCCCTCACCCCCCAGCCCAGAGCTAGCAATTTCTGGTAAATCTCCTCTGCATTTATTGCTAACCTTCCTGTAGCTGGGTGACCAGAACTACATACAATATTCCAAGTCTGGCCTCACCTATGCCTTGTACAGCTGAATCATGAGGTCCCCATCTTTTGTCCTCATCACCTCACTAACTGAAGACAAACAGGCCAAATCCTTTCTTGTCCACCTGAGTTGCTACTGTCAAGGTACTTTGCACCTGTATCCACAGGACTCTCCTACAACATTCTCCAGGCCATGCCATTAATCATTCAAGTCCTAACCTGCCTAGTTTGACTTACCAAAGTGCAACATCTAACAATGCCAGTTAAAGTCCATTTGGCACTCCTTGGCCCATCTTCCGAACTGATCCAAAATCTGGTTATAAACTTAGATATCCTTCCTCACTCTCCTCTACACCACCAAATCCATATCTAAATGCTTCTCTAACTGCAGATTCCAATGTCAAATCTTAGTTAAATTAGAGTTTCTCTTATATAAATTTTGGCAAAACTGAACCTCAAATGTTTTCTTGAAATGGTTTGGCATTGTTCTTTTTTCTTTTTCAATACTTTTATTGTTTTATATAAGAATACATACATACAGAAAAAAGATTGATGCATAAAACTGATCGAGCTGTAACAATGTTTGTAAACTCGTTGACTGAAAAAAAAATGCCCTTATGGAACATTATTGATTCGAGGATATATTGGAAAAAAAGAAGGAAAAAAATGAAGAGCAAAAAAAATTAAAATATGATTATATAATTCAAAACCTAAACCATTCCAAGATTGCATGGCAATAGAAAGAAAAAGTACACCATTAGTAAAAATTTAAAAAAACAAATCTACGAGAACCACAAATTACATAATTATCATTCCCATTAAAGGTTATGAAAG
The DNA here is from genome assembly GCF_036971445.1 of Narcine bancroftii. Taxonomy (NCBI): domain Eukaryota; kingdom Metazoa; phylum Chordata; class Chondrichthyes; order Torpediniformes; family Narcinidae; genus Narcine; species Narcine bancroftii. Next base: position 26,117,784 of record NC_091471.1, read on the forward strand.
TAATTCATAAGTAATTCAAAAAGGTGCTCCAAAGATTAGAAAACTGAACCTCTTATTTTCTCCAAAGTTAAATATGACATCATATCATGTAACCATTGATTATGAGTGGGCAGGGCAGCATGTTTCCATCTGATCAAAATTACTCGTCTCGCAATAAGAGAGACAAAGGCCAGTACATGACATTGAGGTGAAGACAATTTCACTACCTTCTGTTCAACCATCCCAAACAAGGCTATTAATGGATCTGGTGTTAAATTTGGATTAATAATTATTGATAAAGTATGGAAAACCTCTTCCCAATAATTGACTAGGGTCGGACAAGACCAGGACATATGAATTAGCGAGCCGTCCTCATTCTTACATCTGTCATAAAGAGAGTTAATATTAGGATAAATATGATCTAATTTAACTTCTGACATATAGCTATTGATATTTCAATGATGATTAGCTCTGATGACATGGACCGGTGTGAAACGTTTTATTTCGTGTGGAACATTAAGATCCAATCTGGATAATATTCCTAAAGTCAGAATGCAGTCTTGTGAAAAAAATTCTACAACTCATATTTGTCAGACAATCAAAACTTGAATTTACTTGAAGCCACATCCTTTCACAATCTATACATAAAATTAATTATCATCTTAATCTAAAACAGATGTTAGATAATATGCCAATTGCCTACAACATCAGTTATTGTAAAACTTGGTACAGTTACAAAGAGATTGATTATCAAATGCTCTCACTGTGGAAATAAAAATTCACAAAATGTCACTAAATGTCACAACAACTAAAAGTAGAAAATTCATCAGAATACAGTGATGTTGCAAAGTATTGCATTTACATGACATTGTTAAAAAAAAGAATGTAATCAAAAAAAATTAGATCAAAACGACTGAAGGATGTGTGGTAGCCAAATATTTGTTTAAAGATATATTTCAAGAATGATCTTAAAATGAGAGAGATCAAGAAAAGTTTTTTTTAAAGAGACAATATTGACACGGTGGCACCAATTTCCAATATCCACTGGAAATGAAAACTGAAAAACAAATAAGGAATGCACATTTACAACTGTTATTCAACAAGAAAGCCTCAAAATTATAGGCTTGCAGATATTCTGTCGACAATCATTTTTGCAATAAATAAAATATAATTCCAAAGTGTTTCACAGAAAGTGTGCAAGACATTACAGGTGGTTTACTTCGATTTAAGAATGGATTATGTTGCTATGTGAAAATGTTTAGCTTTGAAAAGTTTTTTTCTTATTTGTTCTGGCTGTGTTCCAGAGTTCAGGAATATCAGACAGAAAAAACTTAATACTTTTTAAAATATATCAAAACATCTAAAATAATAGAATATAGATAGTAGAACAAACAGTACAGCGCAGTAGAGGTCTTTTGGCCCACGATGTGCTGATCTAAGCAAACCTACTCTGCATCAATCAACTCTTCCCTCCCTCACAGCCCAAAACCATCAATTTTTCTTACATCCCTACTGTTTTGAGCCTTTTAAATGTTCTTATTGTATTAGTCTGCACCACCACCCCTGGCAGTGTGAACCAGACAGCCACCAGTTTCTGTGTAAAAAATCTACTTCTGACATCTCCCTAAACTTTCCTCTATTCACCTTAAATGGTTGTCCTCTCATATTGGCCACTGCTGCCCTGGGGAAAAGGTGCTGGCTGTCCACCCTATCTCTGCCTCTCATAATTTTAAATACTATTAAGTCGCTTCTCTTCCTCTATTGCCCAAAGAGAAAAGTCCCAACTCATTCAGCCTTTCTTCATAAACCATGTTCTCCAGTCCACACAGCATTCTGATAAATTTCCTTTTTCACCCTTTCTATATCTTTGTTACTCCAGTAGGGATATAGCCTGGTTCCATAGCCTTTTGCTGTATTCTGTGTTCTCAGCCATATCTTGATATTATGTACAGGTATAATGAATCCTTCTGTGAAAGTGTGCATCACATAAACTGGGACATACAGTACTCTCCATGTTTGGGACAAAGAGAATTTTTTCTTTATTTTTCCCTGTGCTCCACAGTTTTAAATTTGTAATCTAATAATTCACGTGTAATTAAAGTGCACATTCCAGACTTTATTCAAGGTTATTTGTGTACGTTTTGATTTGACCATGTAGAAATTAGAACACTTTTTATATATAGTCCCCTCATTTAAGGGCATCATAATGTTTTGGACATTTGGCTTCACGTGTGTTTGTGAGTATTCAGGTACGTTTAATTGCTTCATTGATGCAGGTATAAGAGAGCTAGGTTTGCTTCTAAGCTTTTGATCACATTTGGAGTCTGTAGTTGCCATTTTTCAACATGAGGACCAGAGATGTGACAATGCAAGTCAAATAAGCCATTATAAGGCTGAAAAACACGAATAAAACAGTAAGAGACATTACCCAAACTTTAGGATTACCAAAATCAACAGTTTGGAACACCATTAAGAAGAAAGAGCATACTGGTGAATTCATTAATCGCAAAGGGACTGTTATTCTAAGGAAAATCTCCACACTTGATGGCAGAAGAATTCTCATCATAATGAAGAAAAATCCCCAGACGTATGTCTGACAGATCAGAAACAGTCTTCAGGAGGCAGGTGTGGATAAGTCAATGACAACTGTCTGCAGAAGACTTCATGAACAGAAATACAGTGGCTATACTGCAAGATGCAAACCATTAGTTAGCCATAAAAAGGATGGCCAGATTACAGTTTGCCAAGAAGTATTTAAAAGAGCCTGCAGAATTCCGGAAAAAAAGATCTTGTGGAAAGATGAGACCAAGATTAATCTGTGTCAGAGTGATGGCAAGAGCAAAGTGTGGAGGCATAAAGGAGCTGCCCAATATCCAAAGCATACCACCTTTGCCATGGTTTGCACCTTGTAGTGTAGCCCAAAGAGTTTCATCCCTAAGTGTCCACTACTCAATTTCTCCCACTGATGCTGCTCAACCCACTGAGTTTCTCCAACAGATTGCGCTTAATTTTTGATCATAACTTTTTAAATCAGAAACAACTTTCAAGAGTACTAGAAACTACCTGGAGACTGACAGAAATTCTTAGCAGTTCCATTAAATATTTGGAAGTATGTAGTCTTGTTTCTTAAAATCCTTGTGGCATAGTTCTAATTGGTACTTTCATGCATTCTTGAGGGATCCCAACTATACATCAGCAATTCATCAAAAAGAAATTACAACTCTTTTGATAAACAGTATGCAGGGCTTAAATTTTTCGGTCACAAGAATCAAGAAATTAAATCAAATCTATACAGAATGCTGATTTTTTAAACTTATTAAAACGTTTTGAATTGCAAGCATATATTTGACTATGTAAGATTTTTTAAAAAGTGATGATAAAAAATGATGCAACTTTATTTCATGTTATTGAAAAAAGAAAATGAATTGTTCTACGCATTAGTCTTACTGCATGTCTAGTTCCAATGAACTACTGTGCGTAGATAGCATTCCTGCAGATGAACTGTAAAATATCTAGTGCAACAATTAAGTTTTTGCACCAATATAAAATTCATATTCCTGTATGAAACTTGTTATTGACAATGTGGGTAACATTAGTAAATTCAGTAACACTATAACCTCTGAGAGGTTTCATTTCCATTTTCTGAATAAATGTATTATAAATTTACCACCTCTTTGGCTTGTTTGAAACAATCTGAAACTTCAACTTACAACAAATCAAAATTATTGCCTTTTTCTGAAATGGAATTTAATGCTGATAAGTGTGAGGTGTTTCATTTTGGTAAGAAGAATCAGAACAGGACATACGTGGTAAATGGGAGAGCATTGAGGAATACAGAAGAGCAGAAAGATTTAGGAGTAACGGTACATCGTTCCCTGAAGGTAGAAACTCACGTGAATAGGGTGGTGAAGAAGGCTTTTAGTATGCTGGCCTTTATCAATCATTGCATGGAATATAGGAGTTGGGAGGTGAAGTTGAGATTGTATAAGACGTTGGTGCGGCCTAATTTGGAGTTCTGTGTGCAGTTCTGGTCGCCTAATTATAGGAAGGATATAAACAGAGTGGAGAGAGTGCAGAGAAGATTTACCAGAATGTTACCTGGGTTTAAGCATCTAGAGTACAGGGAGAGATTGGGCAGATTAGGTCTTTATTCTTTGGAGCGTAGAAGGTTGAGAGGGGATTTGATAGAGGTATTTAAGATTATGAAAGGAATAGACAGAGTGGATGTGGATAGACTATTTCCGTTAAGAGTAGGAGAGATTGAAACAGGAGGACATAAGTTAAGAGTTAAGGGGCAGAGGTTTAGAGGTAACATGAGGAGGAACTTCTTTACTCAGAGAGTGGTAGTGGTGTGGAATGAGCTTCCGGGAGAAATAGTGGCGGCAGAGTCAATTTTATTATTTAAGAAAAAGTTGCACAGGTATATGGATGAGAAGAAGGTGGAGGGTTATGGTCATTGTGCAGGTAGGTTGGACTAGAGAGGTGTGTTTGGTTCGGTGCAGACTAGAAGGGCCAAATGGCCTGTTTCCATGCTGTAATTGTTATATATGTTATATATATGTTATATATGTCCATGAATGTTTTAATGAAACAAAATGAATCCAAGTTTTACAGAGTCTGGATCTGAAGTTGGACTGTTATTTTAATCATGGCAACTCCAATTATTAAGATCATTTTTTTAAAACTCATGTATCTCTCATGTATTTTTTGCTAAAAATGACCAAACTCTTTGAAATTTCCAGTCCTCATTTGGAGGACTCAGTGGGTCAAGTAGTATCAGTGGGGAAAAATGGTTGACGTTTCAAGCCAAACCCTTGTCAATAAAGGATTTTGGCTCAAAATTGTAACTTTTTTTTTCTCTAGCATATTGTGATTCCAACATCTACCATCTCCAGTACTTTTTTTGGTTTTGTTCACTGCCTCTTTTTCTTCCTTTACCTTCTCTTCTCTGTCTTTTCATACTTCTTTATGTCTTCAAATGCATTTCCTCACAACACCCCTCATCTTCTTCACACTAACACCCCATCATCCCCTCTCCTCCAACAGCAAATTCAAGGCTCCAAATTTTTAATGGACTAAAGAGTTTTCTCTCTCTCTCTCTCTCTCTTTGAAGACAAAAAAGGAAATCTCATGGTCTGAAAGTGAACAGATGAGATAATGTAGAGAAGGACAAGGAATTGGGATTCAACTGTATGAGAACGCATTCCCATCAATTGTGCTGAAGTCAACTGGACAAAATCAGATGTTGAAGAAGGGCTCAGGCCTGAAACATTGGACCCGATGGAATATGGGAGACCTGCTGAGTTCCTCCAGTATTTATGTGTTTTTACTACAATCCCAGCATCTACAGACTTCTGGGTTTCACAAAGAAAGATGCTGCCTGGTCTAGGGTGTCCATTCCAAAAGGAGGACACGATCATAGGTTACCATATATATAAAATGTGTTTGCATTTGTTGTTTTTGCAATAGAGTTTAAATTTTATTTTTAAAATATATAATTTTTTTGAAGTACACTAGTTACCTATGATCATGTCCTCCTTTCTGAAAATTTGGAAATGGCCACCCTACATGGTCCCACAGCCTTTGCTGTATTCTCTGCTTTCAACCGTTTCTTGGTATCATGTGGAACAAAACATATTGGTTTATACTGGTTTTTATGAAAATGAGAATCTTAGGATGAGGCCAAGATAGATACATATGATTAAACATTTTTTGAATACTTCAACGTTTTATTTAGTGCTCACGTTTTAGACAATGTCCTTGTATGAATTATGGATCATTGTTCGGAGAAAGCGAGGCATTTAACTGCAGAAGTGTAATTTCCAGTAATGTGCTTGACAAAAAACTGACAAAGTCTTCCAGGGGAAATGTAAAGATGGTCTAATTTGCATTGAGCAAATGACAAAAAGTGAATCTAATCCAGAGAAAAATTAAACTTACTTTTTAAGTGCTGAAGCTGTGGCTATAGAATTGGACATTCAGGTATAAAGATCCCTGGACTGTGCTACATTAGTTCTCAAATTTCAGGGAAGCACTGAGCTTCAAGGTTCTTGTGCTAAAATACAAATAATGCAGTCATTCAAATGAAAGTGTAAATGGGGCCATAAAAAACAACAGACCTAGTTGCTCTCTGCCATGTGGATGAAATATAGAAGATCTAGAGGATTATTTTAAGAACACCATAAAGGAGTAAAATTATATGATTTACTTTTCCATTCTTTACAACCCAGCACCCATTACTATGCAGTAAATACAACATGCTCAGTGACTTCTCTTAGTCTTATTTTCATGACTATTACAAATCCCCTTGCGCTTTATACAACTTCTGCACAAGTATGCAAAGAAAATTACATGCAAACTTACTATCTCCACAATTAAAAAAAACAATTCTTTCATTTAATGAGCACATGCCAATTTTGAAAACAATACAGGATGCATTCAAATTTCACATGTCCACAGAAAGCATGCTACAAATGAAACTGTTGTACACACACAGCAGAAGATTCAATTAGGTCTGCTCTGATCAAGATGTCCATGCAAGGACTTGAAAAATACATTCTTAAATAGTAAATTTTGCTTCCTCAAAAATCATCAGCTGAACAAGAAACCATGTTATTTACCATTTCTACCCATGGATGCTGTCTGACCTATAGAGCTTCTCCAACAATTCTTTGTTGACTCGAGATTACAGCATCTGCAGATTTAGTATTTTTCACCATGTCTCAAACAAGCCAATAATTTAATTGAATGCAGAATCAGCGCTTGACGTCCTGTTTTGCGGAAACTGCCAAAATGTTTGGCCTGGAAGTCAGCCTGAAGAAAACTGAGGTCCTCCATCAGCCAGCTCCCCACCATGACTACCAGCCCCCCCCCACATCTCCATCGGGCACACAAAACTCAAAACAGTCAACCAGTTTACCTATCTCGGCTGCACCATTTCACCAGATGCAAGGATCGACAACGAGATAGACAACAGACTCGCCAAGGCAAATAGCGCCTTTGAAAGACTACACAAAAGAGTCTGGAAAAACAACCAACTAAAAAACCTCACAAAGATAAATGTATACAGAGCCGTTATCATACCCACACTCCTGTTCGGCTCCGAATCATGGGTCCTCTACCGGCATCACCTACGGCTCCTAGAACACTTCCACCAGCGTTGTCTCCGCTCCATCCTCAACATTCATTGGAGCGCTTTCATCCCTAACGTCGAAGTATTTGAGATGGCAGAGGTCGACAGCATCGAGTCCACGCTGCTGAAGATCCAACTGCGCTGGGTGGGTCACGTCTCCAGAATGGAGGACCATCGCCTTCCCAAGATCGTGTTCTACGGCGAGCTCTCCACTGGCCACCGTGACAGAGGTGCACCAAAGAAAAGGTACAAGGACTGCCTAAAGAAATCTTTTGGTGCCTGCCACATTGACCACTGCCAGTGGGCTGATATCGCCTCAAACCGTGCATCTTGGCGCCTCACAGTTTGGCGGGCAGCAACCTCCTTTGAAGAAGACCGCAAAGCCCACCTCACTGACAAAAGGCAAAGGAGGAAAAATCCAACACCCAACCCCAACCCACCAATTTTCCCCTGCAACCGCTGCAACCGTGTCTGCCTGTCCCGCATTGAACTTGTCAGCCACAAACGAGCTTGCAGCTGACGTGGACATTTACCCCCTCCATAAATCTTCGTCCGCGAAGCCAAGCCAAAGAAGGAACAGTTTGACAACCCAACGGAAGAGTCTGAAACCCTTTTTCCACTGGCACCCATTCCCAGGAATTAACGGGGAATTTACTGGGGCAAGGTCCAGTGGAAAAGGAAGATTGACCGAACAACGGCGTCAAAAGATGTCATAGGAACATAGGAACATAGGAAGTAGGAACAGGAGTAGGCCAAAAATGGCCCATCGAACCTGCTCCACCATTCAATACGATCATGGCTGATCTAATTTATGACCTAACTCCACCTACCTGCCTTCTCCCCATATCCCCTAGTTCCTCTATCATGTAAAAATTTATCTAACCGAATTTTAAATATGTTTAATGAGGCAGCCTCAACCACTTCCCTGGTTAGAGAATTCCAAACATTCACTACTCTTTGGGAAAAACTATTTTTCCTCATCTCTGTCCTAAATCTACTCCCCCGAATCTTGAGACTGTGTCCTCTCGTTTTAGTTTCCCTGGCCAGCTCATAACACCTTCCTACATCTATCCTATCCATACCCTTCATAATCCTATATGTTTCTATAAGATCTCCTCTCATTCTTCTGAACTCGAGCGAATACAATCCTAGACAATTTAATCTTTCATCATAAGACAACCCCTTCATCCCAGGGATCAACCTTGTAAACCTCCTCTGGACCGTATCCAAAGCCAGTATATCCTTCCTCAAATATGGAGACCAGAACTGGACAGAGTACTCCAGGTGTGGTCTCACCAGTACCTTATACAGTTGCAACATTGCTCCCTACTCCTGAATTCAATTCCTCTAGCGATGAAGGCCAACATTCCGTTTGCCTTCTTAATAACCTGCTACACCTGCAACCTAACTTTTTGCAATTCATGCACAAGCACTCCCAAGTCCTTCTGCACAACAGCATGCTGTAGATTTTCACCCTTTAAATAATATTCAGCTCTTTTATTTTTCTTGCCAAAGTGGATAACCTCACACTTACTAACATTGTACTCCATCTGCCAGATTTTTGCCCACTCATCCAGCTTAACTATATCCCTCTGCAGACTCTCCACATCCTCATTACAATTTGCTCTTCCACTCAATTTGGTGTCATCCGCAAACTTGGCTACACCACATTTTGTCCCCACCTCCAAGTCATCAATGTAAATGATGAACAGTTGTGGGCCTAACACCGACCCCTGCGGCACCCCACTTACCACTCTCTGCCAACATGAAAAACTCCCATTTATACCCGACTCTCTGCCTCTTGTCAGACAACCAATTTTCAATCCAGGCAAATAGACTTCCCCAGACTCCACTTTCCTGTAACTTACTGAGAAGTCTCTTGTGCGGCACCTTATCAAACGCTTTCTGGAAATCCAAATATACAACATCAACCTGTTCCCCTCTATCCACCGCACCCATTATATCCTCAAAGAATCCTAACAAGTTTGTCAAACAAGATCTTCCCTTTCTAAAACCATGCTGCGTCTGGCTGATTGAACACTTATGTTCCAAAAGTTTCACTATTTCATCTTTAATGACGGCTTCAAGCATTTTTCCAATTACAGACGTCAAGCTAATTGGCCGATAATTTCCAGTCTTCTGCCTACATCCCTTCTTAAAAAGTGGCGTGACATTTGCTGTCTTCCACTCTGCCAGGACCTGCCCAGAATACAAAGAATTTTGGTATATGATCACCAATGCATCAACTATAACTTCTGCCATTTCCTTCAGAACCCTTGGATGCATATCATCAGGACCAGGTGATTTATCTGCCTTTAGTCCCATTAGTTTCTCCATCACTACTTCCTTTGTAACAACTATTTTATCAAGGCACTCCCCAACATTCGCATCCTTAACTCCGCACTTGGGCATGCTGGACGTGTCTTCCACCATGAAGACTGACACAAAATATATGATCAATGCCTCAGCCATTTCCTCAGTTTTTGGTTCCAGTTTTCCTTTCTCATCCTATGTTAACTCTGGCCACCCTCTTCCGTTTTATATATTTATAAATTTTTTTGCTTTCTGTTTTTATATTTTGTGCCAATTTATTTTCATCATCCTTTTTCCCATTTCTTATTACCCGCTTTGTAACCCCTTGTTGTCTCTTAAAGTTATCCCAATCTTCCAGTTTCACACTGCTCTTTGCAGCTTTGTACACCTGTGCCTTCAATTTTATACTCTCTTTTATTTCCTTTGTTAACCACGGTTGATTTTTCCCTCCCTTGCTGCCCGTTTTCCTGACCGGAATATATTTTTGTTGAGCATTTCAAAATATTTCTTTGAAAATCTTCCACTGTTCCTCAACTGTTTCATCAGTGCTCCAAGTCCACTCTGCCCAATTCCTCCCTCATCCTATGGTAGTCACCCCTGTTTAAGCATAATATATTAGTTTTAGATCTAACTATTTCCCCTTCCATCTGAATGGGAAATTCAATCATACTATGATCGCTATTTCCCAGATGGTCTCTGACTATTACATCATTTACTCTACCTATCTCATTGCACAACACTAGATCCAGGAGAGCATTTTCTCTTGTGGGTTCCTTAACATGCTGCTCAAGAAAGCTATCGCGGATGCATTCTATGAAGTCCTCTTCCAGACTCCCACGACCAACTTGATTTTCCCAATCTATGTGGAAGTTAAAGTCCCCCATGACTACTGCCGTATCATTAATACATGCCTCACTTATCTCTCTATTTATTTCCTGTGCCACTAAACTACTGTTATTTGGTGGGCGACAGATAATACCACCAATAATTTTTTTCCCTTTGTTATTCTTTATCTCTACCCAAATGGACTCAACATTATGCTCTTTAGATCTTATATCATCCCTCACTACTGCCTGGAGCTCATCTTTGATTAAGAGTGCAACTCCACCTCCCTTTCCATCCTGTCTATCTCTTTGCACCACCTGATACCCTTGAAAGTTTAATTCCCATTTAGGGTCACCTTGTAGCCATGCTTCCGTGACGGCTACCAAATCATAGGCATGGATACCGATTTGCGCCTTAAGTTCACTAACCTTATTTCCAATACTGCGGGCATTCAGATAAAGTGCCCTTATGCTCTTTGTCCTTTTAATATCTAGTGACTTCTGTAACCTTTTCTTTTGATTTTTCTGCCCACTATTTTTCTTTGTAATTTTCTTAACACTATCATTGACCTGAAAACTCACTGCACCATCTGATTTTTTCTTTCTCCTCCCAACATTACTTTTCCTATTTTACTTTTCCTGGCCATTACTTTATCTTCCCTACCCTTTTCCCTAACACTCTGGTTCCCATACCCCTGCCAAATTAGTTTAAACCTTGCCCCACTGCTGTACCAAACATACTTGCCAAAATGTTGACACCTTTTGGATTTAAGTGCAACCTGTCCCTCTTGTAAAGATCATGCCTTCCCCAAAAGAGATCCCAATGATCCAAGAAGCCAAATCCTTGCCCTGTACACCAGTCCCTCAGTCACACGTTCATTTTCCTTATCCTTACATTCTTTACATCACTTGCATTTGGATCAGGTAGTAATCCCGAGATCACCACCCTCGCGTTCCTGTCTTTCAGCTTTCATCCCAGCTCACTGTAATCCCTTTTATCTCGTACCCTTGCACCAGGGAGGCAGCACACCATGCGGGAATACTTATCTGGCTCACAGAACCTCCTGTCTGTACCCCTGACAATGGAGTCCCCAATAACTACTGCATTTCTCCTTTTCTTTTTCTTCTGCACCACTCTGCCAGGCTCATTGCCATTGACCTGGTGCCTGTGGCCATCTTCTGTCCGGTCATCTCCCTCAACAGAATCCAACACAACATAACTGTTACTGGTGTGCTCTCCATTTTTCTTGCTTTTTTCTTTCCCCCCCTGACGGTTTCCCACTTACCTGACACGGGTTCTGGAGTATTTATCGCCCTGAAAGTTGAGTCGATCAACTCCTCAGTCTCCCTTACAAGCCGCAGGTCATCAGTCTGCAACTCCATATCCCTAATTCGGTCCATTAGTAACTGCATCTCGGTACACCTGGTGCAGATGTGGCCATTTGGGAGGGTGGAGGTCACCCATTGTTCCCACATCTGACACCCAGTACAGAGCACTAACCCTATTGGCGTGACTCTGAATACGAAGGCAAATAACTCACCTTACCTTTTCTCCTTGTCTGCCTCCACTCACTCACTGAGCCGCTCCTCGCTGGGTGCTCCCTCCCCTTTCACTCCTTTTATTGGTCCCTTGACCAAGCTCCTCCTCCTCTGACTCACAGCCCAACTCTCTCCAAGCTCCTCCTCCGACTCCCAGCCGAACCAAGTAGGCCCAAGCCCCGGTAATCCCCCAACTTTAATAGCTTACCTTCTCCTCTCTTTCAGCAAGCTCCTCCTCCTCTGACTCATTTCACACCGGGGATTAACTGCCTCTGCCCCTACTCATATCCCTGGTGTTTGCTGGCACCAACGCGCTGATAACACCAGTGGAAAAGGGACAGCAGAAAGTCACGCATTTCCAGTTGATCCCCGGCGATGAGTGTGTTCAATGGAAGAGCAATTAGTGTCCCAGTTAAGGATGGTCCAGGGGAAACGGCACAAGGCCTTCCTATCCTGGGACACTGCATAGCCAATTAACTGGAAAAGGGGTTATAGTTTTCAAGTTCATTTATCATTCGATTTTACAAGTTCAACCCAACAAAACAGTGTTCTCTGGTCCTCAGTGCAACACACTGCAAACACACAAACAGACATAACATTCAGATAGACAAACAATTCATATGTAAATCCTATCTAAAAATAACCTGAAGGAAAATATTGTAAACAGGAAAGTCTGCAGATGCTGTGATTGTAGTGTAATACACAAAAGCACGGGAGAACTCTGCAGGTTACACAGCATCTGTAGGAAGTAAAGGGTCTGAACCCTTCATCAAGGTATGAGCAAAAAGCAGGTAGGCACCGGTATAAAGGTGAAGGTAGGAAGGGTCAAGGACAGAATCAAAGGCCAACAATTCCCCTAATGGGGGCCAAACTGAGAGACCTGGAAACCACATGTTAACAGATGGTGGCTTGGTGGGGGGGGGGGGGGGGGGGTTGACACGTGATGACGCGGGGTTAGACTGTAAATCCCTACTCTCCTCGATAAAGTTGAAAAAAAGTAACAAAAAAGATTATAAAATTTACGGAAAACAGAAGAAAGAAGTGTTCAAAAATATATAGAACAGATCAACATGCCACCAAAGAAAGACAAAGCTGTTACAGTGACACAAGAAACTGAACAAGAAAATGAGCAAGATAAGGAAGAGAGGCCTACCTTGAGGAAGGACCCAGGAGCTGTCCAGAAGGTAATATCCAAGGGAGAGAGCCAGAAGCCAGGGAGACCTTGGACACTGCTGTGCAGGGTCTCTCCCGACAATGACCGACTACAATGGGAGATGAAGTGACTCTGTGCATGCGCAATTTTAAAAAAGATTCCTGAAGCCTCCAGCTCTAGTGAACAAGAGGAGTACCTGGAAGAACAAAAACGTCTAGAACAAGGAATTTTGAAGAAGAAAAATGAAACAATTACAGATATTACTCCGTATGCAGCTGAAATGAAGTAGTATGTGGAAACTTTATAGCAATCTATAGTGACGATGGCAGATGAAGTAAAAAAAATGGAGAGAAAATTGAGAAATTAATGCAACAGGTGGACGTGAGATTTGAAGTGGTGGATGGAAAATTAAAATTAATAAGTTTGAGATACAAGGCATTAAAGAACAGATAAAGAAAGTACAAGCTGAAGCTGCAGGAAGCGGTGGCCAATGGATTTGAAGGAGACTGTTCACATGGCCAGCCGTCACAGCCATCAACGGCGGCTGGCCTGGTCGTTTCCCTGAAACCCACAGGGTTGTCGGCACTTACGGGCTTGTGCTCCCCAGCGCTGATGGTAGAAACACCAGGTCGACTGACTCTCCTCTGGCTTGGTCTTGGGGGCAGCTTGCGGTCAGCTGCTTCCCGGTCGTGCCACCTGGTTGAGGGCTGCCTCGTTCTCCCTCTTCGTTCACCAGAGAGAATCCGCCCGGGCCACAGCTTTGTGTGGGTTCGAGAAATCCTCATCGGTGAGGAGCAGCTGGATGTCCTCTGGCATCTGCTCGAGGAAAATTTGACAGAAAACAGGACTTGTGGTCTTCCGCTAGGGCCAGCATTTCATCCATCAGCACCGAGGGTCTGCAGTCTCCAAGCCCTTCCAGGTGCAGGAGCCTGGAAGCCCGTTGCTGGGGGATGAACCCAAATGTCCCCAGTAGTGGTGTACATGCCCACAGCCGGGGGGTGGTGGATGAGTTTGTCCACCCTCGCTGCCGTGTCTTGGTCCAGCGCGTTCATGACGTGGTAAAACATTGTGGCATCTGCGGAGATGTTTTGAAGCTGGAACTGTGCTTCCGCCTGTTCAATTCACGTCCTCAGGCGGTGGGTCCAGAAGGGGGGGAAAGATTGATCGAGACGATGTTAACCTCTGCCGAATCCATGATTCAGAGTCCAGAAAAACATCTGGGCTCGTCAAGGTCACCAATGTGGCGGGTGAGCAGTGTAAGAAGCACAGCCACCATGCTGAGGGTCGTTAACGACTGTTTTATTTGAATTTGGTGTGTGCCCCTTTAAGGGCAGCATTGGTTCAGTCACCATATGCGTGATGACGTCACAATTGCTGCCCGAAGCGCGCGCTATGCGGGAGGTTTGAGTGAGGAAGAAACCCACGACAGCGCCATCTTCCCAGGGCTGCCCCACCACGTGGCGTTACAAGCAGGGCTGGTTCGCCCTGAGCGAGTGCGCCACCACAATACCAAATAATACAATTTTTATGTATCAAATGTTACAATATATTTTTTTGCGCCAGCTATACTTTACTCTAAATAAATTACATAGACTTAATTCAAATTGCTCTGACAAGTGTTTTAGATGTTTAGATTGGACTAATGTAATCAGTGTACACCAATAATTAGATGTAACAAGGAAATAGGTACTTTACTGCATGTACTTTGGTTGTGTTAAAAAGTTGGAAAGTTTGGGGAATATTTGTGTGTATCATTAGGACAAATTATGAAGATACAAATACCAAGAGGTCCCAGAATATTTTTACTAGGTGAATTACATGAAACAGATATTAAATTGAAGCTAGACTAGTATTACAAAAGTTTCTGAGTGTAGCAATAGCGGTGGCTAAGAAGTATATGGCGGTAACATGGAATGGAATACAATCGGACAATATTGTAGGGTTGCATAGATGTCAGGTGGAAATACAAAATTGTATACCATTAGAAAAATAATTACTTATAATTTAAGGAACCAACCAGCAAAATTTTGTAGGATTTGGAAATCATATATGGATTTTGTTGATAAAAGTCCATCCATTACTGTCTGCTACACCCACTCCTCCTAATTAATATGTTCAAGATAGAATTAATATGTTAGAAAATATAACATTGATTGATGTAAAATTATTCAGGTGTTTTCCTCATTCTTTCTTTTCTTTCTTCTTTCATGGGGGTGGAGGATGAAGGGTGTTGAAAATTCAAACCATCTATCATTATATGCATAGTCTTTATTATATTGTATTATTCAAGATAAAGAAACATATGTTTGTATTTGATGCAAATGGAAAAAATACAATTTTTTTTAAAAAGATGGCAGTTTTTACTTGTGGAGTCAACCTGGGAAGCCTGGAAATGGAATTGGAAACCACATGGCACAAGATGGCTTAAGAAGGAAAAGGGTTTAATCCAAGTGCTTTCTTGCTATAAGCCTGCCAGTATGTTTTAGACAGGATGATGAAGCGAAACAATTGCTTTTGGAGGATGGCATTGCTTGTCATTTTGTTTGACCACTAAAAAAAATGATCAATGTGATTATACCAATCAAACTTCAAAATAGCTTGGGCAGGTTTTTTTAGAAGGAAGCCAATTTCCATTACTTTGGGAAAGAAAAAGTAAAAAAGTATTCAATACTGTTAATTTTAATGTCTGTAAAATAAAACAGAAGCAATGTAACAATACATATGAAATATGCGAGAAAGCTTATTGAAAATAAAATTACCTGATATTAAAGAAAACTGGGCACTTTGAAGCAGTTTAAAAGATGCCTTGAAAACAATACACAATAATTTAAATCGAATGCAAACACAATACAAACAATTCCTCATTTATATCATCTCAAGTGGAACTTTGAAAGGTCCTTGGATTAAAATCTTAGGTTTTAAATTGATTGTAATCATAAGGCCATAAAACATAAGAGCAGAAATAGGCTGTGCAGCTCATCTTCTCTGCCCTGTCATTCAATCATGAGTTGATCCATTTCCCCACTCAGCCCCACTCTGTCTGCGTGTGTGTGTGTCTGCGTGTGTGTGTGTGTGTGTGTGTGTGTGTGTGTGTGTGTGTGTGTGTGTGTGTGTGTGTGTGTGTGTGTGTGTGTGCGTGCGTGCGCGCGCGCGCGCAAGAGATTTTGTTAATTTTGGTAACTAACCATATTGAAGTTGGCGATGAGTTTGATATTTAAAAATCACAACATAGTGGCAGACAAGAAAAAAATAATAGAAGTATTCTGAATGAAAACAGAATAAAAATGCTCAGAAAACCAATGGAAAGAAGTTACAATAAAGTTCACTTCTAAACTAGTAATAATGCAGGTAATTAATGCAGCTTTCCTATTAATTTGCAAATTAGAATCACAATTATTTAATTGTGCACAATTTGCCAAAAAGATACGTCACCTCAACCAGCCATTAAAAAAATTGATGTACTCATTTCCAGGATGTAATTGCAATGGATTCTATACAATTATGTTCAATGATGTGGTTATCATTTTTTTTTCTGTGTTATAAAAAGTTTACAAATCTCACATTTCTGCAGGTTTCTCTATTAAAAATAGGCAAAAATGTGATAGGCCGATAAACCAATCCTGTTCGTATTTTTGTAAAAACTAACCTATTCCTCCGCTTTACCCTCCTATCATTTTATAAATGTATCTCCTACTCTAAACTCATTTAGAAATCACAGAAACATGTAAAAGTGCACTAATAATGAAAATTATACTTCAGGAAAGCAATTCTGAAGATTGCTGTTCAAAAGACTTTCATGAACAGATAACAGCTAGAAGCCATTCAGTCCCTCAACGCAATTTCACTATTTAATAGAATCATAGCTAACCAATAACCTAGAATTTTTGTCCCAATTTTATCAAATTGATCATTATTTTCACAATTGCCACAATCAATATTTCAGCTGAAAACATTCTTGACAGAAACAATGTTATAAAACAATAAAGCCTTTAATTTTTTTTTCCTTTAGGCTTGATGACTTTTGTGACATTTAATACCCCAGCTGGATGAAACCAGCGATGAACTTATTGAGACATAATATCTTCCATTACAATGAATTTTTTACCATCAAGTTCAAATTTTGGTGTGCAATTTACCTACATTTACGTGATGACTCAAGAATAAGTTTCCAAGAAAGCCAGGCTAATTCGACATCTGCCTTGAAACAAAGCTCACGGCAGATTTATTTTTCCCTTTCCCCTTGATTTATCAAGGCAAGGTGAAACAAAATGAGTTTCCACTACCATTGTGGGGGAACATGAAGTGTCATTTTTAATAATGGTACAATGTAATCACCCTCCCCCAAACCAAAGAGTTATGACTTTTTCCCCTTCAAAGTTTCAAAATGATTGATTGCATTAAAGAGCTACTTTCAAGTTTCTTTCTTTGAACCTTGCTTTATATTGAGCTGTAATGGTTAGAATGAATTAAGTACATTTTTAAAAAGATTTAAACAACCTGTGCACTTCACTGGAGAAGCAGAGTATCCATGGTACGTCCTGATACATCTTTAGAAATGATCTAACCCATTTTTTTTCAGCACAAGCTATAAAAATATTTTAAAATAATACAATATTTTATGAGGCTGATAATTCCCCTCAAGCCAATATATTTTATCAGACCTGTACTGAAATTAAAAACCATTTGATAAAACGATTAA
Organism: Narcine bancroftii; assembly: GCF_036971445.1. Lineage (NCBI taxonomy): Eukaryota > Metazoa > Chordata > Chondrichthyes > Torpediniformes > Narcinidae > Narcine > Narcine bancroftii. Next base: position 26,135,423 of record NC_091471.1, read on the forward strand.
GTGTCGGCGAAGCATTGCCCACAGAAAGCACCCTGTCAGTTTCTGCTTTCCTACATACTTCTCAGTTTCAAGCACCTCAACCAAAGGGTCATTTTTATTCTTGATGTAGAAGTGACAAGATGCAATTTAATAGAATCATGGATAATGAAAAAAAGACCCAAATTTTACTTACAGATTGAGTGCAATTAAAGGGTGAGTAGTTGAAAGAATTGAATGAAGAGGGATGCATTATGAAGATTAGTAGGACAGAGCCCTTTAATTACTTTTTTAAGAAAGCAGCAAGAATTATTAAGAGAGTGAGAGCAGATAACAAATATGCAAAAATAGACTGTAAGAGCTTCTACAAGTATATAAAGGGAAGTGAATAACTGAAAAAAATACTTGGTCCCTTAAATGGATGAGACCAGGATTTAATTATGGGGAAAAGAGATTCTAAATATTTATTTGAATTGGAAATCACAATGGAAGACACTTTATACCAAATAATAATCAAATAGCAAAAAGGAATAAGGAACGCAAAACAAACTCTCAGTGCACAACAAACTAATGGGGTTAAATGCCATGTTTATTGAAAATAGAGTGACAGAGGCTATTTTGCAGGCATATAAAATGTTGCCTGCTTTTCTAAGGCAGTGGGAGTTCGATTACAAACCCTCTGGAGCTGATGGTCTGCATTCTCGGGTCTTGCTACATGGCTGCAGAGATCGTGAATGTAATTGTTGTAATTGATCAAAACTCCTGGATTCTGGAGGGGGCATGTATTTGGATTTCTAGAAGGCATTCAATAACAGAACAGTAATGCACAGAAACAGGCACTTCTTAAATGTCAAAATTGAGCCTGCAAATAAAATACGAGTTAAAAAAAGAAAAGGTGGCTAGGTACATGGATGGAAGAGGTATGGAGGGCTATGGTCCAGATGCAGGTCATTGGGAGAATAATAATTTGGCACAGACTATATGGGTAATCAAGTAAATCATTCCAAAATATATAAAGATATAATTTAAGATAAATATCTGATTATTACAGATTGTGAATGTTGTGTTTTGTGCACCATGGCCCGGAGAAACGCTGTTTCATTGGTTTATATCGGTAGAGTCAGATGATAGTAAACTTGAACATTTCCTTTCTGTAATGTTCTACAGTTCCAAATCTTTGCCAACATGATGCCAAAATAAATCAATCCCATCTGCTGCACATGAAGCATGTTGTGTGTCTGTCTAAATACTTCTAAAATGTCACCATCATATTTGCTTCCATCATCTCCTCCAGCAATACCCACAAAATTATAATAAATATTGAATGCACCCTGCCGGGTTGTTCAAATACACTCTGACAGGTTATAAATATACTTTATGCCTTGAATTACATTCCAATCAGATATGTAGAATCAGAAAATTTATGGTACATGTCTCTGAGTTAAGAAAAGAATAACTCAACTTAATCCCACCTTCATGCACTGGGTTGTTCGTACTGTGTGAGCCATGCCTTTTCACTTGTACACCCAAGTCCCACAGGAGTTCCTGCTTTCAGTAAACAAATTCCAGACCCCTATCAACTTCAGAGTGAAAATATTTCCCTTATCCATCTATCCATCTGATATTAATTTAAATATATGTTTCAAGTTTTTAATCCCTTTACCAATGTAAAAAGGTCCAGCCTATTTATTATAACTATACCCTTTATAATTTTATGAACCTCAGTCAAATATACTGTCAGCCAACTCTGTCCCAAAAAAATACCTTTCCAGCCTTTAGCTCAACAACTTTCCAGACCTGGCAATATACTCATAAACTTCCTTACCACTCTCTTCAGGTATGACTTTTCTGTAAAGAGATTACATTAGGTGCAGGGGAGGTGGGGAGGGGTTGTTCCAGTCTCATTTATAGTTCAGCATTCTAGCTACCGGGTACACAAACATCAGAGAGCCTCCATTTGATTTTACTTTTGTCTTTACACCTTCAACTACCTGCGGAGATCCCATGGAGACATATCAAATTATGAAAGGAATACACAGGGAGGTTGTTTGTAAGGGCAGATGAGACTAAAACAAGGTGGGTGAGTAAAGTTATGTCAGAGATGAGGAGGAACTGTTTCTCCCAAGGAGTGGTGAATCAGTGGAATTCCCTGCTCAAGGAATCAGAAGAGGCTGCCTGATTGAATCTGTTTAGTCCATAGATAGATTTTTGAATAAGAGAATTAAGGATGATGGCAAACAGGCGGATACGTACAAAACCAAAACCATAAAACGGGAGCAGAAATAGGTTATTCAGCCCAACCAGTCAGCCCCATCATTTAATCACAAATTTATCCATTTTCCCACTCAGCCCCAATGCTCACCCTTCACCCCATAACCTTTGATGCCCTCAATAATTGAGAACCTATCAATTTCTGCCTTAAACACACTCAATGGCTTGGCTTCAACAACCGCCTATGGCAACAAAAGTTTTCATGTTCATCCTTAATTGACCCTGAACTGAGGACCAACTACATGAGTGGATATGCAGTAAAATTGTGTTAATCTGGAACTCTTAAGATTTCAAATCTAGCAGTCATTGTTCCTATTAATACCGTAATATGATTCATTTACTTATTTATTTAAAGATCGTCGTGTTATATTTTCAAGTTAACCTGCTAAATTTAAAGGGAGAGTGGTAAAAAGAGCACTGGTGTGATTCAAAGGCCTGAGGCAAATAAAGCCCTAGCAAGTTTCACGTTAGATACAAGTTAGAGTAGCAGCTAAGGCAATGCTGTTACAGTGCCAGTGATCAGGACCAGGGTGCGAATCCAGTGCTGTCTATAAGAAGTTTGTATGTTCTTCTCATGTCTGTGTGGGTTTATTCTGGGTGCCCCAGTTTCATCCCACCGTTCAAAACGTACTGGGTGTTGTAAGTTAATTATGAGGAATTGGGGGGGGGGGGGGGGGGGGAACATCGGCTCATGGGCTATATGTCCAAATTTTTTTAATTAAAACAAAAACAGGAAACATGATTAAAGAGGCTTAATTATAGAAAATTTTGATATTTACAAAATTATAAGTATTTTAATTCACAGGTTACTTATTCAAAAGTCTTCACATGCTACATAGATGTTCATATTAATGATTAACACTGTCGATAAATACTGCCCATTTTGACATTTACTTTTCATTTAAAAATTGAAGATTCTGATTGAGAATCACACAACTGCAGATGCCGGAATCTTGAACAAATGATAAGATGCTGGAGGAACTCAGTGGGTCAAATAAGCACCATTGATTGTAATGGTCAATGTGAAAGGATCTGGGCCAGTGATGCCAAGTGACCATTTCTACATCTGGATGCTGCTGCCAGATCCAGAGTTTCAGCACCTGATGGTTTTTGCTGCAGATTCCAGCATCTGCAGTTATCGTAAGTCTCTTTTTTTTTCCCCAAAAATAGACTTAATTTACAAAGGAGAACACATTCAGTGTTTTCACCCCACAATGTCACTCCCATCAATGTACATAGAGGACATCTACATGAGCCAGTGTTTTAAAAAAGCACCCTCTATCTTCAAAGACCCCCACCACCCAGACCATGCCCTCTTCACTCTGCTATCTTGATGAAAAAGGTACAGGAGCCTAAAGACAAGCACTCAATGGCACAAGGACAGCTTCTTCCCCACTGCCATCAGATTCCTGAATAATCAATGAACCAAAGAGACTGTTTTACTTTGACTTTAATGCCCTATTATTGTTAATATTACTTTATTTTTCACAGTAATGTTAGAACATGTATATTTGCTCTATGACACTGCTACAAAACACCGAATTTCATGACAATAAATTCTGATTCTGATGCATTTGTAACACCGTTACCATCCTTGTGGGACCTGGTCTCTTCTCTTCTGCTATTTGAGGGTCTGCCCCTCGGTCTCAGCCCCCTCAATGCCTGGTAATGGGAGGGCTCAAGACTGTGGTCCTTTCCCAGAAGTGCCCCCCTCGCATTAGCTGCACCAAGCCTCTGTGCATCCATCCCTCAGCATATACTCCAGCAGCCCAGAATGTGCCAGTCAGCAGCAGTCCCCTGTGCTGAAAGACCAAAAGAATTTGGACAGACCAAAGTGCGTCTTTCACCCAGTTGATGGTCTTCCAGCAGTTCTGGGCATCTGGGCATACAAAGTTCTCGCAGGTCTCGAGGTCCTCCAGCACCTACCTCCATTTCCTTTGTTGGGTTCCTGACCACGCCACCCCTTTCTTTGTTGGGTTCCTGACCACGCCACCCTTCTTTGTTGGGTACCTGACCACACTACCCATTTCTTTGTTGGGTACCTGACCACGCCACCCCTTTCTTTCTTGGGTTCCTGACCACGCCATCCCTTTCTTTGTTGGGTTCCTGACCACGCCACCCCTTTCTTTGTTGGGTTCCTAACCATGACACCTCTTTCTTTGTTGGGTTACGGACCACGCCACCCCTTTCTTTGTTGGGTTATTGACCATGCCACCCCTTTCTTTGTTGGGTTCCTGACCACGCCACCCCTTTCTTTGTTGGGTTCCTGACGCTACAACCACATTCTTTGTTGGGTTCCTGACCACACCACCCATTTCTTTGTTGTGTTCCTGACCACGCCACTCCTTTCTTTGTTGGGTTTCTGACCACATCACCCCTTTCTTTGTTGGGTTCCGGACCACGACACCATTTCTTTTTGTTGGGTTCCTGATGCCACAACCCCTTTCTTTGTTGGGTTCCTGATGCTACAACCCCTTTCTTTGTTGGGTTCCTGACCACGCCACCCCTTTCTTTGTTGGGTTCCTGATGCTACAACCCCTTCCTTTGTTGGGTTCCTGACCACTCCACTCCTTTCTTTGTTGGGTTCCTGACCCTTCAACCCCTTTCTTTGTTGGGTTCTTGACCACACCACCCCTTTCTTTGTTGGGTACATGACCATGCCACCCCCTTTCTTTGTTGGGTTCCTGACCACACCACCCCTTTCTTTGTTGGGTTCCTGACCACACCACCCCTTTCTTTTTTGGGTTCCTGACCACAACCACTCCTTTCTTTGTTGGGTTCCTGACACTGCCACCCCTTTCTTTGTTGGGTTCCTGACCACGCCACCCCTTTCTTTGTTGAATTCCTGATCACGCCACCCCCTTTCTTTGTTGGGTTCCTGACCACGCCACTCCTTTCTTTGTTGGGTTCCTGACCACACCACTCCTTTCTTTGTTCGGTTCCTGACCACGCCACGCCTTTCTTTGTTGGGTCCTGACAACGCCACCCTTTCTTTGTTGGGTTCTTGACCACACCACCCCTTTTTTTGTAGGGTTCCTGACCACCCCACCCCTTTCTTTGTTGGGTTCCTGACCCATACCACCCCTTTCTTTGTTGGGTTCCTGACCATGACACTCCTTTCTTTGTTGGGTTCCTGACCATGACACTCCTTTCCTTGTTGGGTTCCTGACCACACCACCCTTTCTTTGTTGGGTCCTGACCACGCCACCCCTCTTTCTTTGTTGGGTTCCTGACCACGCCACCCCTTTCTTTGTTTGGGTTCCTGACCATGACACTCCTTTCTTTGTTTGGGTTCCTGACCACCCCACCCCTTTCTTTGTTGGGTTCCTGACCACGCCACCCCTTTCTTTGTTGGGTTATTGACCACGCCACCCCTTTCTTTGTTCGGTTCCTGACCACGCCACCCTTTCTTTGTTGGGTTCCTGACCACGCCACTCCTTTCTTTGTTGGGTTTCTGACCACATCACCCCTTTTCTTTGTTGGGTTCCGGACCACACCAATTCTTTTTGTTGGGTTCCTGACCACGCCAACCCCTTTCTTTGTTTGGGTCCTGTTGCCACAACCACTTTCTTTGTTGGGTTCCTGATGCTACAACCCCTTTCTTTGTTGGGTTCCTGACCACGCCACCCCTTTCTTTGTTGGGTTCCTGATGCTACAACCCCTTCCTTTGTTGGTTCCTGACCACACCACTCCTTTCTTTGTTGGGTTCCTGACCCTTCAACCCCTTTCTTTGTTGGGTTCTTGACCACACCACCCCTTTCTTTGTTGGGTACATGACCACACCTCCCCTTTCCTTTGTTGGGTCCTGACCACACCACCCTTTCTTTGTTGGGTTCCTGACCACACCACCCCTTTCTTTTTTGGGTTCCTGACCACCTACCACTCCTTTCTTTGTTGGGTTCCTGACCCTGCCACCCTTTTCTTTGTTGGGTTCCTGACCACGCCACCCCTTTCTTTGTTGAATTCCTGATCACACCACCCCTTTCTTTGTGGGTTCCTGACCACGCACTCCTTTCTTTGTTGGTTCCTGACCACGCCACGCCTTTCTTTGTTGGGTTCCTGACCATGCCACCCTTTCTTTGTTGGGTTCCTGACCACACCACTCCTTTCTTTGTTGGGTTCCTGACCCTGCACCCTTTTCTTTGTTGGGTTCCTGACCACGCCACCCCTTTCTTTGTTGAATTCCTGATCACACCACCCCTTTCTTTGTTGGGTTCCTGACCACGCCACTCCTTTCTTTGTTGGGTTCCTGACCACGCCACGCCTTTCTTTGTTGGGTTCCTGACCATGCCACCCTTTCTTTGTTGGGTTCTTGACCACACCACCCCTTTTTTTGTTGGGGTTCCTGACTATGCCACCCTTTCTTTGTTGGGTTCTTGACCACACCACCCCTTTTTTTGTTGGGTTCCTGACCACCCCACCCCTTTCTTTGTTGGGTTCCTGACCACACCACCCCTTTCTTTGTTGGGTTCCTGACTATGACACTCCTTTCTTTGTTGGGTTCCTGACCACGACACTCCTTTCTTTGTTGGGTTCCTGACCACGCCACCCCTTTCTTTGTTGGGTTCCTGACCACGCCACGCCTTTCTTTGTTGGGTTCCTGACCACGCCACCCCTTTCTTTGTTGGGTTCCTGACCATGCCACCCCTTTCTTTGTTGGGTTCCTGACCACGCCACCCCTTTCTTTGTTGGGTTCCTGACCATGACACTCCTTTCTTTGTTGGGTTCCTGACCACGACACTCCTTTCTTTGTTGGGTTCCTGACCACCTCACCCCTTTCTTTGTTGGGTTCCTGACCACGCCACCCCTTTCTTTGTTGGGTTATTGACCACGCCACCCCTTTCTTTGTTGGGTTCCTGACCACGCCACCCCTTTCTTTGTTGGGTTCCTGACGCTACAACCACTTTCTTTGTTGGGTTCCTGACCACACCACCCATTTCTTTGTTGTGTTCCTGACCACGCCACTCCTTTCTTTGTTGGTTTTTGACCACATCACCCCTTTCTTTGTTGGGTTCCGGACCACGACACCACTTATTTTTGTTGGGTTCCTGACCACGCCACCCCTTTCTTTGTTGGGTTCCTGATGCCACAACCCCTTTCTTTGTTGGGTTCCTGATGCTACAACCCCTTTCTTTGTTGGGTTCCTGACCACGCCACCCCTTTCTTTGTTGGGTTCCTGATGCTACAACCCCTTCCTTTGTTGGGTTCCTGATGCTACAAACCCTTCCTTTGTTGGGTTCCTGACCACACCACTCCTTTCTTTGTTGGGTTCCTGACCCTTCAACCCCTTTCTTCGTTGGGTTCTTGACCACACCACCCCTTTCTTTGTTGGGTACATGAACACACCACCCCTTTCTTTGTTGGGTTCCTGACCACACCACCCCTTTCTTTGTTGGGTTCCTGACCACACCACCCCTTTCTTTTTTGGGTTCCTGACCACACCACTCCTTTCTTTGTTGGGTACCTGACCCTGCCACCCCTTTCTTTGTTGGGTTCCTGACCACGCCACCCCTTTCTTTGTTGAATTCCTGATCACACCACCCCTCTCTTTGTTGGGTTCCTGACCACACCACTCCTTTCTTTGTTGGGTTCCTGACCACGCCACTCCTTTCTTTGTTCGGTTCCTGACCATGCCACCCTTTCTTTGTTGGGTTCTTGACCACGCCACCCCTTTTTTTGTTGGGTTCCTGACCATGCCACCCTTTCTTTGTTGGGTTCTTGACCACACCACCCCTTTTTTTGTTGGGTTCCTGACCACCCCACCCCTTTCTTTGTTGGGTTCCTGACCACTCCACCCCTTTCTTTGTTGGGTTCCTGACCACACCACCCTTTTCTTTGTTTGGTTCCTGACCACGCCACCCCTTTCTTTGTTGGGTTCCTGACCACGCCACCCCTTTCTTTGTTGGGTTCCTGACTATGACACTCCTTTCTTTGTTGGGTTCCTGACCACGACACTCCTTTCTTTGTTGGGTTCCTGACCACGCCACCCCTTTCTTTGTTGGGTTCCTGACCACGCCACGCCTTTCTTTGTTGGGTTCCTGACCACGCCACCCCTTTCTTTGTTGGGTTCCTGACCATGCCACCCCTTTCTTTGTTGGGTTCCTGACCACGCCACCCCTTTCTTTGTTGGGTTCCCGACCATGACACTCCTTTCTTTGTTGGGTTCCTGACCACGACACTCCTTTCTTTGTTGGGTTCCTGACCACCTCACCCCTTTCTTTGTTGGGTTCCTGACCACGCCACCCCTTTCTTTGTTGGGTTATTGACCACGCCACCCCTTTCTTTGTTGGGTTCCTGACCACGCCACCCCTTTCTTTGTTGGGTTCCTGACGCTACAACCACTTTCTTTGTTGGGTTCCTGACCACACCACCCATTTCTTTGTTGTGTTCCTGACCACGCCACTCCTTTCTTTGTTGGTTTTTGACCACATCACCCCTTTCTTTGTTGGGTTCCGGACCACGACACCACTTATTTTTGTTGGGTTCCTGACCATGCCACCCCTTTCTTTGTTGGGTTCCTGATGCCACAACCCCTTTCTTTGTTGGGTTCCTGATGCTACAACCCCTTTCTTTGTTGGGTTCCTGACCACGCCACCCCTTTCTTTGTTGGGTTCCTGATGCTACAACCCCTTCCTTTGTTGGGTTCCTGATGCTACAAACCCTTCCTTTGTTGGGTTCCTGACCACACCACTCCTTTCTTTGTTGGGTTCCTGACCCTTCAACCCCTTTCTTCGTTGGGTTCTTGACTACACCACCCCTTTCTTTGTTGGGTACATGAACACACCACCCCTTTCTTTGTTGGGTTCCTGACCACACCACCCCTTTCTTTGTTGGGTTCCTGACCACACCACCCCTTTCTTTTTTGGGTTCCTGACCACACCACTCCTTTCTTTGTTGGGTACCTGACCCTGCCACCCCTTTCTTTGTTGGGTTCCTGACCACGCCACCCCTTTCTTTGTTGGGTTCCTGACGCTACAACCACTTTCTTTGTTGGGTTCCTGACCACACCACCCATTTCTTTGTTGTGTTCCTGACCACGCCACTCCTTTCTTTGTTGGTTTTTGACCACATCACCCCTTTCTTTGTTGGGTTCCGGACCACGACACCACTTATTTTTGTTGGGTTCCTGACCACGCCACCCCTTTCTTTGTTGGGTTCCTGATGCCACAACCCCTTTCTTTGTTGGGTTCCTGATGCTACAACCCCTTTCTTTGTTGGGTTCCTGACCACGCCACCCCTTTCTTTGTTGGGTTCCTGATGCTACAACCCCTTCCTTTGTTGGGTTCCTGATGCTACAAACCCTTCCTTTGTTGGGTTCCTGACCACACCACTCCTTTCTTTGTTGGGTTCCTGACCCTTCAACCCCTTTCTTCGTTGGGTTCTTGACCACACCACCCCTTTCTTTGTTGGGTACATGAACACACCACCCCTTTCTTTGTTGGGTTCCTGACCACACCACCCCTTTCTTTGTTGGGTTCCTGACCACACCACCCCTTTCTTTTTTGGGTTCCTGACCACACCACTCCTTTCTTTGTTGGGTACCTGACCCTGCCACCCCTTTCTTTGTTGGGTTCCTGACCACGCCACCCCTTTCTTTGTTGAATTCCTGATCACACCACCCCTCTCTTTGTTGGGTTCCTGACCACACCACTCCTTTCTTTGTTGGGTTCCTGACCACGCCACTCCTTTCTTTGTTCAGTTCCTGACCATGCCACCCTTTCTTTGTTGGGTTCTTGACCACGCCACCCCTTTTTTTGTTGGGTTCCTGACCATGCCACCCTTTCTTTGTTGGGTTCTTGACCACACCACCCCTTTTTTTGTTGGGTTCCTGACCACCCCACCCCTTTCTTTGTTGGGTTCTTGACCACACCACCCTTTTCTTTGTTTGGTTCCTGACCACGCCACCCCTTTCTTTGTTGGGTTCCTGACCACGCCACCCCTTTCTTTGTTGGGTTCCTGACCACTCCACCCCTTTCTTTGTTGGGTTCCTGACCACGCCACCCCTTTCTTTGTTGGGTTCCTGACCACTCCACCCCTTTCTTTGTTGGGTTCCTGACCACGCCACCCCTTTCTTTGTTGGGTTCCTGACCACGCCACCCCTTTCTTTGTTGGGTTCCTGACCATGACACTCCTTTCTTTGTTGGGTTCCTGACCACGCCACCCCTTTCTTTGTAGGGTTCCTGACCCTACAACCCCTTTCTTCTCTCTCTTCCCCCCCCCCCCCAAGCATTCAGTTAGCCAAATTAACTCAGAGGGCTGCGGGTGGGGGAAGGAGGTGGGAACACCTGGAAAACAACTGCAGAGAAGTCAGCCTCCAGTCTGCCCACGTGGGAGTGCGAGACGCAACCCCATTGACCAATCAAGGAAGCGATTGGACAGCGGCGATTGCGTCACAATCGGGCACGCCGGCCTTTTTTTTTGGCTCGGGCGGTCCAGGCCGCGCCGCGGTGGTCGGCAGCCGCTCACTCCGCCTTCACACCGTCACCGACTATCCCGCCCCGCCAGCACCGAGCTCGTACCTCTCTGCACCTGTCGTCTGCATTGTGATAGGAAGAGGATGAGGACGGCGATGATGACAGCGGCCAGAACGTACAGCACCGGGTCCATGTTTACCTCAGGCGACGGCCCTGGGCTTTACCATCGGCCTTGGGCGGGGTGCCTCCTCTTCCTGGCTTTAAATTAACACCATGCATTTGATGAAGCCGAGCCATTTAATCAATGTGAATTGTTGGTCTCCCTTAAATATGTAATATTGTTTAGAAATATACAACTCTAGTGATCACTGATGTCTACAACTGCGTATGTGATGGAAAATTACTCCCCCCCCCCCCCCCGTGCCAATGGTTCGGGCCAGAGCTTTGCAGAAACCCGGATGTTGCTAACAGCGCCATCGTGTGGCGGGAAGGGAGCCCTGTCAGCAGTGATGGATGTGGCCATGGGTACAATGTTACACCCAGTGGTTGAAGTCAACACCCAATGCCAGAGAAACTCAGCAGGTCAAACCATGTACTTGATGTTGCAAAGATGAAGATAACCAACGCTTTAGGGTGTGCCAAAATGTAGGATGGCGCCCGAAGCTGCTTTTTTTCACTTTAATGTTTGTGTGTGGACGAAACATGATCCTGTTCACCTGAGAATGTCCTTGATGAATGCCTCCTGCTTTGATCATAAAGTAGAAGACTATCAAAGATCATACCAGCACAGAAGGTCCATTGAGTCCATGGCAGAGCAGCCCGATCAGTCCCAGTCCCCACTTAAGCACGGAAGCACGGAAGTCTGCAGATGCTGTGATTGTTGTACACCTTGAGGAGGGCTCAGGCCAGAAATCTTGCCTCCAGTGGATGCTTCGAGACTGGCTGAGTTCCTCCAGCATCTCTGTGTTTTTACCCCATTTCAGTCTAAGCTATTCCTTCTTGCTACTGTTAGGTCTGCTTTGTTCATGAATGAGTGAGACAAACACCAGGCTGAGTCGAAATCAGGGTTCTTTGTTCTTTATTACCGGATTGTAACACTTGCGACTAACAAAGTTAGTCGGAGAATGCATTCTGCCGTTATCAGCAAAATGGTGATTTTTTATACCCTTGGATACATGCTTAGAACATCATCATATCATTACTTGTCCAATGACTAAAACTGTTGCTATCCTTTCCCTGCTAGCTTCCTGCCTCTCAATCCATCAATGTCTCTCTTATCTTGTAAGTACAAGGATGCATTCTGTTACTCCTTAGTACTGGGTGACTCCTTCTCCGGTCCCATCTCATGATGTTTTACCTTACACTACCTGCTCCATTGTGCTCTCAGAATCAGAATTTATTGGCATGAATATGTCACAAAATTTGTTGCTTTACGGCAGCATCATTTATCTAAACTACATTACAAAATAAATAAAAATAGTGCAAAAAAAAGACAAAGTAAGGTTGTGTCTATAATTCATTGTTCATTCAGAAATCTGATGGCCATGGGGAAGAAGCTGCCCTTGTGCCGCTGAGTGCTCATCTTCAGGCTCCTGTACCTTTTTCCCATGGTAGCAGAATGAAGAGGGCATGGCCTGGGTGGTAGGGGTCTTTCAGAATAGAGGCTACATTATTAAGACACCACTTCTTGTAGATCTTCAATTAGAGCCATTTCAGTGTAGTCAACCATTGTGCTCTCCTCTTCATTTGAGAGACTGGACAGACTGGGAGATCACTTTGTTGAGCACCTCAGCTCTCCCTGTCACAATGGCATAGATCTCCTGGCAGCCACCCATTTCAATCACCCATCTATTCCCTTGCTGACATGTCTGTCTGTGGTCTGATGCACTACCTCATCTTCCATTGATACCACCCAACTGGATGGCATTAACATTGACTTCTCCAATTACTGTTAAACCCCCCCCCCTTCCCCATCTTCCCCCATTTCTGTCTGTGTCTCTCTTTCTCCCCCCTTTCCTCTGTCTCCTTTCACAGAACCAAAATCAATTCTCATTTTTTCCATACCTTGATGAAGACCTCAAGCCCAAAACATTTATCTCCACAAAATAAAATACAGTTTCTCCAGCATTGTGTTTTACTTCAAAATGGTGTATGTAGACATTTGTGTTTTACTTTTCAATTCTCACCTTTCTTCTTATCATATCCATTTAGCTATTCATCTGGACTACTCTCCCTACCACTCTTCAGTCTTTATTCAGACGCCTTCCTGTTTTTTTGCTATATCTTGAAGAAGGTTTCAGGTCCGAAACATCGGTGATGTATCTTTCGTCCAATGGTCGCCTCAAGAGTGGCTGAGTTCCTCCAGCATTAGTGTGTGTTTTTATTAAATTAACCAATCAACTATCCCATCTTTGGATACAGGAGGAAACCAAACTACTTAGGGAAAACCGTGTGATCACAGGAAAATCAGACAGATACCGCCCAGAGGAGAGAATCAAACCAGGGTTTGATAAAGCTGTGAGAGAGCATCGCCCATGTGTCAGAGAGAATAGTGACTATTTTAAAAAAAATTTAAGAAAATATCTTAGGAAGTCATAAATTTTCAATTTACTAACAGACCAGATTCAGATATTTTGAATATTGACAAAAACACAGTTATGTAAACAAAATAGGAAATGGAAGCAGGATTAGGCCGTCTGAACCAGCATCCCAGCTTCGCCATTCAATAAGATCATAGGTAATCTGGATGTGGCTTCAGCTCCACCTGCCTTATTTTTCCCATAACTCTTGGTTCTCCCAACAATGCAAAAATCTAACTGTAACTTAAATACATTTAATGAGACAGCCTCATCACTTCACTGGGCAGAGAATTCCCCAGATTCACTACTCTATGAGAAGCAGTTCCTCCTCTCAGTCCTCAATCTACTTCTCTGAATCTTGAGGCGAAACAAACTCCCTGGTTCTATCTTATCTATTCTTATCTTATCTTATCTTATCTTATCTTATCTTATCTATTCCACAAAACTCAAAACGGTCAACCAGTTTACCTATCTCGGCTGCACCATTTCATCAGATGCAAGGATCGACAATGAGATAGACAACAGACTCGCCAAGGCAAATAGCGCCTTTGGAAGACTACACAAAAGAGTCTGGAAAAACAACCAACTGAAAAACCTCACAAAGATAAGCGTATACAGAGCCGTTGTCATACCCACACTCCTGTTCGGCTCCGAATCATGGGTCCTCTACCGGCACCACCTACGGCTCCTAGAACGCTTCCACCAGCGTTGTCTCCGCTCCATCCTCAACATCCATTGGAGCGCTCACACCCCTAACGTCGAGGTACTCGAGAGGGCAGAGGTCGACAGCATCGAGTCCACGCTGCTGAAGATCCAGCTGCACTGGATGGGTCACGTCTCCAGAATGGAGGACCATCGCCTTCCCAAGATCGTATTATATGGCGAGCTTTCCACTGGCCACCGTGACAGAGGTGCACCAAAGAAAAGGTACAAGGACTGCCTAAAGAAATCTCTTGGTGCCTGCCACATTGACCACCGCCAGTGGGCTGATAACGCCTCAAACCGTGCATCTTGGCGCCTCACAGTTTGGCGGGCAGCAGCCTCCTTTGAAGAAGACCGCAGAGCCCACCTCACTGACAAAAGGCAAAGGAGGAAAAACCCAACACCCAACCCCAACCAACCAATTTTCCCTTGCAACCGCTGCAATCGTGTCTGCCTGTCCCGCATCGGACTGGTCAGCCACAAACGAGCCTGCAGCTGACGTGGACTTTTTACCCCCTCCATAAATCTTCGTCCGCGAAGCCAAGCCAAAGAAGAAGATTCCTTTTATAAAGTTAAATCACTTCTAAGAAGAATCTCAATCCTCACATGTTGCTTTCTCAGAAACCTACAACATTATGGTCTGAGAGCTGGAAATTCTTTATTACTTTTTATTTCAGCCCAAAGCCTAAATAGCCTGTGCAATAATCTTGTTTAGTTCAATGATAACATGGGGGAGAAGGCAATACAAAGATTTATGGATCGTGTAAGAGGAGGCATTGGCATTGACTTGGACTGTGAATTATGGTGCTTAGAAATTCTTACCCAGTTAGTATTAATATATAGTAGGACCACCAAAGGTAAACGCCACTTCTGCAGTGCTGTGAACAGTATATGTGGACAGAAAATGCCATTGGGATGAATAGGGTTGCACTGAGAGGGAAAAGAAGAGATTCACCAGGAAGTTTCCAGGTATGAGGAGAGAGTGGATTGATTGGGATGGTTCTACTTGCAGTGGGGAATGAGGGGGAACCAGACAGATTTATGCAAAATTATATAGGGGATATGGAGGGGAATTAATTAGAACATTTAGACTTCATTGATTGTGGACTTCAGAAGGACAAAAGACCACTCCCCACTACATACAGTATCAATGGCTTCGTCTTGAAGAGAGTGGGGACACTAAGTTTAAAGGATGACCTATCCTAGACCCACACCATCTCCTCATTAGTCAGGAAGGGGCAGCAGCGCCTACACTCCCTTAGGAGTTTGAGGAAGGTAAGGCTATCAGCCACCATCCTAACAACATTCTACAGAAGCACGGTAGAGAGGGTCCTAGCTAGCAGCAACATAAACTGGTATGGTAGTTGCAAGCATCAGATCAGTGGTTAATATGGAGAGTGATCAAAACTGCTGTGTTTTGTCTTGGTCTCTCTTCCCTCTATCGACAATATCTATAGCTGAACAACCAAAGGAATTCCTCACACTAACTATCCAAGACTCATGTGTGCAAAACTATATTTATTTATTTATTTATTTATTTATTTTATAGCTATAATAAATGTCATGCATATGTACTTGTCTGCATGTGTGTTATGTCTGGTGTGTCTACATATTTTTGCACCAAGGACCAGAGAACGCTGTTTCATCAGGTTGTACTTACAATCAGATGACAATAAACTTGACTTGATATACAGAGAGCGGTGCTTAAAGAGGGCTCAGAGAATCATTGAGGACCCTACTGCAGTACCTGGTTTTCCTAGGTGATTTGATCTTGAATCCTGGGGAATGTAAAGAGTCTCTCATGCAGTGTCTCATTGGTGGCCATACACAGGAGGGACCAGATAGCATGGAGGGCCTCTGGGAGGACTTCTTGCCAGTGGGGGACAGGGAGGCCCTTGCATTTTAAGGCCAGTAGTACTGCCTTCCAGACCGTGCTGTTCTCCCGCTCCACCTGGCCATTCCCTTTGGGGTTATAATTAGTGGTCCAGCTAGAGGCGATGCCCTTGGAGAGCAAATATTGATGCAGCTCGTTGCTCATGAAGGATGAACCCCTAATCGCTGTGGACATAACAGAGGTATCTAAAAATGGTGAGCAGGTTGTTCAGAGCCTTTATGATGGTAGCTGCGGGCATATCGGGGCAGAGGATGGCAAAGAGAAACCATGAGCATCATTGATAATGTTGATGTAGTACACATTGTGGTTCATGGAGGGTAGGGGCCCTTTGAAGTCAATACTTAGGCAATACTTTAGGCCTTGATCAGGTGTGACTTGTCCAGCTGGTAGAAACGCGGTTTGCCCTCAGCGAAGGCCCGACAATTTTTGGTCAATGTCCCGACGTCGTCAATGGAGTTGGGGAGGTTACGGGCCTTGATGAAATGAGGAAAAAAAAAACGGGTGATCCCGGGGTGGCAGAGGCCGTCGTGCAGCAACTGCAGTTGGTCCATCTGCGCACTGGCACATTTCCTCCAAGACAGGGCATCAGGAGGCTTGTTGACCTTTCCGGGCTGGTACAGTATGTCATAATTGTAGGTGGAGAGCTCGATTCTTCACCTCAGGACTTTGTCATTTTTGATTTTACCCTGCTGCTGGTTGTTAAACATGAAGGCAACTGCCCATTGATCAGCAGGGTAAAATGCTTACTGGCGAGGTACTGCCTCAACGATAGCCTGAACCTCTTCTTCGATGGAGGAGGGCCGGATCACAGGGCCCTGGAAAGTGCACAAAAAAAACCGATTTGGGCCTGCCCACCTGGTTAAGTATGACGGCCAGGGCAAAGTCTGATGTATCGCTCTCCATCTGAAAAGGGGTGGATTGGACCATTGTGTGCAATGTGGCCTTTCCAATGTTGGCTTTGATTCAGTTAAATGCCTCGCGGGCTTCTGCTGATGGGAGGAAAATGGCGGCCCCGATGAAGGGATGGGCCTTCTCTGCATAGCTAGGGACCCATTGGGCATAGTAAGAGAAAAACCCCAGGCACCTTTTCAGTGCCCTGAGGCAGTGAGGGAGGGGGAGTTCTAACAGTGGGCACATGTGGTCAGGGTTGGGGCTGATGATTCCATTCTCCATGACGCAACCTAGTATAGCCAGACGACATCCGCGAAGCCAAGCCAAAGAGAGAAGAAAAGAGAAGATGTCAGGTTAAGGCACTTTGCAGTGTGGAGAAATTTCTGGAGATTCCTGTTGTGGTCCTGTTGGATCATGGCTGCAGATTGTAACATTGTCAAGATATGGGAACGTGGCCTACAGCCTGTGTTCATCCACCATCCGATCCATCACCCTTTGGAAGACAGACACTCCATTCATTACCACAAAAGGGACTCTAAGGAAGTGGTACAGTCGACCATCCACCTCGAAGGCAGTGTATTGGTGGTCCTCAGGGAGAATGGGGAGCTGGTGATCTGCTGACTTTAGGTCGATGGTCGAGAATACCCTGCGATCTGTTTCACCAAGTCGGTGATGCGAGGTACAGGATAGGCATCTAGCCGGGTGAATGTGGTTATGGTCTGGGAGTAATCTATGACCATACAGTGTTTCTCCCTGCTCTTTACTACCAATACTTGGGCTCCCCAGGGGCTCGTACTTTGTTCTCTCACCCCCGCAGTGAGGAGGCATCTCGCCTTTGACTTAGCGATTAGTGAGATGTGGTTGCAGGAGGGTTATGATGGCAGATAAATATTTCTAGATTTCACTGCTTTGTGATAGAATTGGAGGGGCAAGAGGGGGTGGTGTAGCATTGCTTGTCAAGGAAAATATTACAACCGTGCTGATGCGAAATAGATTGGAGGGCTCATCAAGGGAGGTGGTATTGGAATTGATAAATGGGAAAGGAGAAGATACACTTACAGGGTTGTATTATAGACCACCTTGTGGGGAGTGAGAAATAGAGGAGCAAATTGGTATGGAAATAGCAGATATTTGTAATAAGCACAGGCTTGTGTTAGTGGGGAATTTTAATTTTCCTAATATTGATTGGGAAACACATTCTGTGAAAGGGCTGGATGGATTAGAATTTGTAAAATGTGTGCAGGATAGATTTTTGCAGCAATATGTTGAGGTACCCACTAGAGAAGAGGCAGTGTTGGATCTATTGTTGGGGAATGAGATAGGGCAGGTGACAGAGGTATGTGTTGGGGAGCACTTCGGATCCAGTGATCATAGTTATAGAAACATATAGGATTATGAAGGGTATGGATAGGATAGATGTAGGAAGGTTTTTTGAGCTGGCCGGGGAAACTAAAACAAGAGGACACAGTCTCAAGATTCGGGGGAGTAGATTTAGGACAGAGATGATGAAAAATAGTTTTTCCCCGAGAGTAGTGAATGTTGGGAAGTGGTTGAGGCTGCCTCGTTAAACATATTTAAAATTCGGTTAGATAAATGTTTACATGATAGAGGAATTAGGGGATATGGGGAGAAGGCAGGTAGATGGAGTTAGGTCATAAATTAGATCAGCCATGATCGTATTGAATGGCAGAGCAGGGTCGATGGGCCATTTTTGGCCTACTCCTGTTCCTACTTCCTATGTTCCTATAGTACGATTAGTTTCAATATAACTATGGGAAAGGGATAGGTCTGGTCCAAAGATTAAGGTTTCTGAGTGGGGAAAACTCAGATTTGAAGAGATGAGAAAGGATTTGCGAGGAGTGAATTGGGATAATTTGTTTTATGAGAAGGATATAGAGGAGAATTGGAGGTCTTTTAAAGGTGAAATTTTGAGGATAAAAGGCAGAGCCAAAAGTTTGAGAGAACCATTGTTTTCAAGGGATATTAGAAATTTATTTTGAATAAAAAGGGAGGCCTACATTATATATAAGAAACAAGGTGTAAACGAGATGTTTGGAAAATACATTGATTGGAAAAAGAATCTTAAGAAAGAAATTCGGAAAGCAAAAAGAAGGTGGCTATAACAAACAGGGTGAAAATAAATCCGAAAGGTTTTTACAAATATATAAATAGCAAAAGGAGAGTGAAGGATAAAATTGGACCCTTAGAAAATCAGAGTGTACAGCTGTGTGCGGAGCCAAATGAATTTGGGGTGATATTGAACAAGTACTTTTCTTCGGTTTTCACTAGGGAGAAGGATATTGAATTATGCATGATAAGTGAAGCAAAAGAGATAATTATGGAACGTGTAGGGATCAGGAATGAGGGGATACTGGAGTTTTTGAAGCATATAAAGGTGGATAAGTCTCCAAATCACGATGGGATTTTCCCCAGGACCTTGAGGGAAGTCAGGGAGGAAATAGTGGAGGCTCTGACAGTGATTTTTCAAAAATCATAAGAGAGAGACATAGTGCTGGAGGATTGGCATATCACACATGTGGCTCCTTTGTTTAAAAAGGGTTCGAGGAGTAAGCCTAGCAATTATAGGCCTGTAATTGATGTCGGTGGTCGGTAAGCTAATGGAAAGTATTCTTAGGGATAATATATATAAGTATCTGGAGAGACAGGGTCTGATCAGGAACACTCAACATGGGTTTGTGTGTGGAAAGTCATGCTTGACAAATCTTGTTGAATTTTTTGAAGAGGTGACTAGGAAGGTTGATGAGGGTAGAGCAGTAGATGTTGTCTATACGGATTTCCTGCACACATTTTACAAATTCTAATCCATCCAGCCCTTTCACAGAATGTGTTTCCCAATCAATATTAGGAAAATTAAAATTCCCCACTAACACAAGCCTGTGCTTATTACAAATATCTGCTATTTCCATGCCAGGAACACTCAACATGGGTTTGTGTGTGGAAAGTCATGCTTGACAAATCTTGTTGAATTTTTTGAAGAGGTGACTAGGAAGGTTGATGAGGGTAGAGCAGTAGATGTTGTCTATATGGATTTCAGTAAGGCCTTCGATAAGGTTCCACATGGAAGGTTGGTAAGGAAGGTTCAGGCACTAGGTATTAATTTTGGGATAGTCAAGTGGATTCAACGGTGGCTAGAAGGTAGATGCCAGAAAGTCGTATGTATAACTGTGTGTCAGGATGGAGACCGATAACAAGTGGTGTGCCTCAGGGATCAGTAATGGGTCCCTTGTTAATTGTCCTTTACATTAATGATTTGGGTGATGGAATGGTAAACTGGATTAGTAAATATGCAGATGATACAAAGATAGGTGGAGCTGTAGATAGTGAAGAAGGGTTTCAGAGATTGCTGAGGGATTTGGACGGCTTAGAAGAGTGGGCTGAAAGATGGCAAATGGAATTTAATACTGAAGTTCTTAATTTTGGAAAGAATAATCAAAACAAGATATATGCAGTAAACAGGAGGGCATTGAAGAATGCAGAAGAACAGAAAGATCTGGGAATAATGGTTCAACGTTCTTTGAAGGTGGAATCTTGTGTAGATAGGGTGGTGAAAAAAGCTTTTGGTATGCTGGCCTTTATAAATCAAAGCATAGAATATAGGAGTTGGGAAGTGATGTTGAGACTATTCAAGGCATTGGTGAGGCCAAATTTGGAATACTCTGTACAGTTCTGGTCATCAAATTATAAATATCAATAAGATAGAGAGGGTGCAGAGAAGATTACTAAAATGTTGCCTGGATTTCAGAATCTAGATTACAAAGAAAATTGAGTAGATTAGGTCTTTATTCATTGGAGCATAGAAGGTTGAGGGGGGATTTGAGAGAGGTATTTAAAATTATGAGAGGTATGGGTAGGATAGAGGTGAATAGGCTCTTTCCTTTGAGGGTAAGTGAGATTCAAATAAAAGGTCACAAGTTGAGACTTAGGGGCAAAAAGTTTAGAAGCTACGAGGGGGAACTTCTTCACTCAGGGAATAGTGGCTGAGTGGAATGACCACCAGAAGAGGTGGTCACAGCGAAGTCAATCTTGTCCTTTAAGGAAAAGTTGGATTAATATATGGATGAGAGGGGATTGGAAGGTTATGGGCAAAGTGCAGGTAGGTGGGACAAGAGGAGATCACTTAGATCGGTACGGACTAGAGGGGCCGAGATGGCCTGTTTCCGTACTGTAATTGTTATATGGTTAATGAATGCCCTGCACTTGGTGCTATATTGCCGACTTTTAGTGGTGACAGACTTACAGTTGGGTGAGATTAGCGAACAGGGTGGGGGGGGATCCGGAGTGTGGAGAAGCTACGTCGGGCATGTTGATCTGGCTTGGAGCTGCTGGTCGACCACGTGGGAAGGGGGCAGTGCCTGGTTCACAAATTGCTTGTTACAGACCGTGATGGGGGGGTGGGGCTGTAGAAATATAGAAATTGTGTTTTAAAATAACCACATAGAAATCGTCATAAGTAAGACTCAAGAAGCTTCCAGAGAGCAGGGTACAAGTTTAAGGCTATCAAACTCTCAGACAGGAATCAATTCTCACCCCTTCTACAAAGCCATATCCTGATGACTGCCTAATCCTTTTAACACAATAGCGCTAACTGGATACCACTAGAGTGAATGAGCTCCCAAACGGGAGCCCATTCATAAATCGGTTTCCTGCCTAAAAGCAGCTTATACCATTACTACTTGTCAGACGCAATGTAGAAGTGTCAAAGGCTGCAGTAAACAACCAGTAGCACTGATGGCGCCACTCAGTCCCTGAAGTTTTCGTCACCATTGTCAACTCCAAAAATCTAAGATTACTATGAAACTAGCCATTTACAAGTGTAAATTGAAAACCACAAATCAGGAAGACAGAGAATAGATACTGATGTGTACTGTGAACAACCGTTCCAGACTTCTGTTGATTTTTTTGTATACTAGCAGAATGTTCTTAATTATAACTGGTACATGAGATTAAATGACCAACAACATATCATTTCTCTGTCTTTAGGAAGAGGATATGCAAAATGTAAAACATAAGCTGTAGCAATGCCTTCAAAGAAATGTTATCCAATTTGTATGCAAGAAAATGCCTTAAATATTGTACCCTGTGACTGTGTTCTTTGAATGAGATTCAAACAGTACTGGTGAGGTGACTGTCAATCCACCATTGGTACCCCTAATTTCTGCTGGCGTGACTCAATAAAGACCGTGTTTTGGACTTTGTGGTTTGTTACTGTACCTTTTTGTATCATGACAGAAGCACAACTTTAACAGGGCCCATGATACTCCATAGTGAGGCTCTTTAAGTTGCATTGGAAGTCCAACCCCCAAGATGACAGGTGCACAAAGCTGCGGCAGAACAAGATGCATAAAGTCGGTGTATACAGTGCCTTGGATCATCTGGGTTACTGAACAGCTCCCATTAACCTTTGCCAATTTGGCTTGTGAGGCTAGGGAAATGCTGCGCTGCACTTCCAGGGAGTATAGCTGTACAGTGTTAGGGTGAATGAAGCTCTCTGTGCTTCCACTGTCAAATTGGCATGAGGTGGGGTGGCCATTTAACTGGACGCTCATTGTGACCCTGGAGAATTGATACGGTCAGTGTTGATCCAGGGTTACCACTGCCAGCTCCAGCTTGTCATCAAAGGGGTTCCATCGTCTTCAGTCATTAGACAAGATGGTGGTCGTGATGGTGGCCCCCAATGGTTCGTACCGAAAGAGAAGGAGAAAGTGGAAGTGATGTCATTGCCAGAAGTGATGAGGGAGAAGACAGAAGGGACGTTATAGCGGTCAGTGGTCTCCACATCGCGTGTGCACAGGCACCCCTGTCCCCCAGAAATGGTGGTCCCCATTCGCATGCAGCACTGCTGGGCTTGGGGCTCTGCTTTGATTTACAGACTTTTGCAAAGTGTCCCTTTTTCTGGCAGTTGGTGCAGGTGGTGTCCTTGGTAGGGCAGCATTTCCTCGGATGCTTGCCCTGCCCACAGAAATAACACATCGGGAGATTGCTAATGGCAGCAGACGTCAGGTTGGAATGGGAGGGGGTTTGCGATCCCACCTCCCAAGATGGCAGTGCCCATGTTCTCCATGAGGTGGCTGCGTGCTCGCTGGAGAACGATTCAGTGTTGTGGATGGCCCCTTCTAGGGTATTCACCAGCTTGATGGTTTGCGGTAGGTTCAATTGTTTCTGTTTGAGTTGCCTTTGCCTCATGTAGTTGGAGCGAGCGACCACCACACAAGTGTCTTTCATCAGTAGTGTGCATGCTATTCTGCGCTCACAGCTTGGCAGTTACACTCCCTTACAAGCTCCTTCAGGGCCCTGACAAAGTCATCGTAGTCTCCCCAGGTCACTGCCTGGGTGAGTGGAGTTTGTGGAGTTTTGACCTCGTTCACCTTTACCTTGTACTGGTCTTTTAAAATGTCCATGGTGTCTCCATAAGTTCGGCAGTCCCGGACCATCCGGTAGACCTGGTGCCCAATATTTGAGAGCAGTGGATGGAACTTATCTTCATCATCCTGGATCACGTCCGTTGAGGCTGTAAGGAATCTTTCAAAGCAGCGATGCCAGATAGTGAATTTCTCAGCCACTTTGGGTTCTCTTGGGTTGATTTCCAGGTGATCCAATTTCAGATACTTGTCCATGTTCCAAGGAAGAAAAATCTAGCTAATAGACTTAATGCACAATCAATTGACCCAGGAACTGAAGGCTTTTATTAGCTAGAGATGGACAGCATTTCTTGAGTTCCTGACTCTCACTGACCCAGATTCAAACTGGGGGGAGGGTTGTGGCAAGACAGCCTTAGTGGGGAATAAAGGAGAGGAGTCACGAGCCGGCCAGTGAGAGCAGGGTCAACATATAAGGTCAAAGGTATTTACATACACAAAGTGGCTTCACCACATGGTAGCCAATGGTTTAACAGCCACATTTCTGGACTGTTTATCTTGAGAGATAGGTTTGTAACTCACCATGGCAAGAATCTGACATTCAAGAGTTACGTAAATGCAGGAATATATTATAAAGTCATAAAGTACCTGAGTAACAGTTATCAGAGAACAAATGAATTGTTGTAAAAACACAACTTGTTTCATTAATGTCCTTCTGGTCTCCCTTGCCTGCTTGACCAATATGAGACTTCAGATATCTGTCATTTTAGGACCTTTCAGGGTAATTAAGGATGGACAATGACTCCTTGCATGCAAAATACATCCATATTCTTTGAATGAATGGTTTAAAAATCCTGCTTTAAATAATGTTCACAATTCAACACAATATGGGTGTTCTTCCATAGTTGGCACTGTAGATCACCTACATGTCGGATGAGGCTGTTGGTGTTTTTTCTGTAGTTTGTACAATGAACTATTGACAAATTGAGTCAGAATGTAGGTGAATGGATTACTCAAGTGTAGTGTATGACGTTTTATATTGCCTACACAAAATATTCACCACATCTGTTAACCATACACCAGATGCACCCATACAGACAATACCAGGGAAATTCCAAGTCAGTACATGTTGGTTCATTCAAGGGAAATGTGGATAAATGCATGTCATCAAGTCATAAAGTACAGATAATGGCCTTTCAGCCCACTGTGCCTATACTGGCTTCCAAGTACCTATTTTACTTTGCATTTTGCAGCTCTTGGCTTATATCTTCTATATTTGGCACTTCAGATGTTAATTCAATGCTTCCTAAATATGTCTCAGACATTCCGTTCTGTATTTCATTCACCCACTGTGTGAAAATTTTATTCTGAAAATCCCCCTTCTAATCCATAACCTAAACCTGTGCCCTATAGCCAATCCTCATCCCTCAAATGACAACACAAAAACTTAATATTTGGCTATTAAGATGTTGCCTGCAATGGGACCTTACTTCTTAGATTACACTGGACAATAAATTTTTCAAAAGATTTGCTTCCCCTGAAAAAAAATTGAAGATTATGATGGATAAGAACTTCAAGGTGAATACAATGATAATTTTAGATTTTCTGTATCATGGTGAAACCTTAAATGACCTTTTCTTGAAGTTAATGTTTTTAATCATATAATGATGCTGAGCCAAGCTCTCAGGTTGACTGTGTATGTTGCACAACAAATATGAGGAGGCCAGGGTTTGTCTTGGTCACCAATTTTACAACCGAAGTAGACCTCAGGCTTTCTTGATAATTGGAGTCATGCTGTGCTTTGAGGCTTAACTGTATACTCGCTGCAAATGTAACAGAATGTTTCACAGATATGACAAGACATTTCTGCTGTATTGAATTTTTTTGAAGACAATAAATACCGTCGTTAAATACTCTCACTACGCTATTGTCTGAACAACACATGCATCAACATGCGTTCAGTCTATATCAATGTAATGCACAGCATTTCTATATCTGAGCTGCTTTTATAGCCTGCCTGTATCTATCCTGACTAAGCATTTCCAGGCCTAAGGAAAAATTTGCATAGCACCTGTGTTGGGTATAATCCGCCCTCTGCTGGACATCACAACGCCCACGTCACGTTATCACTCTTCCATATATATAACCCCGTGTGTCAGTAGCCGTGATAGTCTAATAGAAGTAAAGAATGAGTAAGCATCACATTTCTGAGTCTTAATTGTGTGAGTGCATACACAATAGTGGCAACGAGGAATGAAACGAACCCGACACATACTCTATGCAGCAACCGTGAGAAGGAAAACAACAGAAGAGACCTAAAAAATGACTACCTAAAAACCCCAACAATTTCCTGCCAAAAGATCATGGCGAAAGCGTGCCAAGATGGCTGAGGGCAAGTTCGGGGAATTCAACAAAGTAGAAGAAAGTTTGGATAACTACGCAGAACGGTTTAACCAGTACTGTGTAGTCCACAATGTTGTGGAAGGTCCAGTAAAACGCAAACGTGCCCTCTTCCTCAGTATAATGAGCAGCAAAACATTTGGCCTCCTTAAGACCTTGCTGGACCGAGGAGTCACGTGATGGAGTAGTGGCCGGTAAGAGAATACCAGCCCTCTCCAGAAAAGAAGGAAAAAAGTAAAGAAAAAGCAAAGCCCCAGACACACAAACCACAACAAATAAAAAGTAGAGGAAATGGCACCAAAGAAAAAGCCAAAAACAACGGGAAGAAAAGAAGGAAAGACGCCGAAAGAGAAAGGTGAAGGCCTTACCTGTACGAAGATGCAGGGACCCGCTGTGGAAAGAGGAGCCCACTCCCTGAGGTGAGTGGAAACCCCACAGGGTCGCGACCCACCGAACGCAGGACTACAAAAATGGCTCACGGAGCCAAACAGAGGTGCGCAACCGCGCATGCGCACAACAAAGACCACACCGACAGGAGGGGGGACCAGCTGTGGCTTGAACAGCTGAGAAAGACCCGACAGCAAGGCTCCCAGTGATAAGATACAGAAAATAATGGGAACGGGAGGGAGGAGAATGGAAAAAAGTAATCAGAGACACAACAGATGACCAGCCCAGAGGAAGAGGACCAACATCAAGACACCATAAAAAAAATACTCAGCAAACTGAGATAAACAGCCAAACAGGAAGGTCAGGGGAGACACAGATATGGGGAAGAGAGGTAGAGGACACAGGCCCTGGAGCGGACACAGGGGGAGAGGAGGGAGAGCATCAAGCTCTGCACAGAGAAATGGAAGATGAAGGGAATGGAGAGTATATGGATAAAGAATTTTTTCAAGAATATATGGAAGCATTAAAAGAATGGCTGACACGAGAATTTAGTGAAATAAAAAGAAGAATAAAAGGTACAGAAGAAAAAGAGTAGATTAGAGGGGAAATAGTAGACAAGGTGGAAGAACGAGAAACAGCTGTAGAAATGGAAGTGGATGACTTAAAAAGAAAATTGGAAGAAACTGATAAAAAAGTTAAAGAAACACAGGAGTTGTTAGCTCAGAAGATGGATATAATGGAAAACTATAATAGGAGAAACAATATAAAGACATTGGGCCTTAAGGAAGATGAAGAAGGCAAAGATATGAAAGAATTTATAAAAGAATGGATCCCCAGGGTCCTGGGAATGCCAGAAATACAGGAAGGAATAGAAATAGAAAGTGCACACAGAACATTAGCTCCAAAACCACAGCCACAACAAAAACCAAAATCCATTCTAGTAAAATTCCTGAGATATACGACAAGAGAAAATATATTGGAGAAGGCAATGAAAAAAATGAGAGAAGACAAAAAGCCACTGGAATACAAAGGTCAAAAAAAAAATTTCTACCCAGACATAAGTTTGAGCTCCTGAAGAAGAGGAAGGAGTTTGACGCAGCAAAATCGATCCTATGGAAGAAAGGCTATAAATTTATGTTAAGATATCCAGCTTAAAATAGTTATCCTGGGGCAGCAAAGCAGACTGTTCTCGGATCCGGAGAAAGCACGAGAATTTGCAGAATGCCTGCAAAACAGAAAGAGAGATGAAGAAATGTAACAAGAACAAGAATGACGACAAACTTCATATAAAGAAGAAAAATAATGTATAAGTGAGAACTCAGAAGGGGAATAAAAGGGAAGAAAGGAAGTAAGGGGGAATTAAGAGGGTGAGCTTTGTTATATATGAAGATAAAAGTCTTTTCTGGAGGGGGTTGGGTGAGAGAAAATAACAGTCACTGCGAAATCAGTTGACACTTGTGAGTGGGTTCGCAATCCAAATGGAGAGGGGAGTTGTGGTTGCCCGGCGAGGGACAAGGGGCAACTCAGAGAGGGGGGGGACATTTGGGGTTAAGGGAATTTTAGATGTGAGAATAGTGGAAATATTTTATGTTTTAGAAGTGTTGTCTTACAGTGCGTTCAAAAAAGAAAACAGAAATGGATAAGGGGGAAAGGTGGTGATGAAGAAGCAAAAATGCAAGGTAAACAAAGTATGAGATGGCCATGTTGAACTATATGACTATAAATATTAATGGAAAGGAAGAGGCTGTTAAATTTACTGAAGAAAGAAAAAAATGATATAGCATTCGTGCAGGAAACACATCTAACTAAAGTGGAACACAAGAAATTAAGGAGAGACTGGGTAGGGCACGTAACGGCAGAATCATATAATTCAAAAGCCAGAGGAGTAGCTATATTAATCAATAAAAATATACCAATCAAAATAGAGGAGGAAATAATAGATCCAGCAGAGAGGTATGTAATGATAAAGTGAATTTTGGAATTTGCTCAAAGATTGTGGATACGCAGGGGAATATACTGATAGGAGGGGACTTTAACCTTAATTTGGACTCAAAGATGGACAAAACTGGACAAAAGACTAGCAGAAAGAACAAAGAAACCAAATTTATGGTTAAATCGATGCAAGAAATACAACTTTTAGATATATGGAGGAGACAACACCCAAAGGAGAAGGAATACTCATATTATTTGGGTAGACATAAAACATACTCAAGGATAGATCTGTTCCTGTTTTCAGCCCACATCCAAGGGAGAGTTAGAAAAATGGAATATAAAGCTAGATTGTTATCGGATCACTCACCCCTGTTATTAGCAATAGAGCTGGAGGACATCCCACTGAGAACGTATAGATGGAGATTAAACTTCATGCTACTTAAAAGACAGGATTTTAGAGAATTCATTGAGCGACAAATTAAAATGTACTTTGAAATAAGTATGGAATCAGTGAAAGATAAATTTATACTATGGGATGTAATTAAAGTGTTTATCAGAGGGCAGATAATAAGTTATGTAACTAAGATGAAGAAGGACTACAATCAGGAAATAGAACAGCTGGAAAGAGAAATAGCAAGTACAGAAAAATAACAAGAAGGGAAGATACAGCAAAAAGAAGAGAATTGGCAGACAAAAAAATAAAATATGAAACACTACAAACATACAAGGTGGAGAAGAACATAATGAAGACAAAACAGAAGTATTATGAGCTAGGAGAAAAAACGCACAAAATACTAGCTTGGCAGCTTAAGACAGAACAAACTAAAAGAACGGTATTGGCATCAAGGAAAAAGGTCAAACAAGTTACATATAACCCAACGGAGATCAATGAAAACTTCAAGGAATTCTACGAGCAATTATATCGAACTGAGAACGAAAGGAAAGAAGACAAAATAGATGAGTTTCTAGCTAAAATTGAACTACCAAAATAGCAAGAAGAGGAGCAAAACAAATTAATAAAATCATTTGAAATAGAGGAAATACAGGATATATTAAAAAATCTACCAAACAATAAAATGCCAGGAGAGGACGGACTCCCAATAGAATTCTATAAAACATTTAAAGACTTATTAATTCCTCCTCTCCTGGAAGTAATGAACCAGATTGAAGAAACATAAAACATGTCAGATTCATGCAAAACAGCAATAATTACAGTAATACCAAAGACGGGGAAAGATCCACTAACACCAGCATCGTATAGACCAATATCTCTAGTCAACACAGATTACAAGATAATAGCTAAACTATTAGTAAACAGATTGGCCAACTGTGTACCAAAACTAGTAAAACTAGATCAAACTGGATTTATTAAGAAAAGAAGAACAACGGACAATATCTGTAAGTTCATTAACTTAATCCATGCAGTACAAGGAAACAAGACGCCAACAGTGGCGGTTGCCTTAGACGCAGAGAAAGCCTTTGACAGAGTAGAATGGAATTATTTATTCAAAGTACTACAGAGGTTCAACCTACCAGAGAAATATATTAATTGGATTAAAGCATTATATAAGGGACCATTGGCGAAGGTGACAGTAAATGGATATATATCAAACCAATTTAAATTAAGCATGTCAACTAGGCAGGAATGTCCACTATCTCCCTCACTGTTGGCGTTAGCTATAGAACCATTGGCAGAACTGATAAGAACAGAAAATAAAATAAGAGGGATAAAAATAAAAGAGAAGGAATATAAAATCAGTCTATTTGCAGATGATGTCATAGTATACTTAACAGAACCAGAATTATCAATAAAAAAATTACATAAGAAATTGAAGGAATATGGAAAGGTATTGGAGTACAAGATCAACGCAAATAAAAGTGAAGCGATGTCAATGAATAATGCGGATTTCACAAAGTTTAACAAAGAATCACCATTTAAATGGCAAACACAAGCAATCCGATACCTAGGTATTCAACTAGATAATAATCTAGGCCATCTATACAAATTAAATTATCAGCCATTAATGAAGAAGTTACAAGACGACTTAGAACATTGGAAAGATTTACCACTAACACTGATAGGAAGGGTAAATGCATTAAAATGAATATCTTCCCAAGGATACAATACCTATTCCGATCGTTGCCAATTCACCTAACGGAGAAATTCTTCAAGGAGCTAAAGAAGATAATAAGGAAATTCTTATGGAAAGGGGGGGAACCGAGGGTAGTGCGAGATAAATTAACAGAATGGTACAAACAAGGGGGTTTACAGCTACCAAACTTTAAGAATTATTATAGAGCAGCACAATTAAAATACCTATCAGATTTTTATCAAACAAGGGAAAAAGCAGATTGGACCAGATTAGAGCTAGATAAAATAGGGGAGAAGGTACCTGAACATATACTATATAAGTGGGATGAAAAGCTGGTGCAACATGGGAATTCACCAGTACTACACCATCTGCTCAACATTTGGAAGATTCACGTAGAAAGGAAAAAAAACAAATTATCAACTACCAAAATTAATATTGACGCAAAATCAACTAATCCCCTTCACAATAGATAATCTTTCCTTTAGAGAAAGGGAGAGGAAAGGGATCAAAAGAATAGAAAGTTGTTTTTCAGGAAATAAATTATTATCTTTTGAACAAATGAAGGGCAAATATGGTATAACTCACGGTACAATGTTTGCATACCACCAATTGAAAACCTACTTGAAGGACAAATTGGGAAAGAGGCTGAGGTTTCCAGAAGGAATCAATTTTGAATATGTGATTATAGACACAATGATAATTAAAAGATTTATAACAAACATGTACATCAAACTGCAAGAGAAAGAGAATGAGGAAACAAGCTGTAAACCCAAATGAAAATGGGAACAAGATCTAAACATAAAGATAAAGAATGAAACATGGGAAAAGCTATGCTCCGGAACTATGAGAAATACAATAAACACGAGGTTACGCATGATACAATATAATTGGTTACACAGGCTATACACCACACCCCAAAAGTTAAATAAATGGGACCCAACAGTATCAGATGTTTTCGCTGTAAGAAAGAAACGGGAACAACAGTACATGCAATTTGGGCACGTGAGAAAGTGGAAAAATTTTGGGAAGATCTAAATCAGGAATTAAATAAAATCACAACAAGCAACATACCAAAATATCCAGAGATCTTTCTTCTAAGTAATATAAGAAGTAAAGAACTTGGACTCGATTTGGATGGAGCACAAAAAAGATTTATTATAATAGCAGCTGCAGCAAAAAAATGTATTATGTCAACCTGGAAATCAGAAGATAGCCTGAGAATACAGCAATGGTACATAGAAATTAATAAATGTATTCCATTGGAAAAAATAGCATATAATTTAAGAAATAACATCACGGTATTCGAACAAATTTGGGAACTGTACATGGAACACTACAGAGAAGTCCTACCTCTACCGCCTAAAATGACAGAAGGAGAAGAAGACGAAATGAACTGACCCAGTATGTAAAAGTAGATGACACAATTTTCTTGTTTAATTTCATTGTGTGAGGACATTGTTTAATGGTTTTAATGTTTCATATATGTTGAACGTTGAGTGGGTGGGGAGGGGTGGTGAAGGAGGGAGGGAACGGAGGGGGAAAAGAGGAGAAAATGACACTGTATATTCAAGAGGGAAATGTTTGTGTGTATTTTGGTCAGTATGGTTCATAGTGTGAAAAATAAAAATAAAAATTTAAAAAGACCTTGCTGGACCCAGAGAATCCAGGGACGAAGACATTAAACAAATTATGTAAAGCTCTAAGGAACCATTTAAGCCCCAACATTTATGGCAGGAAGCCACCAATTCTATGAAAGGAGACAAGGACCAGGAGAAACAATGTGAATACCTGGCATTGTTGCACAAACTGGCAGAGCACTGTCATTTCGAGCAGTTTCCAAATCAGGAAGTGAGACAGATTAGTGGTGGGGCTAGCAAATTGCCAACCAAAGGAAAATTTATTAGCAATGGATGAAGTCTTTTAGGAATGGACTTCCAGTGCCACCTCCAAAGCCTTACCCTCGCCTTTGGCAGGCCCCTACCCCTGCTCACACTCCACAGCACACAGCCCAATAAATGCCCCCAATTCACCTGCGGCCTCTCCACACTACAGGTAACCCCTCTTGCCCTCTTCAACTATCTTAAGTCAGATTGCATGCCCATAGCTGCCAAGAGGAGGCGCTGTTGCCCAGTGGTGGCTTCTGGTGGAAGGTATAATAGAACCCAGCACCAGTCCCTAGAGAGCCCAAGTCCTTGTGGTAAAAGGGGATAGAAAACCGAGGATTGTAACCGAGGATTATAGCCAGTCCATAAACCGATACACCCAACTGGATGCCGACCCCCTACTCTGAATAGCCGATATGGTCAATGAGATAGCCTGCTATAAGGTCTTCTTGACAATTGACCTAAAGTCGGCCAACCACCAGCTCCTTATCCATGCCCAGAATAAACCATATACCATCTTCGAGGCAGATGGGGTCCTCTACCAGTTCTGCCAGGTCCCGTTTGGGGTCAGTGATGGGGTCTTTATTTTCCAGCAGGAGATTGACCGCACAGTAGACCAGCACAACCTAAGAGTGACTGTCCCGTACTTGGACAATGTCACCATCTGCGGCCACGACCAGCAGGACCACGATGACAACCTGGAGAGATTTCTCCAGACGGCCGAAGAGCTGAACCTCACTTCCCTGCCTCACCATCCTAGGGTACATTGTGGAACATGGTCTCATTGGTCCTGACCCAGAACGCATGCGTTCACTAATGGAACTGCCCCTCCCCCACATACTCAAGGCCCTCTGCAAGTGCCTTGGGCTTTTCTCCTATTACTCCCAGTGGATCCCCCATTTTTTGGACAAGGTCCGCCCATGGCCCAAGAAATCACATTTCCTCTCCCCCACAAGGCACAAGCAGCTTTCACTCACATCAGGCAGGTCATCGCCGATGCCACGATGCATCCTGTGGATGAGGACACCTCATTCCAGGTGGAGTGCGATGCCTCTGATATTTCCCTCTCGGCCACCCTCAACCAAGGTGGGGGGGACCCATGGCTTTCTTCTCCACGGTTCCAAGCTCGGGCACTCATGGAAGCAGTCTGCCACTGGCGCCACTACCTGACAGGCAGAAGGTTCACCCTCCTCACCGATCAACGCGCAATGGATTTCATGATCAGCACCACCCACAAGAACAATAAGATCTTGCGCTGGAAAGTTGAGCTGGCCACATTCAGCTACGACATCCAAGATAGACTGGGGAAGTTCACCAACTCCTGACTCCCCCAATGCCCTGTCCCGGGCCTGCACTACAGTGCAGGCCGATCAATTGCTGGCACTGCATAACACCCTTTGTCACCCAGAGGTCACGCGCCTGTACCATTTTGTCAAGTCCCAGAAACTCCCCATCATGTCCAAGAAGTCCGGACTGAGTCATGCAGGGTCTGTGTGGAGTGCAAACCGCATTTAATCCGCCCACCACAAGCCCATGTCATTAAGGCCACCTGCCCTAGGAACGGCTTAGTATTGACTTCAAGGGCCCCCTGCCTTCCACAAACAAGAACATCTACTTCCTCACGGTCATAGATGAATACTCCCGTTTTCCCTTCACCATCCCTTGCCCTGACACCTCCACTGCCACCGTTGTCAGGGCACTTATGCAGATCTTCACCATGTTCGGATACCCGGCATTCATCCAGAATGATCGGGGGTCCGGCTTCATGAATGAGGAGCTGCGCTGGTACCTAGTTTCAATCCGAGGGGCAATGGGCAAATGGAGCACAAAAACAGAGTGATCTGGAAGGCAGTTCTTCTGGCCCAGAGGTCCAAAGGCTAGTCCGTTGACTACTGGCAAGAGGCCCTCCCTGAGGCAATCCATGCTATTTGGTCGCTTTTGTGCATGGTTACTAATCAGACCCCTCATGAGCGCCTTTTCTTGTTCCCCAGGAAATCGGTGACTGGGGTCTCCCTCCCAGCTTGGCTCACATGTCTGCAAACACGTGTGGGCCCACAAGTCCAACCCACTGGTTGAGCACGTGCTCCTCCTCCACGCCAACCACAACTATACCTACATCAGATACCCCAGTGGTCGTGAAGACACAGTCTTGGCCAGGGATTTGGCACCAGCAGGGGCCCCACCCCCCCCCCCCCTCAGCATCATGACTACCTGGCCAAACCTCCCCATCATGGTTACCCTTAGCCCACCTGTGATCCAGGGGACGACCTCCTCCTTCCACCCCTCCAGAGAACCCCACTCCTAGCAGACCACATCCACCTGGCCACCCTCCCCCATGGATAGACACCACTCTGCCCACACCAATGCCCGCTACAGCTACGCTGGACCCAGCCAATCCTCAGGCAGCAACCACACCCTTACTGACCTTTGACCAGGATCCAACCCTGCGACGGTTCCAGAGATTCCAAAGGCCACCAGACCGCTTGAATCTGTAAATACCACCCACCACTGTTCACAATTTCCCCCCCCCTGACAATTTTAAGAAAGTGGTGATACAACCACCAGCCTACTGCAGGGGTTAATCTCTGTACCTGCAGGAACACCACGCACCCTACCAACTCCTGACGGATTCACTAGAAAAAACTACATATCAAGAAAATTTAAAGTTACAGAAACTAATTTAAAGTTACTTTAAAGTGCTTACCAGCAAAAAATAATTTGTCCGTAGAAGGAAAAAGTTTTAAAGACCAGACCAAAAGAAAAACAGGATGACAGAAAGGAGAGAGAATTTGGGCCAGCATGTCCTCGAAGCAGGCCGTCAAAGTTCAATCTGGATCCGCTGGAGACATCCCTGGTGAGCGATTGTCCTCCGGAGCTATCCCTGCAGCACTGCACAAAGATACTGCCGCTAGAAAAAGTAAAACAATATCATGCATGCATGTTAGAGAATGAAAATGTTTGAAAAAAATTTCCACAACCTTTAAAGGGCCACTCCAGCATCCCAGTTACTGAGAAAGAGGGAGATGTTTTCAACGTGGAGGCAGACTCCAACAACTCTGCAAGAAGATGGCACTAGTACAGAAGAAGAAGGATTTAAAGGCAAGGGAAAGACTTTCAATAAGAAAATGGATAAAATTGAGACCAAAATTGATACCTATTCAGATGCATTTGAAAGTAACTTTAAATTTTTAACTGTAGAACTAAAACAAGTTAGAATTATATAACCATATAACATTTTATGGCATATAAACAGGCCATCTCGGCCCTTCAAGTCCACGCCAGTTTACTCAAACAACTCCACTAGCTCTCCCCCTGACTATTCTCCGCCCATAACCCTCTTATCCATGTATATATCCAGCCTCCTCTTAAATGAATGCATTGACTCTGCCTCAACTATTTCCTCAAGAAGATTATTCCATTCCGCCACCACTCTCTGAGTGAAGAAGCATCCTCTAATGTTTCTCCTAAAATTTTTCCCCCTTACCCTCAACTTGTGTGCTCTTGTTTCAACCTTCCCTGCTGTCAGGGGAAACAGTCTACTTGCATCTAGTCTATCTATTCCCTTCATAATTTAAAACACCTCTGTCAAATCCCCTCTCAACTGTCTACATTCCAAGGAATAAGGTCCTAACCTCTTCAATTTTTCTCTGTACTCCAGGTATTTTAAGCCAGGCAACATCCTTGTAAATCTTCTCTGCACCCTCTCCACCTTATTCTATGTCCTTCCTGTAATTTGGAGACCTGAACTGCACACAATACTCCAAACTTGGCCTCACCAACGCCTTAAACAATTGCAACATCACATCCCAGCTCCTATACTCTATGCTATGGTTTATGAAGCCCAGCATACCAAATGCCTTCTTAACCACTCTGTCAACATAAGAATCCACCTTCAAGGAACCCTGCACCATAACTCCAAGATCTCTTTGTACTTGTGCATTCCCCAGTGTCCTCCCTTTTACTACATATGTCCTATTTTGATTATTTTTACAGAAATGAAGAACCTCACACTTCTCTACATTAAATTCCATCTGCCATCTTTCAGCCCAACTCTCCAGACAAACCAAATCCCTCTATAATCCCAGAAAACCTTCCTCACTATCCACCACTCCCCCTATTTTCGTATCGTCTGCGTATTTACTTATCCAGTTAACCACCCCATCATCCAAATCATTAATATAAATTATGAACAGGGGACCTAGCACCAATCCTTGAGGTACTCCACTCGTCATAGGCTTCCATCCTGACAGACAGTTGTTCCCCATGATCCTCTGCTGTCTCTCCTCCAGCCACCTCTGGACCCATTTTACTATTTCTCTATTAATCCCTAGTGACTGAATCTTCCTTACTAACCTTTCATGTGGAACCTTATTAAAAGCTTTGCTAAAATCCAGATAGACTACATCAACTACCCTACCTTCATCCACCTTTCTTGTCACTTCAAAAAACTCAACATGGTTCGTCAAACATGACTTTCCCTTCACAAACCCATGCTGGGTGCTCCTGATCAATCTTCATACACACCATCTCTAAGAATACCCTCCATAACTTTCCCTACCACCGAAGTCAAGCTTACAGGCCTATAAGTACTTGGCTGACACCTCGTACCTTTTTTAAACAATGGAACTACATTAGCAACTCTCCAATCCCGCGGCACCATACCCTCCTCCAGTGATCATTGAAAAATCACTGACTGTGCCTCTGCTATTTGCTCTCTGACCTCCCTTAACATCCTGGAGGAAATTCCATCAGGACCAGGAGTCTTATCCACTTTTACTGACCCTAGAAGCTCCAAAACCCTCCCTATCTTTTCCATAACTAAGCCATTTGCCTCTCTTATCTCATATAGTCCAATGTCCTTTTCCTTTGTGAACGCAGATGAGAAAAAAATCATTTAATATCTCTCCCATCTGATACGGTTCCTCGCACAGTTCACTGGTCTCATTTTCCAATGGTCCTATTCTATCCTTAACCCTCCATTTACTATTCACATATCTGTAAAAACCCTTTAGATTCACTTTTACTTTATCAGCTATTGACACCTCGTACCTTTTTTTTGCCTTTCTAATTTCCTTCTTAAGGTTTTTTTCTGCAATCTATGTAATAATACATCTTATCCATTTTTTGCTTCTAAAATTTAGTAAATGCCCCCCTCTTATCCCGAACCAACTTCCTTATTTTACCAGAAAACCACGGTTCCCTTAAGTTTTTGGCCTTGCCTTTCGATCTGACTGGCACGTAAAGATCCTGTACTCTCAATATCTCTTCTTTAAATACCCTCCAAATCTCCTCTACATTCTTTCCAGAAAAAAGATCAGCCCATATAATTTTCGGCAAATCCCTTCTCATTTCTTCAAATCTAGCCTTCCCCCACTCAAAAGACCTTCAACTTCGGATCTGACCTATCCCTTTCCATATTTAAGTTGAAGCTAATGGACCCACGATCACTGGATCCAAAGTTCTCACCAACGCATACTTCCGTCACCTACCCTATTCCGTTCCCTAACAATAGATCTAACACTGCCTCCCCTCTGGTAGGCACTTCAACATACTACTGTAAAAAGCAATCCTGTACACATTGTACAAAGACTAAGCCATCCTGCCCTCTCACTGATTGTGTTTCCCAATCAATGTTAGGAAAATTGAAATCCCCAACTATCACAACCCTGTTTCTACTACACATCTCAGTTATTTCCCTGGACATTTGCTCTTCCAGTTCCCTATCCTCTTTTGCCCACCTACAATATACTCCTATATTTGTAGCCTCACCTTTCTTATTTTTTAAATTCAACCCTCAGAGCCTCGTGTGATGTGTCCTCCAGTCTATCTTGCCTCAGCACCACTGTAATATCTTCCCTGACAAGCAACGCCGCACCTCCCCCTCATACCCCACCAATTCTGTCACGTCTAATGCAGCAAAATCCCGGAATATTTAGCTGCCAGTCACAACCTTCCTTCAACCATGTCTCACTAATTGCTATCACATCATAACGCCACGTGTCAATCCACACCATTAGTTCATCCACCTATTTTACCACACTCCTAGCATTGAAATAAATGCATCTCAGAGATCTTCCACCTTCAACTTTCTGCCTCTCACCCTCTCTACAATTGATACTATGGCCACTATTTATTACCTACTGCTGTTCCACCTCCAGATTGTGTGAAAAGGCCTTTTCACTTTGCCTAAAGATTCTGTTCTTGCTCTCCTTCCTGACATGAAACCTTGTCCCCAACCTTACTAGTTTAAAGCCCTAGCAAACATCCCTGCCAGGAGACTGGTTCCTCTGGGATTTAGATGTAATGTATCCTTACAGTATAGGTCCCATCTCTCCCAGAAACAGTCCCAGTGGTCCAAGAACTTGAAACCCTGTCTTTTACTCCACCCCTTCAGCCACACATTCAGTCTCCACTCTATTTTTGCCCTTACTATTGTGTGGTACAGGAAGTAATCCAGAGATTACACCCTTAGTGGTCCTTCTTCTGAGCTCCCTGCCTAATTCCTTATATTCATTTTGCAGGACCACTTCTTCCTTCCTATCAATGCTGTTGGTACCGACATGGACCATAACCTCAGGCTCTTTTCCTTCCCCCTTTAGGATGTTCTGGACTCGTGTAGCCACATCCTAGACCCTGGCACCAGGGAGGCAAACCACCATCCAGTTTTCTTTATCTCTTCCACAAAAATCCTCTGTCCATCCACCTCACCAGCAAGTCCCCTATAACTATTGCCCTATTCTTCCTATTACTGCCTTT
Organism: Narcine bancroftii; assembly: GCF_036971445.1. NCBI lineage: Eukaryota > Metazoa > Chordata > Chondrichthyes > Torpediniformes > Narcinidae > Narcine > Narcine bancroftii. The sequence goes on from NC_091471.1 coordinate 26,173,978, forward strand.
CTGGGCTGTAGAGGCTGACCCTACAATGTTTCACAAAGAGTTGATAAATTGGAAGAAAAAATCTGAGATAACCATGAAGTACAATGTATCGCAGAAAGGCCAAAGGTTAATGAAGATTCAATTACTGCTTTCATTTCTATGAATGAAAACTTGCTTGAGAAAGTTGATGTTTTGGAAAATTACAGTAGAAGTAATAATCTTAAAATTGTTGGGATGTCTGAAGGTAAAGAAGGTCAAGACAGAATTCCATTTTTCCAAGAATGGATACCAAAAATATTTGGACAAAATAATTTTGAAGATAAGATTTTGATTCAGAGAGCCCATAGAGCTCTTAGACCAAAAACCGGGTCTGAACCAGAGACCTTATTCTATTTTGATTAGATTTTTTAATTATCAAGATAGAGAGAAGATACTTGGCTTAGCGATGAAAAAATCCTAAGAATGCGGTCCTTTAAATTATGAAGGGGATAAGACTTTCTTTTATCTAGATTTGAGTCTAGCTCCTTTGAAGAACAGAAAAGAGTTTTATACGATAAAGGTTATAGATTTGTTATTCACTATCCAGCCACATCGAAGATATTCTTGCCAGATCAACAGAATGTGTTCTTCACCAATTATGTTCAGGACGAAGAATATGTTAAAGACTTGTCCAAGGTTCAAACATTTGTACAAAAGGACTTGCTGAAATGGATTTTTGATATATAAAAAGGGGATTTACTCTTTTTTTTTCTTTCCTTTTTTTTGATGAAGAGAGTTTGTGTAGGGAAGTATTGTTTTAATGGAAAGCTTTTTTTCCCCCGGGGTTCAGGGGTTGTGTTTGATGATATCTGGCGACTATATGTGTTTTCATGGCTTGACTGCGACCCATTAAATGGAGGGTGGTAATGCTAGTATCTCTGGCATTTTTTTTGCGGGGGGGGGGGGGATTCTTTTTTTTCTATAATAATTTTTTACAATGTTTTTACTTTAAATAAATTTAATGTTTGTGGATTGCAGAGGCTGACACCTGGGACCAGATTAATTTGTGGGAATGCTTCCTGGATAGGAGTGATTGATAGGGATATCTTGAAATGTATAGATAAAAATAATGAGTAAAGCAGTTAAGATTTTGAGTTTTAATATTAATGGGATTAACAGAACCATAAAAAGAAAGAAGATTTTATCTCGTATTAAGAAATTAGGAGTAGATACTGCCTTTTTACAAGAGACTAACTGAAAATGAACATTTGAAATTGAAAAGAGATTGGGTAGGTCAGATAGTTTTTTCTACATTTAATTCTAAAGCTAGAGGAGATGCAATTTTATAAGAAAATTTTACCAGTTAAAATCCAAAGTGTATCTACAGATCTGGCAGGAAGGTATGTAATGGTATATTATCAGATATTTTTGAGGAGTGAATTTTATTAAATATTTATGCACCTAATACAGATGGTCAAAAACTTATACAAGATACTTTTTTGAATTTAATGGATGTACATGAATGTTGTGAGTGAGGAAACAGGTTTTGGTAGGTCTCAAAGGCAAAGGCCAGTTTCGATAGCAAAAAGCTTTATTTTACTGAGAAAATTAGGTTATACACAGCACGTACGACAACCATGGGAAGAGTGGAATAATAGTGAACAAACAGGTACAGTTTATTACTTAGCGCGGAAACCGCACTTGGTTGGCAATAAGAATTTGATAGCATGGGAAAAAATAATAGCGGCAATAAAAGACACACACACACACAGCTAATAAATGGGCATGGGGAAAAAGATACACACATGCATACAAACAAGGGAAAAGTACATTCGTGTCCTGCCACCCATTGGCTCTGGGCGATTAGATTAAATAATTAAGTATACATATTGAGTGTAATTTGTAAATTTTGTATACTTTAAATTATATTTCAATATTTAAAAAGATAGATGAAGATTTAATGAAATGGGTAAATTTACCTATACATTAATTGGGAGAGTTAATTGTATTAAAATGAATATTTTTCCAAGAATTCAATACTTATTTCAGACTGTACCTATATCTATACCTCAAAAATGTTTTCAATATTTAAATAAACAAGTTAGGAAATTTCTCTGGAAAGGAAAAATGGTAAGGAAGTCATTATAAATGTTAACATAGAAATATGAACAAGGGAGACTACAACTACATAATTTTTAAAATTATTATAAGGCAGCACAATTAAGATTTTTTGTCTCCCTGTTGGTAAAAACGAAACCATCTTGGGTAGACATTCATAGGAGAAATTATACTAGAGTTTATTTATAAATGGGAGTCAACGTCTATAACAACTGATAAAGATGCTTCAATATTAAAACATTTGCTTAATATTTGGAACAAAGTTAAGTTAGAAATCTTTTGTTAAAAATGCCATTAATTAATCCTTTATTATTTTTTTCAAAAGATAACTTTTTAACTATACGGAACAATAAAAGAATTACAAAATTGGAAAATTGTAACAATATTGATGTTTTGTTAAATTAAAAGTTAAATATGATATTCCTCGTAATATGTTATTTTCAGTTAAGATCCTATTTAAGAGAGAAATTAGGATCAGATATGGTTTTAAAAGATCTTTCAAATTTGGAGCAAATTATAGATGATGGAATGACTAAAAACTTTATTTCATTTGCTTAATTCAAAAGAAAGATAGGAACAAGATCTAGATACAATAATAGATCAGCAGGAATTACAAAATTTATGCAAATAAATTGTCTAATACTATTAATTAAAAATATAAATTACTTCATTATAATATTTTACTCCAATTGTATATCATACCTCAAAATTGAGTAGATGGAGATTGAATTCATTAAATCAATGCTTTAGTTGTGGAAAAGAATTTGGAAATTTTTTGCATTCCACATGGTCTTGTTTGAAGGTTCATTATTTCTGGGTTTCTGTTACTAAGTTTTTGCCACCAATAACTGGAGTGATTTTTCTGTTAAACCCTGAATTATTCTTGTTAGAAAATTTTGAAAGTGTTACTCCTAAATTATCTTTGTCAGATTCTCAATTACAATTTGTTAAGTTGGTCTTAGTAATAGCTAGAAAATATATTGCTGTAACATGGAAATCTGATGTTTCATTAACATTAGAAAGATGTCATGCCAAGATTCAAAGTTGTATTCCTTTAGAAAAAAAATTAAATATAATTTGAGGGTAAATATTCTCTACTTCTACAAATTTGGACCCTGTGTGCTAGAATTATGAGGCTAAAATTATATATTTTTAAATTCTCCTGACCAGTGAAGTTTTTTCTGAATGAATAATAATTTTATGATATTTTTGGGATCCTTGAACGTCATCTGATGCAATCCAAATCAATCAATATGTACTAATGATATTCTGTATGTTAGTTAGGGGATTAGATTAAGTTTAGGTAGGGAGGGGGTTTAGAGGGTATTGTTAGTTTCAGTTTTTTTATTTTGTTCTATATATTTTCAGCATATATTTGTTAACATTGTAATATGGTGATATATTATTGTTTGTTATTTATGATCTTATATATGTTGATTAAATAAAATATTCAAAAAAAAAGAGAATGAGCAAAGGCCACACAGACAGCACCCAAAGTCAGGATCAAACCAGGTCCCTGTAGCTGGAAACAGCACTAACTGCTGCAGAACAGTTCTGCCCAGTGCCGTTTCCAGATTAATTTTCAAAACATTTCCCCCAAATTTACAGGTAGAATATTGCAGTTCAATATTTTCATGGGCTGAAAAATACCTATAAATCTCTCATTTGCTTCCTTTACTATCTACTTTTGCTCTGTTTCTGGTCCTCCTATTTTTTCCCTACTTATTACTTTGTGGAGAGCAGCTGGTGATTTGTTCAACCTTATTCCATATGTGTGCTTGACTTTTAATCATAGAAGGAAGGGCAAAATAGATGACAGACATGTCTGCCAGTTATTACAGGAACAAGAGCATCAGGAGAAAAATGATATTAATGCCTTGGGAAAATTCCTACAAGATTTCTTATAATGCTGGCTCCATCTCGTGGTTCTTATGAGCATATCAGGCAAATAAATTCTCTGATATCAAGGAAACTTAGACTGTGTAATTTGGGAGAGTTATCTGGATTTATTGTCAATAACAACCTCACACTCAATGTCACCAAAACTAAGAAGCTGATTGTTGACTTCAGGAAGGGAAAATAAGAGGGGTAAACATAGATAACATAGGAAATAGGAACAGGAGTAGGCCAAAAATGGCCCATTGAGCCTGCTCCGCCATTCAATACCATCATGGCTGATCTAATTTATGACCTCACTCCACCTACCTGCCTTCTCCCCATATCCCCTAATTCCTCTATCATGTAAAAATTTATCTAACCGAATGTTAAATATGTCTAATTAAGCAGCCTCAATCACTTCCCTGGTTAGAGAATTCCAAACATTCACTACTCTCTGGGAAAAACTATTTTTCCTCATCTCTGTCCTAAATCTACTCCCCTGAATCTTGAGACTGTGTCCTCTCATTTTAGTTGCCCCGGCCTGCTCAAAAAACCTTCCTACATCTATCCAATTGTTAGGTCTGCTTTGTTCATGAATGAGTGAGACAAACACCAGGCTGAGTCGAAATCAGGGTTCTTTGTTCTTTATTACCGGATTGTAACACTTGCGACTAACCATGTTAGTCGGAGAATGCATTCTGCCATTATCAGCAAAATGGTGATTTTTTATACCCTTGGATATGTGCTTAGAACATCATCATATCATTACTTGTCCAATGACTAAAACTGTTGCTATCCTTTCCCTGCTAGCTTCCTGCCTCTCAATCCATCAATGTCTCTCTTATTTTGTAAGTACAAGGATGCATTCACATCTTGTTACAGCCCTGCACATTCCCATCTCATGATGTTTTACCTAACAGGAGTACAAGGACACCTCCCCTTCTTGTTACAGCCCTGTACAGGGTAACTCCTTACACATTCCCATCTCATGATGTTTTACCTTACAATCCCTCCTTTGTCCTCTTTAGAGGACAATCTCGCCCTGACTATGCTACCACCGCGTTACATTAGTTCGCCTATTATTGCCAAGCTCTATACGGGTTCTGTTCACAGGGCAGTTCGGCTGGTGGGCGAGGGCTCCCCCAACCCTCCTTTGCGTACACCCCCATCCGTCACCCCGATCCCATTGCCCGTTTACAAGTTTCATCCCATTTGCCCCCAAGCAAAAAACTAGCTAACCCCCCGTACATTAGTAAATTCCCAAGTTAACATATGGTCTACAATCTAATTCATAATACTTGTTCTACAATCTGATTAATAATGTTTGTGTTACAATCAATGTTATAATATTTGTTCTACAATCAAGGTTATAATATTTAGGTTACAAGCAAGGTTAAAATTATATGTGTAACAATCTAATTCACAATCCTTCCTTCCCATCACATTCCCCTTCAGACTCCAGATCGATCTCAGCAACTTTCTCCGCCTCCTGTAATGTGAGATAGTCTTGCTCCACAGCCTGCACAGCTTGATATTTCGGAGGCAGTTCATCACGGTCAGCAAAGGCTCTCTCTATGGTCCTCGTGACCAGCGTTCGAATGCATGGAATACAACAACAGCCACAAGTGATAAAAATTGATACAGAAATGAACAAACCCAGCAAAAGTTGTCCTAACAATGTGCTCCATCTCCCAAACACTCCCTGTAACCAGGATAAAACAGGATTGGAGACTCCAGACTGGGCTTTTAATTCTTTCGCCAATGCCCTAAGTTTCGTTAACCCCTTAGTGAGTGATCCATCTGGCCCTGTGTTATTAGAGATAGAAGTGCAGCATAGATCTCCAAACATAGCACACACTCCACCTTTCTCTGCCAGGACCATATCAATCGCTATCCTATTCTGAAGTGTCATAAGGGAAGTTTCTGACAGTTGTTGATGTATTGCCTCAACAACGTCCCTGGTCAAATTTGCAAGGCGCTGGACATTATAGTGAATAAGGTTGATCCTATTAACATTTTTATTTACAGTGATGCGAAAAATTGCACTAAAAACAGGAAAACTTTCAAACCCAGCTGCAATCTCATCGGCTAATTTAAATTCGTCCGGAATATTCCGGGCTTGGCCAATGGCATCAATCCATACCCCATCAGGGTTCCTTCCTCCCGGCCCCAAGAGTCCAACACTCCTCCTTTTTCTCCACAGCCAACTCTCTGTGTGGCGCAATTCTAGGGAATCCTCGTCTCCCTCCTGCCTTTTGACAATCAGCACTGGCGCATTAAGGGTTACTAGAGCACACCGACCATCCCAGTTAGCGGGGAGCCAGTTGTACAGCACTCTTCCTCCACAAAACCACCAAATATCCGCCCTAGCCTGGGTCAAGCGGGTTGCACTACTGCTATGTGAGAGATCAACATGAGTCCTGCACGAGTCGCTGGGCAGCCAACCCACATGGAAAACGTGCGCTGCTGTGTTGTTGTTGGCAAAACAAGTAACATTAGTTATGCCTGTGGATCTAAAGACAGGGGGAGCTACATTAGCCGGAGCTATGGGAAACGTCTGTTCCCATATCAGACACCTATTCAGTGGGTTGGATTCTGACATTAGGTTCAAGGCGCAGTCCATAGCATCTGTCTCCTCAAAAATTGATCTGCTCATCCGTAATAATGGCCTTCCTCGGGCACAGACCCAGCAGTTCCCATACCCTGCTTGGTCCGCATATTTACCCATCTGATCTATCCAGGAGTTTGACTCATCAATACCTGTCTCAATTGCTATCTTCTCTCCCCTGGTCATCTTCGTACTGTCGAATTTTCTCACTTCCCCCTCTTTTGAAGTGGGTTTAATTATGTCCTTTGTGTATGTTTGTAAGTCGAACCTCACCACTCCCCAAGGATCTTTTCCACTAATAGACACTCCAATCATTAGATAGAAGAGGTCTCCGACACCATGTTCTCTCCCTGTGCCCCCCTCGCATGTCTTAGAGCTCCATCCCTTCATATTCCACGGGTTGCGCAGCCCCGCCTTTACTGTCAAAATCAGGGGATTCTCTCCTTTCATTGAATAGGTCACAGCACCACGTATCAGGGAGATTTTAGTGAAAAAAATATAATAAGGTTTGCTGGACCCTTTGTTAAGGGGTTTTCTTATCCATCTAGTGTCGGGTCCTGTCCACCACCAAACCTCACCCCAAGACGGACAGACATGTAGACCCCATTTAGGATATCCTATTTTAAAGGCACACATGTAAATATCATATCCTCTCCAGGACGCCTCATTCTTACCACACGCTATTATACTGCATAGATCGAACTGGAAGGTGTTATCCCTGTCTTTGTCTACCTTTAGAATAACTTTGGCCCCGCAAGAATCCGAGCTATTCTGCTGACTTATCCGGCATCCCATTAGTAGTACTGCCCATAGGGCCCCCGGTATCGTCTGCATGAGTCTCATCAATTCTATCAAGACTGGCTACGTGCTGTTTTGCCTTGGAACAGTAGGCAAAATGATGCCAATTATGATCCCCTGGTTTGTCAATTCTTATCGACCTATCTGTTACGGCGGTAACAGTGTATGGTCCAGACCACCTAAATTCAGTCCAATGTACTTTACCTGGTTTACGGATATACACCAGGTCTCCCTCCTTTACTGGAACTCCTTCGGTGTCCGGGTTCTCCTTACTAGCATTCGCCACCTGTTGTGAAACTAAAGCAACCATATTACCCAGCATCTGCATATAATGATCCAGTTCCACTTCCCTTTCTTCCCACAACTTAACCCATGCTGGATCAGTCTTTGGACCGGGCATGGGTCGACCCGTTAGAATCTCATGCGGTGACAGGAAGGTATCTTTGGCCTTCTCTTGTCACATAGACATCAGTACTAATGGCAATGCCTCAACCCAATTCAACCTGGTCCCCCCTAAAACTTTCCCTAATTTAGATTTTATCGTTCTGTTTGCCCTTTCTACTAACCCCTGACTCTCAGGCCTATAGACACTACCAAAACGATGTTTGATCCCTAGGTATTCTTCAACCTGTCGGATCAGCTCATTCTTAAAGTGAGACCCATTATCAGAGCATATCCTGCTGGGGACTCCATAGCGGGGTATTAACTCTCGCGTTAGCCAGCCTATTACACTATCCGCATCTTCTTTCTTTGTTGGAATAGCCTCCACCCATCGTGAGAACCTATCTACTGCCACTAAAAGATATCGGTAACCCTCCTTTGTCCTAAGGTCAGTACCCATATCTGTATAGTCAATATAGATCTCTTTCCACGGGGCTGTCGGTACTGGAAATCGTAAAAGCGGGTGGGGTAAGGTGATCCTTTGGTTATGCCCGTTGCAGATAGTACATTCAGCTCTAAAGTTGTCAATGTGCTCGCGTAAGTGGGGATTCCACCAATGTTGTTTAAGTGTATTATAAGTTTTGGTGGCGCTAATGTGAGTCGGCCCATGTGCTTCTTCAAATAATAGCGGGAGTAATTGACGAGGGGCAACTATCGTACCTATAGGGGAGCGCCAAACATGTACTGTCTGATTTTCATAGCTGATCTCCTGTCGAGTGGCACCGCGTTTCATCCATTCCTCTTTCTCACTTGGGCTAGCTTTTTCCTGTATTTCTATTAGGTGCTCAATATTCAGTGGGGGTCCCTCTCCCTTCTCATCTGTGTAGTCATTCAATCTGCTACAAGTCTCCTTAGTTTCAGATTCATTTTTTTTGTTATGGGACCTCAAAATCATCCCCTGTATATGTTCATGATAACCAGTAACCTGTTTGGCTGCCCTGTCAGCCGCCGCGTTTCCCTTCCCTTCCTTTGTGTTATCTGGGGAATGGCCCACCACCTTAATTAGGCTCAGAGCCCGGGGAAGCATGACCGCCCTGACCAGTCTCCGTAAAACCAGATCATGACGGACGTTTTGTCCGGCAGCAGTCCGAAAATCCCTTCTTAGCCAGCCTGGTGCTTCAATATGTACTGCACTCCAAGCATATGCAGAGTCAGTATAAATATTAACTGTTTTACCTTCGCTAAGCTCCAATCCTCGTATGAGCCCTATCACTTCTGCTAACTGAGCTGATGCCGGTTGGGGAATGATAGAGGACTCTACTAGATAGGGTGCCTCATCCTCCCATCCTACCACTGCATAACCCGCCACATTACCCCCAGAATTTTTATGGCAACTTCCATCTGTAAATAACTCCCAGTCCACCTCCTCCATGGGTTCCTCAAATAGCTTTTCCCTCAGCTTGGAATCTACCTTGACTCTTGCTACACAGTCATGCGTCTCCATAAACCCCGAGTTCAATCCTCTAGCCATGTTGGAATAGTTGTCCCTGGGTGACCTGAAGGTGATGTGAGGACCCTTAAGGGCGTCCTCCATCTTAATGGATCTGTTGGCCGAAAAGCTGAAAGCATTAGACATTAAAAGGGCTGAGACACTGTGGTCTGTATTAACAACTAGGGGATGACAGAGAACAATATGCGCGGTTTTTTGTATCGTTCTAGCTACTGCTGCGAGGTAACGGAGACATGGGGCTTTTCCTCTCTCTACATTATCCAGTCTGCAACTATAGTAATTTAGTACTTTCCTTCTTCCTCTGTCTCTCTGATACAGTACTGAGCTAACAATGCTCTCAGTTTCAGCCACGTCCAAGTAGAATTCTTTACTGTAATCTGGATTAGCCAGGCTGATCGTTCTTCCCAGTTCTTGTTTGACACGCAGAAAAACCGCTTCACGTTCTACATTCCACCTGACTGGTTCTTTAAGCCTCCGGTGACCTATCTCTGTGACCATTTCCCTCAGACCTTGGGTCAAACTCACATATCCTGGAACATATGTTCGACTATACCCGCAAAGCCCCAAGAATGCCAGCATGTCTTGTACTGTAGTAGGTTTTCGATACCCTAGTATCATTTCTCTATGTGCCTCAGACATGGCCGTACCGTTTTTACCCACGAGTCTTCCTAGGAAAGTTACCACCCTCCTTCCGATCTGACATTTCGACCTTTTTACTTTAAATCCAGCCTCGCCTAACCCCTTGAGTAAAACTGCTGTCCCTGTCAGGCACTCATGTGGCGTTTTCCCTGCTAATAGTAGGTCGTCTACATACTGAATCAGTGTAACATCTTCCGGGAGCTTTAATTTCATTAGGATTTCGCTAAGGGCCTGATTGAACAGTCCTGGACTGTCCTTATAACCCTGAGGTAATCTAGTGTATGTGTACCGATGTGCTTGGTAAGTGAAAGTGAACCAGTCTTGGCATTCCTCAGCTAATTTCAAGCAGAAGAATGCGTTTGCCAGATCAATGACAGTATAGTATTCGTGCTCCGGACTCAGAGCCCTAAGTGCTACATATGGGTCTGGGACTGGTCTCCCGATGGTCTTGGTAGCCAAGTTAATCTCCCGGAGGTCGTGTACCATCCTCCAGTCTTTTCTACCCTGTTTGGGAACAGGCATGATGGGCGTGTTCCACATACTGTCAGGTGCCGCCCTTAAAACCCCTGACTCCATTAACCCTTCTATCGTTCCTTTAATACCCTCCTCCTGACTGGGCGACAAGCGGTATTGTTTTCTCCATATTGGTTTCTGCCCGGGGTTGGCCAATTCTAGAAATACCTCTCCTTTTATTACTCCCACATCATAGGGCCCCGTTGTCCATATGTGTGGACTCAGATTAGAAAGATATTTGTCTGAGTCTCTGTGATCAATATTTTCTCCTTCTATGGTTCGGTCTCTTTCTATTTTCTCATTCACAACCTGGTCCCATGCTTCAATATTCAGTCTGACAAATTTTCCTCCCTCCGAGGTGGAATATCCCGGGATTTCTGTCTGCCTGTATTCACACCCTATCGCTTCCTTTACCATCGGACCCAGCTGTCGAGCGTGATGATCTTTGGCAATACCCAAGGTCACATGAGGCACACTTTCTACTCCTAAGCAGAACCACTCCATTTGTTCTTCTGTCATGACAACCATAGCAGCTATTCCCTCCTTACCTACAAAGATCAATGGACAATGTATCGTTTCTGTCTTCCCTTCTTTTAGAGAGTCCCACCTCTCCTCATATTCCTGGTCCGGGTGGATGGTGTAGTTTAATGTAACATGCATAGGATCTAGTGGATAATGGTAATCCCCATACCGAGGAATACTGGCCCTCCACTCAAAAAACTGTTTAATCAGCCCTGGGCCTGGTTCATCATACAGTAGCCGACTCCAGAAAATACTAACCTCCACAAAGTCTTCTGAAGCGTTAGATGGGGTCATTACTATAAACTGTCCTCCCCTTCTTATTGTATCCCCTGGGTATGTTAACCGAAGGCCCTTCTCAGAACATTGTATGGTTATTCCTAGTTTGGTAAGAATGTCCCTTGCTAATAAATTAATGGGGCAACTTGGCACAACCAGGACAGGCGTTTTAACCCTTTGTTGTCCAAATGTCATGTCGATGTTATCTGTATAGGGCTGTGTTTCCCTTATCCCGGAGAATCCTATTGTAGATAATGTTTTGCCCGAAAATGTGCTCCCTGGGGGTTTTTTAATCACTGTCGTAACCGCTGCCCCTGTGTCAACCATAAATTCAATTTTTTCTCAATTTACCGTCCCCCAAATTTTTGGTGGCTCCCAGGGAGGCGTGATTTTTGATTCTCCTGGGCACCGTCAATAATCAAATTCAGCACCTTCCTCAATATAGTCATTACACTGAGGTGCCTGGACTTGTTGATCACTCTGCCACCCCCCGATTCTCTGGGGCCCATCAATGTGTCCACCCCTACCCCTTGCTTGTCCTCTTAAGTTTCCTCCTCTTCCCCGATAGCCTCTAATAGAGGGTAATCTTTTTCCCCTTGCTCTCCCAGCCTCCGGACAGTTCCGCTGGTAGTGTCCAGGATTTTGGCAGTACCAGCATACTACATGTTCCCCTCTATACATTGTACCTAGCTGTCTTTCCCAACCATTTCTTACTTGGGGTCCCGGATTTATCACTGGCCCCATGACCTGTGGGACTATCTGTTGGGCCGCTAATTTAACCCCTATATGTTCTATGGCTCTCACCAATTTATCGGTTGTTTTGTCCACCTCCTTCTGGGACGCACTTTCTGACTTAGCATGCTCTGATTGACGATGTCGTTTGATTGCATGTGTCAGGTGTCTTTTCCACAAATCCTCTGACATTGTCTCTAATCCCACAATGTCCCTTAATTTTGCTTGAACCGTAGCAGGTAGTCCGTTTATTATCCCATTACGAAAGTGAGCCCTTCCTAAGGGGCTGTGGTCGGGTCTTTCTCCAGTCCCTGTTTCCCATAAGTCCCATGCTCGAGTGAAATACTCGTGTGCAGTCTCTCCTTCCTTTAGTTGAAGGGTTACCAAGGCATCCAAACTATAGGGTGTAGGAAATGTTTCTCTAAGTGCTTCCCAAAATTTATTCCGAAGTGGGTTAAATTCTATTTCATCCCCCAATTTACTGCTTCTTACAATTTTCTCTATTTGCTTCAGGGCCCCTTCTGCCTTTAATTTTATCATGATAGTTCTGACATCTGCGAGTGCTAATTGTTCTTGGCAGGTTTCTCGCTCAAAACAAGAAATCCATGGACTAGCCCCATTACTCAACGGAGGTAGTTTTTTCATTAAACTCTCTAAGTCCATTCGTGACCAGGGTACATATTTTTGAGTTCCCCGTCCCGTGATCAGTAATGGGCATTGATATCTCAATTTTGGGGATTTCTGCTCCTTCTTTACTCTTGGCATGCATTTATTTATCCCACCTTGTTCTGACTCTTCTTCGTCACTGTCACTGTCCCTATCAGCTTCCAATGTCTCAGGGTCAAAGGTATATTGGTCACGTTCATCTCTAAGATAATCTTTTCGGCCATAGTTTAGTTGTTTCACATCTTTCTCTTTTGTCCTAACTATGTCCAGGTAGGCATGTCTATTTTTCTCCCTCCCGAGTCTTTTCCTTCTACTTTCCTCCCATGGTGGATCGTATCTCGTTTCCTCTTCTGTACTACACTTTTCGTCCTTTACTCCTATTACCATTCCTTCAGCTTTAATTTCTCCTGACAGTGTTGTAGTTATCTTTTCCACTTCCTTAAATACACCTACCATTAATTCTTTTTGATCCTCACTGATCTGCCCCAGCACATTAATATCTCTGTTTAAGTTTTTAATGTTATCCTGAACCTTTTTCATGTTCCATTTCTGTATCTCTAACTCCTTTTCTATTTTCTTGGACTCCAGAGGGGTCTCTACATCTATTACTCCCCCTTCTATTTTTATTAAAGGGGCCTGTACCTCGTCTGATGTGTCCCTATTCCCGAGGTTCTTGTCACACCCCAGTGTCTCAATATCTGGATATAAGGGACGTGACTCCAGGATCCCATCTGGGGTGCCAGGGGCACCTTTTCACGCCACATATGTATAGGGCGGGGGTCTACAAGCTATTTCTACAGGGGCAGTAACAGGTGGGTTACCAGGGAGACCAAATTCTTCAAATAGAGCTAGGACATCGCGGTACTGAATCTCCTTGTCTCTCATCCTCTTTTTTGCTGACTCGCGATTAAAGATTTTGTTTTCTGTGTCCCGTTTTGTTTCTTCCAGCTTGTCTAAGACTCTACGTTTTAAAATTTTGTTTCCCTCACCTGTCAGGAACATCTCAGTGCCCCCGGGTAACCAACCCCTCTTCCTCCAGCGGTCTACACATTTTCGGAGCATTTTTTGTTTTTCCAATGCCGCATTACTGGTATTTCGCTCCTCTAATTCCTGATTAATTTCCTTAATAACTTGGTCAAATGTCTTAGCAGGCAACTGTACAGCCATAGCTGCGGGACCGCTTTCTAATGCCTGTTTTAATTTAGGTTCTTGTCCGTTTAGGGGATCTATGTCAACGAAAATTGCTTTTAAAAATGTCTCCTTGCAAGCTGGATGACTAATATCTTTTAAAGGAACAGTCTCTAAGTCTTGTCCTCCAATTGACTTCAGACTGTCCTGTATACTCTGATTGCTCGTTTTCCACTCTCTGTTTTCCCAAAGGGGTCTGAAAGTTAAATTACAACTAGAAAACCAAATATTTGGGCTATACTTTTGTCCTGTTTCCCTGTACCAATCTATGAATTTACGTAACTTTATCTCCTTGGTGATATTGGGAATACCCTCATTTAACTTATCAAAAGTATTTCGAATAAACCGGGTGTCTCTTAGGAGTTTATCAACTTTTTCATTAATATCTCCTACCTGATCCGGACACAGCTGTCGCAGCCTTCTGTCGTCGTTCTTGTTCACCAGGCAGGCGTCCCTGAGTACTTTTTTTGTTGTCTCAAGGTCTCTAGTGTCTGCTGTGGTATTCCACCACGGCGAATTGGGGAAATAAATTCTTAACTTCTCAAGTGTACAGACATTATCATACCTACCGGACATTTATAAGTCAGTCTCTCAGATACAATTGAGGCCAATAAGCCTGAACCTTTGTTTTCTTTCAAAGCCCAACCTTCACGTGGGAGATTTCTCCTCTTAATAACCAGTTTAGGGCAGAAAACTCAGGTCCTCAATTGTTTATAGACCACCTTCTCACTCTATTGGACTTTGCAACGACACAATAAAGACTTTTAAACTCTAGTAGTTTCTTGCGAAGCACTTAATAAATGTCATTCAAACACCTTAAGGACTTTTATCTTGTCTGTAATCACTTACGTGTTACAATCCTGGCATGCGACCTTCAATTGTGGTCGTCTAATTTTTCCGATCTCCAGTTCTTACTGACAATCATAAAGATTTTTTAAAAAAAAAGAGAATTTTGTTAAAACAGGCTTCTCTGGACCTTTTTATCAGCCGGCTGAGATGATTGTCAGAAAAAACAGAAACCGTCGTCCAGTGTTCACTCACCCATCACGTCGGGGTCACCAAATTGTTAGGTCTGCTTTGTTCATGAATGAGTGAGACAAACACCAGACTGAGTCGAAATCAGGGTTCTTTGTTCTTTATTACCGGATTGTAACACTTGCGACTAACCATGTTAGTCGGAGAATGCATTCTGCCGTTATCAGCAAAATGGTGATTTTTTATACCCTTGGATATGTGCTTAGAACATCATCATATCATTACTTGTCCAATGACTAAAACTGTTGCTATCCTTTCCCTGCTAGCTTCCTGCCTCTCAATCCATCAATGTCTCTCTTATCTTGTAAGTACAAGGATGCATTCACATCTTGTTACAGCCCTGCACATTCCCATCTCATGATGTTTTACCTAACAGGAGTACAAGGACACCTCCCCTTCTTGTTACAGCCCTGTACAGGGTAACTCCTTACACATTCCCATCTCATGATGTTTTACCTTACACTATCCATACCCTTCATAATCCTATATGTTTCTATAAGATCTCCTTTCATTCTTCTGAACTCGAGCGAATACAATCCTAGACGATTTAATCTTTCATCATAAGTCAACCCCTTCATCCCAGGGATCAACCTAGTAAACCTCCTCTGGACTGTCTCCAAAGCCAGTATATCCTTCCTCAAATATGGAGACCAGAACTGGACACAGTACTCCAGGTGAGGTCTCACCAGTACCTTATACAGATGCAACATTACCCCCCTACTCCTGAATTCAGTTCCTCTAGCAATGAAGGCCAACATTCTATTTGCTTTCTTAATAACCTGCTGCACCTGCAACCTAACTTTTTGTGATTCATGCACAAGCACTCCCAAGTCCCTCTGCACAACAGCATGCTGTAGTTTTTCACCCTTTAAATAATATTCAGCTCTTTTATTTTTCTTGCCAAAGTGGATAACCTCACACTTACTAACATTGTACTCCATCTGCCAGACCTTTGCCCACTCATCCAGCTTAACTATATCCCTCTGCAGACTCTCCACATCCTCATTACAATTTGCTCTTCCACTCAATTTGGTGTCATCCGCAAACTTGGCTACACCACATTTTGTCCCCTCCTCCAAGTCATCAATGTAAATGATGAACAGTTGTGGGCCTAGCACCGACCCCTGCGGCACCCCACTTACCACTCTCTGCCAACCTGAAAAACTTCCACTTATCCCGACTCTCTGCCTCCTGTCAGACAACCAATTTTCGATCCATGCCAATAGACTTCCCCGGACTCCACTTTCCTGTAACTTACTGATAAGTCTCTTGTGTGGCATCTTATCAAACGCTTTCTGGAAATCCAAATATACAACATCAACCTGTTCCCCTTTATCCACCGCACCCATTATATCCTCAAAGAATCCTAACAAGTTTGTCAAACTTTCTAAAACCATGCTGCGTCTGCCTGATTGAACCCTTATGTTCCAAAAGTTTCACTATTTCATCTTTAATGATGGTTTCAAGCATTTTTCCAACTACAGGCGTCAAGCTAATTGGCCAATAATTTCCAGTCTTCTGCCTACATCCCTTCTTAAAAAGTGGCGTGTCATTTGCTGTCTTCCACTCTGCTGGGACCTGCCCAGAATCCAAGGAATTTTGGTACATGACCACCAATGCACCAACTATAACTTCTGCCATTTCCTTCAGAACCCTTGATGCATATCATCAGGACCAGATGATTTGTCTGTCTTTAGTCCCATTAGTTTCTCCATCACTACTTTCTTAGTAAGAACTATTTTATCAAGGCACTCCCCAACATTCGCATCCTTAACTCTGGACTTGGGCATTCTGGATGTGTCTTCCACCGTGAAGACTGACACAAAATATTTGTTCAATGCCTCAGCCATTTCCTCATTTTTTGCTACTAGTTTTCCTTTCTCATCCTCCAAGGGTCCTATGTTAACTCTGGCCACCCTCTGCCGTTTTATATATTTATAAATTTTTTTGCTTTCAGTTTTTATATTTTGTGCCAATTTACTTTCATAATCCTTTTTCCCATTTCTTATTACCCACTTTGTAACCCCTTGTTGTCTCTTAAAGTTTTCCCAATCTTCCAGTTTCCCACTGCTCTTTGTAGCTTTGTACACCTGCGCCTTCAATTTTATACTCTCCTTTATTTCCTTTGTTAACCACGGTTGATATTTCCCTCCCTTGCTGCCCTTTTTCCTGACCAGAATATATTTTTGTTGAGCATTACAATATATTTCTTTGAAAATCTTCCACTGTTCCTCAATTGTTTCATCAATTAGCCTGTGCTCCCAGTCCACTGTGCCCAATTCCTCCCACATCCTATGGTAGTCACCCCTGTTTAAGCATAATTTATTCGTTTTAGATCTAACTATTTCCCCTTCCATCTGAATGAGAAATTCAATCATACTATGATCGCTATTTCCCAGATGGTCTCTGACTATTACATCATTTACTCTACCTATCTCATTGCACAACACTAGATCCAGGAGAGCATTTTCTCTTGTTGGTTCCTTAACATGCTGCCCAAGAAAGCTATCGCGGATGCATTCTATGAAGTTCTCTTCCAGACTCCCACGACCAACTTGATTTTCCCAATCTATGTGGAAGTTAAAGTCCCCCATGACTACTGCCGTATCATTATTACATGCCTCACTTATCTCTCTATTTATTTCCTGTGCCACTAAACTATTGGGTGTTATCTATCACCCGCCAATAATTTTTTCCCTTTGTTATTCTTTATCTCTACCCAAATGGACTCAACATCTTATATCATCCCTCACTACTGCCTGGAGCTCATCTTTGATTAAGAGTGCAACTCCTCTTCCCTTACCATCATGTCTATCTCTTTGCACCACCTGATACTCTTGAATGATTAATTCCCATTTATGGTCACCATGTAGCCATGTTTCCGTAATGGCTACCAAATCATAACCTTATTTCTAATACTGTGGGCATTCAGATAAAGTGCCCTTATGCACTTTGTCCTTTTAATATCTAGTGACTTCTGTAACCTTTTCTTTTGATTTTTCTGCCCACTATTTTTCTTTGTAATTTTCTTAACACTATCATTGA
Organism: Narcine bancroftii; assembly: GCF_036971445.1. NCBI lineage: Eukaryota > Metazoa > Chordata > Chondrichthyes > Torpediniformes > Narcinidae > Narcine > Narcine bancroftii. The sequence continues at coordinate 26,191,845 of NC_091471.1, forward strand.
CCCAAAAAATCACAGCACCATCTGATTTTTTACTTTTTCCTCCCAACATTACTTTTCCTATTTTATTTTTCCTGGCCATTTCTTTGTCTTCCCTACCCTTTTCCCTATCACTCAGGTTCCCATACCTCTGCCAAATTAGTTTAAACCTTGCTCCACTGCTGTACCAAACATACTTGCCAAAATATTGACACTTTTTGTAAAGATCATGCCTTCCCCAAAAGAGATCCCAATGATCCAAGAAGCCAAATCCTTGCCTTGTACACCAGCACCTCAGCCACACGTTCATTTTCCTTATCCTTACATTCTTTTCATCACTTGCATTTGGAACAGGTAGTAATCCCGAGATCACCACCCTAGCGTTCCTGTCTTTCAGCTTTTGTCCTCCTCCCTTTTCTTGTCAATGTCTTTTGTACCCACATGTACCAAGACATCAGGCTGCTCTCCCTCTCCTCTCAGAATATTTTGGACACGATTTGTGATATCTCGTACCCTTGCACCAGGGAGGCAGCACACCATGCAGGTATACCTATCTGGCTCACAGAACCTCCTGGTCTGTACCCCTGACAATAGAGTCCCCAATAACTACTGCATTTCTCCTTTTCTTTTTCTTTTGCACCACTCTGCCAGGCTCATTGACCTGGTGCCCGTGGCCATCTTCTGTCTGGTCATCTCCCTCAACGGAATCCAACACAACATAACTGTTGCTGAGTGTGGTCTCTGTTTTTCTCACTTTTTTATTTCCTCCCCTGATGGTTTCCCACTTACCTGACACGGGTTCTGGAGTATTTATCGCCCTGAAAGTTGAGTCGATTAACTCCTCACTCTCCCTTACAAGCCGCAGGTCATCAATCTGCAACTCCATATCCCTAATTCGGTCCCTTAGTAACTGCATCTCGGTACACCTGGTGCAGATGTGGCCATTTGGGAGGGTGGAGGTCACCCATTGTTCCCACATCTGGCACCCAGTACAGAGCACTAACCCTATTGGCGTGACTCTGAATACGAAGGCAAATAACTCAGCTTACCTTTTCTCCTTGCCTGCTTCATTCACTGAGCCACTCCTCGCTTGCCGCTCCCTCCCCTTTCACTCCTTTTATTGGCCCCTTGACCAATTAACCCTGTCACTTTCAGCAAGCTCCTCCTCCTCTGACTCACAGTCTGACACTCCAAGCTCCTCCTCCGACTCCCAGCTGAACCAAGTAGGCCCAAGCCCTGGTAAGCCCCCGACTTTTATAGCTTACCTTCTCGTCACTTTCACCAAGCTCCTCCTCCTCCTCCGACTCACAGCCCAACTCTCTCCAAGCTCCTCCTCTGACTCCCAGCCGAATCAAGTAGAATCAAGTAGGTACAATCCAGTGATCATTGGGACATCAGAGGTGGAGAGGATGAACATTTTTTATATATTTTATTTATAATTTTAAATCATATAACATTAATTATAGCATATGCATACATACATTATATAATTGAATAAAACCCACCAAACCTCACACATCCACCCCACTAACCTCCCCCTTCCATCTACAACAATAATCAACCTTTTAGCTACAGAGACTGAGACATCCACCAGAGTGGACCGAGAGATTAAATCTTGATACCAAAAGTTTTTAAATATGGGCTCCGTACTTTTACAAAAAATGATATTTATCCCTCAAATTATATGTTATCTTTTCTAAAGAAATGCAGGATTTCATTTCAGCATGCCATCTTCGCATTCCTAAAACTAAATCAGATTTCCAAGTAATAACCAAACACTTTTTAGAAACAGCCAAAGTCTAATGTAAAAATTCAATTTGGTACATAGTCAATCTCAGTCCTAAAGCAATCACCTTAATGTCCCCTAATAAAAACAATATTAGATCAAACGGTAAACTCACTTTTAATACTTGCTCCAAAAACAATTTAACTTGTATCCAAAAATTCTTAACTTTAGAACAAATCCAAGTCGAATGAAAAAAATACCTAACTTTTGTCCATATCTAAAACACAAATCTGAAGAAATTAATTCAAATTTCTTTAATTTCTGAGGGGTTAAATATAATTGATGTAAAAAAAATTATATTTTACTAATCTATATCTTAAATTTATAGCCTTAGTCATATTATCCTTCTATAAATTTCTCTAAACATTTTCATCTATCTTTCTATTTAAATCAAGTTCCCATTTCATTCTTGATTTATGAACATTCAACTGAGGCATTTTATTTTGTCATAACTTATACATCTCAGAAATAAACTTATTTGTTTCTTCCTTAGTAAGCAATAATTCCAAAGCAGATTGTCTTGGTAATTTTAAACTATGGCCTAATTTTTCCAATAAAAATTTTTAACCTGATAATAACAAAAAAAGTATTACTAGGAACTTGAAATTTCTCCTTGATTTGATTAAAAGATAAAAACTTCATTGCTTCAAAACAATCTTTAACTTTTTAAATCCCCAGTTGATTCCATATTTTTAAAAACTGATTATTTATTGTAAAAGGAAAAAGTTTATTTTGATATAAAGGTATTTTCACTGAAATCTTTCCTTTTCCATCTATCTCATAATCAATTTTATTCCATATTTTAATTAAATGTTTCAGAATTGGTGGATCATTATCAATGAACAAATTTGAATTCCATTTGTAAATAAATTCTAACATAGACTTCTCATCAATTTTATCTAACTCTATATTTGCCAAAATAGAAGGTTTATTTAGGTCAAACATTACATTAATAAATTTCAATTGTGCAGCTTTATAATAGTTCTGAAAATGTGGAAGTTGTAAGCCACCTAATTCAAATTTCCAAGTTAATTTCTCCAAAGATACCCTATTCATTTTCCCCTTCCATAAAAAAAATCCTTACAATTGAGTTAAGATCTTTAAATAAAAATTGGGGTACTAAAGAAGGAATAGATTGAAAAAGATATTGGATCCTTGAAAAAAACATTCATTTTAATACAATTCCCTCTGTCTATTAAAGTAATAGGTAGGTCATTTCATTTGTTTAATTCATCTTTCATCTTATTAAATAATGGAATGTAGTGGCTACTACAATAGAGCAACTAAGTAATGCACGCACACACACACACACACACACACACACACACACACACACACACACACACACACACACACACACACACACACACACACACACACACACACACACACACACACACACACACACACACACACACACACCAGATTAGTCAACTCAAGACTGACTTTATTCAGATTTTAAAATCTTCTTTTATACCTGCATGTCCCGGGCTCAACAGGACAAAGCGGGACATCGCATTGCTATTGGAGTGCTTCTGATACACAGGACAGCGATTTAAATTGATCCTTGTGAGTGTCACGTGCCTTCTGGCAGGATACTCAGCAGGACAACATGCTGTTCTCCAGCATGCAGTACTGCTCCGTTAGATGAATATTCACCTGTTTGTATAGTTGTTCTGCGGCCCGCAAAACCAACACAAGAAATGAGTAGCAATGAATGATCAGAAATTATTCTACTCTTATATTCAGCTTGAATAAAATGTGATTGCAAATGTGCTGATACCAAAAAAATCAGTCCTTGAAAATTAGTCATGGCACGAGGAATAAAATAAAAAATCTTTCTCAGTAGGGTTTAACCTTCTCCAAACCTCTATCAAATTTAAGTCTTTCATCAAAGAAACCAATTGAATTGCTGCTTTTGATTTTTTCATGATTTTTGGAGATTTATCTAATATGGCTCTAATACACAATTAAAATTTCCCCCAATCAAAATTGAAAACAGGATTAGCATCAAGAACTATTAATGCTGTGAGGAAATATAATTCAGTTACTTTTAAACCTCAGGAAATCAATGACCAATTTTTATCATTTTATCAGAAATTATATGCTTCTTAGGGAGTTCAAGAAGATGGTTCTATTGAATCTTTTTTGTCAGAATTAAATTTGCCAATATTAGGGGAAGATTATGTGAGGAAACTAGATTCTCCTTTTACAGATTTAGAAATAAGGATGTTATTCAACAAATGCCTAATGGGAAATCTCCAGGAGATGATGGGTTCACTGTTGAATTTTATTTAAAAATTTTTTATGATGATCTGTCCTCTTTATTTATGGACATTCTTCATCAAGTAACTCAAGAACAATCCTTACCAGATTCGTTTTTAAGTGCAATAATAACAGTTACCAAAAAAAGATAGAGACCCTTTGAAAGTAGCTTCATATCGGCCAATTTCTTTATTGAGTGTGGATTATAAAATAATAGTGAAATTACTGACCAATAGACTTGCTAAGTATTTACCACAATTGGTACATACTGATCAGGCTGGTTTCATTAAAAATAGATATGCTTCTGATAATATTCTTAGAGTGATTTCACTGATCAATGCTTCATGACAGCAACCTGACCTACCAATGGTAGTTGCATTAGATGCTGAAAAAGCTTTTGATTGGGTCAAATGGAATTTTTTATTTAAAGTGTTGAAGAAATATAAGTTTGGACCCTTTTTTATTGGTTGGGTGAAGGCATTATACAATAATCCTGTAGCTAGGGTGGCGACAAATGGTCAACCCTCTTCTTTCTTTAAATTATCACGTTCAACTCGTCAAGGTTGTCCTCTGTTACCAACTCTATTTGCATTGGTCATCAAACCAGTAGCTCAGGCTATTAGACAGAATGAGAATATTAGAAGCATAAAGATAGTAGATGATACAGATGATGAATATAAGATTATATATTTGCAGATCAAGATTAATCTATTTGCAGATCAATCTGGAATGATCTTTAATTTACTTGCAAGAATGTTTAGAACAATATGCTAAATTATCAGGATATATAGTGAATAGGGATAAATGTGAAATATTACCAATTTCTGAAGAAAAAACGACCAGTGTAGACAAATTACTAAACTTCGTTGGACTGATAAAATTAAGTATTTAGGGATAATGATTGATGAAATATTCAATCATTGTATAATTTAAATTATGTACTGTTAATGAGAAAGATCAAAGCTGATTTGATTAAATGGAAGGATTTACCTTTGTCATTAAAACGTCGAGTAAACTGTATTAAGATGAATATCTTTCTACGAATTAATTATCTTTTTCAATCGATTCCTTGTTTTCTTTCGAAATCTTTTTTTCAAGACTTAAAGTAGTCTGAGAATTTTTATGGAAGGGAAAACTAGCAAGAGTAGTGATGCATAAATTGACTTGGAAGTACACTTTGGGAGGTTTGCAATTACCCTATTTTCAAAATTATTATGAAGCAGCTCAATTAAGATTTATTAATCATATGTTAGATGTTTCATGTCCCCCTAGTTGGGCCAAGGTAGAATTGGCTGGTATACTGGAATCTTGTCCACGTCAATTTGTATTTAAATGGAATTCTGTTTTCTTACAAAGATATAATGTATCAGTTTTGAACTACTTATTAGGGATTTGGACTGAAAGGAACTTATTAATAGGCTCAAAAGGTAAAATATCGGTTCAGGCCCCAATATATCAAAATAAATTAATTCCTTTTACATGGAATAATAGATTTTAAAGAAATTGGCAGATTAAATGAATAAAGTTATTGCAGGATTGTTTTGAAAAGGGTAAATTTTTATCATTTAATCAACTTAGAGAGAAATTTGGAATTTCAGGGAATTCTTTGTTTGTTTGTTTATTATCAAATTAGAGTGTTAGTGAAAGAACATTTTGGAAGAGAAATTAAAATTTCCAAGATAACGAAATTTGAGTTTATGATTCCTCATTTTTCGGGTAAGGGTTTTACTTCGGAGATGTATGTACTGTTACAAGATACTATGGATAAAATAAATTTAGATAAATCCAGGATTAAATGGGAAAATGATTTAACTTGTGATATCGATCAGGCCGACTGGGAGATTATGTGTTTTGAGAGTGTGAATAAATTGTTTAATGTAAGATACAGTATGATTAATTATAATTTTTTGCATCAGTTATATTTAACCCCTGAGAAATTGAGAAAATATGGATTTAGTAATTCAGAGTTGTGTTTTAGATGTGGATCATGTGTTGGAACTTTTTTACATTCTGTTTGACTTTGTGATAAAGTTCAATCATTTTGGTATAAAATCATGGAATTTCTTCAAAATTTGTTTAAATTTCAATTTTTATTAGATCCCAAAAATCTTTGTTGGGTTATATTGTTCCATTTATGGACTTGGGGTTAGATAAGTTTCAGACAGCATTTCTGTGTTTAGCATTGATGATTGCACGTAAATGTGTTGCGACTTCTTGGAAAGATGAAGTTGAAGTAAATGTAAATCGTTGGCATAATGAGTTGAGGTTCTGTATTTATATGGAAAAAATAACATATAATCTGCATGATAATTAAGATTTTTTTTGTTAAGATTGTGGTCGCCTTATTTGAAATGTATGAATTTAGTAATATCTTAAACTGCGATAAGTATTTTCTTTAATGCTTCCCTCGTGGGGTCTGTTGAGGGGGGTGGGGGGTAGTTGTAGTTCTAATTTTTATATTATGGATTTTGTAAAAGTTTTTGTATGGAAAATATTAAATAAAGTTTAAAAAAACATCAGAGTCTATGACCTGTGCATTGGCCAATTCAGAAATATCAATTCCACCCTGAACGTTATAGACAGTCGGTCTGGACAGCATATCTGCGACGAGATTGTCCTTTCCTGAAAGATGGCACACATTCGTCGTGAATTCTGAAATGTAAGATAAGTGACATTTCTGTCTTGCTGACCATGGATCGGTTATTTTGCTGAAGGCAAAAATTAGTGGCTTATGATTTGTAAACACAGTGAAATGCCGACCTTCTAAAACATATCAGAAATGCCGTGTGGCTTGATACAATGCCAACAGCTCCTGATCAAACGTACTATATTTCACTTCCGCTGGCCTTAAATGTCAGCTGAAGAAAGTGAGGGATTACATACTGCTCAAGAACTGCACCCTCGGCCATACTCGAGGTGTCAGTGCTCAGTTCCAAGGTAGCCTCAGGGTTAGGATGGGAGAGCATTGCTGCTTTGGCCAATGCTTCTTTGGGAGTCGTAAACGCAACCTCTGCCTCTGATGTCCAGGTAACATCCCTGTGCTTGGTGGAGAAGATCTGAAACAGTGGTCAAAGAATGTCAGCAGCTGTGGGAATAAACCGGTGATAAAAGTTTATCATACCCAAAAATTTCTACAGTCTTTTAACTGTGATAGGTTTGGGAAAAGCACGGACTGCGTCTCCCTTGCTGGATAAGGGAAATATACCGTCAGCCATGATCTTGTGTCCTAGGAAGTTGATGGTGGATCTGCCAAATTGACATTTGCCAGGGTTGATGGTAAGACCTAATTTCTCTAGCCATTGGAAAAGGCGGCGTAAATGCAGCTCAGTTTGACTGGCTACAAGGATGTTATCTAAGTCTTCTTCTTTGGCTTGGCTTCGCGGACGAAGATTTATGGAGGGGGTAAAAAGTCCACGTCAGCTGCAGGCTCGTTTGTGGCTGACAAGTCCGATGCGGGACAGGCAGACACGATTGCAGCGGTTGCAGGGGAAAATTGGTTGGTTGGGGTTGGGTGTTGGGTTTTTCCTCCTTTGCCTTTTGTCAGTGAGGTGGGCTCTGCGGTCTTCTTCAAAGGAGGTTGCTGCCCGCCAAACTGTGAGGCGCCAAGATGCACGGTTTGAGGCGTTATCAGCCCACTGGCGGTGGTCAATGTGGCAGGCAACAAGAGATTTCTTTAGGCAGTCCTTGTACCTTTTCTTTGGTGCACCTCTGTCACGGTGGCCAGTGGAGAGCTCGCCATATAACACGATCTTGGGAAGGCGATGGTCCTCCATTCTGGAGACGTGACCCATCCAGCGCAGCTGGATCTTCAGCAGCGTGGACTCGATGCTGTCGACCTCTGCCATCTCGAGTACTTCGACGTTAGGGATGTAAGCGCTCCAATGGATGTTGAGGATGGAGCGGAGACAACGCTGGTGGAAGCGTTCTAGGAGCCGTAGGTGGTGCCGGTAGAGGACCCATGATTCGGAGCCGAACAGGAGTGTGGGTATGACAACGGCTCTGTATACGCTTATCTTTGTGAGGTTTTTCAGTTGGTTGTTTTTCCAGACTCTTTTGTGTAGTCTTCCAAAGGCGCTATTTGCCTTGGCGAGTCTGTTGTCTATCTCATTGTCGATCCTTGCATCTGATGAAATGGTGCAGTCGAGATAGGTAAACTGGTTGACCGTTTTGAGTTTTGTGTGCCCGATGGAGATGTGGGGGGGCTGGTAGTCATGGTGGGGAGCTGGCTGATGGAGGACCTCAGTTTTCCTCAGGCTGACTTCCAGGCCAAACATTTTGGCAGTTTCCGCAAAGCAGGACGTCAAGCGCTGAAGAGGTGGCTCTGAATGGGCAACTAAAGTGGCATCGTCTGCAAAGAGTAGTTCACGGACAAGTTTCTCTTGTGTCTTGGTGTGAGCTTGCAGGCGCCTCAGATTGAAGAGACTGCCATCCGTGCGGTACCGGATGTAAACAGCGTCTTCATTGTTGGGGTCTTTCATGGCTTGGTTCAGCATCATGCTGAAGAAGATTGAAAAGAGGGTTTCTACGAGGCTCTAAAGGCTGTGTACGGCCCCTCACCCCAAGTCCAAAGCCCGCTGCGCAGCTCAGACGGCAAAGTCCTCCTCAGCGACAAGATCTCCATCCTCAACCGATGGTCAGAACACTTCCAATCTCTTTTCAGTGCCAACCGCTCAGTCCAAGATTCCGCCCTGCTCCAGCTCCCTCAACAGCCCCTAAGGCTAGAGCTGGATGAGGTTCCCACCCTGGATGAGACATATAAGGCAATCGAACAACTGAAAAGTGGCAAAGCAGCAGGTATGGATGGAATCCCCCCAGAAGTCTGGAAGGCTGGCGGCAAAACTCTGCATGCCAAACTGCATGAGTTTTTCAAGCTTTGTTGGGACCAAGGTAAACTGCCTCAGGATCTTCGTGATGCCACCATCATCACCCTGTACAAAAACAAAGGCGAGAAATCAGACTGCTCAAACTACAGGGGAATCACGTTGCTCTCCATTGCAGGCAAAATCTTCGCTAGGATTCTACTAAATAGAATAATACCTAGTGTCGCCGAGAATATTCTCCCAGAATCACAGTGCGGCTTTCGCGCAAACAGAGGAACTACTGACATGGTCTTAGCCCTCAGACAGCTCCAAGAAAAGTGCAGAGAACAAAACAAAGGACTCTACATCACCTTTGTTGACCTCACCAAAGCCTTCGACACCGTGAGCAGGAAAGGGCTTTGGCAAATACTAGAGCGCATCGGATGTCCCCCAAAGTTCCTCAACATGATTATCCAACTGCACGAAAACCAACAAGGTCGGGTCAGATACAGCAATGAGCTCTCTGAACCCTTCTCCATTAACAATGGCGTGAAGCAAGGCTGTGTTCTCGCACCAACCCTCTTTTCAATCTTCTTCAGCATGTTATCTAAGTAAATGTATGCAAACTCCCAATCTCTGTCTAAAGCATCCATAAGCCGCTGGAAGGTTTGAATGGTGTTTTTCAATCCAAATGGCATCCTAAGAAATTCAAAAAGCCCGAAAGTGGTAATTGCCATTTTAGGAATGTCATACTTATGGATTGGTATCTGATGGTATCCCTTGACCAGATCAACTTTGGAAAAAATGTGGCAATTGCGTAGATGAGCAGCAAAATCCTATATATGAGGAATCAGGTACCTGTTGGGTATAGTCACTTCATTGAGCCTTTGGTAATCGCCGCAGGGTCTCCATCCTCCTGTTTTCTTGGGTAACGTGTAATGGTGATGCCCAAGGAATGTTGGAACATCAAATGATACCCACCTCCTCCAATGCCGTAAACTCTACCTTTGCTTGCAGCGGTTTTTTATGTGGAAGACGACGAGTCCTGGCATGAATTGGTAGGCCTGAAGTGTTTATGTAATGAGACACCCCATGGGCTGTTTTGGAAGCATTGAAATTAGGAGTGAGAATACAGGGAAATTCGTTGAGCAGGATAGTATAGGCATCTTTGTGCAGAGTGTGCACCCTGAGCTAGGAAACTCTCCCTTTACTGCATGCCAGTGGATATGTTTGAAAAGTAGTGGCATGAACCAATTTCCTCCATTTCACACCCACCAGTAAGTCATGGTATCGTAAAATGTCTGTACCCAAAATGGGCTGAGCAACAAAAGCTAAGATACTAATTGAGAAGCCAATTCCAATGGAATGTGGTCCCTCCTATTCCAATTGTGATTCATCACGTCCCAAAGCTGGGAATGATAGTCCCATTTGCTGCTTGAAGAGTCAGGTGTTATTGTTTATGCGTCTTTTCAAAATATGTTCAAACTGACTTCAGTACCTGCGTCTACAAGAAACTTGCACTTAGCAGCATCATCTTGAAGATACAATAGGCTGGTACTTGTGCCAGCTGCCAAGGCCACTACCGGCAGCCAGCTTCTTTTGTTTCCCACCTTTTTCCTGTAACGGCTGGACACATTTATGGGCATTTTTCCCCAACGACGATGGTAAAAACACCATTCTCGACACCAGACAGCACGTTCCTCCTTCTTTGATTGAACTGCAGATATAGGAGGCTCATAGAATGTAGGAGATGTATCTGCTACTAAAACGGGCTGTATTTGAGCAGACTCTTGTATTGGAGTATGGTAGAGATTGTCAGCCTCCTGCACTATGTCATGGGGACAGCAGAAATCCATGTTAGCGATGGGTATAGCGACATGAGCTGGGAGCTTAGATAGAATAAATTTCAAAGAACAGGCAATGGGAATGACCATCTGCTAATGTGAGCATCTCATTCATTAGGTCCGATGACCCCTGTCACTCAGGCCTTCCATATTCAAAAGCCACATGCTGCGCTCATGTCTTGTCAATTCCAGTGTATCCAGGAGAAACTGGCAGAACCTGGTGTACTGGTTTTGCACTGGGGGATTGGCAATAAATTTGCTTACTCGAGATACAGTAGAGACGTCCAACGCACCTATGTTGTGCCAGAATTTCATGTCCTCCGCCATTATGCCACAAAGATGAAACTGGATTTCAGCCTGAATAAGCCATATCTGAGGTATCCAAGGTGATGGGTCCAGAAAGGAGGCAAATGAAGTCCCACTGCATTGACTGCCACCATAGCAGCAGCTGCCACTGCTGCTGTAGCTGTGTCCATTATAACTGTCGACTCAAGCTTCGGCTGAATCTTGTAGTCAGGGTCACCAATTGTAGCCACTACTACGGTAGAGCTACTAAAGTAATATACACACACACACACACACACACACACACACACACACACACACACACACACACACACACACACACACACACACACACACACACACACACACACACACACTCAAGTCAACTCAAGACTGACTTTATTCAGATTTTACAATCTTTTATACCCCGCACTCCCCGGGACAAGGTAGGCCATTGCTATTCGAGTGCTTTTGATCCACAGGACCAACAGGTTTAAATTGATCCTTGTGAGCGCCCCATGCCCCATGCAGGATACTCAGCAGGACAACGTGCCGTTCTCTAGCATGCAGTACTGCTTCGTTAGGTGAGTATTCATCTGTTTGTACAGTTGTTCCGTGGCCCGCAGAACCATGCGGCAATGGTTCATGACATCGAGCTACATGCTCACTCGGCCCACTACACAGCCGCTACAGGAACATAATTTAACTTGTGCAGATTATCTAAATTTTTATCAGTTCTAAACCTAAATATTTAATTGGATTATATGTCCACTTAAATTGATAATTTCCTTCTACTAACAGCATAACTTCACTTTTATCCCAATTAATTTTATAACCAGATATTTCCCCATAATCTTGTAACTTTTTATATAAAGAAATTAAAGAATTTTCAGGGTCTGTTTTATAAATCAATACATCTAATTTTATACTCCTTCTTATTCACTTTAATTCCTTTAATACTTATTGATTGTGCCAATGGTTCAATTGCTAAAATAAATAATGCAGGAGATAAGGGACAACCCTGTCTAGCCGATCTTGTTAATGAAAAAGAAGAAAGTTTCCATAAGTAACTACTCTCGCCAAAGGATTTCTATATAAAGCTTTAATCCAATTCATAAATATTGGTCGAAATTGAAATTTTTGTAAAATCTTAAATGAATAATTTCATTCTAATCTATCAAAAGCCTTTTCAGCATCTAACAATAAAAATAATGCTAGATCCGATTGCCTCTGAGAACTATGAATTAAACTAATTAATTTATCTATGTTATCAGCTGAATATCTTTTCTTGATAAATCCAGATTTATCTAAATTAACCAACTCAGGTAAGTATCCATTTACTCTATTAGCCAAAACTTTAGCAACAATTTTATAATCAATATTTAATAACAATGTGGGTCTATAAGGTTCAGGTTCTAGTAAATTTTTTATTCTTCTTAGGTATAAACTGTTATTACAGCATTTGAAAAAGATTCTGGTAATGAACAAGTTACCATCACTTGTTTAAATATTTCCATTAATAGAGTCATCAACAAGTCTTAACTTTTTATAAAATTCAGATGTAAACCCATCTTCACCAGATTTACCTATTTGCATAGAATTTAAAGCCTTAGTAACTTCTTTCAACCTAAATGGAGAATCTAAATCCTTCCGAGCTTGGCAATTCAAAGATGGAAGTTGAAGCTTCTGTAAAAAAATCATTAATTTCTTCTTCATTATTCAATGATTGTGATGAATACAACTTAGTATAATACTCTCTAAAAGAATAATTTATATCCAGTAATTTATGTAATTTGTGAATTCTTCTTGACAGCATTAATAATCCTTGATGATTGCTCCGTTTTCAATTGCCAAGCGAAAACCTTATGTGCTCGTTTTCCTAATTCATAATATTTTTGTTTAGTTCTATCAATTAATTTCTCAATCCTATATGTCTGAATTGAATTATAATGCATTTTTTATTTATAAATTCTAACCTTTTTTTCTGATGGGTTTTTTTGTAATTTATTTTCCAAAATTACCATTTCCTTCTCTAATTTTTCTTTATTTTAGTCGAATAACTTATTATTTGGCCTCTTAAATAAGCTTTTAATGCATCCCATAAAACAAATTTATTATCAACTGAATTAATATTTGTATCTAAATACATCTGTATTCTCATAAAATCACAAAATTCTGTTTTTTTAATAATGATGCATTAAATCTCCATCTATAAACTGATTCAATTCTATCAGAATTTAAACATGACATCAATAATGGTGAATGGTCTGATACAATTCTAGGATTATATTGTACATACTCAATCCTTCCTTGAAAATGAGCCAAAATTAAGAAAAATCTATTCTAGAATAAGAATTAAACCAATAAGAATAAAATGAATAATCTCTCTCTTTAGGGTTCAATTTCCTCCAAATATCTACCAAATTTAACTCTTCCATTAATGTCAATATTCTTTTAGCCATTTTCATTAAAGATTTTGTAGATTTATCTAAAATTGGGTCCAAACAGCAATTAAAATCTCCACTGATTATCATATTTCCATTTACTTGTGCCAAATTTTAAAAAAAACATCTTGAATAAATTTTTGATCATCCATATTAGGAGGAGACACATTCATAAAAATCCAAAATTCTGAATAAATTTGATAATTTACCAACACAAATCTTCCAACAGGATCAATAACTTTTGATTGTAATTTAAATGGCAAATTTTTGTTAATTAAAATAGCTACTCCTCGTGCTTTAGAATTAAAAGACAAAGCTAACACTTGACCAACCCATTCCCTCTTTAACTTTTGATGTTCTTTCTCTGTTAAATGAGTTTCCTGTAAAAAAAGCAATATCTATGTTCAACTTCTTGATGTAAACTAAATCCCTCTTCCTTTTAATTGAGCCCATTCACATTAAATGTTACATAATTCAAACCTTTTGTTACCATAATTTAATTTAACAAATACTCAATTCTCCTCTCCACCTCAGGTCGATCCAGCTCCACAACCAACTTTCAAAACATATCATCTCCACAACCAACTTTCAAAACATATCATCTCCAAAGATAGGAAGTAAGAAACCCCAAAAATAATTAGGTCAGTGCTAACTCCCTTAATTACGAGAAGTGGCTCTCGTCACTTGTGGCACGAGGCCTCGGAAGAGGAAAGCAGAAAAAAGGAGAATCTGCCTCCCCCAGACAAAATATCAAAATTTAATTTCGATCAGTCAAGTACGAGAAGCTTCTTCAAGGTCTCTATTAACTTGATCATCATCAATTTTAACTTGAAGCTCAGTCGGCTGTCTTCCTGGTAAAATCCTTCCTTTCAATTTTTCTTGATCCACTTCCATTTGTTGAGACGTATAAGATTGACTTCCATTCTGCTTAATATTAGGCAATGAATTAGCAAATTCCAAAACTTGAGACTCATTAGCAAATAATTGTGGTTGGAATTGTCCAAAAAAACTGGATATCGAAAAGCAAATCTATATCCCTTCTTCCACAAAACTGACTTTGCTGGATTGAATTCTTTTCTTTTTTTGACAATTTCATGACTCAAATCTGCAGAAAAGAATATTCTATTACTCTGGATCATTAAAGGGCTTTGTTGTTCCCTGGCTTTTTGAACTACCATTTTCAAGATCATGTCTCTATCTTCAACAGAGGAGGAAGAAGAAGACGTAGGAGTGGAAGAAGAAAGCCTTGTGCCACAATCACAGGGAGAGGAATCAGAAGAAGGAGGAGAACTAGAGAGTTCTAGAGAGTTTAATCAAAGTAGAGTGTGGTGATTGTCCCAGATATGTTTTTTTTTTTCCTTAGAGCTCTTATCAAGCTCCAAACCATTTAGAAAATTCTCTGGTCCCAAAATTTCAGACAGCCAATTTTGAAAAAAATTGTACTGTATTATTGCCTTCAAAGTCCTCAGGCAGACCAACAATTTTTACGTTATTTCTTCTACTATGACTTTCCAACATGTCAACTTTTTGCAATAAATTTTTCTTCTGTATTTCCCACGACGTAAAAGAATCTTTTATCTTATTAACTGTATCTTTGCATTCTTCTACCTCCATATGACATTCCTGAAAATCTTCTTCAAATTTTTGAACATTAATTTTAATTTTATCAACAGATTTATTACACTTTGCCATATCTGTCTTCATTACAGTCATTTCTTCTCTAATAGCTCCGAGTTGAGTGGTAAAATCTGCTTTCACTTCAGCAAAGTTTGCATCCATTTTTTCACCAATTGAATACATTTTTTTAAACATCTGTGGATCATGAGGTTTTGGGGGCAACATAATATGCACCCATTTTACCTTGAATATATTGGTCTCCTCCTTCTTCTGATTCCTCTCCCTGTGATTGTGGCACAAGGCTTTCTTCTTCCACTCCTACCTCTTCTTCTTCCTTCTCTGTTGAAGTTGCGAAAGGTTCAAATTGCTCGTGGGATTTACGCTTAGCCCTTGTTTGACCTGCAATCACAGAAGAAGTCGGGTCCGCAGACTCCAACTCGATCACTTCCATAGTGCACATGCGTGAAGTTCTGCGCATGCGCGTTGTTTCTACAATCAGCTCTGTAGTTTTCTTCCGTGCTCCAGCGCCATCTTCTCGAGCTTCCCAAGAAGGTGGCACTGGAGTTTGGATTCTTACCCGTGGAGCCTTTGAAGATCGAGGCTGGAGAGGAACCAGGATCGGAGGCTGAGTCTTCAAGATAGGCCCAGTTTCTTCCATCACAGTCTTCAGTTACAGCTGATTTTTTTGCAACCATCTTTTAAGACTTCTAGAAAAATTTTAAAGTTATCTAATACTTTTTAAAAAAATGTTTAAAGTCGGGTATGAATTAATTTTGCCAGGAGAGGTGTTTTCCATGTCTTCTCCCTACGCCATCACGCCATGCCCCCGGCTGAGCATTTTTAAGTTCTTGGGAACCACTATCTCGGAGGATCTTTCCTGGATCCAACACACTAATGGTGTCATCTAAAAAACATGTCAGTAGCTCTACTTGCTCAGGAATTTGCTGAGGTTTGGTATGTCTATGAAAACCCTGGAAAATTTCTTCGGATATATGGTGGAAGTGTACTGACTGGCTGCATCACGGTGTGGTATGGAGACACCAATACTCCTGAGTGTAAAGCCCAGCAAAAGGTAGTGGATACAGTCCACAACATCACTGGCAAAACCCTTACCATGGAGAACATCTACAGGGAATGGTGTCGTCGGAGAGCCACAGGAATCATCACTCTCTGTTCTTGCTGCTACCATCAGGAAAGAGGTACAGGTGCCACAAGATTTGCACCACTAGGTTCAGGGACAGTTGCTATCCCTCCACCATCAAGCTCCTCAACAACAAACTCAATCATTTACTAATTCTTACTTTAGCAATTTTTTTCTCTCTCTCTGAAGTGCACAGTCAGTTTGTTTACATTTCTTTATTTGTTTACATGTGTATGTTGAGTATAGATTTTTTGCAATAGCAATAAGTGAAAAAGTATGTCATGTATGTTCTCTGACAATAAATCTGAAGTTTCAATCTTCACTCTTCTATGGCCTGCACAGTTAATAGCCTGTCTCAGTGTTTTTAATCATCGCAGCTGTATCCAACCACCATATCTTCTGGCATTGAGTTCCTGTGATAGTACAGATTCTATCACCAATGTGTATATGAGAGGAGATCTTATAGAAACATATAGGATTATGAAGGGTATGAATAGGATAGATGTAGGAAGGTTTTTTTGAGCTGGCCAGGGAAACTAAAATGAGAGGACACAGTCTCAAGATTCGGGGGGAGTAGATTTAGGACAGAGATAAGGAAAAATAGTTTTTCCCGAGAGTAGTGAATGTTTGGAATTCTCTAACCAGGGAAGTGGTTGAGGCTGCCTCATTAAACATATTTAAAATTCGGTTAGATAAATTTTTACATGATAGAGGAATTAGGAGATATGGGGAGAAGGCAGGTAGGTGGAGTTAGGTCATAAATTAGATCAGCCATGATCGTATTGAATGGCGGAGCAGGCTCGATGGGCCATTTTTGGCCTACTCCTGTTCCTACTTCCTATGTTCCTATGTAAAGATTGTAGTGTAGGATGACTGTGATTGGCTGAGGGTGTAGCCACACCTACTGGCAGGTCTTAAAGGATTGCTCCTAGTCAGACCAGGTCATTCTGGACTGGTCGACCTACATGTGATATGCTCCAGTCTTTTAGTTAATAAAAGCCTTGGTTTGGATGAACAAGCCTTTGGTTCTTTTGACATGCTCTACAGTTCCTGATATCACTCTCTGCAAAAAATAAATTCCCCTTAAGTCCCCTATAAATATTGTTTATCCCACCTTAAATCTGTGCCCTCTTGTTTTTGATACTTTTACCATGGAAACAAAACATTTCTGACTATCTACCTTATCTATGCTTCTCATAATTATACATACTTCAATTGGGACATCCATAATTTTATATACTTCTATTGGGTCATCTATGCTCCAGGGGTTAAAAAAAAACATAGCTAATCCAATCTCCCATAACTAAAATTCTCCAATCCAGGCAACATTCTGGTAAATATTTCTGCAGGCTCTCCAGTTAATCACGTCCTTCCGATACTCTGGCATCCAAAAGTGTACTCAATATTCCAGGTGCAGTCTAACCAAGGGGTTTGATCATCTGAATTAAACTCAAATTTCCATATCTGTTTTCATTAGTTCATTGATCCAAGCTCTTTACTTTCCAGCACAAACTATAAATCACACAAGTGACTCTTTTGTCTTAAAACTGCTACAGACACATGTCATATGGGAAAAAATAGAACACTTGCAGCCTAAAATAAGTCCTTACAACTTGAATCTTGTGCATCTTATTCCCTCTCATAGCTTTCTTACTTTATTGTTGCTCATCAGTTTCCTTTGGTCCTTACAATATAGAAAGAATGTGAGGGCATTAAATACCCTTTTTTCTTTTTTTCTTTCTTTGGATCTTGCCATCAATGACAAATCATTTGTTTTATTGCCCATAATCGTCTTGCCCCTTTATTAAAGTGCACCTGGAAACACATGACAAATGAATACTAGAGGATTGATGGAGGAAGATCAAGATAAATTTACCTTGTGGGCTCTATCCCCCTCTGCTTCTCCAATGCCAACTTATTCAGCCCAAAATTGATTATGATTCCTAACTTGGGATCCTGTCAACTTTGTCAAATGTTAAAGTGGACCTGAAAACACTTGACAAAAGAACATAAATACAGCTGCCAAGTGGTTTATATTTGTTTTGCAAAGCATGAGAACTCCATTACAGGAAGAGGCACTGCCGCCTGCAGCAAATCTCACCACAAGGGAGTCTGCCATCTGGCTCAAAGATTGCATATCAATACAGACAAATTTCCAGCCCTCCAGAACATTCGAACAAACTGCTTCAGATAAATACATTTCTTAGAATTCTCTTGGGAGTCATATCAGGGTCGTATCCCTTACCCAATGGATTATAGTATTTTACTGTCTTTAGCCAAATATGGAGTTGTTTTTGTTCTTCGACCTTGTTGAATTACATATCAAAACATACCATACAATCTCTTGCGATATTATTTTGGTTACTACTTTAAAACTTACATTCTCACCTTTAGGGGGCAGTTAAGACACAACTGCATTGGTGGCTCTTGAGTTGCATGCAGCAGAGACTGAGTATACCTGGCAAATTTTCTTCCCTGAAAGACTTTGGTGAGCAGATGTGTTTTTGCTAACAATTCAGTAAGTGTGTTCAGTTTTAAACTCAAGGCTCTTTTGTATTACTTAGAATTGGTTATGTTATTCCAAAGGGCATCTCTCCATTGATTCACTGTGGTTTTATATGCCTTCCTTGCTGTTTTATTGTATATTACTGTTACAAAGCTTAGAATCCAAAATGATTTTATACCAGACTTCCCATATTCGGAGATTTACTGTATATCTGCCAAATTCTATGTTTTCTTTTCTATTACACGTTACAAAATTGTTTAATTTAGTTGTATTGTCTCCACTAATTTTTGCCAAGAAAATTGAATTAGATTGTGGATAATGGAAGACCCATTGCAGGATTTAGTCACAAACCACATGCTTTTAGCGTGTATTCTATTTAAAAAATACTTCATTCTGTTGTCAAAGCTTATTTCTCACTATTGTATTGACAGTTTTCAGAATGAGGTACTTGAGTATTCTTCATGACAGGCCTTTCTAGTAAAATCCTGCTGCTGTGTTCACAACCAATAGAAACAAAACCAAAATTTGTTTAGATAAAATTAAAGATGAGTGAAAGGCTGTACAAATAAGTATGCACTGAGGAATAGTGATTTATGAAAAATGATGTGTTGTGGTTCACTCATCCGTGCAGTGCCTGAGAGTTAATGCATCTGGATCATTTGGAAGTTTATTTTACATAAGACTAATGTGTTTACTCTTTTATAATCCATTCAGCATCTCACAATTTATGGCCTCTTCTATTAGATTAGTCCATTGTATAACTACCAGTATCCATTATTCAATATTTGCTGGTCTTTTCTCTTTGCTGTATAATTCCTAAGTTTATTACAATGTATTGCTTCTCATTCACTAGCAACGATGCCTTGAATTACACATTGTTAAAGATACTGAATCACACTTTAAATATGAAGTTTTGCTAATCGATCTAATTGTGTTACTATGGTGTGAATTGGTGTAGAATCTCTCATTGACACTTATTTTTAGTTCGGTAGGAGGTGAATTTGCATTTTTATTTCTGTGTGAGACAATGTAGCCAAAAGCAACGAAACTGATGCACCATCAATAATGTCAAAGAAATGAAGTTGTAGAGAAACTGATAAGCTTTTATTCACAACAGGATGGATGTCTGTCCATGCTGGTCGAATGTCCTGGACTGAGGAGGGGGCTGTGGGAGGACCCTCAGGCACAGTTAGTAAGGGGCATGTTCTAGCACATCCAAACATATGTACAGCACATCCAAACATATATACAGTGATTTACCACAGAAACAAAGGGAGATTTTCTTTGTTTCACAGCCTACAGAAAGTGGCATCACAAGTAATACCAGAATTTATCATCCATATCCCCAGTTACCCTTGAAAATTATAGAATGATTACAGCAAAGAAGAAGGCCTTTTTGTCTATTGTTTCCAAGCCAACTTTCTATCAGAACAAATAATTAGCCTTTCCTCGAGCCTTGCACTTTATTTCACTGTATGTATGGATAGGATACATTCCATGGTGCATCTCCAAGCAATTAGAAAGAGACATTGAGGACACACCAAATATCTTAAGATTTCTAAGAAAGTAAAGATGTTGGTGCAACTTCTTGGACCAGGACAAATTGTTGATGAAAGCTATCTCCCAGGAGAAGTGGAGATTCCGGATGAAAATGGAAACAACAAGATACCCAACAAATGTGGCAGGGCCTGATTGCCATATCCGGCTACAAAACCTAATCTGGTGAAGTAGCAAACAGCAAAGCTTGCTCCCGGAGGAACTCAATACCTTCTACATCTGATTTGATTAAAGTAAATGAAGAATCACCCCTCCAAACATCCATGTCCCCTGATGATCCCATCCTGTCTGTATCTGAGGATATTGTGCATGCAGGAGGAATCCGAGGAAAGCATCCAACCCGGACGGAGTACCCGGCCGAGTATTAAAAATCTGTGCTGACCAACTTACCAATGTATTCACAGATATCCGGCCCGGATGGAGGACCCAGCTGAGTATTAAAAATCTGTGCTGACCAATTTACCAATGTATTCACAGATATGGTACCCGGCTGAGTATTAAAAATCTGTGCTGACCAACTTACCAAGGTATTCACAGATATCCGGCCCAGATGGAGTACCCAGCCGAGTATTAAAAATCTGTGCTCACCAACTTACCAAGGTATTCACAGATATCATACCCGGCTGAGTATTAAAAATCTGTACTGACCAACTTACCAAGGTATTCACAGATATCCGGCCCGGACGGAGTACCCAGCTGAGTATTAAAAATCTGTGCTGACCAACTTACCAAGGTATTCACAGATATCCGGCCCGGATGGAGTACCCGGCCGAGTATTAAAAATCTGTGCTGACCAGCTTACCAAGGTATTCACAGATATCTTCAAGATCTCTCTCCAGCAGGGTGTGGTACCCACCTGTTTCAAACATACCAGTGCCCAAGAAGAGTGCAGTAACCTGCCTTAATGACTCTCAACCAGTCGCACTTACATCAACAGTGATGAAGTGTTTTGAAAAGCTGGTGTTGAAGCATATTAGCTTCTGTCTGAGCAATGATATTGATACGTTCTAGTTTGCCTATCGTAGCAACAGGTCTACGGTGGATGCCATCTTACTGACTCTACACAAAGCCCTGGGACACCTGGACAGTAAAAATGCATTAATCAGGATGCTCTTCATCAACTACATTTTGGCATTTAACACCATCATCCCCTCAAAACTGATCAGCAAACTCCAAGACCTGGGACTCAACACTACATTATGTAATTGGATCATGGATTTCCTCACCTCCAGACCATAATCAGTAAGGACTGGTAAGAACAGCCCTCCACAATCTCCATCAGTACTGGAGCACCACTGGGCTGTGTTCTTAGACTCTGCTCTACTCACTTAACACATACGACTGTGCAGCTCAGTACGACAATAACACCATTGACAAATACCATGGTAGTGGGTGGTATAAAGAAGAGTGATACAGGGTGGTATAAAGAAGAGCATACAGGATGGAGATTGAAAACTTGGCTGAATAGTGAACCAACAACAACCTTGCACTCAGTGTCACCAAAACTAAGGAGCTGATTGTTTACTTCAGGAAGCCTGAAATCTGAACTTCGAGTTGTCTGCCATCTCCACTTCAGCACCACTGATGCAAGCAGGGGCATATGCTGTGCCTTGCTTACTAAAATCGATGACCAGCTCCTATGTTTTGTTGATCTTGAGGGGGAGACTGGCATCATGCTAATTAGACCCTCTGTTTCCGTTAGATCTCGCCTACAAAGGCAATGTCTTCTGCAAATTCTTAGATGGAGTTAGAGCAAAATTTGGTTGGTATTATTGGAGCTGAAAATCATCCAAAAATTAACAAGTCATTGGCCTTTGGCTGTCCAGAGGTTAAACTACATAACAGTTAACTATCATAAATTCTATTTGCAATGGATTATTAAAATACCCTTTCAACATAAACTATTGACTGTGGAGTTGTAGGTGAAATGCATCAGAATGTAAGGGCCATTACAGCCATCTCTTTGCATGGAGCCAGATAATTTGAATGAGGTCCTAAATAAATACTTTTCATTAGTATTAATAAAGAAGACAGATTTTCCACTTGGAGAAATCAGTGAAGGGATAAGTTAAAGTCTCCATAAATAAATGCAAAGTACTTGATGTAGTAACAGTCTTTAACCACCAGGGTAAGATGGGATTGATCCCAAGTTGCTGCTGGAAGCAATGGAAGAGATTCCTGGGGCTTTGTCTGAGATTTTTAAATCTTCACTGGACACATGAGATATCTTATGATGGGAGTACAGCCAATGGGTCCAATTTTTCAAGAAAATCAGCAGGAAATAATTTGGTAATTCTTAACCTGTGTGCCTAACATTAGTGGTAGGGAAGATACTGGAAACATTTCAGAAGAAAAGGACTAATCGTCATTTGGAAAGGCAGGGACTACTCAAAGACATCCAACATGGCCTTGTTGAAAGCAAATCTTGTCTAACAAATTTGACTGAATTATATGAAGAATCAGAAACATGTAGTAGGTGTGCTTTAGATGGACTTTAGTAAAGCCTTAGATGAGGTCTTCATGAAGAGCCTTCATCTAGAACATCGACTCTCCATTCCCCCCTCCCAATGATCTTGCACAACCCATTGAGTATCTCTAGCAACATTTTTTTTAATCCAGATTCAAGCATCTACAGACTCTTGTGTTCCTCACATAGGAGACTGTTTCAAAAGGTTAGTACTCATTGAGTCTGGGGCAAACTGGATCCATAATTGGTTGGCAGATGGAAACAGAGTGCAATGGTAGATGGTTGTTTTGTGCTTGGATACTTATGTGTCATGTAATCGCACAAGGATTGATGCTGGGGCCTCTGCTGTTTATAATGTACTTGAATGACTTGGATGTAGCTGTGAGAGGCCAGGTCTGTAAATTTGTGAATGTCACAAAGAAGGTTGGAGTCGTTGACAGTGAGGAAGGTAGCCTTAGGCTGATGTGTTGAT
The DNA here is from genome assembly GCF_036971445.1 of Narcine bancroftii. Classification (NCBI taxonomy): domain Eukaryota; kingdom Metazoa; phylum Chordata; class Chondrichthyes; order Torpediniformes; family Narcinidae; genus Narcine; species Narcine bancroftii. The sequence goes on from NC_091471.1 coordinate 26,215,004, forward strand.
AGAATGGACAAGACAAAGAAGATGATCATGGATTTCAGGAGGACCTGGAACAACCACCCTACATTACACATCAACAACTCTGTAGAACAGAGAACAATACAACACAGTGCAGGCCCTTTGGCCCTTGATGTTGTGCTGACCCATGTATTCCTTCCAAAAATAAGTTCTAAACCCTCCCTACCCTTTAACCCTCCATTTTCCTTTCATCCTTGTGTCTCTCTAAGAGTCTTTTAAATGCCCCCAGTGTTTCAGCTTCCACCACCATCCCCAGTTAGACATTCCAGGCACCCACAATTTTCTGTGTAAAAAAAAATACCCCTGATGTCTCCCCTAAACTTCCCTCCCTTCACTTTGCACATATGTCCTCTAATGTTTGCTGATCCTGCCCTGGGAAACAGGTGCTGGCTATTTATGCCTCATTATCATAGAGACCTCCAAAGTGAAAAATCCCAGCTCTGATAATCTTGCCTCATAAGATTTGTTTCCCAATCCAGGCAGTATCATGGTAAATCTCCCCTGCACCCTCTCCTTATAATGAGGTGACCAGAACTGAACACAATTCTCCAATTGCGGTCTCACCAGAGATTTGTAGAGATGCAACATGACCTCTCTACTCCTGAATTCAACCCTCCTGTTAATGAATCCCAGCCACACATAGGTCTTCTTAACTATCCTATCAACCTGTGTGGCGAACTTGAGGGATGTATGGATTTGTAATCCAAGGTACCTCTGTTCATCTACACTCTTAGTAACTGACCTAATAGGATCTATCAATAATTCCAAAGCTGTAGAGTGAGGAACAATAGGCTTTATTATACTTTAGACTTGTAGCTGACCCAATTCTATGTGCTCAACTGAGGACAGGGAGAGGGAGGTCAACCTTTATTCCAGGGTCACAAGGGGAGGAATTACCAGGGAGTGAGTCACCACTGGGGGACGAGCCAGCTATCCATTGATAGCCATATATTCACATAATCATATCACCACATTCACCCCCTCTTTTAAAACAAAACCCCTCCGGGTTAAAAATCCTAGAAGGTGGTCTCCTTTGCCTCTATGACTGGCACACTTCCGCCAGTGGTATAATGATCGGTTCCATTGCTGGTCATGTGTCCTGAAGCTGAGGATGGAGGGCTGGCTCTGTTGGAAGTGGGGCTTGGTTGAATATGGGGGCAGTCGTGGAGGTCGGAGCAGCTAGAGCAGCATCCAGGGATATGACATGGTGGGTAGGGGTAGGTCAATGACCTTCACCATCCATGAAGGGGGCAGTATTGGTGTAGGTAGGGCCTGGGTTGAAGGGGGTTAGGAGCGGGCAGGAGTCTCCGGAATGCGCCAGGTCCCAGATGAGGACCGTGTCCTCATGGCCGTTCAGATACATCACATAGGCATACTGAGGGCGTGCAGGAATTCCATCTATTCAACCAACGGGTCGGACTTGTGACCCCTCGTATGTTTCCGCAGCAGGACGGGTCCCGGGGATGAGAATCAGTGTGGCAGTGTGGTTCTGGTCGCTGACTTCTTGGGGAAGGAAAACATGCGATCATGTGGGATTGTGTTGGTAGTGGTGCATAACAGAGATTGGATGGCATGGAGTGCTTCCAGCAGGACTTACTGCCATCGGGACACTTCCAGGCTCTTGGATTTGAGAGTCAGGGTGACAGCTTTCCAAACTGTAGTGTTTTCTCTCTCTACCTGACCATTCCCCCGGGGGATGTAACTGGTCGTCCTACTGGTAGCAATGCCTCTAGCCACAGGTACTGTCACTGTTCGTCAATCATAAAAGACTCTGGATGTAATTCAGGTACCCAAAGAGGGTAAATATGCTACAGAGCGCCTTTATGACAGTGGCTAAGTTCATGTCGGGACAGTGGATGGCAAAAGGGAACCTAGAGTACTCGTCAATGACGTTCAGGAAATATGCGTTCCTGTTGGACAAGGGCAGAGGCCCCTTGAAATCGATGCTGAGTCATTCAAAGGCGCATGTGGCCTTTATGAGGTATGATTTGTTGGGCCGGAAGAACTGTGGTTTGCATTCCGCACAGAACTAACAGTGTCTGGTTAATGACCTGACATCCTCAGTGGAGTAGGGAAGGTTCCAGGCTTTCATGAAGTGGAACAATCTCGTGACTCTGGGGTGGCAAAGGTCATCATGGAGGGACTGGAGGCGGCCAAGATCTGCGCTGGTGCATGTCTCACGGGATAGAGTGGGGGATCGTTAAGCTTGCCCGGCCAGTAGAGGATGTCATAGTTGTAGGTGGAGAGCTCAATTCTTCACCTCAGGATTTTGCCATTTTTGATCTTACCCCACAATTTGGTATTGAACATGAACGTAATGGCTCGTTGGTCCATTAGCAGGGTAAATCTCTTCCCAGCCAGGTAATGATGCCAGTGGCGTACCACCTCAACAACGGCCTGCACCTTCTTGAGACCACAGGCAGGGACTGGCTGAAGGTGATCCATGAGCTGGGGGTTTTATATAGTGATGGGTGGTTGGGGCCCCCTGAACCCCATCGTGACACTCCTGAACTGGCTTTGGAAGTCCAGCCCCAGAAGGAACAGTGCGCAGAGTTGAGACATTAACAGTTAATGGAAATTTTGATAACATTCACCTCGCACCATTAACGATGCAATACAATACCCACGGATCTCGGCAGATTGTTCCTTTGCGGCCATTGATATTATGCCACTCAGTTGGTCTGACAGAGAGAGAGAGTCTGTGAGCAGTGTCTGGGTGGATGAAGTTTTCAGAGCTTCCACTGTTGAACAGGCATTAGTTCATTTCCCATTTACCTCAATCACCATCAGTGAGTGGGTGATCAGGTGAGGGCTCCCTGATCCAAGATGAAGGATATTAGAACCAGAATGCCTTCACTGTCATTGGAGGAGCCGGTTCGGTAAGATTGTGGTTCCCATGTTGACCGTACAGTCAGACTGGGAGAGGTGAATAAAGAAGGCAGAAGTGATGTTGTCCTTGATGGTGGAAGTGGAATTGGGTAAGATGGTGACCCCTGGTCACACACATGGTTGAGCCATTTGAGGCTGGAAGAAACATCATCGCTGAAGGCTTCGACTTACACGCTCTCTTGTAGTGTCCTTTCTTCTCACATCCAGAGCTGGTGGTTTCTCTCGCCGGGCAGCGTCTCCGGGGGTGCTTCCACTGGCCACGGAATTAGAACTTCGGGTGCTCAGCTGTGGCAGCGGAGGTGGGGTCGGTTCTTTCCTGTACAGAGGTGGCCTACAACACCATGTCCCAAAATGGCTGCGCCCCTGGCCCACACGTGGAGGGCCCGTTGACAGCAGTGATGGATTCAGCGCTGTGGTGGGCTGAATCTAAAGTCCTAGTGAGCTGGAGGGCTCTCTGCAATGACAGCATGTCTTCCTCTAGCAGTGGCTAGTGGATGTAATCAGACCTCACACCAGCCACGCAGGCATCCCAGATCAGCTCTTCCACATACTGGGGCAGGGATATTGCCCATGAATTCTTGCCCCAGATCATGCAGAACCTGAAATAAATCTTTCAAAGACTCACCAGATTTCTGTTTTCTCAAGGTCAGGAGGTACCATGGGTAGACTTTGTTTACCCGCGGTCAGTAGAGGTTGCAGAGCTTGGTCATGGCTGCGGGATAAGTCGTGCAACCCTTGATCACCAAGTACACATGGCGGCTGACTTTCACTTGCATTAACTTGAGTTTCTTCTCATCAGAGTTCACGAGGCCCTCAGCAGCTTCCAGGAAGTCTATGAAGCACTCAATGCACTGCATGTACAGCTCCAGGGCTCTGGGAGTCTGTGGGTCAAGGTCTAGTCTGTCAGGTTGCAGCAGTTGGTCCATACCATGTGGAAGATTTAAAGTATAATAAATTGATCGGCTCTATCAATAACTCCAAAGTTTTATTATACTTTAGACGTAGCTGGCCCAATTCTGTGTGCTCGACTGAGGACAGGGAGAGGGAGGTTGACCTTTATTCCAGGTTCACAAGGGGAAGAGTTACCAGGGAGCGAGTCACCAGTGGGGGATGAGCCAGCTACCCATTGATGTCACATATTCATATCACCACATGACCCTGTACTCAGCCTTCTGGTTTGTCCTTCCAAAATGCATCTCCTCATACTTATCCAGATTGAAATCCATCCGCCACTTTTCTGCCCAACTCTGCATCCTGATGTAACCTTCGACAACTCTCAGCTCCATCCACAACTCCTCTAACCTTCATATCATCCGCAAACTTATTCATCCATCCTTCTGCCTCTTCATCCAGGTCATTTATAAAAATCACAAAGAGCAGGGGTCCCAGAACAGATCCTTATAGCACTCTACTAGTTACCAATCTCCAGGCAGAATACTTTCCTTCCACTAATACTCTCTGCTTTCTTCCTTCAAGCCACTTATTTATCCAAAAAGCCAATTTTCCACTGGTCCTGTGACTCATGACTTTCTGGATGACTGTCAGGAACCTTGTCAAATGCAGTGTAGTGGAGAGAGTGGAGATCACGAGTTCCTTGGAGTTCACTTAACTAGTGACCTATCGTGGGCACACATTTCCCCGTATGTCAGGACTGTACTTCCTGAGAAGACTGAAGCTACTGGCCACCGTTATATCAACCTTCTTCAGGAGCTCGTTTGAGAGTGGCCTGGCCAGCTGCATCACAGTGTGGTACGGTGCTGCAGAGAAATGGATCAGAGGTCAATCCACAGGACCATAAGAATGGCAGAGAGGATCATTGGAATCTTCTTCCCCCCTAGCGATGTGATCTACAGGGATCATTGTTTAAAGAGGGCATGCAAAATCATTGAGGACTCCTTCTATCCTACACAGAGCATTTTTCAGCTGCTCCCATTAGGGAAGAGATACAGGAATATCAGAGCCAACACCACCAGGCAGAGGAACAGCTTCTTCCCACAGGCAGTGAGAATGCTGAACAACCAAAGGAACTGCTCACACTAACCATCCAAGACCCTAATAGTCATGAAATAATATTATTTATTTATTTATGTGTATAGATGAAAGACCCTAAGGTGTTCTATGCATATGTGAAAAGCAGAAGGATGACAAGAATGAAGGTGGGGCCACTAAACGATAAAGGAGGCAACATGTGCCTGGAGGAGGAGGTCCTAAATGAATACTTTGCATCAGTATTCATAAGGGAAAAGGACCTTGATCAGGGTGAGGTCGGAATAGGATAGGCTTATGTGCTGGAAAATGTGGAGATTAAGGAAGAGGAAATGTTGGACTTTTTAAAAGCATCAAGATTTATAAGTCCCCGGGGTTGGATGTGATATTCCCCAGATTGCTGTGGGAAGTGAGGGAAGAGATAGCTGGGCCAGTAGCTATGACCACTGAGTCCTCTTTGGCCATGGGGAAGGTGCCGGAGGATTGAAGAATGGCAAATATAGACCCCTTATTTAAAAAAGATAATAGGGCAAATCTTGGGAATTGTAGACCGTGAGACTTTTGTCAGCCGTGTGCAAACTATTGGAGAGGATTCTTAAGGAGCATTTGGAGTAGTATAGTCTACTCAATGATAGTCAGCATGGCTTTGTGAAGGGAAGATCGTGCTTCATGAGTCTAATTGAGTTTTTAGTGAAGATCATGTAGGCAATTGATGAGGGTAAAGTGGTAGATGTGGTGTATATAGATTTTAGCAAGGCATTTGACAAGATCCCCATCGAGAGACTTGTTCAGAATGTCTTGAGGCATAGGATACATGAAACCTTGGCTGCATGGATAAAAAAAATGGCTTGCAGGTAGAAAGCAGAGAGTATTAGTGGAAGAAAAGTATTCTGCCTGGAAACCAGTGACTAGTGGAGTGCTGCAGGGATCTGTTTTGGGACCCCTGCTCTTTGTGATTTTTATAAATGATCTGGATGAAGAGGCAGAAGGATGAGTCAAGGTTTGCAGATGACACGAAGATTGGAAGAGTTGTGGATGGAGCTGAGAGTTGTCAATGGTTCAAGAGGATAGAGATAGGATGTAGAGTTGGGCAGAAAAGTGGATGGATTTCAATCTGGATAAGTGTGGGGTGATGCATTTTGGAAGGACAAACCAGAGGCTGAGTACAGCGTTAATGGTCGGTTACTTAAGAAGGTGGATGAAAAGAGGGACCTTGGTGTCCAAATCCATACATCTCTCAAGTTCATCACACAGGTTGATAGGACAGTTAAGAAGGCCTATGAGATGCTGGGCTTCATTAATAGGTGGGGTTGAATTCAGGAGTAGAGAGGTCATGTTACAACTCTTCAAATCTTTGGTAAGACCACACTTAGAGTATTGTGTTCAGTTCTGGGCACCTCATTATAGGAAGGATGTGGAAGTTAAGGAGAGGGTGCAGAGGAGATTTACCAGGATACTGTCTGGATTGGGAATCAAGTCTTATGAGGCAAGGTTAGCAGACTTTTCACTTTGGAGCATAGAAGGATGAGAGGAGACTTGATAGAGGTCTACAAGATTATGAGAGGCATGGATAGGGTGGACACCCAGCACTTGTTTCCTAGGGCAGAATCAGCAAACATCAGAGGACATATGTACAAATAGAAGGGAGGGACGTTTAGGGGAGACATCAGGGATAATTTTTTTTTACACCGAGAGTTGTGGTTGACTGCAATGGTGGTGGAAGCTGAAACACTGGGGGCATTTAAGAGACTCTTAGACGAACGCATGGATGAAAGGAAAATGAAGGTTGAAGGAGTAGAGAGGGTTTAGAACTTTTTTTTGGAAGGAATATATTGGTCGGCACAACATCAAGGTCCGAAGGGACTGTACTATATTGTTCTATGTGTCTGCATGACTTGCACCAAGCACCGGAGAACGCTGTTTCATCGGGTTGTACTTGTGCAATCAGATGACAATAAATTTGACATACACCATGAATAGAAAAGTCTTAATATGGAGTAATAGTCCATTGTTGAAAGCGGTAATGTGTGATTAGGAAGAAATATGGGATACTGGCGTTCACTAGTCAGAGCATAAAATACAGACATAGGAAGGTTATTCTCCAGCTTAATAAGACCTTTGTCAGACTCATTGTACTGAAGTGGGTGGAGAGGAGATTCGCCTGAGACAATTCACCTGGGATGGAGCAGTTTAGTTACGAGGAGAGATCAGAGAAGCTAGGTTTTTCTTCCGCAGAATGGGAGAGTTAAAAAGGGACATGATGGACGTACATACTGTGAGGCACAGTAACTGCAGGAAACATTCCCTCAAATCAGAGATAAAACTGGAGGATATAGATTTAAGGTAAGGGGAAGATATTCAAAAGGGAAATGAGGGGGATCTTCTTCACCCAGAGAGTGGTAAGTACCTGGAATGTACTGTCTGAGGGATTGATTAACCTGGGTCACTCATAGCATTTAATAAGTATCCAGATGAGTGCTTCATTTGCTTACACAAAGAGGGTTATGGTTAAAGTGCTGGGATAAGGAGTTAATGCAGAGGACAAAACAGACCGAATGTCCTGTTTCACGCTGTTTGCTTTTATGATTATTTGATTCTCTTAATGTTTCGAACCTGGGTGCTCCTACAATTTCACCAGCAGATTAACTAAGGAAAAAGGACTTTGTTTGACAAAAGAGCAATTTGAGATGAGTGATTTTTACTGTCCTCAGGCAGCTTGACATAACTGTTGATCTATATTTTCATGGGTCCGATCATTAACATTTCATGAGAATTATAGGAATACATTTTATTGCCTCTAAGGTTTTGTGTTGCATAAATCTCACTATATAACAATTGTTTGCTAATATCATTTTACAGAGTTAAATATGTAAACATAAAACTTCTGCATGGTCGCACTAACACTGCTCCACCTTAAAATCTAATAACTGTGGATTTGATCAAATGGCTTATAAGGTAATATTTTAACATTCATGCTTGACAGGTGCAATGAAGAGCCATGGGTCTTACTTTTTTAGATTTCAAACAATTCTTGCTTTGTCAAACTATCAAGAAAAAGTAATTGCTTTACACAATTCTACAAATAATTAGTTCACGAGAAGTTGCAGTTGCCACTTGAGTGCAAGTTAATTTTTCGAGGTGTCATCAAGAATATGGTAAATGAATATAATATGGAAAATAGTATAATTAAATAAATTGGTATAAAATAGAAAGATAGAGAATGTTTAAGTGGGTGAATAATTGAAATTTGTTGGTGTTCAGATAGTCTTTGGGTGTCCATTTGCATAAACCACTGAAAAATAACACACTGATTCAGCAAGCAATTTGGAAGGTCAATGGTAAACTGACCAGACCTGTCATGATCATTTTGCTTGATGGTTAAATTAGATACATCCTCATCATGGCTGAAATGGTCATGCACCCAGGACAATGCACCTGTTATTCTTTTCTCCCATTTTTGGTCTGCATAGGGGAGGGTGTGCACTCTGGTTTAAGCTCAACTGTTCTGGTGGTACAATACAGCCTTCTATGACCAGTGGGCAGTACAGTCATTGAATAGTTACCGACAGCGCCAGATTCTATAACAGCATTGTGCTAACCACTATGCTAACCATACCACACAATTTTGCCATAAACACTCTAATGTGTGTATGTGTGTGTGTAGGTGGGGAGAGTATTGGTGGGGTCTCACACCAAACCAGATTTGGACTTCTGATTCACAATGCCAGCCTTTGAATCCACCATTGAGTCTAATTAATATTAAAACTGCAAAATCAGTCTATGGTGCAAATTTCAATCTCGATCAATCTAGTGAACTTTTCCTGCACTTCCTCTATTGCAAATATATCCTTTCTTGCTCAGTATTCTCACTTTGCAGCTAAATAAAACTGACAATTTCACAACTTCTATAATCACTTTACACTTGCTTCTCCTCGGCCAAGGGACAGATTGAACAAGACATTTTCAGTAATGAGTACCAATTATATACCCAGAGGTCACAACGTTTTCAGGCATGAAACAGGGAAACAAGTAGACCAGGAGGACAGAGATTGTTAAAATGAGGATTCACGGGTTGGATGAAATTAAATATGAATCATTTTGTTTGGAAGTGTAAGATGTGGAATCAGAAGCAAATCATGAAAGGTGATGGGACAGACTGAGAAATTTGTTTAAAATGGACAAGCATGAGATCCTTGGCTTTATTAATGGAAGTATTCAACACAAGAGCATGAAATTATAACCCAGTGGTCCTCAACCTTTTTCCACTCACATACCATATTAAGTAATCCCTTACTAACCACAGAGCAACTATGGCATTCTCCGATATGGGTGCTCTATGGTTAGTAAGGGATTACATGGGATGATACGTGGTATTAAACTCCATTGAACCTTATCTGAGTACAAGATTGGATTGTGTTCAATGCAGCCTGCACCTTGCTTTCGGCTCCCAGGAGATGCCTCTGTATGGACTTGCGTTTGCACCCAGGGAGCTTCTAAAGTCTAGTGCTCCTCACCCATCACAACAGTCCTGCAAAGCAGAGCAATCTATGACCCGTGACTAAGCCACCAGTGGCTCAGACTGATTTTCTTCCCCCAGAACAAATTTGGGATCAAAGTGGTAATTCAACCAAATTCCTCCTTTCTACTGCACACAGATAATAGTTTAATATTCTTCCTTCTCCATACACTTGTCACAACTTCTTAACGTTCTATTTCAGTGGTTCTCAACCTTTCCCCCCCCCCCCCCCCCACTCACATACCACCTTAAGTAATCTCTTACTAACAACCACAGATCAACCATCTGGTTACTTTTGGACAAGTCATTTTTTTTTTAAAAAAACAGGACATGTCTAAATGTCCACATCTTGAAAGTTCGTGATTTGCCTCTGTTTCAAGCGCTTGCAGACTGGATTAAACACGTCTTTAACGTTCCTGTGACCAAAAACCAGGACGTAAGAGCTGGCTGAGTAGTAGAGGGAGGAGACGAAACTGGAAGTGTATCTCAGATTCTGGCTCCGCGCTGAGTCGGGCGCAATTTTTGCAATCAACATAATCCAGACGATGTCGTTCGAGATCCAGCAGGTCACGTAGATGCAGAGCAAGGAGACGAGGATCTGGGTGGCCTGGAGAGGGATCTTGTTGGCTGAGTTCAAACCCTGGCCGGCCGCCGCCACTCGCCTCTGGTGCTTGCACAGGAGCTGGAGGATCAAAACGTTCAGAACCACCACCCAGAGGATGGCAATGAGATCCAAGCTGACCGAGATGTAGGTCACAATGTCAGAGGCGGAGCTGCTGGACAAGCCGTTGCAACTGGAGCTGGTTATGTACTTCACCGGGCTGGACTCGTTCTCCTGCGACATGTGGATGATCTTGTCCAGCGTGTAGGGAATGTACAAGATGAAGCTCGTGAGCCACAGGGCGCTGATGGTCAGGTTGACATAACTGCTCTGGTGGCTACTGATGTAACTGGCCAGGGCGCAGCGGGGTCTGTTAATTTTGATCAAGTGCAGAAAACTGAGGTTGGAGACTGTCCAGATGCTGATGGACCTGAGCGAGGAGCTCAGGTAGACCAGGATAATGCAGCCGGTCTCCTCGAACAGTTCCACCCCGTAGAACATCAGCACTCGCGGGACGCCCTGGTAGAAGCAGAGCAGCAGGTTGACGAAGGTCTTGTTCACGATCACTCTGTCCAGCGGCGGGAAGCGCCTGTGTTTCACTGCGTGGCTGATGAACGCGTAGAGCACGATGACATTCCCCGTCGTGCCCAATAAAATCGTGGCCACAAACACCACCATGAAAGGAACCTGTTCTCCTTCCATCATCTTTCTCTTTCCTCCCCTGAGAACAAGCTAAGTCCTTCCTTATCGGACCGTGCTTCCTGGTGACTTATATTCAGTGGCTAAATGACGGAGCGATGCATACACTTGACCACATTGCCATGGGAACTGTCTGTCCGTGTCTGCCTGTGTGTCCGTGTCTGCCTGTCTGTGTGTGTGTGTGTGAGAGAGAGAGTTCATCATGCCTCTCTGTTTATCTGTGTGAATCCGTACGCGTTAATATGTGTGTCTGTCTGTGTCTACCTGTCTGCCTGTGTGAGAGAGAGTTCATCATGCCTCTCTGTTGATGTGTGAATCCGTACGCGTTAATGTGTTTTTTTAACTTTATTTAAAATTTTATGACATGAATAAAATAAAAATTACATTTAAAGAAATAATAAAAAATAAGATAATAAAAATTAGAATACTACATCATTAAACTACGCAAATTAACCCCCCCCCAATAATTATAACACAACATTAATCATCTAATTTAAAATTAGTCCAACCCTCCCCCCAAAATAAAGTGAAGAATTAATTAACAATGTTGTAAATAAAATAGAAAAAACCCCACTTACAAAAAAAAGGATAAAACTTAACAAAAAAAATTACTAACAACAAAAAAATATCAATACTAAAATAATACCCTTAAACATATATTTAACTCAAACATAATACATGTATTTAACAAATGAAATCCACTTTAAAACTAAGTTCAAATATTAAAATCATTGTATAACACATATCTGTTATACAAAAAATCATAATTAATAATACATAAATACAGAATTTCCATTAATACCAAGTTTCCTTAATAATTCATCGAGAGAACAAAAACATCCCTTAAAAAAACAATCATAAACTTTTTATTCCCTTCCCCTCCCCTTATATAAAAGAAAAGAAAATAAAAGTTCAAACTCTTATAAAATTCTCCATATTCTTCATTTCTAACATCTTCAAAATTCTCTATCGAAATTAACTTAATTTTATTAAACTCTTCTCCCTCAATGTATTTGTACTTAATTTTCTTCTTTTTCTTCTTATCACCTTTCCCCTCATCTTCCTCTTCATCTAATTCAACATCCTCAATTTTTGACTTATTATCTTCTGTGACATCATCCTCTTAAAAAAGAAAGAAAAAAGAGAAAAACCACCGCCCCAAAAAAGAGAAAAAAAGGAGAGAAAAAAACCTCCTAATTCCCTCTCAATTACAATCATAAAACAAAAAGAGTTAAAAAAATTATTTATTTTAAAAAATAATTAAAAAAAAACCTTCAGCCCAAAAATTAAAAAGAAAAAAAAACAGGTCGGAGGTCACAACTACCTCCTCCTGTTTAAACCACCCAAAGCGGTAACTCCCCCAAAATATTGGGTGTGAGATAACTCACAGGTAGCTGATGACTTCTGGAAACTAGTGCCCACCCAGTTCCCTCTCCCAACTCCAATTTCATTAAACTATCATCATTATTTAAACTATTTAAACTCTTCTCAAAAAAAAGATAAAAGATTTATTTTTTTAATCAACGTTACCACTTCGGTCACCATTGCTTCCATTTCTTTCAAAAATCTGGATCCCACCTTACATCTCTACTCTCTTTGGAGACCTTGAAGGACTACATCGTTCCTGAAACTGCATGATTGGTAGAGACTGAGCAAAGTCCATAACCTCTTTAGGATTGTCAAAGAACTTTGGTTAATTTCCATCCTAAAAAATCTTCAGTACCGCAGAATACCTGAATGTTGCCTTATGTCTTTTTTTCCACAACCGTTCTTTCACAGAATTAAATTCGCCTCGTTGAAACATAATTTCTTGACTCAAATCTTGATAGAAGAAAACAGGATTATTCTGAACCATCAAGGGAGATCTATTTTGCTGGGCATTTCTAGTAACCGTACGTAAAATTGTCTCTCTGTCACAATAGTTTAAACAACGGATCAAAACAGATCTTGGATTCTGTCCTGAAAAAGATTTTCTTCTTAAAACTCTATAAGCACGTTCCAGTATTAACCCTTCAGGGAATTTATCCTGTCCTAACAGTCGTGGAATCCATTCAGTAAAAATTTTTCTTGGATCTGGTCCTTCTATGCCTTCTGGCAAACCAACAATTTTCACGTTGTTCCATCTAGATTGATTCTCCAAATAATCAACCTTTTTTGCTTAATTTTTATTTTGGATCTGCAATGTTTCAATTATTCTATTTTCATCTTGCAGTTGATCCTGTGCATCAACTAAACATTGATCACACATTTCAAATCTTTCAATGGTTTCAAGCTTAAAAGCTCCATTAATGACTTCCGCCATCGCATTAATCTTGGAAATAAACAGGTTCACAAAATTAGCTAAGTGACTCAGTACAGAATACATCTTATCTTCAAGATCCTTAACAGACATTTCAACAGAAGTAGATTCAGGCATAATGGGGTCTTGCTGTTCCTTAGAGACCACAGGATCTTCTGTCCCTTCCCTTAATTTAGTATCTTTTCTAGCAGTTTGACTTCGTATAAAAGTCCCTCTCAAAGTCCCCCCCAGCAATGCCAGGAGACTGAAGATCAGAGTTATCTTTAAGCCAAATCTCTTTAATCATCTTCACTGAATCGATGTCTGGAAAAACCGTTGTAATTGAAGATGCATTTTGCAGCGCCACCACTGTAGCAGTGGAATGACAGCTCTTTAACTCTCCAGCTGGTGGTGCCCCAGCTGATTCAACTATCAAAGACTGAGTAACAGCACTCACAGTGGCCGTTGTGTGAAATACTGGCACCCAGCCAGCTCCTTGGTCCAAAAGCTGTTGAATGCGACCTTCAAAGAGCCTCACCGGCTTAAAACAGAGCTTCAATGCCGAACTCTGCACGTCCTCCTCTGGATCCATTCTACGCTGAGTCCTGGCTTCTTGTAAACAAGTAGGCTCAGACAATTTTGGAAAATGTAGTTTTTTAACAGTCTGTTGATGTTTTCTTTTACCTCTTTTTTTGCATATAAACCATTAGACACTAATCCAACACCTCTTATTATTTATAAACTTTTAAAAGAACTTTAACGGGCACTTAAAGACAAAACAATAAATCAGAGTCAGGAGAGGTCTGGAAGGCACGTCTGTTCCCTACGCCATCTTGCCACGCCCCCCGCATTAATATATGTATGTCTGTCTGTGTGTGTGTGTGAGAGTTCATCATGCCTCTGTTTATGTGTGAATCCGTACACGTTAATATGTGTGTGTCTGCCTGTGTGTCTGTGTGTGTGTGTGTGTGTGTGAGAGAGAGAGAGAGTTCATCATGCCTCTCTGTTTATCTGTGTGAATCCGTGCGCGTTAATATGTCTGTCTGTCTGTGTCTACCTGTCTGCCTCTGTGTGTGTGTGTGAGAGAGAGAAAGAGAGAGAGAGAGAGAGAGAGAGAGAGAAGGAGAGAGAGAGAGAGTTCATCATGCCTCTCTGTTTATCTGTGTGAATCCGTACGCGTTAATATGTGTGTGTCTGCCTCTGTGTTTATCTCTTTCCTGAAGAGCTGAACACCTTTGAAGCTCACTTTCAGGAGAACTCAACGATGCCTATGAGAATCCCTGCAGAGGCTGATGACCATGTGATATCTGTCTCTGAAGCCAACAAAAGTACATAATTCAAGAGGGTAAATCCTTGCAAGGCGTCAGACCTTCAAGTCAAATCAAGTTTATTGTCATCTCACATAGGATATTAAACAATGGAAATGGGGGAGACTTGCTGGGGGGAGGTAATGGAAGGGATGGGTGTAGTGGCAGCTACAAACTCTGAAACACTCCACAGGATGCTAAGGGGTTTCAGTTGAACTGATTTATTCGAACTTCACGCGTGCACTTTAAGGGCAACGTGAGCCCCGCCCCTGCGCTTGCAGTGTCATCATCATCTTCGCCCGAGGCGCGCACTTTGGTCTTCACCATGAGGCACTGAGGTCCCGTGATAGCGCCATCTTCCCATGGCTGCCCTGCCAGTGCGGCGATCCAAGCGGGTCTGGTTCACCACAAGAGATGTGTGCTGCCACACAACCCCCTCCCCAGAACCGGCTTATGGGTCTCGCCACTTGGGCGGTCAACCCTGTTGTTTAGCCTGGGCCGTCAGTACTGGTTGGCTGAAGTCCAAGCGTGCCACCTTGAGTCTATCAACCATGAGTATCTCTTCCCTGCCCCAATGTTCAAAGTGAATGCTTTGCCTGAGCGTTTCAGGACTTTGTAGGGGCGCTGAAGGGGTGTGGGTTGTGGGCCTCGCCGGATGAAAATGAAGTCTGTCTTGACCAGCTCCATGGGGGTGCAAGACGGGCAGCTGCCGTGGTGGGTCGGTGGTAGGGCGTGAGTGAGGCGAGCTTGTCCTGCATGTCTGCCAGTAGGGTCCGATTCTTGGTCGCAGAACCAGTGCTTGGGCTGAAGAACTCCCTGGGTAGCGACAACGGTGTGCCATAGACCAGCTCTGCGGATGATACCTGTAGGTCTTCTTTTGGGGCCATTCTGATGCTGAGCAGGACCCAGGGCAATTTGTCCATCCAGTTGAGGCCAGTGAGGTATGCTATGAGAGGTGACGAGGTACTGGTGGAAGTGCTCTACGAGACTGTTGGCCTGGGGATGGTACGCAGTAGTATGGTGAAGCTTTATCCCCAGGAGGTTTGCCAGCTGCGACCGAGGGTGAGGTATTTACCTTCCTCCCGTCAGTCAGGTCATCCACCCTGGCTACAGTTTCTTGATCTAGTGCGCTCACGACGTGGTAAAACATCGTGGTGTCTGAGGTGATGTGTCTGAGGTGAAACTGCACCTCTGCCTGCCCAAACCAAGTGTGTGGGTGATGTATCCAGAAGGGGGGGGGGGGGGGGTGGAGTCTCAACGCGACCACATTGGCTGCTGCTGAATACATGTTGGGAGGCCAGAAAACCATCTGGACTCACTGGGGTCACCAATATAGCAGCAGCTACTAACTCTGAAACACACCACAGGATGCTAAGGGATTTCAGTTGAACTGGCTTATTCAAACTTCGGAAGCACTCTTTAAGGGCAGTGTGAGGTCCGCCCTGTGCTGGCAGTGATGTCATCACATTCGCTCAAGGTGCATGCTTTGGCCTAAGCCACGAGGCACTGAGATCCCCTGACCACCATCTTCCCACAGCTGCCCCACCAGTGAGGCGATACAAGCAGGACCGGTTCACCACGAGAGATATACACTGTTACAAGGAATTCATTATACTTTAGCAAGATGAGTAAGGCAATGAAGTTTGTAAATTTTAATGTGAATGGGTAAACAGAGGTAAAAAGGAAGAGAGTGTTAACATACATTAAGAAAATGGCAGTTGTAGTTTTTCTTCAAGAAACGCATTTGACTGAAAAAGAACACTTGAAATTTAAAAAGGATATGTAGTGTCTTCCTCGTTTAATTCTAAGGCAATTTTGATAAAAAAAGAATCTTCCAATTAAAATTCAAAATGTTGTACAAACCCATCAGGGACATATGTAATGATACATGGTCAAATATACTCAGAATTGTGGACTTTTTAAAATTTGTATGCTCCAAATATTGATGATGAGAAATTTATTCAGGAAATATTTCTTAATTTGGCAGAGGCACATGAAAATATGTTAATAGGAGGGGATTTCAATTTTTGTTTAGATCCATTGCTAGATAGATAGATCTACTCAAGTAGCAACGAGTACAAAAATGAGCAGAAAAAGCTACATTGGTTTTAATGAGAGATTTGAATTTAATAGATGCATGGAGTTGGATTAATCCAAGAGAGAAAGATTATTCTTTTCATTTGAGTAGGTATGATTCTTATTCTAGAATTGATTTTATGCAACCTAGGATTCTTGAAGCCGATTATAAAGCGAGGATTCTGTCAGATCATTCACCTTTATTAATAACGATGGAAATGCCTGATAAGGAGAAAACAATTTATAGATGGAGATTGAATTCCTTATTATTGAAAAGAAAAGATTTTTGTGAGTTTGTTAGAATGCAAATTCATATATTTTGTGATACAAATTTGAACTCAGTAAATGACAAGTTTATTATATGGGATGTTTTGAAAGCGTATTTAAGAAGTCAAATTATGTTTTATTTCTAAAGTTAAAAAGGAGTATATGAGAGAAATAGAGTAATTAGGAAGAGAAATAACAGTTTTGAAAAAGGACCTTAAAAAACAGGGTTTTGAAGATAAGTGTAGGCAATATAACACAATAGAAACTTACAGAACAGAGAAAGTCTATAAGAACAAAACAAAGATATTATGAATTAGGTGAAAGATCACATAAAGTACTTGCCTGGCAATTAAAAGCAGAACAGGTCTCAAAAAAAATTAATGCAATTAAAAAGGATACTAATGTTGTTACTTATAAGCCTCAAGATAAATTAATCATTTAAGAATTTTTATTCAAAATTATATAGCTCTGAATCTTTAAAAGATGAAAATAAAATAGATAGGCACTTATCACAGATAATTTTGCCTAGATTAAGTTTGGAAGAGCGAACTGAACTGAAAGCTCCTTTTATTCAGGCAGAGGTAAGGGAAGTTATGAGCTTATTACAAAGTAATATGTCTCCAGGAGAGGATGGATTTACAGCTGAATTTAATAAAGAATTTAAAGATTTATTAATTCTTATTTTTATGATAGTATTAGATCAAGCTTCAGAAAGCTATACTCTCCCAGAATCATTTTCAATGGTAATAATTACAGTGATTCCTAAAAACAATAGAGATCCTTTAAAGCCTTCATCTTATTGACCTATTTCATTATTAAATGTGGATTATAAAATTGTTGCAAAAATCTTGGGAAATAGAATGAATAAATTGTTGCCTATATTAATAAATATGAATCAGACAGGTTTTATAAAAAAGAGACAGTCATTTGAAAATGTAGCTAGATTACTTAGTATAATTTATTTAGCACAAAAAAGAGAATTGAGTGTTGCAATGGCTCTGGATGCAGAAAAGTGTTTGATAGACTGGAGTGGGTTTTTTTTGTTTAAGGTACTCTAAAAATTTGGATTTGGATTGATTTTGTAAATTGGATTAGGGCATTGTATAATAATCCTAAATGTATTGACTAATGGGGAAATATCTGTACCATTTCAGTTGGTGAGGTCAAGTAGATAAGGATATCCTTTATCTCCACCTTTGTTTATTTTAGCTATAGAACCACTTGCTGAGGTAATTCAGAGCAATCTGGAAATTAAGAGATTTAGGGTAGATCAAGAAGACTATAAAATTAGTTTATTCGCAGATGGTGTTTTAATGTGTTTGACTGAGCCTGAAATAGGAACAGTTTCAGGTTATATAATAAATTGCAATAAAAGTTGACATTATATCATTAATGGAAGATTATTATACCCAATGTCAAAGAGATACCCTGTTTAAATGCCCAAAATAGAATATTAAATATTTAAGCATTCACATAGATAACAATTAGAAAAATTTATATAAATTGAATTATTTACCATTATTTTTTAAAAATTGAGGAGGATTTTTTAAAATGCATCAATTTACCAAAAATCTTAGTGGGAAAAGTTAATTGTATTAAGATTAATATATTCCCAAGTTTACAAAATATTTTTCAAACATTACCTATTTTAATACCTCAAAATCTTTTTTCAAAAATTGAATAAATATGTAAGGAAATTCCTCAGGAAAGGTAAAATGTCAAGAGTTTCTATAGAGAAGTTAACATGGAAATAATGATTGGGAGGCCTACAGCTTCTTAATTACAAAAATTATCATAGAATGGCACAAATGAAATTTCTTACTTCTTTTTTTGAAAGAGAAGAAAAGCTGGCGAGGGTTTAAATGGAACTGTATAAAATAGGTGAGAGAAAGGCAGTTGAATTTATTTATATGGTAATAAAGAAATGCCAATGTTGAAGCATTTGATTAATATTTGGAATAAAATAAATGATGAAATTGGTGCAAGAGGACATATATCATTCAAAATGCCTTTGAATCAAAATTCTCATTTATTTTTCCAAAGATAATCAATTTTTGGATATTTCGTCTTGTAGGGATTATAAATGTTGAAGATTATTATGAAAGGGGCCTATTAATATCATTGGAGCAATTGAGAAATAAAAATGGAATAACTCAAAACACTTTTTTTTTCAATTAAGAGCATATTTGAGGGATAAGTTAGGATGTTGTTATACTGAAGTAGAACTTCTTTTTAGGAGAGAAATTGTTTAAAAGATTACTTCAATTATATACTCTTTATTACAAGTAGGAGTTCCGAAGTGTGGAGTTCATAAAACCAGACAGAAGTGGGAATTGGATTTGAACATTGTAAATGATGAGCAAAGATGGGGAGATCTATGCAGGGATTGTATGACCAATACTATTAATGTAAGGTTTAGATTAATTCAGTATTTTTTTTACATCAGTTACATCTTACTTACACCGTAGAAATTGAATAGATTGAAATCAGATTTATCAATGTTTTAGGTTTGATGAAGATTAGGAACTTCTCAAAGCAAACTCTCTACAGAATTACTGCATGTGGGAGAAGGTTAGTAAAATTATAGGAATTTCAGGTGGATTATCTAGACTTACTCCTTTGCTTCAGAATAAATGTTTACCTTTTATGATTGATAATAACCTCCTTAAAATTTGGAACCAGAATGGAATTAGAATGATAAATGACTGTTTTAAGGTGAGTCATTTTTTAACATTTGAAAGGTTGAAGGAAAAATATCATTTCCTTAATACTCTTTTTTGTTATTATCAACTTAAATCAATGTTGTATGATTGTTTAGGGAGACATTTGGATTTACCTAAAGAATCAATATTTGAAGTATTGATCCGAGATAGAGGAAAGAAAGGGTTTATTTTGGAAATATATATATTACTACAACAAAAAAATGCCTAAGATTGATTTGCATAAATCGAGACTGAAATGGGAGAAGAATTTGGGATTTCAATTTGAAATGGATTGTTGGAGGAAGATTAATAGAAATACTATGACAAAGTTAGTCAATGTTAGGGAAAGATTGTTTACTTATAATTTTATATACAAATTCTATTTAACTCCAGAGCGTCTGAAAAAATATAAACTGAGTGCTTTGTGTTTTCGATGTAATGAGCAAAAAGGTACATTTTTGCATTCAATTTGGTCTTGTGAGAAAGTTGAGGGTTTTTGGGCTAGATTAAGAGTTTGTTTGCAATAAATCCTGAAAATAACATTTTCTCTAGACCCAAAGATCTTTTTAATTGGGGAAGTTAGTGAAATGGCTATGCTTAATAAATTAGATAAATTTCAAATAGCGTTCTTGTGATTAGCTTTAGCTGTAGCAGGGAAATGTATAGCTGTTTCTTGGAAAGATCAAATGGAACTTAATTTACAAAGATTGCATTCAGAAATGAGGTCTTGTATACCAATGGAGAAGATAACATAATTTAAGGGATCAATATTAAATATTTTAAAAGATTTGGAGTCCATATTTGAATTATTTGAATTTGAAAATTTGAGACTGGTTGTGGGTGCAGCTGGAACTCCTTATCTTATAGTGATTGTATGATTTGAGTTATTTTCCTTATCTATTTCTTTCTCAGTTTCTTTTTCTCCTTGGGGGAAGGTGGATTAAAATTTGGTTAAAGGGAGGGCTAGAGTTTGGGGGGTGGGGTGATTAGGGTCTTTTTTAGGTTTTTTCTATGTAACCCCACTGAAGGTTTTTGATAATATTTTAATCATGTAATTGTGATTATTACTTTGTTTTCCAATAAATAAAATGTTTTTTAAAAAGATATAGGAACTTCTTTGCGTTCAACTTAGTCTTGTCCTATGATAAGACCTTTTTGGGTGGATTTAGGGAATTTTTTGGAACAAGTTACAGGCATCATATTGCTGCTAAATTCAGATTTATTTATATTGGGAAATATTGAAGGAACAAGGCCTAAATTAAAATGATCACTATATCGATTGGAATTTGTTAAAGTTGCATTAGCGGTGGCAAGGAAATGTATTGCAGTTACTTGGAAATTAGATATATGTCTGGGTATGGCAAGATGGAACACAGAAATTCAAATTTTTATTGCTTTGGAAAAAAATTACATATAATTTGAGAAATAAATACCCTGTTTTTGCAAATTTGGTACCTGTATACCCAAACATTAGGATTAAATTTGTAAAATTGTCCTTCCTATGGCTCTGGACCTGCAAGAATCTCCTCTGAATTATGTTAATGATTTTTTAAAAACATATGTTAGGCGATGTCCCTATGTGCAATCATGAAACTTTGTTTTTCTTCTTCTATTTTATATAACTATATTGTACTTTTTTATATGTTGGTTATTTTGAGGGAGGGAGGTTTGTGGAGGGGAGGTAGGGTTGTGGGGGGAGGGTAAATACCATGTATTTAATTTGTTTTCTTTTTGGATCATGTATTATTATATTAATTCTTTTACTACATATAGGGAAAAATTTAAAATAAAATATTCAAAAAAAGTTTATGATCATCTGATTGCACAAATACAACCTGACTAAACAGCATTCTCCAGTTCTCGGTCCAAAAACATACAGATACTAAACTGGACATAACATACAAATGCAGGACAAGTATTATATCTATAAAAATAAATAAATATTGTTTTGAACAAATGAGAGTCTCTGATGTTTAGTGCAAGTGGTTTCTTTAGTCATTCAGATGAGCTAAAATCAATGAACAGCAGCCTGGCATGTGTGACGTCGCTCCGCAGGTGGGCCAGGACAGAGTAAAGCGACAAGAATATTGCATTGACTGTGGAACGGTTTCTTCTATCAGTAAATTGAAATGGATCCAGTGTCTCTGGGAGATGTGTTTTGATACGTTCCATCATCAGATGCTAAAATAATGGTGGAGGTCAGTGTCACAGAGTGGTAGTTATTGAGGCCTATTATTGTCACACTCTTGGGTGCTGGGATGATGGTGACTATCTTGATCCCTGCAGGAATGATTGACTGCTGAAGTGAGGTGTTCAAGATGTCCATGAATAACTCCATCTGTGCAGTCCTTCAGTACCACTGCCTTGTGTGAGTTCACCTTGGATAGGTTTCTCCTCACCTCAGCCACATCTATGTGGGGGACCCGTTCATCAGGGGATACAGAGCTTTCTTTGGCATCATGTTCTTCTCATCAAACCATGCAGAAGATGTTTTGTCTGTCCAAAATGGAGACGTCATTGTCCTTAATTCACAAGGTTGACTAACTTCAATACCATGGTCTACAACAAACTCATTCCAAAACTTCAAGATCTAGATCTGTGACCCCCCCCCCCCTCAAACTGAATCCTTGACTTCCTATCTAACAGATCTCATTAGTGATGATGACATCATCTTCTCCACAAACATACTCAACATTGTTGCTCCTCGAGGATGTGCATTCAGTCCCCTACTCTACTCCCATGACTGTACAGCTAAATACCATTCTACCTCCATCTGTAAATTTGGAAATTTGGTATCTTATCCCTTCATGCATGCACCTCACTTTGCCAGTGTCACACAGTTGTCTGTGAATCTTCAGGATTGCATGGGAGAGTTCTGCCCTCACTGATCTTAGTGCCATCCTATCCCCTGTCCTGAAGGCAGCATCATGAGGTCTGAGAAGAGCCCAGACCTCTGCATCCAACCATTGATTCTGGTTAGCCCTGGTTGTGTAGCAATTGATCTTGGTGACATCCTCAATGGACTTGTTGATGTAGCCAGTCACTGACCTCATGTACATGATCATTGTAGGGGGCCACCTCTCAGAAGCAGCTCCATTCTGTGGTCTCAAAGGAGTTTTGCAGCCCTGTTAAGGCCCCTCACCCCACCCCACCCACCAACCATGTCCTGATCTCCCTGCAAACTGACCTAGTTTACTTTGCCAGGGGTCTGTATGCTGGGGTTATCAGAACAGATATGTGATCTGAGTAACCAAGTTAGGGGTGGGGAGCAGTCTTGAATGCACTAGGGATGTTGGTGTACAATTGATTCAGGGTGTTTTCTCCTCTGGTGGTAAATTTTACATGCTGTTGAAACCATGGTAAGACTGTTTTCAGGTTGGTGTGATTGAAGTTGCCAGCAACAATCATGGCATCGTCAGGGTGGGAAGTCTTGGCTTCACAGATGGCACCATAAGGTTCCTTCAAGGCTTCACCTTCATCAGCTGAAGGTGGAACGTAGACTGTGGCAATCAGCATGGCCAAGAATTCACTGGGCAAGTAGAAGGGTCTATTTCACCTGAAGATACTCTATCTCTGCTGAGCAGAGGGTCTTCACAACAGACATTAGTGCACCAGCTTTGAGGATTACTTATGGAGCAAATCAACTTCTGTTTTGGGAAGGATCTGGCCCTATTTCAATTTGCATCCTATTACAAGTCAACAATTGATGGCCCTCCACTCTGATTCAGTTCACCTGGACCACAAGGAAACCTACATCATGGTGTAGTTCATTTACATCTCAGTATTTAACACCAGTGTACCATCAAAATAATCAAACTCAAGGATTACAAAGAAAAGGAAGATTAATTAACACAAAGGAAGAGCAGCATAAGATCATTGTTATTGAGTTCATTCAGGAGGCTGTTGGCTGCAGGGAGGAGTGAAAAAAGAGTGTCTGGGGTGTGAAGAGTCCTTCAGTATGTTAGCTGCCTTTTGATGCAGCAGGAGATATAGATGAAGTCCACGGAGGGGAATGAAATTTTTCATTATGCTCTGAGCTGCATTCACTACGTCCTTCTGATCTTAAGCAGAGCTGCTCCCATACTTCACTGTGATGCTTCCAGTCAGTATGCTTTTGATGGTGCACATGGAAATTTGAAGATGAGGATAAAACGGTATTTAGCTGTACAGTAATAGGGGACTGAGTGCACATCCTCAAGGAACAACAATGTTTATGGAGGAGATGTTGTCCGCATCAATGAATGAGATCTGTTAGTCAGGAAATCAAGGATCCATTGGCAGAGGGGGACACTGAGACCTAGATCTTGAAGTTTGGAAATGAGTTTGGTGGAGATTATGGTATGAAGGCAGAGCAGTAGTCTATGAACAGTGGTCTCACATGTGTGTCCTTGGCATCCAGTGTTCTAGGCCAAGTGGACTGCTAGGGTGATGGTGTGTGCTGTGGATCTGTTTTGCCAGTAGATAACTTAAAGTTAGCTGGTAGGCTGGAGTTATGTGAGCCATGACCAGCTTCTCAAAGGATTTCATGATGGATGTCAAAGTCATTTGCTGAGGTTCTCTAAAACCTTTCTTTATTGCACAAACCCAGCATCTGCAGATTTTCTTCTTTAACTCTGGTAGTCATTTAGACTGGTTATTATGCTTTTCTTTGGTACTGATATGATGGCAGCCTTCTTGAAGCAAGTAGGGATTTTGATCTGCTGTACTGAGAGATTAAAGATTTCTGTAAATATATACACCAGCTGATCTATAAAGGCTATAAGGACATGTCCCGAGATGCCTTAGGGTGGCCACATTGTTACTTATCTCACTACAACCATGTAGCAATGTCGCAATTAATCAGAGTGAGGTTCTCAGGCAAAATCACTCAGGTCAAGATTGCTATCATCTGCTCGGACTTCAAGTTCATTTGTCATCCAACTGTACCAGTATAACCCGATGAAACAGCATTCTCCAGTCCATGGTGCAGAACAGTGTACATGTACAGACATAACACACACACACACACAATACATATACATAGTACATATGTGTATACATGTGTGAGTGTGCTTATGTGTGTGTGTATACATATATTTCTTTCCGCAAAATGTTTGGCCTGGAAGTCAGCCTGAAGAAAACTGAGGTCCTCCATCAGCCAGCTCCCCACCATGACTACCAGCCCCCCCACATCTCCATCGGGCACACAAAACTCAAAACGGTCAACCAGTTTACCTATCTCGGCTGCACCATTTCATCAGATGCAAGGATCGACAATGAGATAGACAACAGACTCGCCAAGGCAAATAGCGCCTTTGGAAGACTACACAAAAGAGTCTGGAAAAACAACCAACTGAAAAACCTCACAAAGATAAGCGTATACAGAGCCGTTGTCATACCCACACTCCTGTTCGGCTCCGAATCATGGGTCCTCTACCGGCACCACCTACGGCTCCTAGAACGCTTCCACCAGCGTTGTCTCCGCTCCATCCTCAACATCCATTGGAGCGCTCACACCCCTAACGTCGAGGTACTCGAGATGGCAGAGGTCGACAGCATCGAGTCCACGCTGCTGAAGATCCAGCTGCGCGGGATGGGTCACGTCTCCAGAATGGAGGACCATCGCCTTCCCAAGATCTTATTATATGGCGAGCTCTCCACTGGCCACCGTGACAGAGGTGCACCAAAGAAAAGGTACAAGGACTGCCTAAAGAAATCTCTTGGTGCCTGCCACATTGACCACCGCCAGTGGGCTGATAACGCCTCAAACCGTGCATCTTGGCGCCTCACAGTTTGGCGGGCAGCAGCCTCCTTTGAAGAAGACCGCAGAGCCCACCTCACTGACAAAAGGCAAAGGAGGAAAAACCCAACACCCAACCCCAACCAACCAATTTTCCCTTGCAACCGCTGCAATCGTGTCTGCCTGTCCCGCATCGGACTGGTCAGCCACAAACGAGCCTGCAGCTGACGTGGACTTTTTTACCCCCTCCATAAATCTTCGTCCGCGAAGCCAAGCCAAAGAAAGATACATATATAAAAATCTCACTGCTTGACTTCGTGAATGAAAATTTAGGAATGGGGGTGTCCTTGTCAGCCGCAGGCTCATTGGTGGCTGACGGGACAGACATGTCCGGCTGCAGTGGCTCCAGAGGAGATTCTGTTCTGGGTTTGGTGCTGCTGTATCACAGCTTTTCCTCTGCCTCCTTTTGTCCTCAAGGCCAGCCCTGCATGTGTTCTCGAAGGAGGGGACAGACTGGTGAATGGTGTGTCATCAGGCCACATGATGGTCAATGTGACAGGCACCAAAGGATTTCTTCAGATTTCTTTTGTACCTCTTTTTCAGAGCCCATCTGTCATGGTGGCCAATGGAGAGTTCACCATTTACCACAATCAAGAGACATGCCCTTCCTAGCTTAGCTGCATCTTCATCAGCGTGGTCTTGATGCTGGTAACCTCCACCTGTTTCAGGATTTCATTGTTGGTGATGAAGTCATTCCAGTGAATGTTGAGGATGGTGCGGAGGCAGCGTTGGTGGAAGCACTCAAGGAGTTATAGGTGGTGATAGTAGTGTGGTGATACGAATATGTAACTGCTGATGGATAACTGGCCCGTCCCTCACTGGTGACTCACTCCCTGGTAACTCCTCCCCTTGTAATCCTGGAATAAAGGTCAACCTCCCTCTCCCTGTCCTCAGTTGAGCACTTGGAATTTGGCCAGCTACAAGTCTAAAGTATAATAAAGCCTATTGTTCCTCACTCTACAGATTTGGAGTTATTGATAGGGCCGATCAATTTATTATACTTTAAATTTTCCACACGGGATGGACAAACTGCTGTGACCCGACAGACTAGACCTTGACAACTAGAGTTGTACGAGCAGTGGATCGAGTGCTTCACCAACTTCCTGGAAGCTTCTGAGGACCTCGTGGACTCTGATGAGAAGAAACTCAAGTTACTGCAAATGAAGGTCAGCCGCCGTGTGTACTTGGCAATCAAGGGCTTCCCGACTTACTCCGCATAACCAAGCTCCTCCACCTCTACAGGCCGCAGGTAAACAAAGTCTACTTATGGTATAGATGACACTGTCCTTATTCTAATATATGCTAATTTCAAAGTATCATCTTCCAAGGCGTGAGCTATGATATCCTAAATTTTAATCTCAATATCAAACTCTGTGGCTGTTACTTCATGTAGTTTTAATTTGTTGATAGAAAAGATAAACATTTTGCATAGCTTTGCATTAAGACTTTCAAAACAATGAATAATAAAGTATTTACTGTATATGATATAAAAATATATGGAAATATAAAACATATATAAAGATACAAAAACTTTAAAGAGATACACATTCTTAAAGATATACAAAACTTAAAGAGATACAAAAATTCAAAGAAAATTTTCTCATGCTTCTTTCACATCTTGTAGAATGAAAGGCAAGTCATTAGTCCTGGTGGATATTACAACATATTACATTATAGACACTATGGTAACACTACAAACAATAGTTATCTTAAAGAGACAGGCACAAAATTAATTAGAATCAAAAACACAAGGTTTTAAGCTTTACACATGGTACCTTCTGGCCTTGAGAAAACAGCAACTCAGTGAAACACTAGACAATTTCTTTTGGGTCCTGCATAATCTTGGGCAAGAATGCAGGGGCACTATTCCTGCCCCGGTATCGGAGAACAAGTACGTGGAAGAGCTGATCCGAGATGCCTACGTGGCTGGTGTGAGGTCCAATTACATCCACCAGTGATTGCTAGAGGAAGACAGGCTGCCATTGCAGAGAGCCCTCCAGCTCACTAAGACTTTAGATTCAGCACACAGTAACGATTGCTGCCAGCAACAGGTCCTCCAAATGCAGGGTATGGGCACAGCCATTTTGGGACATGGCGTTACAGAGCACCTCTGTACAGGGAGGCCTCAACCCCACCGTTGCCGCCACAGCCGAAAACTCATTGTACTACATCTGGGGCCAGCAGAAGCATCCCCAGCGATGCTGCCCAGCAAGAGAAGCTGCTTGCTCAGGATGAGGGAAGAAAGGACACTATGAGAGAGTGTGCAAGTCGAAGTCTACCCTACCAAGAAGCGCCACGTGCACCCCCAGGGGTCAGTATTGAACCTGACTTCACTTGCTCCCACAGCGATGACGCCACTTCCGTCATCAAATTGCTCGATCATGTGTGTGACCCGGGGGTCGCCATCTTATCCAACTCAACTTCCACTATTGTGAACAACGTCACTTACACCTTCTTCATCCACCTCTCCTAGTCCGACCACATGGACAACATGGGGGGGGGGGTGGTCACCATCTTATCGAATGGGCTCCCCCACCGACAGCGACGGTGACCCGGTACAGGCATCCATCATCTTGGATCAGGGCAGATCTCACCCTATCACCCTCTTGATGATGGAGATTGAGGTAAATGGGAAACGAACTAACTGCCTGTTCAATGGTGGAAACACTGAAAGTTTTATCCACCCAGACACTGCTCACAAACTCTCTCTCCCCCCATCAGACCAACGACCGACATGATATCAATGGCTGCAAAGGACCAATCTATTGAGATCTGCGGTATTGTATTGCATCGTTAACAGCGGGGTGAACGTTATGACAATTTCCATTTACTGTTAATGTCTCAACTCTGCGCACTGATCCTTCTGGGGCTGAAGTTCCAAAGCCAATTAAGGAATGTTACGATGGTGTTCGGGGGGCACCAACCACTCATCATTGTATACATCCCCCAGCTCATTGACCCGCTGCAGCCTGACCCTGCCTTTGGTCTCTCCACCCTCTGCATACCCCCATCATCGTTGTTTGAGAACCTGACCCCAGACTGTAAGCCCATAGCAACTAACAGCAGTGCAGTGCTGAGGACAGGGGATTCATAAAGTCCTGGGTGCAGTGACTCCTGGCAAAAGGGGTCATAGCCCCAGCTCCAGCCCATGGCGAACTCAAGTCTTGGTGGTAAACCTTGAATGGTGATCGATTACAGCCAAACGATCAACCGCTTCATGCAGCTGGATGCATATCCCCTTCACCGGATTGTGGGCATGGTCAACGAGATCGCCCAGTACAGGATGTTCTCCACCACTGACCTAAAGTGGGCATACCACCAACTCCCCCATGAGACCACCAGAGTACCACATTTGAAGCAGATGGCAGGCTCTCCCACTTCCTCTGAGTAGCCTTTGGAGTCACCAATGGTGTCCTCTATATTTCAGAGGGAAATGGATTGGATGGTGGACAAGCACAAACTGATGACCATGTTCCCCTCACTGGATAATATCACCATCTGTGGCCATGACCAGCAAGACGACAACATGAACCTTGCCAAATTCCTCCACACTGTCAAGTCCCTCAATCTGACCTACAACGAGGACAAGTGTGTGTTTAGCACAACTCGCCTGGCCCTCCATGGAAGCATCATGGCACATGGTATCATTGCCCTTGACCCCAACCGCATGCATCCCCTTATGGAACTTCTGATTCCGCACAAACTCAAGGCACTAAAAAGGTGTCTAGGGTTCTTTTCCTATTATCCCCAATGGGTGCCGATAAAGCCTACCCCCAGTAAGATCCACAACCATATTGGTAGAACCCAGCAGCCTTCACCCAGATCAGGGGAGACATCGCCAAAGCCACGATGCATGTCCTGGATGAATCCATCCCGTTTCAGGTGGAAAGCGATACCTCCAACTTCGCGGTGGCTGCCACTCAGGCCAGAAGCCTTTTTTTCTTATACCCTTTACTTCTGAGACATGGCACTCCTCTGAGGAGAAGGAGGTGCAGGCCATCGTTGAGGCAGTATTTACGCTGCTAATGGACCAATGAGCCGTTGCTTTCATGTTCAATACCAAATTGCAGGATAAAATCGAAAATGACAAAAACCTGAAGTGGAGAATCAAGCTCTCCACCTACAATTATGACATCCTATACTGGCTGGGCAAGCTCAACGACCACCCTCACCACCAGACGTCCTATCCTGGGGGAAGTGCACCAGTGTGCATCTCGGCCACCTTCAGTCCCTCCATGACAACCTTTGCCACCCCAGAGTCACAAGAACGTTCCACTTTGTGAAAGCCCAGAACCTTCCCGACTCCATTGAGGATGTCAGGTCATTAACCCGACACTGTCAGTTCTGTGCGGAATGCAAACCACAGTTCTTCCGGCCCAACAAGTTGCATCTCACAAAGGCCACACACTCCTTTGAATGACTCAGCATTGATTTCAGGGGCCACTGCCCTTTTCCAACAGGAACTTCATTGATGAGTACTCCGGGTTCCCTTTTGCCATCCCCTGTCCTGACATGACCTCAACCCCATCGTAAGGCGCTTCGCAGCATATTTACCCTCTTCGAATACCCAAATTACATCTACAGTGATCTGGGGTACTCTTTCAATAGTGAGGAACTACTGCTGTACCTGTTGGCTAGAGGCATTGCCACTAGTAGGATGACCAGTTACATCCCCCATGGAAACAGCCCGCTAGAGAGAGAAAATGCCATAGTTTGTAAAGCTGTCCTCCTGGCTCTTAAATCAGAAGGCCCTGGCAGCATCCCTTTGGCAGGAAGTCCTGCCGGAAGCACTCCATTCCATCCAGTCTCTGTTATGCACCACTACCAATGCAACCCCACACGAATGCATGTTTTCCTTCCCCAGGAAGTTGGCAACCAGAACCACATTGGCCCTCATCCCTGGGACCTGTCCTGCTGTGGAAACATGCGAGGGGTCACAAGTCCATCCTGCAGTTGAAGAGGTGCAACTCCTGCATGCCAATCCTGAGTGGTGTACCTGGAAGGCCATGAGGACATGGTCCCCATCTGTGATCTGCCGCATGCTGGAGTTCCCTGCCCACTCTCCACCTCCTTCAAATCAGGTCCTACTTACACCCATAATGTCCCCATCAGGGGCACAGTGCAGGTCAGCGACCCACCCCCACTCATCACGGCAAACGCCCCGGACCCTGCTCCAGCTGCTCCGACCATCACAACTGCCCCCACATATAACCAAGCCTCACCTCTGACTGAGCCAACCCTCCCTCCCCAACCTCAGGACACATAACTGGCAATGGAGTCGACCATTACACCACTGGTGGAATTGCACCGGTCACAGAGGCAAAGGAGACCACCCAACCGGCTGAGCCTCAAGGATTTTTAACCCAGCAGAATTTTGTTTTAAAAGAGGTGTTGAATCTGGTGATACATATGTGTAACTGCCGATGGATAGTTGGCCTGTCCCCCACTGGTGACATGCTCCCTGGTAACTCCTCCCCTTGTGACTCTGGAATAAAGGTCAACTTCCCTCTCCCTGTCCTCAGTCAAGCACTTGGAATTGGGCCAGCTATTGTTCCTCACTCAGTGGCTTTTATAGTTATTGATAGAGCCTATCATGTATATGGCCCACAACACGGAGCCATACAGGAGGGTGGTCAGTACATCGGCTCTATACATACTTATTTTTATGCCTTTCTTCAGATGCTTGTTGTTCCAGACTCTTTTGTACAACCTGACAAATGCACTCTATGCCTTTGCCAGTCTGTTGTCAATCTCTTTATCAATCTTGGCATCTGATGAGAAGGTGTACCCCAGGTAGATAACTGTTGAACTGTCTTCAGCTCAGTCTCACTGATGGTAATGCAGGGAGGGTGGTACTCTTCCTGAGGTGCGGGCTAATGGAGAACTTCTGTTTTCTTCAAGCTGACTTCACAAAGTAGGATTTTATACAATGCAAGGCTCTCTCTGTATAGGGCAACAAGGGCAGCATCGTAGGCAAAGAGTAGCTTTTGAATAAGTTGCTCCAATATCTTGGTGTGGGACTGAGGTTGAACAGGCAGCCATTGATGTGGTATCGATGTAGACACCATCCTCATCATTAAGGTCTTCTGTGGCCCTTTGGAGCATCAATGAAGATGGTGAAGAGAGTTGGTGCGAGGATACAGCCTTGCTTTACACCATTGCCTATTGAGATGGGCTCTGAGAGGCCATTGTTGTGTCTGACTTGGCCATGCTGATATTCATGTAGCTGGATGATCATGCTGAGGAACTTTGGGGGGCATCCCTGTCAATCCATAATTTTCCACAAGCCTTTCCTGCTCACAGTGTTGAATGCTTTGGTAAGTTCAACAAACATCTCGTACAGTCTCTTATTCTGTTCCCTACACATCTCTTGGAGCTATCTGAGAACAAATACCATGTTGATGGTGCTCCTGTTGGCTCTGAAGCCACACTGACTTTCTGGGAGGAGTTCTTCGGCAAAGATGGACAGCAGTCTGTACAGGAGTACTCTAGTGAGGATTTTTCCTGTGGCGGAGACCAGAGTTATCCCCCGGTGGTTGGAGCAGTCAGACTTTACTCCTTTGTATTTGTAAAGGGTGATGATAACTGCATCATGGAGGTCCTGTGCTAATATAAATAACTATAATAAATATTATTAATAAGAAGTCATCAAGAGAAGCTTTAGCAGTCATTCAGAAATCGGTTGGGAAGAGCTGAGGCCTGCAGAAAGATGAGGTGGAATGAACAACCTAGGTGAAGCACAAACAGAGAATGTGGGAAAGGTGTTCACTCTTGATTGCTCTACATCATCCATTTCTCCCAGAGATCCAAAATGGATACCTGCAGGGTGGTAATGTACAACTATGCACAGAAAGGGGTAAAATATACAAAAAGCAGCTCTAATCCTAATGGTACCTTTCTGTGTGTCTGTATCAAAGTATTCATGCTCCCTGTGTATGCAAATCCTAGGGGTCACGACAACCTGCATTTCTACCTTTCCCCAGTATTTCAAACAATAGCTTGGATATATTGCCATGGAACACCCCATTCAGAAGGACCATGCCTTATTACCTATTGCTCTCATTTAAAAAAATTGTGCACAAAGCTATCATCGACTACAAGTTAATCAGTGAATGATCTCTGTGTAATGTCTTTGAGGCCCTGTGGGATAAAGAAAGAGGATGAAAGAGGAAAGTTCCTCAGCATGATAACCAGACTGTGGAAGTAATTTGTAGAATATCTTATCATCAGAACTTTCACAGGCATCAAGTTCTTGCCTATCTGGTGGCAGAAGGGTTCCTTCTGCCAGATCCTTCAGACAGCTAGTCTCAATCGCACTTCACACTGCCCTTGAGTTGACCATGGTGAAAATGAGACCATTTGCCAAGATGATTTAAAAAGGGATGTGATTATTATGTCGAGGTCATCCCAAGCAGCTGTGACACAAGTGATTATTTGCTCTATAGGTGGCTTCTATTTAAACAAATTGCTGCTGGAAGATCATTGTATCGGTGAAAAATGCACTTTGTTTTGCTCAAAATTGACTGACTTCTAGTGCAAGGAACTGTCAATAATCTCAATCTAGAAAAGTGGTTCTCAACCTTTTTCTTTCCACTCACATACCACTTTAAGTAATCCCTATGTGCCATTGGTGCCCTGAGATTAGTAAGGGAATTAGTAAGGCCAAAAGCTAAATCATTTTCCCATTTAAGCTTAGACTCTCCGATTCCGGTTTATCCATATTGTCTTGTAACACTTGATACATAACAGAAATATAACCCTTTTTTGGTATAGAAGAATTCAAAGATTCAAATTCCATCAATGCAGGTAAAGTCATCTCTCTACCATACATATCTTTCACCAAAGCTCGAAGTTGATAATAAACAAACAAAGAATTTTCAGAAATATCAAAATATTCCCTCACTTGATTAAAGGAAAGAAACTGTCCTTCTACAAAACAATCCTGCAATGTCTTTATACCCTTAAAATCCCAACTCTTTAAATAATTATTAAATATTGAAAAAGAAATAAGCTGATTAAATTGACAATTTACCTTTTGATCCTAAAATCTTATTTCTTTTAGTCCATACCTTTAACAAATGCTTTAATATTGGCATATTATATTCCTGCAACAAATTTATATTCCATCAATATACAAATTGATATACCTTGATTTCAGAAAAGATCTCAACTTTCGCCCAACTTGAAGGTTGTTCCAAATCCATCCATCTACTAATAAATTTCAACTGGGCTGCATAATAATTTTGAAAATGAGGTAATTGAAACCCACCTAACGCATACTTCCAAGTAAGTTTATATAATGCTACCCGTGATAATTTACCTTTCCATAAAAATTCTTTCATGGCTTTATTTAAATCCTGAAAAAAATCCCTTTGAAAGAGGACATGGTATTGATTGAAATAAATATTGAATTTGAGGAAAAATATTCATCTTAATACAATTAACTCAACCAATAAAGTTAACTGGAGATCTTTCCATTTAATTAAATCTGCTTTAATCTTTTTTAGTAAAGGAACATTTTAACTTATATAAAGATGGATAATCAGCATTTACAATTATTCCTAAATATTTAATTTTATCAGACCATTTCAATTTTATATCTTTATATTCTGAATAATCTCCTTCTCCAACTGGCAAAATTTCACTCTTATCTCAATTAACCTTTATATCTAGATAATGTTCCATATTTCAAAAACATTCCTGCAGATGCGGCAATGATCATTCTGGGTCTGTCAAACATATCAAAACATTATCTGCACATAAATTAATCCATAACTCTCATCCCTCATCTGTTCATTCTCTCTTATTGTTTGAGCTAATGGTTCAATAGCCAATGCAAACAAGGCTGGTGACAATGGACACCCTCGTCGAGTCGAACGCGTCAATTTGAATGGTAATGAAACTTGACCATTTGTCACCACCCTGGCAATTGGGGTTGTATATAAAGCTTTAACCCAACCAATAAAAAAGGGCCAAATTTAAACTTCTCCAATACCTTAAATAAAAATTCCCATTCAACCCTGTCAAAGGCTTTTCCGCATCAAATGCAACCACCATTGGATGGTTGGGCTGCTGTCGATATGCATTGACCAAAGTAATCAATTGAAGGATATTATCTGATGCGTTTCTAAAAACTTGTTTGATCAATATGTATCAATTTAGGTAAATACTTGGCAAGTCGATTTGCTAACACGTTTGCTATAATTTTATAGTCTATATTCAATATAAAAATATGAAGACACTTTCAACGGATCTTGATCTTTTTTCGGAATTACAGTAATTAAAGCACTGGAGCAAGATTCCGGTAACTCATGCTCTTCAGTTACTTGTTGTAATACATCCTCAAACACAGAGGATAAATCTTCATAAAAAATTTTATAAAATTCACAGAAAATCCATCGTCCCCGGTGACTTTCCATTTGGCATCT
The DNA here is from genome assembly GCF_036971445.1 of Narcine bancroftii. Taxonomy (NCBI): domain Eukaryota; kingdom Metazoa; phylum Chordata; class Chondrichthyes; order Torpediniformes; family Narcinidae; genus Narcine; species Narcine bancroftii. The sequence goes on from NC_091471.1 coordinate 26,249,547, forward strand.
CCTGTATAGCTTCCTTAATCTCAAATGCTGTAAATGGAGCTTCCAAATCCACAACATCTTCCTCCTTTAATGCTGATGACGTTAATTTAGATAAATAAGATTCAATAGAACCACTATCCTGTTTTCCCTCAGAAGTATATAATTTTTGATAAAATTAATAAAACTGGTCATTAATTTCCTGAGGTTTATAGGTAACTATTGAATTATTTTTAACAGGATTAATAATCCGTGAAACCTGTTCCGTCTTTAACTGCCATGCAAGTACCTTATGTGCTTTCTCACCAAACTCGTAATAACACTGATTAGATCTATAAATTAAATGCTCAAATTGATAAGTTTGCCATGTATTATAACGTAGTTTCAGACTAGCCAAAACCACTTTTTTTAATCTTCTGTCACATCTTTCTGAAATTCCTTCTCCAATTCAGCAATTTGCTTCTCCAGTTCTAATCTCTCTGCCATATACTGTTTCTTAACTTTAGTAGTATAAGTAATAATCTGCCCTGTTAGATAAGCTGAACGACTATCTACAGAATTATCATTCTCAGTCAAGAACAAAGCAATCTGTTCTTTAATAAAGGTAACAAACTTTGGTTTTTTCAACAACATTGTGTTAAATCTCCATCTATAAGATGAATGTACCACTTCTGAACTTACACAAGAAAAAAATAATAAAGAATGGACCGATATAACCCTAGTTTTATATTCCTCCTGTAATAATCTTCCTTGTAAATGTGCCGATACTAAAAAAAATCTATTCTGGAAAATGAATCATGTCGAGACGAATAAAAAGAAAAATCCTTCTCCATAGGATGACTCTACTCCAAATATCCACCAAATTTAAGTCTTTCATCAAGACCCCAATTTGTATCGCCATCTTTGATTTCTTTATACTTTTTGGAGATCTATCTAATAAAGGATCCAGGACACAACTAAAATCACCCCCAACTAAAATATTTCCATTAGGCTGGTTTAACAACAAAAAAGCATCAGAAATAAAATGCTCATCATCTACGTTAGGTGCATAAACATTAAGCAAAGTCCAAAATTCAGCAAAGATTTTACAATTCACCCTTAAAACCCTCCCAGCATTACCTTCCATAGATTGTAATTCAAAGGGCAAATTCTTATGAATTAAAATTGCTACACCTCTAGATATAGAGTTAAGTTAAAGTTTGATTCTATTTTCATGTTTGAAGTTGATTAAAAATAACTTTTGTTTTAAAAACCACTTGTCTTGGTGAATGTCTATTGCTGTTGGATTTTGGGGTCCTTTGGGCTCGTAACATAGGGAATACTTAAAGGGTATATGAGTGAAAAGAAAAAGGTTGAGAACCACTGATCTAGAAGGTTTGAAGGTGCAGGATGTGCTGAGGAATACACATTTGGAGAGGCTGCTGCAAAGACTCAAACAAATAATTTTTTTTAAAATTTTGCCACCAATATGGAGAGTCTGGGCCTTTGTGAAAACCTCTCAAAAATACTGATCATGTTAGATTTAAAATGATAAATTAATGTTATATTGACCTGATGCAAATATTGCAAACAAATATACGTGGATTGAATTTTGTTCCTTATTACATAACTATAAATTTAATCAGTTATGCATGCCTTTTGAAAAAAAAGTGAAGGGTCAAAAATCAAAACTGCTGGAGGAACTCAGCAGGCCGAGCAGCATTTGTTGGAGGGAATGGGTTTTTGACATGTCGGATAGAAAATCTGTATTGCTCCTGATGATTTGCTTCCACCCCAATCCACAGAAGCTGCTCACTCTGCTGAGTTCCATCAGATGTTTGGGCTTTGCTCCAGAATCTGAAGTCTACAGTTTCTTGTCTCATGGCTTGAAAGATCGCATTGAGCTGGTATTGGATGAAAATGGTGGCAGATTATTACTTCAAATTTTTTGACACGTATCAAAAGTACAATAATAGAAACAGTCTTTGAATTTGGTGCTGTGTGATCTCATTCTTGTGAATCTTCTTCCAGACAGAAGTATCTTGCTGGGGGGGGGGGGGGGGGCGAGCAGGGGAGTGGGGAAGTGTATGGCTTGGGTGGACTGAGTCTTTCAAGACATTGGAAGCTTTTCCAAGGCAGAGAGTTATAGTTGGAGTTTATGGAGGAAAGGGGGGAGGGGGTGAGGGATGGTCTGAGCCAAGTCCACAACCTTCTGTAATTTATGGTCTTTGGCATTGCAATTTTCCGTTCCACATAGTGATGCACCCTGATCTGATCCTTTCTGAATCTCAAAATCACTGGTGCACCTGTCTGAAGTTGTGGAGGGATGCTGGTGAAATGACAAATTTCCTACCGCTTCTCAAGTACCGGAGTCTGTGGGACATTTTCTTGGTCATTGCATGCTCATGGGTAGACCAGGGCAAATTACTGAGATGTTTACTGTGGTGGAACATGGTAATGCAGGTGGGAGACTTCACTGGACTGCTTGGGCTGGCCCGCCTCCAACCTGGTAACTCCTCTCCATAATTCCCCAGCCTTGGATCTGGGCCAGAAGCATGTAGTTGTATCCTGGAGGTTTCAGGACATTAAAGGCTTTGGCCATGTGCTTCGTGTCTGAATGTGGTCATTGATCGAGCTACAAAATCCTGATTACTTTGCCATGGACAAGGCAATACGAGTGGAGAAGATGGAAACCAATCCCAAGGAACCAGAGGTCTCCATTAAATTCAATATGTGGCTATACTGTCTTAAAGCCTTCATGAGGCGCCATGAGATCTCTGCCGACGGCGATAAGTATGATCAGCTTTTGCATCAGTAGTCTACAGAACCTACCAGATGATTCTGGACTGTGAGAACTACGACAATGCAATGGCCCTCCTGCGACAGCAATATGGGGCCCCCATGAACTCGATACCTGCCCAGTATTTACTGAGCACCTGATGCCAGGGCACTGGGGAGCCTGTTAATAATTTTGTGAAGACCATGACAGAGCTGGGACAATCCTGTGGATGCAAGGATATAACAGCTGCAGCCTACCAAGAAGAACTCATCTGTGACAGATTGGTGGCCGGTTTTCATTCCAACCACATCTGTGAGTGACTCCTGGATATGGGCAACTGAACCCTGGTTCAATTGTTAGAAACTGCCCAAACGAATGCAGAGACCTACTCAAAAACCACATGGCCACCAGATGGTGTGCACTTGCACCACCATCTTGGGTCTCAGGGTCCCTGACTGTCATTGCAGCCGCTGAGCACACGAAGTACAATTACTGAGGCAAAACGTAGCACCCGAGAAAATATTGCCCAGCCCGTAGCACAACCTGTTCGAACTGCTGGAGGAAAGGAATTACGCTAAGAAATGCCGCTCTAAAACCCCTTCCAGCAGCACCATGTGCAGACCACAACCCACATCACCATTTTAGCTTGATCCTCTTGCGGTATCACTTCCGGTAGCAGAGAACCGAACGGCAGGAATGGGTGACTAACGACACGGGATGATGTTATGTCCAGCTTCCCTTCTGGACTCCTCCATATGTGATCCATAGGGGCGGCCTCCTTCGAGATCCCCAGGATGACCATCTTAGAGGCAGCCATCCCAACTTTACAGCAGCAATGAGATGACACTGACCACCATCGTGCTGGATCAGAATAGGCCACACCAATGGGCACTATTGATGATTGACATTGAGGTAAATGGCAACACCGCGGGATGTTTGTTCAACATGGGGAATATGGAGAGCTTTATACACCTGGCCACAGTTTAGTGCTGCACCCTGCCAGTATCCCCTGCCAAGTGCAAGGTAGCATTTATGGCTAAGTCCCACTCCACAAAAATCCGTGGGTGCTGCACCGTGACCCTTACCATTAGGGGCACTAAGTATAAAAACTTCAAGCTGCTAGTAATGCCCCATCTCTGCATGCCAGTCATACTGGGGCAAAATTTCCAGTCAGTTTAAGTGTGCTGATGCAATTTGACAGGCCCCACATCCCAGTCACAGTCAGAAATAACCAATTTCTGGAAGGCCCACCCCCCTTCCAAAAGTGGCCAATCACACACTGGAATGCCATCGAGGGAAACTGACCTGTGGGGTGGCCACCCTCTGGATCCCTCCACCCCTCCTGTTCCAGAACCTCACTCCCGGTTGCAAACCTGTTGCCAGGAAATGCAGGCGATACAGCCCCATGGACAGGGAGTTCATAAAAGCCAAAATGGGGTGGCTACTAGAGGAGGGTTTCATAGAACCCAGTAACAGCCCCTGGAGGGCACAGGTGATGGTAGTTAAGAGTGGGGAGAAGCCAGACCATCAATAGGTTCACTTTATTGGACACAAATCCCCTCCCTGCATAGCTGACATGATGAACGAGATCGCCCACCATAGATCTCATCAGTGTACCATCAGATCCCGATCCGCCCTGAGGATCGTCCCTACACGGCATTCGAGGCCAACGGGCGCCTCTATCACTTTCTGCAGGTCCTATTCAACCTCACAAATGGAATGTCAGTGTTCTAAAGGGAAATGAACCGCATGATGGATGACAATAAATTAAAAGTCACTTATCCCTATTTGGAATAATGTCACCATCTACTGCTGTACATGGTGAACATGTATACTCTGGTTTCTCTTCAGATCGTATAAATCTTTCGCCTTTTACATGATGAACATGATGAGAACCTGCAAACGTTTCTGGATACCACAAAAACCCTGAACTTAACTCAATCAGAAGATGTGTGTGTTCAGTACCACGCAGTGGGCAATACCAGTATGTGGTGGAGCATGGTGTCATTGCCCCTGACCCTGAGCACATTCGCCCCCTGCTGGCACTCCCACTGGCTCGGAACCCAAGGTGTTAAAAAGGTGCTGGGGTTCTTCTCATACTATGTCTAGTGGATCCACAACTACGCGGACGAAGCCCGCCTCCTGGTAAAAAAAAACCTTTCCTCTGTCAGTGGAGGCCTGCGAGGCATTCGAGGGCATTAAAAGGGGGATTGCCAAGGAGGCCTGTTATGAGTCCAGAGGACACATAAACCCAGCAGCAATAGAGTCTCCAAGACAAATGGTTACTTAAAACAAAATTTGTTTTTAATTATCTTTAAACATGAAAACAGAATCACATTTTAACTCATCACTTTTGTCTTAACTAACTTAACTTAACCTCCTAATTCTAAGCGCACGTGTATGTAATGTGTTTGTACATTTTGAAAAGTTCTTTGATTCACAGTCCAATTTTATTTCTCATTCCTCCAAGTTCAATGGTTGCAGGCAATTCTTATACTGTGGACAGAATTTAACATTTATAAAGTTCACCAGGCTTTGGTGCTTGAAAGGTAAATGCCCTCAGTTTTCAGAGAGATTTGTTGTTCCTTTTTAATCAGCCTCTTCAATGTCTTGTCGAAGAAATTTGCCCCTCAGGGTTCTCCAGACGATAACCTCTTTCTTTCAGGTCACCACAGAGTGCCTTTTTGTTTCTCCTATTCCAAGTGAAACATTAGACAGCCAGTCCTCTCCTCTTGCCTGAACCACAAGGGCTTTGACCAGGCTGAATCAAGCACTTACAACCCATCTTCCACATGGGGTTTTCCACAAGCTTGCCAGCTTGTCCTGTTCCAGTCTCAGATGCTGTTGCTGACTGTAACACTGTAGAAGTGATCTCTGTCTCTCTCTCTCTCACACACACACACACAGAAAGCCTGTTTGACTCTCTCTGCTTGCAAAACCACATGACCCTCCAGTATTTCAAATAAGACCTGTTTTAAAGTGTTTGTATGTGACCTACTCTAACAAACCTTGCCCCAATTTATCTCCCAAAAACATATCTATATACTCTGTCACAGGCCATGCAGGTCATTGATGAATCTATCTCTTTTCAAGTCGAGAGCAATGCTTCTGACTTCACCCTGGCCACCACATTGAACCAAGCAGGCAAGCCCATAGCATTCTTTTCCCAAACCCTCTCCAGGGACCCAAACTCAGGCACTCAGCCATTGAGAAGGAGGCACAGGCTATAGTAGAGGCTGTGCACCACTGGAGGCACTATTTAGCTGGCAGACTCTTCACTCTGCTGATGGATTAGAGAGTCATTACTTTTATGTTTAACAATAAACAGTGGGGAAAAATCAAAAATGACAAGATCATGAGGTAGAGAATTGAGCTATCCAGCTTCAATTACAATATCTTGTATCAGTCAGAGAACCTCAACAAGCTACCTGATGCTCTGTCCAAGGGAACCTTTGCTACGGCACAAGTAGATCACCTCTAAGCCCTCCACGATAGCCTCTGCCACCCCAGGGTCACCAGGATCTACCACTTCGTGAGCACCCACAACCTCCCCTATTCAGTGGATGAGATCAAGGAGCTGACCCGTAACTGCTCGGTCTACGCGGAGTAAAAGCCGCACTTCTACCGCCCTGAGAGAGCTCATCTGATCAAGGCCACTTGCCCCTTTGAATGTCTCAGTATGGACTTCAAGGACCCCTTTCCATCTATCAATCCGAACATGCACTTCCTGAATATCGTGGCCGAGTACTCATGCTTCCCACTTGCAATCCCCTGCCCAGATATGACCACACCCACGGTCAATAAAGCCGTCCGCATCCTCTTCACCTTGTTCAAATACCCCAGTTACATTCAGTGACCAGGAGTCCTCATTCATGAGTGAGGAGTTGCATCAGTACTAATGTCCATGGGGTTAGCCACAAGCAGAACTCATGTGGGAATTGGGCAAGTGAAAAGGGAGAATGGAACTATCTGGAGAGCAATCTTCTTGCCCTTAAGTCAAAAGGAATGTCCGTCTGGCAAGAGGTCCTCCTGGAAGCATTGCACGCCACCAGGTCCCTTCTCTGTACAGCCATGAATGCCACCTGACATGAGAAACTGTTCTCCATCCCTAGGACGTCGGTGTTGGGAACCACACTGCCGGTCTGGCTGACAACCCCTGGGCCGTTGCTTCTCCGCAGACACAATAGGACCCACAAGGCAGACCCACTGGTTGAGCAGGTGCACCTCTTGCATGCTAACCCCAAGTATGCCCAGACGGATGGGAAGACACAATGTCCATATGTCTATCCAGAACCTGGCTTGAGCAGGGGTCCTGACATGGGAGGTGCACCTAGAAGCCCTCTTCAGCAACTAGCTGGCCCCAAGTATCATCCAGGTAAATGATCTCTTATAACCACCACAATCATCACCACGACCACTCAGGCCCCAGCCCCCAAAACCCCTACAACTCCCAGTGGAACAACTAACATTCCCACCCCAATGGAACCAGTTCACACTGCCACAGCTCAGCTCCCAGACACTCAGCCTGCCAGATGGGTCGCTGCACCGCAGGAGCCAATGACGACACCACCAGTGCTGTAGTGATCACAGCGGAAGTTAAAGCCACTAGACTAGCTGAATCTATGAACTGGTATAGCCTGCATGACCAGAGATAATGACAATGGACAGTGGGCCACTTCACCCTGCAGGACTTTATCCAGAAAAGGGGTGAATGTGATGGAACACGGTAATCCAGGTGGGGGACCTCACTGGACTGCTCAGGCTGGCCCGTCTCCAATGTGGTAACTCCTCCCTATAGTTCACCAATAAAGGCTGAGCACCCTAGTCTCAGGCCAGAAGCATGTAGTTGTGTGCTGGAGGTTTCAGGACATTAAAGCTTTTGGCTATGTGCTTCGTATCTGCATGTGGTCATTGATCGAGCTACATTTACTCCGAGAAACTTAAAGCTACTATCACCACTTCAGCACCTTTGATGTGGACCAGAAAGTAAGCTCCATCCCTCATCCAGATGTCTTTGACTAGCTCCTTTGGCTTGCTGACATGTTATACATCCTGAAAATTATTCAGCTGGGAGCAGAAAGCAGGAAAGTGTTACATAATGGAAGGCATCATGGTATATATTGCACATTTAAATTTGAAGAGACGGGCATATTTATACTTTTACTAATAGTCAAGAATTGAAAAAATATAAATGGATTTTCCCTGAGCAGACGAATTTTAAAAATCCTTTTCCTTCTAGCTCATCTCCAAAGAGAGAAACCCCACCATTTTGTTTGGGCACCTGCCTACATTTTGTTCATAAAAACAAACAGAAAGGCTGGAGGAACTCAGCCAGTTTTGCAGCATCCATAGGAGGTAAAGTTATATGACCCACATTTCGGGCCTGAGCCCTTCTTCAAGGACCTCCTCTGGATGCTGCAAGACTGGCTGAGTTCCTCCAGCATTTCTGTGTGGTTCTCCACAATCACAGCATCTGCAGACTTTCATGTTTCACTATACCTTGTTGAAGGGCTCAAGCTTGAAACATTGGTTATGTGTTTTATTTTTGCTATATAAAGTATGTTGCTGAGTTTCTCCAGCTTTGTGCATTACTTCAATCACGATGTCTGCAGACTTTCATGTTTTACTCAAGGCCACTCTAACACAGGTGGGTCATGTGACTTTCCTTTCAAAAACCTCATGTGTTGCACCTAACTCTTTCTGCCACTTCGTGATATTACATATAGGGACACGAGTTACCACAAAGAAGCCGAGACTTGACCATACTAATACTCCATTATTCACCCCCCCCCCCCCCACTTCCCAGCACGTTCATGTACAGTTCTTTCAAGTGAAGCAACACTTGCGTATCCGCGGGAGTCATTTACTGCATCCAATGTTCCTGTCATGGCCTTCTCTACATCGGAGAGACTGGTTGTAGACTGGGAGATCGCTTCACTTACACCTTTCACTCTGCCTGCATCAGTGATAGGGATCTCCCAGTAGCCAACCATTTCAATTCCACGCCCCTCTCCGTGCTGGCACATCGTTCTGTGGTCTCATGTACTGTGCCACCAAAACTACCCATAGATTGGAGGGGCAACAGCTAATTTTCTGTCTGGGCACACTCCAAACCAGATGACATTAGCAGCAACTTCTGATTTCTGCTAGCCTACTCCCCATTCTCCTTCTTTTCCCTTGCCCACCAGCTCTGCAACCACTACATTCTCTAGTCACAGAACAATACCCAACAGAACCTCCTGCTCGGGGCTGGGGCTGGGTGCCCCCCACCTCCTGCTCGGGGCTGGGGCTGGGTGCCCCCCACCTCCTGCTCGGGGCTGGGGCTGGGTGCCCCCCACCTCCTGCTCGGGGCTGGGGCTGGGTGCCCCCCACCTCCTGCTCGGGGCTGGGGCTGGGTGCCCCCCACCTCCTGCTCGGGGCTGGGGCTGGGTCCCCCCCACCTCCTGCTCGGGGCTGGGGCTGGGTCCCCCCCACCTCCTGCTCGGGGCTGGGGCTGGGTCCCCCCCACCTCCTGCTCGGGGCTGGGGCTGGGTCCCCCCCACCTCCTGCTCGGGGCTGGGGCTGGGTCCCCCCCACCTCCTGCTCGGGGCTGGGGCTGGGTCCCCCCCACCTCCTGCTCGGGGCTGGGGCTGGGTCCCCCCCACCTCCTGCTCGGGGCTGGGGCTGGGGCTGGGTCCCCCCCACCTCCTGCTCGGGGCTGGGGCTGGGGCTGGGTCCCCCCCACCTCCTGCTCGGGGCTGGGGCTGGGGCTGGGTCCCCCCCACCTCCTGCTCGGGGCTGGGGCTGGGGCTGGGTCCCCCCCACCTCCTGCTCGGGGCTGGGGCTGGGGCTGGGTCCCCCCCACCTCCTGCTCGGGGCTGGGGCTGGGGCTGGGTCCCCCCCACCTCCTGCTCGGGGCTGGGGCTGGGTCCCCCCCACCTCCTGCTCGGGGCTGGGGCTGGGTCCCCCCCACCTCCTGCTCGGGGCTGGGGCTGGGTCCCCCCCACCTCCTGCTCGGGGCTGGGGCTGGGTCCCCCCCACCTCCTGCTCGGGGCTGGGGCTGGGTCCCCCCCACCTCCTGCTCGGGGCTGGGGCTGGGTCCCCCCCACCTCCTGCTCGGGGCTGGGGCTGGGTCCCCCCCACCTCCTGCTCGGGGCTGGGGCTGGGTCCCCCCCACCTCCTGCTCGGGGCTGGGGCTGGGTCCCCCCCACCTCCTGCTCGGGGCTGGGGCTGGGTCCCCCCCACCTCCTGCTCGGGGCTGGGGCTGGGTCCCCCCCACCTCCTGCTCGGGGCTGGGGCTGGGTCCCCCCCCACCTCCTGCTCGGGGCTGGGGCTGGGTCCCCCCCACCTCCTGCTCGGGGCTGGGGCTGGGTCCCCCCCACCTCCTGCTCGGGGCTGGGGCTGGGTCCCCCCCACCTCCTGCTCGGGGCTGGGGCTGGGTCCCCCCCACCTCCTGCTCGGGGCTGGGGCTGGGTCCCCCCCACCTCCTGCTCGGGGCTGGGGCTGGGTCCCCCCCACCTCCTGCTCGGGGCTGGGGCTGGGTCCCCCCCACCTCCTGCTCGGGGCTGGGCTGGGTCCCCCCCACCTCCTGCTCGGGGCTGGGGCTGGGTCCCCCCCACCTCCTGCTCGGGGCTGGGGCTGGGTCCCCCCCACCTCCTGCTCGGGGCTGGGGCTGGGTCCCCCCCACCTCCTGCTCGGGGCTGGGGCTGGGTCCCCCCCACCTCCTGCTCGGGGCTGGGGCTGGGTCCCCCCCACCTCCTGCTCGGGGCTGGGGCTGGGTCCCCCCCACCTCCTGCTCGGGGCTGGGGCTGGGTCCCCCCCACCTCCTGCTCGGGGCTGGGGCTGGGTCCCCCCCACCTCCTGCTCGGGGCTGGGGCTGGGTCCCCCCCACCTCCTGCTCGGGGCTGGGTCCCCCCCACCTCCTGCTCGGGGCTGGGTCCCCCCCACCTCCTGCTCGGGGCTGGGTCCCCCCCACCTCCTGCTCGGGGCTGGGTCCCCCCCACCTCCTGCTCGGGGCTGGGTCCCCCCCCACCTCCTGCTCGGGGCTGGGTCCCCCCCACCTCCTGCTCGGGGCTGGGTCCCCCCCACCTCCTGCTCGGGGCTGGGTCCCCCCCACCTCCTGCTCGGGGCTGGGTCCCCCCCACCTCCTGCTCGGGGCTGGGTCCCCCCCACCTCCTGCTCGGGGCTGGGTCCCCCCCACCTCCTGCTCGGGGCTGGGTCCCCCCCACCTCCTGCTCGGGGCTGGGTCCCCCCCACCTCCTGCTCGGGGCTGGGTCCCCCCCACCTCCTGCTCGGGGCTGGGTCCCCCCCACCTCCTGCTCGGGGCTGGGTCCCCCCCACCTCCTGCTCGGGGCTGGGTCCCCCCCACCTCCTGCTCGGGGCTGGGTCCCCCCCACCTCCTGCTCGGGGCTGGGTCCCCCCCACCTCCTGCTCGGGGCTGGGTCCCCCCCACCTCCTGCTCGGGGCTGGGTCCCCCCCACCTCCTGCTCGGGGCTGGGTCCCCCCCACCTCCTGCTCGGGGCTGGGTCCCCCCCACCTCCTGCTCGGGGCTGGGTCCCCCCCACCTCCTGCTCGGGGCTGGGTCCCCCCCACCTCCTGCTCGGGGCTGGGTCCCCCCCACCTCCTGCTCGGGGCTGGGTCCCCCCCACCTCCTGCTCGGGGCTGGGTCCCCCCCCACCTCCTGCTCGGGGCTGGGTCCCCCCCCACCTCCTGCTCGGGGCTGGGTCCCCCCCACCTCCTGCTCGGGGCTGGCCCCCCCCCACCTCCTGCTCGGGGCTGGCTCCCCCCCACCTCCTGCTCGGGGCTGGCCCCCCCCCACCTCCTGCTCGGGGCTGGCTCCCCCCCACCTCCTGCTCGGGGCTGGCTCCCCCCCACCTCCTGCTCGGGGCTGGCTCCCCCCCACCTCCTGCTCGGGGCTGGCTCCCCCCCACCTCCTGCTCGGGGCTGGCTCCCCCCCACCTCCTGCTCGGGGCTGGCTCCCCCCCACCTCCTGCTCAGGGCTGGCTCCCCCCCACCTCCTGCTCGGGGCTGGCTCCCCCCCACCTCCTGCTCGGGGCTGGCTCCCCCCCACCTCCTGCTCGGGGCTGGCTCCCCCCCACCTCCTGCTCGGGGCTGGCTCCCCCCCACCTCCTGCTCGGGGCTGGCTCCCCCCCACCTCCTGCTCGGGGCTGGCTCCCCCCCACCTCCTGCTCGGGGCTGGCTCCCCCCCACCTCCTGCTCGGGGCTGGCTCCCCCCCACCTCCTGCTCGGGGCTGGGTCCCCCCCACCTCCTGCTCGGGGCTGGGTCCCCCCCACCTCCTGCTCGGGGCTGGGTCCCCCCACCTCCTGCTCGGGGCTGGGTCCCCCCCACCTCCTGCTCGGGGCTGGGTCCCCCCCACCTCCTGCTCGGGGCTGGGTCCCCCCCACCTCCTGCTCAGGGCTGGGTCCCCCCCACCTCCTGCTCAGGGCTGGGCACCCTCCCCCCAATCATATCCACCTTCTACCTCCTGCCGTAGGGCCATGCTCCTGCGCCCCACCATTTTTTTCGGGGCGACTTTTGCTCAAGCCCGAAACGTCGCTGATGTGGAGGACACCGCCGTCCGTCATCACCCACCCTGGTCAGCCAACCAGCGTCGTGCTGCTGCGCAAGCGCTTCATGCTCCGTCGTCAGCCGCTCCTTGCGGAACGAGAGGCCTCTTGGCTCCTGCGCAGGCGCGTTGTTGGCTACCCTAACCCCTCCCATTCCCCAGTCTGGAAGACTAGTTTTCCGCGTTTTTCTTTTAAACTGCGGGATTTTTTTCTCCATTCACCTGGATCATCACCAAAAGTTCGCGTCCCCATCGTCAATGCTGAGCGACCAGAGTCACCGGGCGGTCGAGCTGGGGCGCAGCCGCAGTCGCGTGCATGCGCGTTAGACGCATGCGCCGTGGAGTCGCTGCTCCCCTGGCACCATGGAGATGAGCGACCCTATCCCGCAGCTAGTGGAGAGTTTTAGACAGCAAAAAGCCGACTGTTCCTGGAATAGTCTGGCAGGGGGTGACAGTAGTAATAACAGGGAGATTAATAGATCCGTGCAAACGAATGGAGAAGGTGAGTTCAGCTCCAACAGCCAGCACAACCACCAAACCAGAAAATAAAATGATGCGAACTGCAAGGAGAAAGCGGCGAGGCTGCGGCCTAGTGGCATTTCTTCCCCTGGGGCGGGCCGAGTTGGACGAGATGGTGCGTGGGGTCCCAGTGCTTGAACCGTGGGTTGGGGCCTCGTCCTCCGCCAACCCCCTCCCCACCCCCAACCACGTCGCCGTGCATTTTTACCTGTTGCCGTCCTCAGGAAGACGGGTTTGGATTCTACCCCCAAATTAAAACCTACCGTGCCACTAGGGCCTGGATTAGATCCAGGAGTTTTAAATCTTATTTTCGTTTTCACTTTAGGGCATTTAAAAAAAACGCCAAGGGATTTGGATCCCTCCCCCTCCCCCCCCCTCCCTCCCCCCTCCCCTCCCCCCCCTCCCTCCCCCCTCCCCCCCTCCCTCCCCCCCCTCCCTCCCCCCTCCCCCCCCTCCCCCCCCTCCTCCTCCCCCCCTCCCTCCCCTCCTCCTCCCCTCCTACCTCCCCCCCTCCTCCCCCCCTCCTCCTCCCCCCCTCCTCCTCCCCCCCCTCCTCCTCCCCCCCCCTCCCCCCCTCCCTCCCCCCCTCCCTCCCTCCCTCCCTCCCTCCCTCCCCCCCCTCCCTCCCCCCCTCCCTCCCCCCCCTCCCTCCCCCCCCTCCCTCCCCCCCTCCTCCCTCCCCCCTCCTCCCTCCCCCCCTCCTCCCCCTCCCTCCCCCCCCCTCCCTCCCCCCCCTCCCTCCCTTCCCCCCCCTCTCCCTTCCCCCCCCTCCCTCCCTTCCCCCCCTCCCTCCCTTCCCCCCTCCCTCCCTTCCCCCCCCTCCCTCCCTTCCCCCCCCCTCCCTCCCTTCCCCCCCCCTCCCTCCCTTCCCCCCCCTCCCTTTCCCCCCCCCTCCCTTCCTTCCCCCCCCCTCCCTCCCTTCCCCCCCCCTCCCTCCCTTCCCCCCCCTCCCTCCCTTCCCCCCCCTCCCTCCCTTCCCCCCCTCCCTTCCCCCCCCTCCCTTCCCCCCCCCTCCCCCTTCCCCCCCCCCCTCCCTTCCTCCCCCCCCCTCCCTTCCTTCCCCGCCCCTCCCTTCCTTCCCCCCCCCTCCTCCCCCTCCCCTCCCCCCCTCCCTCCCCCCTCCCCCCCCTCCCTCCCCCCCCTCCCTCCCCCTCCCCCTCCCCCCCTCCCCTCCCCCTCCTCCCCCTCCTCCCCATCCTCCTCCCCTGCCTACCTCCCTCCCCTCCTCCTCCCCTCCTCCCCCCCCCTCCCTCCCCCCCTCCTCCTCCCCCCCCCTCCTCCTCCCCCCCCCTCCTCCTCCCCCCCCTCCTCCTCCCCCCCCTCCTCCTCCCCCCCTCCTCCTCCCCCCCCCTCCCCCCCTCCCTCCCTCCCCCCCTCCCTCCCTCCCCCCCTCCCTCCCCCCCCTCCCTCCCCCCCCTCCCTCCCCCCCCTCCCTCCCCCCCTCCTCCCTCCCCCCCTCCTCCCCCTCCTCCCCCCCCCTCCCTCCCTTCCCCTCCCTCCCCCCCCCTCCCTCCCTTCCCCCCCCCTCTCCCTTCCCCCCCTCCCTCCCTTCCCCCCCCTCCCTCCCTTCCCCCCCCCTCCCTCCCTTCCCCCCCCTCCCTCCCTTCCCCCCCCTCCCTCCCTTCCCCCCCCCTCCCTCCTTCCCCCCCCTCCCTCCCTTCCCCCCCCCTCCCTCCCTTCCCCCCCCCTCCCTCCCTTCCCCCCCCCCCCCGCCAAGTTGTGAAAACCGGCCATTTTTATTTAAACATTTCAAATGATTTTAGAGTGGTGCAATTTATTCTTTTTGGGGTTAAAATGCATTTTCAAAATATGCTCCTCTAATTAATCAATTTAACCCCCCCCCCGTGGTAATGCTTAAAAATAGGATTGAACTTTTTTAAAAAAAAATCGTCCTTGTAGAAAGAGTTGCAGTGTTTTGGCCACCTTTATGGGACAATAAAAAGATAATTTTCAGGATTGAAGTCAATTTGTCGTGAAACGTAGCGATTTATCAGCATAGCTTGTTGGTGTACTATAAATGCAAATGAACAAACAGTTCTACATTGATCAAAATCAGCATTTGTAATATTTCAAACGATGCTTGTCAACTTTCATCAATGTATTTTTAAATATTTTACATACTGTAGGGCATAAATTATTTTGGCAGTAGGTGTAAATTTGAAGGGAACAGGCAGTGTTCCAAATTATTTCATTTAAATTCATTGTAAGGCCGGTACAGTGTATATTTTTAACCTGTGGCCATCACCTCACAGTAATTTGCACTTTCATGAGGGGATTGCATTTTGCGTTGAAATTATTCGATGAAATAGTTACAAATTTGTTCATGTATTCATTCTGCTATTTTAAATTGGTCTTTTCCCATATAAAATACATTTTCACTCGTTAAACATTTCAAATTAAGACATGAACATATTTGTTGCTATTATTATTCGCATTGTTTCAACTCCAATAAAGTTAGCCAAACCATTTATATGCTTCAATGAAAGTGTCATGGCCATCAGGTAGAACGAATTCCACTGATGAAACTGCTGCATAAACATCTATGCTAAAGCTCTGTAATAATGTTATCTTGATTTAATGTACTTTAACATAGATAATTGATACTTTATAGTGTTAGTAAAAGTATGTTAGTAATGACTGCCCAGAAAATAGCACATTTTAATTTTACCTGTTCATTCAGGGAATTATAGACAAATTGTAATTAAAAAAGAGTTGCTGTAAAAATCATTTTGTTAACGTTTTGACTTTGATGTCAGAATGGGAAAGCTACAGGTGTGAAAAATCGATTGCTTGAAGAAATTTACAATTTAGTGATTAAGTATCTCAGTTAATAAATGAACATAGAAAACTCATGGGCACAGCCAACTGGTGCCTTTTATTGGCAATCAAAAATTACACGCTCAATGGTTGCATTTCCTCATTCTATAACCAGTAATTTGAGCAGAATTAAAAGATTCTCTTTTTTCATTAGAATTTGAACATTTAATTTAAAAACTGAAATAGAATTATTATAACTGGAATGAATTTTGTCATATTTTTATGATTAATTTGTAGAAATATCGGCTTTCCAGCTTTCATAAAATATTTTGTGGAAACAATTTGAAAGACATCACAAAAATACCATGGATGCTGGAAACCTAAATGAAACCAAATGCCAGAAATGCCCAACTGGTCAAGCAGTAACTGAGAAAGAGTTAATATTTCAGATCAAAGATTTTTCTTCCAAATTGATGAAATAAGTTAAAATATTAACTGGATTGTTCTCTCCATAGCTCAGTGGTTCTCGATCTTTTTCTTCCCACTCACATACCACTTTAAGCCATTCCTATGCCATCAGTGCTCTATGATTAGTAAGGGATTGCTTAAGGTGGTAGTGGATGGAAGGGATGGTTGAGAATCACTGCTCTAGACACAATTGTGACTGAAATACTTTTCTAGAGAAAAATTTGTCGTTGGCCCATTTCCTTTGGAGTTATGAAACCGTGCACATTACAAGTCAATTAGGTATGCTTAAAACAGTGGTTTTCAAACTTTACTTTCCACTCACATACCACCTTAAGCAATCCCTTACTAATCACAGAGCACCAATGACATAGGGAATACGACTTAAGTGGTATGTGAGTCGAAAGAAAAAGATTGAGAACCACTGCACTCTCTGACATATGGCCTAATGTTTTCTGGTATTTTCAACCAATATTTTAAATAGAGCACCTTTATAGTTAAACAGCCTGTATCTCTTCTGAAGTGTTCTGCACAAAGTGGTTTTGAGATTGTGTGTAACATTTTTCATTGTGGATATGAAGTTCCAGTTTAAGAGGATTTTCAATACTATCAGTAAGGTTATCTTGTTGTTATTCTACGGTATTTGCACACACAACAAAAAATACAACTCTGTACTTGTGCAGTAACCAGAAAATGAAAAGAATGATGCCGTGAGACAGCAAAAAAAATTGTATGACTGAGGTGAAATGATGAAAGCATATAGTATGTCCAGTCTATATCCTAATGGCATGCTACCGAACTTATGATCTAGTAGGATGGCCGTATCCAAAGAAAACTACTATCGTTCAAACCATGAAGGGTTTAAAATTTGAATAGTTAAATCAGAACTACAAGTAAACTGGTATCAGCAAAAGTGAAATTGTTAGATTGTCTTTCAACTCCCAAGAAGATTTTTTTTGAATATTTTATTAAAAATTTTTTTCCATACATGCGTTCAAATATATTTCAAAATACAGATGTAATAATATATTGAGTATCAAATACATGATGATAATGCCCCAACAACCCCCCTCCCCCATAGTCCCAAGAAAAGATAAAGGAAAGAAAGTACATAGTTAAATGTTAGAACCGAAGGAAAGAAAGGAAGAAAGAAAAGAATAAAAATGAGAATGGACTGCTGAAAGTGTTAAATCCCATCTGGTCTCGAATTCATATCTATTCCATCGTTATTGGGCTTCCACGCAGTTACGAAAGTTATGAGGTTATGAAGAACATTTAGAAATTTAAAAAATTAAAAATTTAATCCTATTTTTTGTAGATACAAATTTATAAACATATATAATTTTTTTCTTTAAATTATACGTGATTTTCTCAAGGGGTATACAACTCTGCATTTCCCCACTCCATTGTTCCAAACTTGGGTGTGAATCAGATATCCAAGCATCTGCAATACAGTTTCTGGCCACTGCTAATGCAATTTTAACAAATTCTATATTTAGTATTTAGTTAATTTCAATTTCGGTCTTATCCCTATAATGTTACCTAATAAAAACAATTCTGGATTTTGTGGAAATTGGACTCCTGTAATTTGTTCTAAAAAATTTCCTAATTCCAGCCAGAAGGGTCTTACTTTATGACAAGACCATGTTGAATGTAATAAAAGTTCCTACCTCTTCACCACATCTTAAAAAAAAAAGTGATCTGATAAATAGGATTTTGATTTATTTAATTTTTGTGGTGTGAGGTATAACTGATATAAAAAATTATATTGTACTAGTCTATATCTTACATTTATTGTATTAGTCATATAGTCTTGACATCAGCCCAATTCTTCTAGTCTATTATCACATTTAAGTCTGACTCCCATCTTTGTCTAGATTTCCCATCCAGGTTATTAATATCTTTTTGGAAAGGATAACATTGGATAACAATTTTTTTTTCAAAAGGTTTACTTCCTTAAAAAAAGAATTGGATTTATGATAGACAACTTCAAGCTGAACACAAAGTTAATTTCAGATTTGCTCTATCACGTAGGAAGTTGGAGAATTTTATTGAATTTAACATGGATAATCTCATGCTGAGCCATGCTTTCAGGTTTAGCACAACAAATGTGAGGAGCTCAGGGTTTGTCTTGGTCATCAATTTTACAACCAAAGTAGAGCTCATAGTCTTTCATAAGTTTTCACTCATACATGCAGTTTGTGCTGCATCTTTGAGCCTTAAGCGTATTCTCACACAAATGTAACAATGTATCGCAGCTGTTGCGACATTGAAGAGACATTTTTGCTTTATTGACTCTTCCTGAAGACAAATGCTATTGTTAAATACACTCACTTCTATTGGCTGAAGAACAATCTCTAGCAATACAGCGCCTGTATATGTGAGCTGCTTTCATAGCCTATCTGCATCTATCCTGAATAAGCCTAAGAAAATATTTGTATAGCATCTGCACTGAGTGCATGCCCAGGCATGCTTGGACTAACCAAAACACCTTGCTTTGTGGGCAATATACCAGTAAATTTAAAATACGACAGGAAAACACAAAAAAATCTTTTTAAAAAATGGTACATGATAGGAAAATGTTCAGGTGAATTTTGTGACTAGCAGTCCAAAATCCATAAAATACACCCAAAAGTGTTCAGAAGGAAATCGTTGTTGTCCAGTGTAATTACTATCTAAGCATGATCTGCTTTAAATATGATTCCTGTCCAACACCAGAATAGTTTAAGAAAGCTAAATGAGACATGGGCAGTGAAAATTCCCTACACCCTAAAGCAGTGGTTCTCAACCAGTAGGCCATCACCCAATGATTGTTTCTTAGTCCCATAGCATGTGGGACTTCAAAAATGTTCAATAAAATACTTTAAATTAGATAAAGATGTTTCTTACAGAGCTGCCCTTGACTTGAAAATATTGCTCAGTCATCGCCATTAATGGGCCAGAAGCCAGATGGGCCTTAGACTGAAAAAACTTGAGAACCATTGAGATAGATTTAAGAAAAAAAGACAGCAGGAACTGGATGGAACATTTTCTTTATATCTTGCTGGATAGGTCATCTTATAAATGTGAATTAGGGTAGGAATATGCCTTTGGACCACTGGCATTTTCTGTTGTGACAAGATTGCCACTGATTGGATTGTAACCTTAATTGCATTTCCACTGACTCGCAATAATAACCTCTCTCCCACTCCCCCACCCTTGACCATTAAGAGTCTGCCTCTAACTTAAAAATATTCAAATTCATTGCTTTCACTAATCTTTAAGGAAAAGTTCCAAAACGTACTTCATCAGTCTTAAATGGGTGACCCTGTATTTTTAAACAATGATCCCCAATTCTAAATTCTCCCAAGGTGGAACCACCTCCACATCCACCCTGCCAAGACCTGTATTTTAATCAAGTGGCCCACTCTTCCTCTTCATGTTCTAATAGATACAAGTCTATCATGTCCTAATAGATACAAGTCTATCATGTCCATCCTTTCCTTAACAGTTCACCCATTCCAACTATTTCAATTAAAACTTCTGAACTGCTTCCAATCTATTTATACCTCCCTTAAATAGATTCTGTCCACTGTTATCCGGATATGATCTCCCCAATGTACTATCTTCCTGAAAAGTAAACTCTGTTTTTGAATTCAACTGCTGTGGAGAAAAACAATAACATTTTGTTATAAAAGTAAAAACACAATGTTGGAGAAACTCAACAGGTACTTTATGTAGCAAAGATCAAGATACATAAGCAACATTTTGGGCTTGAGCCCTTCATCCAGGTCTATACCAGTGTTATGTTTTTACTTCAATCATGTCTGGAGACTTTCATATTTTACTACAGTAACCTTTAATTGCTACCTTTACTTGCATGCTAGCTTTTGGAAAATTATGCACTAGGGAACCTACATCTCCATTATATTGAATTTTTTTTCTGGCCAACAAGATATTTTCATACTACCATAGTATTAGCTCTTAAAAATAGGTTGAGCTGTCTTGAAATTTGTTGATGGATAGTTAATTGGCTTAATAATAAATATTGAAGGAGAACTATTGGCCTAGAACAGGGATGGGCAACCTTTTAATTTTTAATTTTGACATACAGCACGGTAACAGGCCATTTCAGTCCACAAGTCCGTCCTGCCCCAATGAACCTACATCCCCGGTACATACTCATGGGCCAAAATGGCCTGTCACTATGCTGTATGTCTAAATTAAAAATTAAAATGTTGCCCACCCCGGCCTAGAATCTTAGATCAGTTAAGGAATGAAACTTCCTGAAAAAATAGTAGCGATCCTTGTGTATTCTTAGAGCTGCTTAATAGTTTTGAAAGACTGAATTCAAGTTTGTTTTTAATTGGCTGAATTTATATTCCTTGCCTTTTTTAATGGATTTGATCTTGTATATATAGATTATTTGGCTAGCCTTTTAACTGCTACTAATTATATATCTGATGTGCTACTGTATTGACCCATGACTGTAGAATATAAAATAGAAGAGTTTGCACCCTTTATCTGATCTCAAAAGCTAAGCAGGCTTAGCCTGGCCAGTACTTAGAGGGGAGACTGCCCAGGAGCACCAGGTGCAGTAGGTTTCTGCAAGAGACAGCGGACAAAGTGGTGACTCTCTGTCTGCCTTATGGTAGACTAGTGATTCCCAAAGTGGGCGCTGCTGACCCTGTAGGTGGTGGAAAGATCCAAGGGGGCAGTGAGGGAAATGGGGGTGTTCTAAACCTTCATTCTTGTTATTATTCAGTCTACTGCAAAGTTTAATGAAGAAGTCAGTGCAGTAATTTTCTAGCCAGACCCGGGATGGCAGTAGTAAGCAAAATAAACTGCAGCAGGCATTCTCCCGAGAACTGTTCTTGGTGGCCGCCATGTTCTACTAGTGTCGCGTCACTACCCCTGCTCAGCACTACCATTAACCCCCCTCCCACTCAGTGCCACCACTAACCCCCCCCCCTTCACCCTGCTCAGCGCCGCCACTAACACCCACCAGCGCCGTTGTATGGGAGGGGCTTGAGATATGGCTTGGAGACCAAAGGGGTGGTAGTCCAAAAAAAATTGGGAACAAAAGTTAAAGAATTTCATATATGTTACGTTCTAAATGTAGTATTACATGACAACAATGGAACCTTTAATGGTCAGGTGACTTGTTCTAAAAAATTTTAAAAAAGAAAAGTTTAATATTTGAGTTGAGACAGGCATGTTCAAATCTCAATAGTATAAAAGAGTATATCAGTTTTGAATTTTCTTTTTCTGGGTCATTTTATTGAGAATTAAATATTTACCTCTTTATAATCTGCAAGTTATATCAAATTCAGGTTTATATTCACCTGTTTCAAGGCACAGTGAGAACTGGCCTATCCATACATAGTACAGTGTAAAATAGTACAGAGGGCAAAGTTGCAGAGAGAGATCAGTTATTACAGAGCTAAGGCAATGTAACTGTACTGGCTAAACAATTTGCTGGAGGAAAACAGTATCAAACTGCAAAAGTGGGAGGAAAAAGATAATGGATTCTCGGTGTTTTCACACTGCAGGCAGCTTACTTGGTCCCGGAGAAATTCCCAAGAATTCAGGACATCCTGGGCCTTTCACACTGCGGACCAAATTCCTGGGAATTTGCCCTCCCTGGCAATTTAGGTTGAGTCCCATCTCCCAACCGATGACGCGCTATGCACTCACAGGAGTAAGAGTAAGTTCCCCCACATCCCGTCCATCGATTTCCTGCCTGTTCTCTCCCCGTCAGCTATCGGTAGGTCGGTCAGTCGCCTGCCCGCGCCCCCCGGCCTTCGGTAGGTCACTTGCCCGCTTCCTCCATCCCGGCCGTTGGTAGGTCACTCACCTGCCCACTCCCAGCCGTCAGTAGGTTGCTCGCCCGCACACTCTCTCCTTCCCTCCCGTCGCCAGATTGCTCGCTCACCCGCGCCGTCTCTCTTTCCTCCCTCCTCACCCCGCTCCCGTCTGTCCGTAGGTTGTTGGTTACCCACCCACCCCCCCTGGACTTCGGGGCCGCTTCGGCCTGTTATGACGGCAGCACAATGCGGGGTGAATGGCTGACTTTGTTTCCCAAAATCCGTCACGCAGCTGGAACCGCTCTGGGAAATATAGTTCTATGAGGGATTATGGTTCATCCTGAATTGGGCTGCCATCGCAACAGACCAAAGCGGCCCACTATTTTCTGGCATTAAGTATCTTTTAATGTTAATCACCGTGGTGACACAGCACGCAAGCGCTGATGTCACGAGGCTTCCCTGCTTGGCCTTTTGGCTCTTCACACTGCAGGTCTAGGAAAATTTCTTGGGGCCGCGGCCCTCCCTACGAAGTAGGGCAGAGGACCTGTTTAAAATTCCCAGGTCGACCTTTTCACACCATAAGTTCATTGGAGGGTTCCTGGGAAAATTTCCTGGAATCTCCATTTTACAATGCAGTATGAAAAGGCCTATTGTTTCAAGCTGAAAGTCTTCAGCTGGATTGAACATCACAGCACAATACAGTCCCTTGGGTATATGATGTTGTGCCAACCAATAGAAACCTAATGAGCAAACTAAACCTTCCCTACATTAAACCCATAACCATCGATTTTTCTTGTAAACATATGCCTGTCTAAAAGTCTCCAGCACCACCCCTGGCAATGCATTCCAAGCGCCACTATTCTTTGTATAAAAAAATAATTACTCCTGACATCTCATCTAAACTTTCCTCCTCTCGCCTTGTACAGGAAAAAGGTGCTTGCTGTCCACCCTATCTATATCTCTCATAATCTTGTAGACCTCTATTAAGTCACCTGTTATCCTTCTTTGCTCCAAAGAGAAAAGCCCTAACTGTTAATTTTGCTTCATAAGACACATTCTCCAATCCAGACAACATTCTGGTAAATATCCTCTACACCCTCTCAATGGCTTCCACATCCTTTCTGTAATGAGGGGACCAGAACTGAACACAAAATTTCCATGTGGTCTAACCAGAGTTTTATAGAGCTGCAATATTACCTCATGACTCTTGAATTCAATCCCTTGTCTAATGAAGGCCAGCACACCATAAGCCTATTAATTACCCTATCAACCTGCGTGGCAACCTTGAGAGATCTATGGATTTGGTCCCTCTGTTTTACACACCGTTAAGAATCCTGCCGCGACGGAAGGCTTGTTTCTTCTCTGGACAGGACGGCTTTGTAAGGTGAGCCTGGTGGGCAGCTCGCTTCTTTGCCAGCAGCTCCTGGATTTCCTGGCTGTTTTCGTCAAACCAGTCCTTGTTTTTCCTGGAGGAGAAGCCCAGTACCTCTTCAGTGGATTGCAGTATGGTAGCCTTCAACTGATCCCAGAGGGTTTCAGGGGACGGGTCCGTGAGGCGGGTTGCAACGTCGAGCTTTGCTTTGAGGTTTGCCTGGAAGTTTCCTCTCGCTTCGTCTGACTGCAGTTTTCCAACATTGAACCTCTTTCTGGGGGCTTTATTGTTCCTGGGCTTTGGCTTGAAGTGAAGGTTGAGCTTGCAGCGAACCAGCCGGTGGTCAGTGTGGCATTCCGCGCTAGGCATGACCCTGGTGTGGAGCACATCTTGTTTGTCACTTTCTCGCACCAGGATGTAGTCCAGGAGGTGCCAGTGTTTGGATCGGGGATGCATCCAGGTGGTCTTAAGGCTGTCCCTCTGCTGAAAAAGGGTGTTTGTAATGACAAGCCGCTGTTCTGCGCAGAGCTCCAACAGGAGGCGCCCATTGTCGTTGCACTTGCCGACGCCATGCTTGCCCAGGATTCCTGGCCAGGTTTCTGAGTCTTTGCCGACACGAGCGTTGAAGTCGCCCAGGATGACAACCTTGTCGGCTGTAGGGGTACGTTGGATGAGGTTGCGCAGGTCGGTGTAGAACTTGTTCTTTTCTGCTGGTTCCGCCTGGAGGGTTGGAGCATAGACACTGATGAGGGTGATGTGACGCTTGTTTTGAAGTGGGAGTCGCATGGACATGATTCGGTCCGAGAGGCCTGTCGGAAGGTTTTCGAGTTTGGAGGCAATGAAGCTCTTGACCATGAAGCCTACACCAGATAGGCGTCGTTCATCCGAAGGCTTGCCAGACCAGTAGAGTGTGTAGCCCGCGCCGCGTTCTTGGAGGCTGCCTACATCTGCCAGGCGGACTTCACTGAGAGCGGCTATGTCGATGTCAAGTCTGAGAAGTTCATGTGCAATGAGGGCAGACCGACGTTCAGGTCGGTGGCTGTCAGTCTTGTCTAGCATGGTTCTGATGTTCCAGCATGCTAGCTTGAGTTTGTGAGCATCTTTTGAGGGGGAGGACGTGGAGGGGGAGGACGTGGAGGGGGAGGACGTGGAGGGGGAGGACGTGGAGGGGGAGGACGTGGAGGGGGAGGACGTGGAGGGGGAGGACGTGGAGGGGGAGGACGTGGAGGGGGAGGACGTTGAGGGGGAGGACGTGGACCTGTCCTCGGGCCTGCGCAAAGGAGCTTTTAGGTGGAGTGCAGTGCGCGCAGTACTGGCCCCACCCTTTACACCCATGGTTCGTGTGCCGTGGCCAAGCAAGCTGGGACGTGGCAGTGAGTGGTGGACTAGCCTCGCCAAACGAACACAGCTCAGCGCGGACATTGGCGACTTCAGGGGTTTCTACGAGGCTCTAAAGGCTGTGTACGGCCCCTCACCCCAAGTCCAAAGCCCGCTGCGCAGCTCAGACGGCAAAGTCCTCCTCAGCGACAAGATCTCCATCCTCAACCGATGGTCAGAACACTTCCAATCTCTTTTCAGTACCAACCGCTCAGTCCAAGATTCCGCCCTGCTCCAGCTCCCTCAACAGCCCCTAAGGCTAGAGCTGGATGAGGTTCCCACCCTGGATGAGACATATAAGGCAATCGAACAACTGAAAAGTGGCAAAGCAGCAGGTATGGATGGAATCCCCCCAGAAGTCTGGAAGGCTGGCGGCAAAACTCTGCATGCCAAACTGCATGAGTTTTTCAAGCTTTGTTGGGACCAAGGTAAACTGCCTCAGGATCTTCGTGATGCCACCATCATCACCCTGTACAAAAACAAAGGCGAGAAATCAGACTGCTCAAACTACAGGGGAATCACGTTGCTCTCCATTGCAGGCAAAATCTTCGCTAGGATTCTACTAAATAGAATAATACCTAGTGTCGCTGAGAATATTCTCCCAGAATCACAGTGCGGCTTTCGCGCAAACAGAGGAACCACTGACATGGTCTTTGCCCTCAGACAGCTCCAAGAAAAGTGCAGAGAACAAAACAAAGGACTCTACATCACCTTTGTTGACCTCACCAAAGCCTTCGACACCGTGAGCAGGAAAGGGCTTTGGCAAATACTAGAGCGCATCGGATGTCCCCCAAAGTTCCTCAACATGATTATCCAACTGCACGAAAACCAACAAGGTCGGGTCAGATACAGCAATGAGCTCTCTGAACCCTTCTCCATTAACAATGGCGTGAAGCAAGGCTGTGTTCTCGCACCAACCCTCTTTTCAATCTTCTTCAGCATGATGCTGAACCAAGCCATGAAAGACCCCAACAATGAAGACGCTGTTTACATCCGGTACCGCACGGATGGCAGTCTCTTCAATCTGAGGCGCCTGCAAGCTCACACCAAGACACAAGAGAAACTTGTCCGTGAACTACTCTTTGCAGATGATGCCGCTTTAGTTGCCCATTCAGAGCCAGCTCTTCAGCGCTTGACGTCCTGCTTTGCGGAAACTGCCAAAATGTTTGGCCTGGAAGTCAGCCTGAAGAAAACTGAGGTCCTCCATCAGCCAGCTCCCCACCATGACTACCAGCCCCCCCACATCTCCATCGGGCACACAAAACTCAAAACGGTCAACCAGTTTACCTATCTCGGCTGCACCATTTCATCAGATGCAAGGATCGACAATGAGATAGACAACAGACTCGCCAAGGCAAATAGCGCCTTTGGAAGACTACACAAAAGAGTCTGGAAAAACAACCAACTGAAAAACCTCACAAAGATAAGCGTATACAGAGCCGTTGTCATACCCACACTCCTGTTCGGCTCCGAATCATGGGTCCTCTACCGGCACCACCTACGGCTCCTAGAACGCTTCCACCAGCGTTGTCTCCGCTCCATCCTCAACATCCATTGGAGCGCTCACACCCCTAACGTCGAGGTACTCGAGATGGCAGAGGTCGACAGCATCGAGTCCACGCTGCTGAAGATCCAGCTGCGCTGGATGGGTCACGTCTCCAGAATGGAGGACCATCGCCTTCCCAAGATCGTGTTGTATGGCGAGCTCTCCACTGGCCACCGTGACAGAGGTGCACCAAAGAAAAGGTACAAGGACTGCCTAAAGAAATCTCTTGGTGCCTGCCACATTGACCACCGCCAGTGGGCTGATAACGCCTCAGACCGTGCATCTTGGCGCCTCACAGTTTGGCGGGCAGCAGCCTCCTTTGAAGAAGACCGCAGAGCCCACCTCACTGACAAAAGGCAAAGGAGGAAAAACCCAACACCCAACCCCAACCAACCAATTTTCCCTTGCAACCGCTGCAATCGTGTCTGCCTGTCCCGCATCGGACTGGTCAGCCACAAACGAGCCTGCAGCTGACGTGGACTTTTTTACCCCCTCCATAAATCTTCGTCCGCGAAGCCAAGCCAAAGAAGAATCCTGCCATTAACCATGTACTCTACCTTCAAGTTTGACCTTCCAAAATTCATCACTGCACACTTATCTGGATTAAACTCCATCTGCCATTTTTCTGCTAAACTCAGCACCCTGTCTATATTTTGTTTTAACCGATAACAACCTTCTATACAATCCAGAGCACCTTCAACCTTTGTGCCATCTGCAAACTTACTTACCTCTATTTCTTCATCCACTTGTCACTGATCTCCAGAAAGAATATGTTCCATCTATTACTACTGTCTACTTTTTGTAGGCAAGCCAATTCTGAATCCGCAAAACCAAGGTTCCATGGACTCCATGCCTCATTCCTTTCTGAACGAGTCTACAGTGGTTGACCTTATCAAATGCCTTGCTAAAATTCATGTACACATCTACTGCCCTACTTTTTTTTTGCTACATCCTCAAAAATCTCAATTAGGCTTGTGAGGCATGACCTACCTGTCACTAAACCACGCTGACTATCCCTGAAAAGTCTACATTTCTCTAAATGCTCATAAATCCTGTCCCTAACCATCCTCTCCAAAATTTTGCGCACCACTGACGCAAGAATCAACGGTCTATAATTCCAAGGATTCTCCTTATTACCTTTTTTAAACAAGCAGATTATATTTTCCATTCTGCAATCCCCTTTGACTAGAGAGGAAACAAAAATCATTGCCAAGGTCTCATCTCATCCCTCACTTCCTCGTAGTCAAGTAGAACACTTTAACATGATGCAGAAGGTCATCTGAACTCTTTAACCAGCAGCATATGTAATACCTTTGTTACAAAAACACCAGGTCTCTGTTGCATTGATGCAGATAGATAACAAAATCTATTAAACCCAAGCACATCACCATGAGGGTAAGTCATTTTTCAAAATCTTAACCATTCGTAGCAAGTCCAGCATTTATTACCCTTCCCTAATTCACAGTAGATAAGATGGTGACAATTAAGGGGATGGCAGGCCAATTCAAGTATGTAGTCTGCTTACATTTCTATTTTTCTAACTTTCATGAGAAATCGTATCTGTATATTCAACGTCATCTATAAATGGAAAGAACCAGTGTTATCTTTCCTTTGGGCCAGTATTGTTTTAAAAGGCAAATAATCTTTTATTGATATTTCTTCATTGGTCATTTAATTTCTTTTTATTTAAACATTGCAAACAACCTAATTGAGTGAACTGACTCGGACAAATTTCTGGGCATAACACTGTGTAGGAGTTGAATTTGCACCAAAAGATAATTATTAACTTGGTGCATTCTGTATTTCATCATCTTCCTATAACTAAACTCATTTCATCTACTCTGAGCAACTGTGCAAATTTTATATGAGTGAATACATTCTCATGAGCATATATGTGTGGGAGAAAGCAGGTTAATGATGTACTGTTTGAAAAGGAATCTGGAGTTTAGTTGAATTTCTTTTATGTGGATAGTTTGGGGATTGGAAAGGCAGACAGCAGAACCTTGGGTAAGGAGAAATGTTGGATAGTGTATTTCAGACTGGGGTGTGTTAATGGACCACATTTTATTTTAAGTTTTCCTGCACTTTTTATTCAAAATTATATTTATTGTGGCCATTATGTAATTTCACATTGTAGTGTAGTGCAAATTAATGAAAACCTAATTTTTCATATGAGACACAATATCTGGCTTTTTTTTGAAGACTTTATTTAAAATTTTATAACATGAATACAATAAAGAATTACATTTAAAGAAAAATAGAAAAAAAATTAAAAAAGGTATGATTACAATATTACATCAGAAAACTACACAAAATAACCCCCCCCCATTTATTGTAACACAATATTAATAGTCTAACTTAAAATTAGTCCAACCCTCCCCCCCCAAAATAAAGAGTGAAGAGTTAATAAAATTGACAATATTATATATGGAAAAAAAAATACCCACTTACAAAAAAAAGAGATAAAACTTAACCTAAAAAAATTGTCAATACTAAAATATCACGCTTAAACATATATTTAAATCAAACTTAAATGCATATAATTAACAAACGGAGTCCACTTTAACTTATAAAAAGACATCTTATCCTGAATTGAAAAAGATATCCTTTCCATAGTCAAACAAAATTTCATTTCCAAATACCACTTATCTAAAGTTAGTATATTTCTATCTTTCCAAGTAAGTGCTATACATTTCTTAGCCACAACTAAAGCTAAATAAATAAATGAAATCTGATAATCCTCTAAACCTAAATCGATTAATGATTGCATGTTCCCTAATAAAAATATATCAGGATCTAATACAAGATGGATATTATATAAACTGTTAAAAACAGATTGAATACCTTTCCAAAACTGTTGCAATCGATCACAAAGCCAAACAGTATGCAAAAAAGTATTGGCCGTCTGATCACATCGAAAACAAGAATCCAGACACAATATCTGGTTGATATGTAATTACCATGAAACATGATGTAGTTTAAACCTGTCAGAAACAGTTTCCTGCAAATAAAACATTCTGGCATTAGACTAGGACTGTATACACCTCATTAAAGGAAGAGCTATCTATACTTCCTAAATTTTTAATCTCATTGAAGCAAGTTCATCCTGATGTTTATCAAACCAGATGGAGTGCCATACAGGGAAATTGAGTATTTTTCGACTCAATCCCACATTGGGTACAATTAACATTGATCTTGTAAATCCAGTCTACTTGTTTTTCATAGTCCTAATCCCCATTCTGGAAGTAAATATAACCCTTCAGAATACCAATTGTGAAATAATGATTAGCAGATCCTTTTACCTTCAATCTTAAGTCTCTCTTTCTGTCTGGGCTGCATGTATAATTTAGCATTTCAAATGATTGTTCTTAGATTGCAAATAATTCAAAGTTATAAAACGGTTTTAATGAGCAATGGGGTTCACCAGCACCTAGAAAGAGAAAAGATCATGCAAACAGAAAGCAGTATTGGAGATAGTGAATTTAATGACCTTAGATGCAAAACTTTAACTGGATGTCTTACACATTTCATGATGGTCATTTCTGAAAAATAGTTATTGAGAGATGGATGTTATGGTAATTTAATCAACACTTGATGGATTGCCTGATATTAATATTTTGACATTGTTAAATATTAACTAATAAATTGACAATTTTGAATGAAAAATAATATGCTGCTGAAGATAGAAATCCAAAATATATCCTCTCTCTAGCAATGCTCATTCATTTGTAAAGATTTCTCATGTTTCATTATCTTTGAAAGACCTTTTAGAAATAACTAGGAAGGCACAAGAGACTGCAAATGCTGGAACCTGGATCAAAATCAATCTGTGCAGGATTTCCTCAACTTTTTCTTTCCACTCACATACCACCATAAGTTATTCTTTACTATCACAGAGCACCTATAGCATAGGAATTACTTAAGGTGGCATATGAGTGGAAATAAAAAGGTTGAAAACCACTGTTTTAATTGTACCTAATTGACTTGTTATGTGCCCGGTTTCCTAACTCCAAAGGAAATGGGCCAGTGACAATTTTTCTCAAGCAAAATATTTCAGTAACAATTGAGTGTAGAGTTAATTCACATACCACCTTAAGTTATCCCTTACTAATCACAGAGCACCTATGGCATAGGAATTAGTTAAGGTGGTATGTGAGTGGAAAGAAAAAGTTTGGGAATCCCTGTAGTGTATTGGTTCCCAGATTTTTTCAGGCTACTGCCCCCTTGTCCTCCAGGCCACGTCCCAAGCGCTCCCCATACAACAGTGCTGGGGGTGGTTAGTGGCGGCGCTGAGAGGGGAGTTGGTGGCAGTGCTGAGAGGGCATTAGTGGCGGTGCTGAGGCGGGTCGGTTGCAGCGCTGAGAGGGGTGCTAGTGGCAACTCTGAAAGGGCGATACTGGCGGCGCTGAGAGGGGCTAGTGGTGGTGCTAAGAGGGGGTTTGGTGGCGGTGCTGAGAGGGGATACTGGCAGGGCTGAGGGGGTGTAGTGGTGATGCTGAGTCGGGGAGGTAATGGCAGCGCAGAGAGGGAGTTGGTGGTGACACTGAGAGGGGTGTTAGTGGCGGCGCTGAGCGGTGGGTAGTGGCGGCGTTGAGTGGAGGTGGTTTAGAGGCAGCACTGAGTGGGGGTTTAGTGGCAGTGCTGAGAGGGCAGTAGTGACGGCGCTGAGAGGGAGGTTGATGGCGCTGCTGAGTGGGGATAGTGGCAGGGCTGAGAGGAGGCATAGTGGCGACGCTGAGTGGAGGGGTAATGGCGGTGCTAAGAGGGGTGTTAGTGGTGGCGCTGAGCGGTGGGTAGTGGCGGCGTTGAGTGGGGGGTTTAGAGGCAGCACTGAGTGGGGGTTTAGTGGCAGTGCTGAGAGGGCAGTGGTGACGGTGCTGAGAGGGAGATTAGTGGCAGCTCTGAGGGGGAGCTTAGTGGTGGCGGTGAGAGGCAGGTTGGTGACGGCGCTGAATGGGGATTAGTGGCAGCGCTGAGAGGGGGCGTAGTGGTGACACTGAGTGAGGGGTAATGGCGGCGCTGAGGGAGGGGTGGTGGTGGCGGTGCTGAGAGGGGTTTAATGACGCCAGTACACATGGCAGCCACCGACACCAGCTCTTGTGAGAATGCCTTGTCACCGTTTATTTTGCTCACTACTGCCACCCCGAGTCTGGCCAGAAAAATCACTGCACTGGCTTCTTCATTAAACTTTGCAGCAAAATGAATAACAAGACTGAATGTTCGGAACATGCCCCCTGCCCCCATTTCCTTCACTTCCCCTTTGGATCTTTTCACTGCCCACAGGGGGGTGGCAGCACCCACTTTGGGAATCACTACTGTAGAGGAACTCAGCAGTCAAGCAGCATCATTGGGAATAAAAGAATTGTCGATGTTTCAGATCAGAACTGTTCATCAAGTTTTGATGAAGGTTTCCAACCTGAACTGTCAACAATTTCACCAACTGATGCTGCTCTGCTCACTCTTTCTCCAGTAGATTGCTTTTTGATCCAGGTTTAATCAAGTAGTGTTTACTGTGTTAGCTTTTATTCTCCACTGTATACTTTTTCTTGTGCCATGGAAGGAAGCTATTCTGCCCATCGAGTTTAAACTTGCTGTCAGAGCATGCGCTGCAGCACTGAAACTGGTCCTTTGGCCCATCTAATCCAAGGTGAACTATTCTGCCTAGCTTCATTGACCTCCATCCAGACTATTGCCTTCTATACTCCTCCCTTCCAGGTGCAAGAATAAACTCGATCTTCTTTTAAATGGCAATATTGAACCCGCATCCATCACCTCTGCTGGCAGCTCATTCCACTTTCTCACCTTCCTCTGGGGTCTAAAAACAGAACATGAAACCATGAGGAGACAAGTAGTCAGGAAGAACGTGGCCGAAAGTGAGTCTGGGTGATCACATGGTCACAGAGATTTAGAACAGCATGGATAACAAAGAGGGAGCTCTGTGTGTGTGTGTGTGTGAGAGAGAGAGAGAGACGTTTTGCAGCATCCAGACCTTCCTGTTCGGTCCCCACAAAATTCAAATCACTCACAAAAATCAAATCACCCAGACCTGCTACCATATCTATGTGTCCTTCCTGGCTACTTGCGTCCAGACCTCCCATTTTGGCTCCCTATGGATGTTAGGTGACTTGCTGAGTTTCTCCAGCACTTCTGTGTTTTTCGCTGGACATAATCATTTTTTTCTTGTTTGCTTCTGTTTTTGTTTGATACGGATGCATTAAGCAAAATGGCTTCCTTCTGTGCCATAATTTTCTGTGATTTGCAATTGAAACATCTGGTAAAATTCAGCCATACATAACAGTGACTGAAGCTTAGCCAATATGTCATATTGTGCAAGTCCATTCCAAAATATGATCACTTCATCCACAGAAATGGAGCAGATCTCCAAAGAAGTGTTCATTGTTTACATGATGGCACTTCCGGTAACTGAAGAACGACTGAGTAGGTTGCCCTCTGTTCTCTAGAAACAAACAGAAATCCTGGAGAGCTCTACAGGGTAGATACAGTTCAGATCTTTCCCATGGTTATGGAATCAAAGATTGAAAATATGGACTATTTAGAATTGAAATTCAATTTTACTTTTACTTGGAGTGCAGTTAATCTTTGGAATTCTGTCTTGGTATTTTGTGGAGGCTCACTTTTTGCATTAAAAACGGGGATAATAGATTGTTGGATTTTAAATGAATCATGGAATATGGGGATAAGACAGGAAAATAATGCTCGAAGTTGAAGACAGCATGTTCTTGCTGAATAGCCTTTTTCAGCTCTTATTTTCTAATCAGGATTTGTTGTTGGACAATAAATTATCATTATTACAGTAGAAACAACATGCAATTTTAAAGTCCATATATTATTGTTGCCTGAGCAGTAGCTTCTACTAGTGTGATGGGAATTGATCTATTATATTGCTGGCGGCAATCTGAGTTGTAAATGTGGGTGCTTTGCAATATTTCTTCTCTTTCTTTTCTTCTTTGGCTTGGCTTCGCGGATGAAGATTTATGGAGGGGTAATGTCCACGTCAGCTGCAGGCTCATTTGTGGCTAACAAGTCCCATGCGGGAAAGGCAGACACGGTTGCAGCGGTTGCAAGGGAAAATTGGTTGGTTGGGGTTGGGTGTTGGGTTTTTCCTCCTTTGTCTTTTGTCAGTGAGGTGGGCTCTGCGGTCTTCTTCAAAGGAGGTTGCTGCCCGCCAAACTGTGAGGCGCCAAGATGCACGGTTTGAGGCGATATCAGCCCACTGGCGGTGGTCAATGTGGCAGGCACCAAGAGATTTCTTTAGGCAGTCCTTGTACCTCTTCTTTGGTGCACCTCTGTCACGGTGGCCAGTGGAGAGCTCGCCATATAACACGATCTTGGGAAGGCGATGGTCCTCCATTCTGGAGACGTGACCTACCCAGCGCAGTTGGATCTTCAGCAGCGTGGATTCGATGCTGTCGGCGTCTGCCATCTCGAGTACTTCGATGTTAGGGATGAAGTTGCTCCAATGAATGTTGAGGATGGAGCGGAGACAACGCTGGTGGAAACGTTCTAGGAGCTGTAGGTGATGCCGGTAGAGGACCCATGATTCAGAGCCGAACAGGAGTGTGGGTATGACAACGGCTCTGTATACGCTAGTGTTTGTGAGGTTTTTCAGTTGGTTGTTTTTCCAGACTCTTTTGTGTAGTCTTCCAAAGGCGCTATTTGCCTTGGCGAGTCTGTTGTCTATCTCGTTGTCGATCCTTGCATCCGATGAAATGGTGCAGCCGAGATTAACATGAAAGTAATGCAAAATTCATGTCAAATTTAAGATCACACAAGCAGAGTTTTTTCAAGCTCTCAGGGTTAGATCAAAGGATTTGCAGATATATTTCATATCCAATGAAAGATCTTTGGCATCTGGCCTCAGTTATAACATTGACAATCATTACAAGCAAGTTTGAGTCATAGACACATTTTTCCATTATTTGCTCCATGTGCTTCACATTTTTAAATTTGTAATCACACAATTCAGATGTAATTAAAGTGCACATTCCAGATTTTATTCATTGTTATGTGTAAGCATTTTGGTTTGACCATGTAGAAATTACGGCACTTTTTATACGTAGTCCCCTCATTTCAGGGCACCAAAGTATTTGGGACATTTGGCTTCACAGGTGTTTGTGAGTACTCGGGTATGTTTAATTGCTTCATTGGTGCAGGTATAAGAGATCTAGGCTTGATTCTAAACTTTTGATCACCTTAGGAGTCTGTAGTTGCCATTTTTCAACATGGAGACCACGGTTGTGCCAGTGAAAGTCAAAGAAGCTGTTATGAGGCTGTAAAACAAAAAAAAACATTGAGACATTGCCCAAACCTTAGGATTACCAAAATCAACAGTTTGGAACATCATCAAAAAGAAAGAGCCCATTGGTGAGCTCAGTAATCGCAAAGTGATTAGTGGTCCAAGGAGGATCTCCATTGCTGATGACAGACGAATTCTCATCATAATGAAGAAAAATCCTCAACAGATCAGAAATAGTCTTCAAAAAGCAGGTGTGACTATGCCAATGACCTACTGTCCACAGAAAACTTCATGAAAAAAATAAAGACGCTACACTCCAAGATGCCAAAGGTGGTATACTTTGGATCTTGGGCACCATTCTTCCCATCACAGGTTAATCTTGGTCTCATCTGTCCAAAACACCTTTTTCCAGATTTCTGCAGGTTCTTTTAAATACTTGGAAAACTGTAATATGGCCATCCTTTCTGTGGCTGACTAGCGGTTTGCATTGGCACAACTCTGGTCCTCATGTCGAAAAATGGTAACTACAGACTTCAAAGGTGATGAAAAGTTTAGAAGCAAGATAGCTGTTTTATCTGCACCAATGAAGCAATTAAACATACCTGTGAGCTCACAAACACCTGTGAAGCCAAGTGTCCCAAACATGGTGCCTTGAAGTGAGGGGACTATGTATAAAAAGTGCTGTAATTTCTACATGGTCAAACCAAAATGTATACAAATAACCTTGAATAAAATGTGGAATGTGCACTTTAATTACATGTGAATTGTTTCATTATATTACGAGCTCCCATTTTAGTAAAATGGGATTATCACTTTAAGAGATAGTATAGGCAGGAGGAACTGAATGGTCACAGTTAACATTTCACACAAGCACCATCACAACACCAAGACACAGCCAGCGATAATTCAATACATTGGAAGAACTGAGGGAAGGCTTGTCACGGTCTGTTCTAGATTCAATACATTTGCAAAGATATTGTGATTTTGCAAAGGGAGAACCATTCTGACTGCGAAGAGAAAACAGCTTTTTGAAGCAGTTCTTGTGGCCAGCCATCTTTGTGGAATTCAGAGCAAAGCATTGCTCTGTGAATGACTGGGCCTTTTTAATGGATTGACCTGTGCTAGGAGGGTCTTTTGGGAAGCTTCATTTTTATAGTGAGTAACAGTGAAGGTCACGGAGAGACCATGTCATTTTGAGTGTGACTTGAAAGGTTACTTGGAAAGACCAAAGGTCTTGGAAGCTTTGTGGAGGCTGTCAAGTTCAAGTCTTGCCTACAAAAATGACCACAGCACGTGTAGATGGACATTCAAAGGCAATGCAGGGAGAATATGTGAGTCCAGTCTTCGCATCAGTTCATAATTAATGCTGGGTGAAATTTCAAAGACCTACACTTCAACACTGAATTTAAAAGATTGAATTTTGAAGTAACTTTCTAGATTTTGGCCTGGACTGTAATGGTTTGTGCATAACACATATTAAGACACACACACACACACACTAGTACACCTGCGTAGAATTTGGGACAGACTTAGTGTTAAGGGTAGTTTAAAAGTTTAAGAGTTGGAAATAAAATTAGTGTTCTAAAATTGAACATTGTCTGGGTTCATTGTCTATTGCTGCTCGTTACATGTGATTCGTAACAATTACAAATTTAAAACTGGAGCACAGGGGCAAATAAGGAAAAAATTGTCTTTGTCCCAAACTTTATGGAGGGCACTATATTTGTTTTCACATACAGACTTAAGGAAAAAACATTAACCAAGATAGAAGGAATATTCTTGATTATCGATATATGCACTTTGAAAACAGGCACAAGTCCACTCAACCATCAGTGGTTCTCAACCTTTTTCTTTCCTCTCACATACCACTTTAAGTAATCCCTATGCCATTGGTCCTCTGTGATTAGTTAAGGGATTGCTTAAGGTGGTATGTGAGTAGGAAGGGAAAGTTGAGAATCACTGCTCTAGACCCAATTATGACTGAAATATTTTGCTTGAGAAAAATTGTCATAGACCCATTTCCTTTGGAGTTATGAAACCGTGCACATAATAAGTCAATTTGGTATGATTCAGACAGTGGTTTTCAAACATTTTCTTTCCACCCACATCCCACCTTAAGCAATCCCTTACTATTCACAGAGCACCTGTGACAAAAGGAATACTTAAAGTATGTGAGTGGAAAGAAAAAGATTGAGAACTAGTGATCTATACTATCCCTATTTTATACTCTCCACATTACCCTCAAATATTGTCGTTGCATATAACTTATGGTGGGAAATACAATATTATTAGGACTAGTTTGTAGGGTACTAAAGAGTTTTGAGAAATAGAGGGACCCTGGGGTTCAAGTCCATAGTTCCTTGAAAGTGACATCAGAAGTATATTGGTTGTGAAGAAACATGGTTTGCTTGCCTTCATAGGTCAGGGCATAGAATATAATTGTTAGAGTGTTACTTTGTGTTGTGTTGCAACTACACAAAACAGTAGTTGGACTGCGCTTGCACAATTGTGTGCTATTCTGCTTGCTGAAATATAGGAAGTGTGTAGTTATATAGGAGAGAGCTTAGAAGAAATTTACCAGGATATTGCTTGGATTGGGGGACTTTTAATTATAAGGAGAGAGGCTGGCTCTGGTTTCCTTAGAATGATGGAGTCTGCTTGGTGACCTGATTAGAGCATCAAAAATTTATCAAAAACAAGGACGCAGTTAGCGTAGTGGTTAGCTCAGTGCTGTTACGGCACCAGTAACGGGTTCAAAACTGGTGCTGTCTGTAAGGAGTTTGTACGTTCTCCCTGTGTCTGTGTAGGTTTCCTTGAGGTGCTCCAATTTCCTTCCAGCCTTCAAAACATACTGGGGTTGTGGATCATTTGGGTGTAATTAGGCAGTTTGGGCTCATGGGATGGAAGGGCCTGTTAAATGTATTATTTAAATTTATGTTTAAGGTGACAGGAAGGAATCTTGAGATGAACATTTTTTTTAAAAAAACACATCGTTATTGATATTTGGAACTTGCTGCCAAAGGAGGTGGGGGAAGTCAGATACAGTCATGACGTTTAGGAGATACCATAATTGGACAGGCACGACATAGACCAATAGTGAACCAATGCAGTGAAATGAGACTGGTATAAATGGGAAAAATGGTTTGGGTGAAGAACCTATTTGTGCTTTTTATACTTGGCTTATGATTCCAATTAACCAACTTGCGTTTGAGATGTGGGAGGAGACAAGCACCTGGGGATAACCCACATTATCAGGAAGAACATGCAAACTCCATACAGAGAGTGCAAGATGTCAGGTTTGAACCAGGGTTACTAAAGCTTGACTTGCTGCGGCACTGAGCTATACAATCTTATACATCCAAGTGAAAGAAAGACAATATTTTTATTTAATGTCACTCCCAAAAGGCCATACCTCCATTTTACCTCATATCATACTGCAATATGAACCCAAATTACAATTTATATTTAGATATACAGCATGATAACTGGCCTTCTGGCCCATGCACTTGGGCCACCCAAATACACAAGTTAACCTACAGCCCCCGTACATTTTTGAAGGGTGGGAGGAAACCCACGCAGACAGCACCAGATTCAAAACCAAGTTGCTGTTTAATAACCTTGTATTAATAGTGCTGCCCAAATAAAGGTAGAAAATGTACCTTCTAAACCAGTGGTTCTCAACCTTTTTCTTTAAGTATTCTCTATCATTCTGTGATTAGTGAGACGATTGCTTAAGGAGGTATGTGGGTGGAAAGAAAAAATATGAAAACTACTGTTTTAATCGTACCTAATTGACTCGTTATGTGCACGGTTTCATAACTCCAAAGGAATGGGCCAATGACAATTTTTCTCAAGCAAAATATTTCAGTAACAATTGGGTCAAGAGCAGTGATTCTCAACCTTCCCTTCCCACTCACATACCACCTTAAGCAATCCCTTACTAATCACGGAGGACCAATGGCATAGGGATTACTTAAAGTGGAAAGAAAAAGGTTGAGAACCACTGTTCTAGACTCTACTGAGTAGATGCAAAATAGCTCTGGAGTAGAATTTCTTCTTTTCTTTGGCTTGGCTTCGCGGACGAAGATTTATGGAGGGGGTAAAAGTCCACGTCTGCTGCAGGCTCATTTGTGGCTGACAAGTCCGATGCGGGACAGGCAGACACTGTTGCAGCGGCTGCAGGGGAAAATTGGTTGGTTGGGGTTGGGTGTTGGGTTTTTCCTCCTTTGCCTTTTGTCAGTGAGGTGGGCTCTGCGGGCTTCTTCAAAGGAGGTTGCTGCCCGCCAAACTGTGAGGTGCCAAGATGCACGGTTTGAGGCGAGATCAGCCCACTGGCGGTGGTCAATGTGGCAGGCACCAAGAGATTTCTTTAGGCAGTCCTTGTACCTTTTCTTTGGTCCACCTCTGTCACGGTGGCCAGTGGAGAGCTCGCCATATAACACGATCTTGGGAAGGCGATGGTCCTCCATTCTGGAGACGTGACCCACCCAGCGCAGCTGGATCTTCAGCAGCGTGGACTCGATGCTGTCGACCTCTGCCATCTCGAGTACTTCGACGTTAGGGATGAAAGCGCTCCAATGGATGTTGAGGATGGAGTGGAGACAACGCTGGTGGAAGCGTTCTAGGAGCCGTAGGTGTTGCCGGTAGAGGACCCATGATTCGGAGCCGAACAGGAGTGTGTGTATGACAACGACTCTGTATACGCTTATCTTTGTGAGGTTTTTCAGTTGGTTGTTTTTCCAGACTCTTTTGTGTAGTCTTCCAAAGGCGCTATTTGCCTTGGCGAGTCTGTTGTCTATCTCATTGTCGATCCTTGCATCCTCCGCCCTTATGTCGGGAGACTTACCTCTTTTGTGTTCAGTACTGGTCACCTCATTGTAGGAAGGTTGTGGAAGCTCAGGAGAGTGTGCAGAGGAGATTTACCAGGAGAGGAGCTATGAAGAGGGTGCAGAGGAGATTTAGCTGGATACTGCCTCAATTGGAAAGCAAGTCTTATGAGGCAAGGTTAGTGGAACTTTGGAATGTAGAAGGATGAGAGGAGACTATTAGAGGTCTACAAGATTATGAGAGGCATAGATAGGGTGGACAGCCAGCACCTGTTTCCCAGTGCAGAATAGCAAACACCAGAGGATATTTGTACAAAGTAAAGGGAGGGAAGTTTAGGGGAGACATCAGGGGTAAGTTTTTTACGCAGAGAGTTGTGGATGCCTTTGATACCTTGACAGGGATGGTGGTGGAGGCTGAAACATTTGGGGCATTTAAGAGACTCTTAGGCTCATGGATGAAAGTAAAATAGAGTTAGTAATTTTTTTTTAAAGGCACAACATTGAGGGCTGAAGAGTTCTATGTTAAGTATTAAGTTCCCTTCCAAAAAAGAGAACTGAAGTTTCAGAGCAGTGCAAAAGATTGTTGCATTGTTGAAGCTGGCAGTTTTAGAATGAGTTGTTAAGAAGCCCCCTCAAACATCATCAGTGAATAAAATAGTGAATAGGTCATTATCTTCTGAAGACCACATAAGTACAAATTGGAAAAACGTTTCCTCCTCACTGAAAACACAGGCACACCTCAAGGATGTGTGCTTAGCCCAATGCTGTACTCACTATACACTCATGACTGGTTACGCACAGTTCCAATGCTATCTACAAATTTGCCAACGACACCATGCTTGTCGGCAGAATCACAAACGGCAATAAGGAAGCATACAGGAGGGAGATAGATCAACTTAGTTGAGTGGTGTCGCACCAACAACCTTGCACACAATGTTAGCCAAACCAAGGAGATGATTATGGACTTCAGGAGGAGGAAGTTAGGGGAACATGACGAGGGATTAGTAGTGAAGAGGGTCAAGATCTTCAAATTCCTGGGTATCAGCATCAACGAGGATCTGTCCTGGAGCCGCCA
Source organism: Narcine bancroftii (assembly GCF_036971445.1). Taxonomy (NCBI): domain Eukaryota; kingdom Metazoa; phylum Chordata; class Chondrichthyes; order Torpediniformes; family Narcinidae; genus Narcine; species Narcine bancroftii. The sequence goes on from NC_091471.1 coordinate 26,289,806, forward strand.
TTTTGATGCAATCACAAAGAAGGCTCGCTAGCAACTATACACTGTGAGGAATTTGAGGAGATTTGGTATGTTATTGAAGACTCTCCAAAAGATCTACAGGTGTACCATGGAGCCTGTTCTGGCTGGTTGCATCACTGCCTGGTATGGAGGTGCCAACTCTTAGAACAAAAATAAACTCCAGAGGTTACTTCAGCTTGCAACATCACGGGCACCAGTCTTCACTCCATCAATGACACTTATAAGAGGTGGTGTCTTAAGAAATCAGTCCCTATCCTCAAGGATCTCCAGCACCCACATCATGCCATTTTCACTCTGCTGCCAATGGGAAAAGATACTCCTGTACCATCCTGAAGATGAGCACTCAGCGGCACAAGGACAGTGTCTTTCCTTCTGCCATCAGATTCTTCAATGAACAATGAGCCAGCCACAGGCACTGCCTGACTTTGATTTTTTTCTTGCACTATTTTTATTTATTTTGTAAAGTGGTTTATATAAATTTTTGCACTTTGATGCCACTGCAAAACACTGCATGTTCATGACAATAAATTCTGATTCTAATCGGATTGCTTATTGTGGGAGCTTGAGTGAATGTCAGCTGCCATGTTTCTTTTCTTTGCTGCAATGACTATACTGAAGAGTAGCATTTTCTGCAAAGTGATTTGGTACTTTTTTCAGTGCTGCAGTAAACAAAAAACTTTCTTTTTTGAGATCAATGCAGAATATAAACTTGGAAAATTTACCGGTATGTGGTGTAAGATCTGTCTGATTGTATATTAGAATCTGTCTTCCATGTGAGTCCAGTTCATCTGCGCATAATAACGTCATGAGAACCAAAACTACTGGTGTGCTGGAATCTGAATTAAAAGACACAATGCTGGTGGTATTTTGTAGATTATGAAGCATCTGCGGGGAGAGAAGCAGTTAATATTTTGGAACTGAATTCTGATGAAATGTCAACAACCTGAAAGATGAACTGTGTCTCTCCATAGATGTTCCCTGACAATTATTTCCAGCATTTTCTGATTTTATAGCCACATAATGCTCCTTTTTATAACCATCACTATAAAAATGGTTCAATATTTTTGCAATTCAAGCATAACTCATTTTTGGAAAAGATTCATTCATCCATGGTTATTAATTCAAGTTTATTATCATGTGAATATACATCGGCATCCCGACAAAACAGTGTCTCTCCAGACCATGGTGCATGCGCAGAAATGCAATACACAGTACATAAAGAATCAGAAAAATATATAAATATTTAGGATGCTTTACATGGTTACAGGATACATTTTATCAATTGCAGACTGTGGGAAGAAGCCATTCCCTGGGGCAGCCCTGATTTTGATGCTGCTGTACTTTCTTGATGGCAGTGGGTTGAAAATACTGTGCACTGGATGGAAAGGGTCTTCTATAATTCCTTGACCCCTACTTGGACAGCATTCCCAATAAATGTCATCTTCAGAGGAAAGAAAGACTGTATTAATGATCCTCTGTATAGACTTCTGGTCTGATGCTTTGCAGCTAATATACCTCACTATGATGCAGCCAGACAAGACACTCTCAGTTGTGCTCCTGTAAGAAGTTGTCAAGTTGGGGGTCCAGACCATGATGAAGGGTTCAAGCTCAAAATGTTAGTTTTGCATTTTTGTCTTTGCTATATAAAGGACATTATTTGAACTGCTGAGTTTCTCCAGCGTTGTGATTTTACTGGAGGGCAGTAACCTTGCCCTCCTCAACCAACTTATGAAGTGTAGGCACTACTGTGCCTTCCTGTCAAAATGAAGAGGTGTTATGAGTCCAGGATAGGTCGTCCTTTGTATGTATGTCAAGGAATATTTTCTCGGCGACATTAGTTATTATTCTATTTAGTAGAATCCTAGCGAAGATTTTGCCTGCAATGGAGAGCAACGTGATTCCCCTGTAGTTTGAGCAGTCTGATTTCTCGCCTTTGTTTTTGTACAGGGTGATGATGGTGGCATCACGAAGATCCTGAGGCAGTTTTCCTTGGTCCCAACAAAGCTTGAAAAACTCATGCATTTAACTAAATAGAATAATACCTAGTGTCGCCGAGAATATTCTCCCAGAATCACAGTGCGGCTTTCGCGCAGAGGAACTACTGACATGGTCTTTGCCCTCAGACAGCTCCAAGAAAAGTGCAGAGAACAAAACAAAGGACTCTACATCACCTTTGTTGACCTCATCAAAGCCTTCGACACCGTGAGCAGGAAATGGCTTTGGCAAATACTAGAGCGCATCGGATGTCCCCCAAAGTTCCTCAACATGATTATCCAACTGCACGAAAACCAACAAGGTCGGGTCAGATACAGCAATGAGCTCTCTGAACCCTTCTCCATTAACAATGGCGTGAAGCAAGGCTGTGTTCTCGCACCAACCCTCTTTTCAATCTTCTTCAGTATGATGCTGAACCAAGCCATGAAAGACCCCAACAATGAAGACGCTGTTTACATCCGGTTCCGCACGGATGGCAGTCTCTTCAATCTGAGGCGCCTGCAAGCTCACACCAAGACACAAGAGAAACTTGTCCGTGAACTACTCTTTGCAGACGATGCCGCTTTAGTTGCCCATTCAGAGCCAGCTCTTCAGCGCTTGACGTCCTGCTTTGTGGAAACTGCCAAAATGTTTGGCCTGGAAGTCAGCCTGAGGAAAACTGAGGTCCTCCATCAGCCAGCTCCCCACCATGACTACCAGCCCCCCCACATCTCCATCGGGCACACAAAACTCAAAACGGTCAACCAGTTTACCTATCTCGGCTGCACCATTTCATCAGATGCAAGGATCGACAATGAGATAGACAACAGACTCGCCAAGGCAAATAGCGCCTTTGGAAGACTACACAAAAGAGTCTGGAAAAACAACCAACTGAAAAACCTCACAAAGATAAGCGTATACAGAGCTGTTGTCATACCCACACTCCTGTTCGGCTCCGAATCATGGGTCCTCTACCGGCACCACCTACGGCTCCTAGAACGCTTCCACCAGCGTTGTCTCCGCTCCATCCTCAACATCCATTGGAGCACTTTCATCCCTAACGTCGAAGTACTCGAGATGGCAGAGGTCGACAGCATCGAGTCCACGCTGCTGAAGATCCAGCTGCGCTGGATGGGTCACGTCTCCAGAATGGAGGACCATCGCCTTCCCAAGATCGTGTTATATGGCGAGCTCTCCACTGGCCACCGTGACAGAGGTGCACCAAAGAAAAGGTACAAGGACTGCCTAAAGAAATCTCTTGGTGCCTGCCACATTGACCACCGCCAGTGGGCTGATAACGCCTCAAACCGTGCATCTTGGCGCCTCACAGTTTGGCGGGCAGCAACCTCCTTTGAAGAAGACCGCAGAGCCCACCTCACTGACAAAAGGCAAAGGAGGAAAAACCCAACCCCAACCAACCAATTTTCCCCTGCAACCGCTGCAACCGTGTCTGCCTGTCCCGCATCGGACTTGTCAGCCACAAACGAGCCTGCAGCTGACGTGGTCTTTTTACCCCCTCCATAAATCTTCGTCCGCGAAGCCAAGCCAAAGAAGAAGAAGGAATATTTTGCTCTCTGCTCTTCCATGACAGAACCATTGATGTGTAGAGGAGAGTAGTCGACCTTCATCCTCCTAATGTCCACAATCTTCTCCTTTACCTTGACAACATTGAGATTCAGGTTGTTGTTCATTAGCCCCATTCACACTGGCACTTTAACCCAGTAATTAACCCCCAATCTACTGATTAACACACCAGTATGAATGCTAGTGAACCAGCACCCAGGCGTCAGATTGCCAAGGGGATGAACCGCCTAGGGAAGTTGTATCATCACCGATTCGTTTTGAATCGGCGTACCAGTTAGCCCAGTGTGAAAGGGACAAGGAGGTATGAAGGACATCACCGCTGGAGGTTAGGCACCCTTTGCTCTGGGATGCCAGGTGGTGTGTGTGAATGAAAGGGTGCAGAGAACCGGTTAACATTGGTCCAATGTGAATGGCAAAAATGCTATTTTGAACCGGTTAGCCACTGTGAAAAGGACTATTGTTTCTGATGAAACCAACTACTGTTGTATTATCCGTTACTGTTGTGTACAGCAAAATCAGTGGGTCATATGATGTCACAAATGACAAACAAAGGTCAGTCTCTTTATAACAATTATCCCATTACTAAGCTGAAATTCTGGCAAGTTTACATTTAAACATGTCAACATTTCATTTTACTGTTTATATTTTGAACAGTGGGGCGTTTCTATTCTTGCTGAGTTAAGTGGATACAGAACAGGATGTATGCTGACATCCGCAGTGAAGTTGTAAAACTAACGTAATCACTGCAAATATACCAGAATTCACCCTGTGGGCAATTTCAGAAAATTAACAAAGGTAGTATATGCTATGCTGCTTCCAAAAGGGAAGACACTAGTGCAATTAAAAATTCCCTTTTCATCAATGAGACTTCAGAGTAAATGAAAGACCACAAAGCAACTTGGAATGCAAAAATTCAGGAAAAAGGAATATTTTATAAAAATTTTTAAACCTGATTGATATAGTTTATGGCCTAGCCAGTTTTGTAGGTGAATATAACTGCAAATGCGAATCTGTGAGTTGAAAAAAAACACTATTAGATATCTGACATAAAACGAATGACTGTTGGAAATGCACAACTGCCTTGAGGTATAGGTTAAGAATCAGTATTTATACTGTATCTTGAGAGTAGCAAAACAATCAGAGATTTCGGATGCCATGGAGGATTGACTATTTATTAGCATGGTATTTGGAGGTGAGGATGTAGACAGTGCAAGTTTGTTCATTTTAGATGCCAGTATGGCACAAATGGTGTCATTCAGTCTTTTTTTTAAAAAAATCCTAGCTCAGAAAGAATGCCAAAGACATATTGATTGCAGCTTGACCTGTGGTGGTGTAAGTAGAAGATGAATGAGAACAAAAGAGGAAATTAAAGGAGGAATTCTAGAATTATTGGGCTCCTTCTCCAACTTCTGCGGAGAATATTACTCAAGTTCTCCAGATTTAAGTCTTCATTCATCTGCTATTTGCATCTACTTCAGACAGATTAGCTGTGATTATCAAACTTTTACCTCCTCTCTCATCCATTACTACTAGTATGGTCACTGTCATTCAGTCTTTTTTTTAAAAATCCCATCACAAACATTATTTTTGTTCTCTCCATGCTATCCTGCTTTCTGAAGATTAAAGTTTGGTTGCTTTCTAACTTTTTCTGGTTGTGATGAAACATTGTCAACCTAAAACTTTCATTCTGTTTCTTTCCCACTGTTGTCACCCGACCTGCTGAGCACTTACAAATATTATTTGCAATTAATGGGAGTGGAATCAGTTGTTAGTTTAAAAAATGAGACATAGAATTTTGATAACCAAAGATATTAACAGATCATGTGCAGAATAAGATAAAGTAAAATCCCCAGTATCCAGCACCTATGAGGATGGGTAGATGCAGATTTGGTTGAAACTTGCTCTTAAAATGCCTAACTAATACACCTGTATTAAGAATAAACAGTTTAAAAGACAAAAATACTTATACTGAACAAACTTCACTTGCATGAATATTTAAACCTTAAAATATCTTACTTTATTTTCAGTTATGTCCTTTGAAAACATTTAACCATCGCTGCTAACCCCTCCACAGAATTGCCCGAAAGATGAACAATAACACTATAGATAATTAACCCCCTCTCCCCCAAGTTTACAGATGAAGCCTCTGACCAGGGAAACTCTTACCAAGCAGGGATAAGAAGGCACTTTAAAGAGAGTCACCCCAACAGTGAGTGGCATCAGCCAATTCTTCATCCTGGGCAATGGCATTATTGTATCACTGAACTTTATTCCAACAGCTGCCACAAGCAAAACACAACCAAGGCTTTCCACTGGCTGAATATTTGCTCCTCTCTTCACCAAAGGATTATGTGTTACCTCAGAAAACATTTACTTTTACAATTTTAAGCTTACATTTTTTACGCATTATTTTATTCTTAACTATTTAATTTTTTAATTTATTTTCCTTGATTTTCTTTTGCTGGTTGCTTGAATTCTGAATACAAGGGGCTTTACTGTAAAGTCGTACGCTTCATTACGACCATTCTGGCGTCATCTGACCGCATATACATCCGTGGTCCTCTAAGGTTATAATAGAGTTTAGAAATCTCGATCAGAGAACGGTACACAACGGATGTAACTGGATGTAGTGAATGCAACAAGTGTATCATGTCTCTTGTATAAAAAGCGATTGCACTGCCAGGCATATAAAGGTACAGTACATATATAACCTATAATACATATGTATTGATAGTTATAATGAACACCTATGTTACTGGCTTATGTATGTACTGTACTTTCTATTTTTATTTTAATATGAACTTTCTTTACTTACCAAGATTATAAAAACCATTTGCAAACTCTTGGTGTGGGGCACAATATTACCTACTGTAATGAAAGTAAGAGTTGTCATTGACAATAGACTTGCTGCAGAAATGGAAAGATACCCAACACCAAAAAGCCCTTCGTGTTGACATGTAATTTTCAACATGTGTAGGGAAAGAATTCCTGGGAATCAATAAAGTGGCTCGTTGAAATTTCCCCTGATTATATTGCAAATATATTTAAATTATCCTGTTCAATGTTTCCTCTATACATTAGCATTGAATAATTTTCACGTAGAGGCTGACTGGGGACCATAAATTGCTAGATGAGCCTTCCAATACACAAAAGTACTGGAGTAACACAGCAGGTCAAGCAGCATCTATAGGAAGTAATGGTTAACCAACATTTCAGGCCTGAGCCAAAATATTGGTTACCTTCAAGTCAGTCACCTTTATTTATCATTCATACCATGCTCACATGGCAAAAACAAGATAGTGTTTCTCCGGGAATGCAGAGCATATTTACAAGTTAGAATAGAAGTGGAACACACTGAAATATTAAAATATTAAGACATGTACAGTAAAAGTCCATGGTACATTATCCATATATGTTCTGGGAATTCAGGTGCCTGATGGCTTGGGGGAAAAAACTTGCCCAATTTGGACATAAGGGCTCAAGTGCTACGTTACCTTCTACCAGATGGCAGAAGGGAGAACAGTTTACTTGAGGGGTGTGTGGAGTCCTTCACAATGCTTATAGTCTTTCATCTGAATCAGGAGTTGTAGATGTCCTTCATGATAGGAAGAGACCCCCCCAATGATCTTTTCTGCTGACTTCACTATCCTCTGCAGGGTCATGCGGTCCAAGAAGGTACACCTTCCAAACCAGATGGTGATGCAGTTGCACAGGATGCTCTCAATACCTCCTCTGTTTGTGGAGCAAATTCAGTAGTGGCTTCCTTCAATTGGATCTTTACTAAAAGAAATATTGGAAGTTTAGGTTGTTTGTCTGATCCAAAATGCTGACATTGGCAAGGTGGGCACATAGCCCAAGTTGGATCGGAAATCCAAAACAATTTGTTCAGCATCAAAAGGAAAATGGAGGTGGAATTCTTCCAACCCATTTTCTTAATTTTCCACATCACAGTACATCTGACTTCATTGACTTACTGCTGCCTCACGCACACTTTTGCTACTTTTATTCCTATTAGAACATTCAGTCCTCTGTCTTTTCACTGCATGTTCAACCTCTTCACATCTTAAAATCTGACAACCAACCTGGACATTTCTTGCTGATTCTGGATTGACCAAATGAGAATATAAATCACCTGAATCTCCAAATATTTAATCCAAATTTAATATAGAAATATGGAAATAGAAATAGACCATTTATTTCTTCAGGCTTGTTCCACAGGTCAAGACTAGAAGCGATCATTCAACTAAATCCATATACAGTCATATGTCGCTTAACATCCATGTTAACATTCTGTGAAATACAATGTTATATGATTTGTATGTTGTGCAAACACCATATTAAATACTTAGCAAAGCTACCACACGTGATATATGAGATTGGATGATGCTGCCTACGAGTCGAAGAGTGAAAGTTTATATTTTCAGCCATCCAAGAACGACAATTATTAAGAAAAAGCCCCAATGATTTGTCTCTCTTTCCTAACCTTAAAAAAAATTGTTGTTACTGAGCGGTTTCTGGCTTCTTCCAGACAGGCTGGATCACCAATTAAACTGATTATTCAAAGTCATTTCCTAAGAGGAAGCTTACAATGGCTTTGACAATTGGGCTAAAGCTGTTAAGATAGTGATCTCCATTAATAAATAGCTTCTTGCCCTAACCAGATGATTAAGCCTTATAACCATCAGCTGTGATTTGACTTCATCAACTCTAAAGGCACCAGCAGAGTTTTGTTCCAATTTTCCCTCAGCCTGGATACTTACCTTCCCCTTGTGAATGTTGATGGCTTAATATTATTGCAAGACTGATCATTTATATGTGCTAATTAAAGACTAAATCTTGGGTATACAGAACGGGGATGTTATGATATATTGGAACCGATCCTTCTAGACTTTTACTAATTTCACATGCAAGAAATGATTTCAGTATGACTTGCACATGTGAATAAATGATTGACGTCAACCATTTCTGTGTCCTAAGAAAAGGGCAAGTGGTAAACTAGGACAGATAACAATGAATTCAAAGATATGTCTTATCAGATTTGTATGCCAGAAAATGCCTTAAATACTGCACTATTTCTCTGTATTTTTGGAATGAGATTTGATGTTGACAAGGGTGACATTGTCTACCTGACATCAATATCCCTCATTCCTGCAAGCATGACTTAATATATGTGTTTTGTATGCTGTATGGTTCTGTGTATATTTTCCTGTTTTTGACATTTGACAGTGTGGACTATCACAGAAGCATATACTTGGATGAAGTTGTACCTTTACTCCCCAAACACATCATTTAGCCAACAGTTTTTCTTCTTCAAAAATCTCAGCAAATTCTTTGCGAAATTGATTCACCTCCAGTTATTAAATTATATACTTGTATCATCGCTCGTGAAGTGTCCATCAGTGCCAATAGTGTTCTCATTACAAAGATTTTGTAACCTATGAATGAAGTTCAACATTAGTTTTTGGTTCAGCACAGAAAAATTTCACATACATCTGAATATGAGACAGAATGAAAGGATTCCAAAGAGTAACCCCTCTTCCTCCTCTTCAGTTTGTCAACTTGTATGATTATTTTGATGCTGGGGATTCAGTAACAAGCAGAAGTTTATTTAGGTTTCAGATCTATGACTACAGCATTCAAGTTGGACTAGCCTCAAACACACAAGGCAGGACAAGCTGAGTTATGAATGAGTGACAAATGGTCTTTTCCAGTAGAGTCACGTTTAGAAAGCCTGCCTATGTGGCCTGCTTGGAAAGTGTATGGTATCTTTTTTAAAAGGATTTTTTTAAAAATGACAAATATATGTAAAGCTATGAGAAAATTTTTTTTTCAAGGAACGCTCAAATAAATTCCTAAGGGTTAAGGGGCTAAGCAATAAGAATAAAGTCAGAAGAATCACAGGGATGTCCTGGCCCTTATCGTTTCTTACATTGATCTTGGATGACTAATCTCTGGTATGCAGTGGAATGTCTTAGAGAATACGATATCTGTGTAGTGGCTTGAATCCAGAGATTCAAGTCACCACATCTGGATAATTTAAATGAAGTAATACCAATCTTTAATTAAAATAATAATGACCATAACACTAATGTAAAATCTCAACCAACTGGTATTGATGAGCTCCATGTGGTTTACTTCCAAAAAAAATACCACGTTATGGTTATTCTATCCTGTCGTAAACAAAGCATGCAGTGTATTTTAGTATTAAATCCTGTTTTGATTGCTAGCATACTTGATAAGATCTGGCCCGATATATTGGATTTAGATTAGCTCAAAAGTTCAATGATATATTCAGGTTTGGTCATGTTAGGCCCTCCCATGTTGGCTTGAATCAGTATTTTATCAATTTTAGGATGTTTGTGATAGTTCAGCATCAGAATTTATTGTCATCAAAAACTCATGAAATTAGGTGTTTGTGTTGATAGGTCAGGGAAAATTTAGAAGGACTTGGGTTGACTTTTGCAATGTCTGCTATTGGGTCAACCAAGTTGAGTTAGGATTTTAATTTTAAATCTCTACCTTGAACGGGGGTTTCATTATTACAGCTGCACCCTATCTGTAACATTGTGCTGTTAAGCTTGCAAAGTTCCACATTTTGATAGACTCTTTTGAAGATGGTTTGACATGGGGCTCATCCATTGCTTATACTAGAAGTACATTCTCCATATCTTGGACTTATTTGTGCATTTTGCTGGCAAAGAATTAATTGATAAATCACCCATCCATTGGATGTTATGAGTAAACTGAAATTCCTGCCTAAAAACAATTTTTATTTCTATATTGTACCTTCGAAGTAGTAAGGTGTCATGGGACAATTCTCAGAACCATTATCAAACAATATTTGTCATCATGCAACTAAGTAGATACGAGGACAGATACTTTGTCGAAGGCAGAGATTTTAATGAGACAGAGAAGTCAAGGATTCAAATTTTGGAAAAATTCTTGACAACTCATGGTATGACTGGCAGTAGATGATTTCAAATTAGGAAAGCTCAAACTATCACAGTAGGAGTGTAGATAGTTGTAGGACTAGATCAGTGGTTTTCAAACTTTTTCTTTCCACTCACATCCCATCTTAATTAATCCCTATGCCATGTGCTCTGTGATTAGTAAGAGATTATTTAAAGTGGGATGTGAGTGGAAAGAAAAAATTTGAAAACCACTGTTTTAATTGTACCCAATTGGCTCGTGTACACAGTTTCATAACTCCAAAGGAAATGGGCCAATGACAATTTTTCCCAAGCAAAATATTTCAGTAACAATTGGTCTAGAGCAGTGGTTCTCAACCTTTTTTCCCCACTCACCTACCACCTTGAGTAATCCTTTACTAATTGCAGAGCACCTGTTGCATAGGGATTACTTAAGGTGGTAAGTGAATGAAAAGAAAAAGTTTGAAAACCACTGTTTTAATCAAACCTAATTGACTCGTTATGTGCACAGTTTCATAACTCCAAAGGAAATGGGCCAATGACAGTTTTTCCCAAGCAAAATATTTCAGTAACAATTGGTCTAGAGCAGTGGTTCTCAACCTTTTTTCCCCACTCACCTACCACCTTGAGTAATCCTTTACTAATTGCAGAGCACCTGTTGCATAGGGATTACTTAAGGTGGTAAGTGAATGAAAAGAAAAAGTTTGAAAACCACTGTTTTAATTGTACCTAATTGGCTCCTGGAATCGATGGTATTTTTAGCGATAGATAAAGATGAACATTTGAAGGAATCTGAAAACAAAGATGTATATTTTAAAAGTAAAGTATTGCTTGTTGGGAGCGATGTAGGTCAGGTGAGCACAATTGGCGAATAGGAATGATTAGGACACGAGAAGCAAAGTTTTGGATGACCTTAAACCAAAAGCAGGTATGTAGAACTGAAGGTTGTTATTTTAAAGTTTCTGCACCTTCCGAATCTTAGAACAAATTTCAGGACCACAACCATGTTAAAAGTAACACTTTTATTTGTTTTGCAAAGCTTGAGAACTTAGTTAATACATGTGTCGTGTTGGAAAGACTAACAGTTTTGGTGAGTTCACAGGGAGACGAGTCTGGATACAAGTGTTGTAATCACACGTAACTTTAATTAAGACATGGGAGACAAACAGGGGAGAGCGTTAAATTGTATTCGATTGCTAAACTGTTTTCACAAAGATATAGACATTCCCCTTAGACCTTGGTTGGACTCTGACAATAGTGAACCTATACTGCTCACACACTTGAGTACACACACTACAAACAGAGACTCTTACACACACCCAGTTCCCTTACCAATGGGGGTGCAGCTCTCTGCAAATACTGATCTATTGCAATACTATGGCTCAGCTACCACAGTAGCAACCTGCCATGGACCGATGTCCGGGGCTTGGAACATGAGGCAGAGAGAAAGAATGTGCTATGCATCGATGTTTTATACAGTGCTAATCTATGGTTCTTGTTAAAAATTACCCTAGGTGATTTAACTTAGTCTATGGCAAGGTGTACACTAATGGCTGGAGTCCAACCTTGATTGACAAGTGATGTGACTTCCAAATAATTTTCACACAGGGACCACCCACATGCGCATTCCAGACAGGCAAGGAGGCCACGTTTTCTCCACACACAATAGGGTATGCTGCCATCATGCAGCTGGCCCTGTAGTAAGTGAGCCTGCTAACTGGTTAGAATCTTCTGCTTAGAATCTTCTGTCTTTGATCTCAGCCAGAGGCCAAGCTTGTTCCTGACCTTATCTCCTTTTCCCTCGCACCAGCATTTTGAAAACATTTGCTTTGATCAAGCATTTACAACTTCTAGTGGCATCCAAGAAGTATCACAGTCCTTGTTATTGAACTTTTAACAAGATAAGAAGCTAACTTAACAACAAAATCACTGCTCTAGTCCCAATTGTTTACTGAAATATTTTTCTTGAGAAAGATTGTCATTGACCCATTTCCTTTGGTGTTATGAAACTGTGCATATAATTAGATACAGTACAATTAAAACAGTGGCTTTCAAACTTTTTCTTTCCACCCTCATATCACCTTAAGCAATCCTTTACAGAGCACCTTTGGCATAGGGATTACTTAAAGTGGTATGTGAGTGGAAAGAAAAAAGTTGAGAACCACTGGATTAGACAATGTGGATGTGGAGAATATGGGAGTAGTGGGAGACTCAAGGACCAGAGGGTACAGCCTTAGAATAAAAGGATGTCCCTTTAGAACAGAAATGAGAACAACAGCTTAAGCCAGAAGTTGGTAAATTCATTGCCAAAGACAGGTGTGGAGGCCAAGTCATTGGGTATATTTAAAGCAAGGTTGATAGGTTCTTGATTAGTAAGGAAGTCATGGGTTATGAGGAGAAGGCAGGAGAATGGGGTTGAGAGGAAATATACATCAGCCATGATTTGAATGGCAGAGAAGACTCAATGGGCCAAATGGCCTATTTCCGCACCTACATCATAAGGTCTTAGGAATGGATAGAAGGAATTGTTCGACTGACAGAAGAGTCAATAGAATTAAGATATTTAGCAAACTGAGGAACATCATTTACTCCATACAAGGTCCTGATTTGGCCATAAAATAATACATACTTTTATATTTTGGCATATGTCGACCATCAGATAAGTCTGGTCCCCATTTTCAGCCTCATTTTCATGTAAGTTGATTTCCCCCCCCCCCCAAAAAAAAAACATCGTGATTACTGAGGTTGGTTGTTATGGAGTCTCCAGCAAAATGATGAAGGTATGAAATGAGTTTTAAGTTAGAAGCGATAATATACTGGTAGCATGAAAAATTGTTGACGGTTTGGGGTTTTTTTTGGTGTTTCAGTGGTCAACTTATACACCAAATCTGTACTGGATAGTTTTTTGAGCTAAATTTAAGGTCTAATTTTTGTATCTGGCATATGTTGACCCCCCCATTTTGAGGGTTTCAAAGCACAACTTATGCCCAAAATATATGGTACATAGTTTTGGATGCAGACTACAGCTACATTAAGACCTTTTTTTTCCCCAATACCTGAACTCCACCTATTTTGTTGAAAATTTCGACTCCTCCCATGTTGTATACAAAGGCAAGCAATTGATGGAGATGAATGACTCCAAAGATATGGATACAAGAGTAAAGGTTTAGTCATCTTACAGTTTTTGTTACACCATAGATGTTTACAGTATAGTTGTGTCAATGCAAGTGATCACCTGGCCTACAATAAACAAAGATCAAATTAGGGGATTCTTTTCCTGTAGATCAAAGAGAACTTGGATGATCTGTATTTCCACTGTATTTACTTAATTCTGTTCCATATTCCTGTAACATGTAACAAGCAAACCTCAATTTTATTATTACGCCTGGGAAATTCCAAGTACTTCCTGCTTTTATTTCTAAGTTGCTGACCTGCCTTCACTTTCATTATATTTCCATTATATTTTCTGACATTTTCCTTTTCACTGAACTTGTGGCTAATTAAAAATAATGTATTTTCCACTCTATTTGCATTCATCTAAATTTTGATGGTATTGCTGATATTGCATTTTGAACCTTCCTCTCAAAAATACAGAAAGGTGCATTGAACTATTAAAGAATAGTAAAATTATCTCAGTTATTTTCATCAAATTTATTCCTATATTTATGTTAATGGTTATTTATATTATTTGTGCTTAAGATATTGCAGGTGCCCATGCTGAGATTTTTTTTCTTATTAAGTACAGTGAGGTGCAGAAGACTGGAGGGTGGAAGATGTCAAGTGCCTCTATTCAAGAAGCACTGCAGGCCAGTGAAATGAATATCTGTGGTTGGCAAGTTATTAGAGTATTATGATGGAGAAAATATACATGCACTTGGATGGACAAAGTCTGACTAAGATATTCATCACAGTTTTGTAAGAAGCAGGTCATGTCTCACAAATCTGATAATATTTTTTTGAAGATGTGATCAAGAACGATGATGAGGGCAGAGCTGTGGATGTAGAAATGGATTTCAGCAAGGCTTTCAATAAGATTCTGCACAGTAGGCTGCCCTGGAAGGCTAGAATGTATGGAAATGCAAGGTGAGATAGCTGATTGGATAGAAGATTGGCTTCATGGAAGAAAGTAGAGGATAATGATAGAAGGCTGTGGTGTGCCACAGGGTTCGGTGCTGGGCTCATTGTTGTTTGTCATCTATATCATTGGTTTAGATGAGAATGTACATGGTATGATGACCTTGTTTCCAATTCACACTAAAGTGTCTGGTATTGTAGACTGTGAAGATGGCTGCCAAAGATTGCAACAGAATTTTGATTGGTTGGCTTGGTGAGCAGAGGAACAGTTAATGGAATTTAATGCAGAGAAGGTGAGGCTTTTCATTTTAGGAGATCAAACATGGGTGGAATTCGCACAGCGAATGGTAGGGATCTGGGAAGTGTTTCAGAGCAAAGGGATTTCTGAGTGCAGGTAGATAATACCTTGAAAGTGGTGTCACAGGTAGGAAGGGTGATCAAAAAGGCTTTCAGCACATTGGCATTCATCAGTCATGTTACAAGCCCAAAGGACCCCAAAACCCAGCAGCAATAGACAAGTAGTTACTTAAACAAAAGTTGTTTTTAATTATCTTTAAACGTGAAAACAGAATCAAACTTTAACTTATCTCTATTAACTTAAACTAACCCCTCTTCTAATTCTAAGCACAAATGTATGTAATGTGTGTGTAAATTTAAGAAAAGTTCAATCTCACTTCTCATTCTTCCAAGTTCACTGGTTGCAGGCAATTCTTATACTGTGCACAGAATTGAACATGTATAAAGTTCACCAGGCTTTGGTACTCGAAAGGTAAATGTTTACCGCTCAGGAAGGTTCTCATAGGATTTGAAGAGAGAGATTTGTTGTTCCAAGATTTCCACCACCATTAGTCAACTCAATGTCTTGCTGATGAAACTTGCCCCATCAGGGTTCTCCAAATGGATAACATCTTTCTTTCAGGCTACTTCCACTTATTCCAAGAGAAACATCAGACAGATAGCACTTCCAGCCATCTGTCACTCCGGAGTTTGTTTCAGTTCCAACCAGCTTCTCCTGCTTGTTTCAGCTGTCTGTTCAGTCTCTCTCTCTCTCTCTCTCTCTCTCTTCCCCCCCCCACCCTCCCTCCCTCCTCAACTGCCAGAAAGCCTATGTGAATCTCTCACTTGCAAAACCCCTGACCTTCTCCAGCAAACAATAGGAGTTAGTCTTCTTGATCAAGCTGTTGTCTTTAGGTATCTTTCTGTGCACTCTGTCAAAACCTTTGCAAAGAGCTTTAATAGCCAGAGTATCGCCTGCTTGTTGCTTTAATTTCAATTAGCACCTACTTGTGAAATGTGCATAGGCATTCTCCATATTTTCTGTAAAGTTACTGAATATGAATTCTTCAGTATTTCAAATAAGATCTGTTTTAAAGTGTGTGTATGTATGTAACCTACTCTAACTTTACCAATTTATCTCCCAAATATTCCATTACAGTCAGAGTATTGAGCATAGAAGATGGGAGGTCATGTTGGTTTTGGTGAGGCTCCATTTGGTTCATTGTGTTCTGTTTTAGTCCCCGTGCTGCAGGAAAGATGTTGTCAAGCTGGAGAGGGTGCAGAGAAGATTTATGAATATGTTGCCAGATCTTGGTGTCTGAGCCATAGGGAGTGGTTCAGCAGGTGAGGGCTTATTCCTTCAATAGCTGGATAATAAGGAGTAATTGCATAGAGATAAACAAGGTCATGAGAGGAATTGATTAGGTGAATGCAGAGTCCTTTTGCCCAGGAACCAGAGAGATAACTTCTTATTTCTTTTTCTTTCCAAACACATAGAGGGTGGCGGGTGTCTGGAATGGGCTGTTGGAGGTGATTGAGGCAGGTACTGTTGCAATGTTTAAGAGAAAATTGAATGGGATGGGTTTAGAGCGAGGGCCTGTTTCCATGGTGTATGACTCCATGTGGTTATGTACAAATTAGCTGTTATTTTATTGGGCAGCACTGATTAATTTTCCTCAAGACTGCAAGCCTACTTTCTGGTTACTGTCCAGGTTCAGACCCTTACAGGGATGGAAAAGCTAATGTAGAAATGGGAGAATTCATCAAAAGTGCTGTCAGTCTGTGTGCAGAAAGTTGTCATCTCATAAGACTCACTAAAGCCCTTTAATGGTATTTAAATAGGCATGTTAATGTCAATCTGTGACCAGACACTGGCTATATTTGAAGGATCGACCATGGAGTCTTTGCTTGTTTTTCTGGCTGAAAATATTGACCAGTCATGCTAAACATTTTGGTTTTATCAGCTACTCAGTGGTATTGCATCAATAACATGATTTCCTGACATCAGGCTTTTAAGATCTTTTCAAAAAGTCACGGTTGGCACAGTGGTTAGCACAACGCCTTTACATCACCAGCAATCAGGACCTGACCGGGATTTGAATCCTGCGCTGTCTAAGGAGTTTGTACATTCTTCCCGTGTCTGCTTGGGTTTTCTTTGGGGGTTCCGGTTTCCTTCCACCGTTTGAAACTTATCTGGGGTATAGGTTAATGGGGTATAAATTGGGCAGCACAGACTTATGGGCCGAAATCAGTCTGTAGGCAAAGGCCAAATATTGGTGCAGAAAACTTCCATTTGTATTCAAAGGGGATTGGGAAGAGAAATCTTCTAATTGTATAAATGTAATTGTATAAAAAGGGTAGTTGTTGCCCCAATCAGCAGCTTTTGCATTTGAAGAACACAGAAATTATATAAAACCCCTTTTTAAAATCAGACCATAGATTCAAACTACTGGGCCGATAATTTTGATAATACTATATTTGCAATCAATTACAGACATCAGGACTCAAAAAATTAGTATTATGACCAACTTGCTAAAAATAAGATAGTCTAATTCTTCTTGGAAAGAACTGTCATAACAGAATTTTGTTCAGGGAAGCAAGAAGGCAAAGTTAAACAGGGCATTAAGTTGAAAATTGTTCTTTTGTATTCTAATTCCAGGTTAGATTGGCCGAAGTACCAGTCTAGTACATGCCTAGGAATTTAATTGCATAAAGCTATTTTCTCTTGGCTGTAGATATTTTCCCACGGTGAAGCACAATGAAGATTTCTGTGCTTTTGTGTTAATCTGGAAACTCATTAGGCCACTTCTCAGATTGTCATCCTGTGGCTCTGACATGATTTCTCTATAGAAATATGTTGGATCACATCGTTCCTATGTAGCACTCCTTTAGGTGTATTGCAGTGAAATTTGGAGCAAGATACTCCAGTGAGTAGTCATTGTTGATCACTCCCAAGACATAAGTCTTCCCCAACTCTCCTTCCCACCCTATCAGTGGTTGATAGCTATCCTAGTGCTTGAACCTGGCCTTGGATGAGATACCAGGTGACACAGCTTCATTACTGAAATGTGCACAACCCATTCAATGGTGCCTGAAGCCTTGCTTCATTGACTTCCCTTGCATAATCTGTTGGGTGCACTTGAATTTCGAGGTCACATTACAAGCAGATAGAATTCGTCCTAATTAAGTAATTGGTAAAATTCCTCCATCCCCCACTGAATTAATATACGAAGCAGAACATTTTATGATTCTATTGAAAGTGGATATTGAAGTAGGCAGAGAGTTCTTTAAAGACCACACCACCATATTCAGGCTATTACTTAATACAAATGTAAAATTTTGCAAATGGTGGAAATCAGAAATAAAATCAATTTTTAAAAAAATGCTGGAAATAGCTGTTCAGAGACAATCCACAGAGGATGGAAGAAAGATAAAATATCAGCTTAGTGTCCATTCATCAGAGCAGTGCTGATTAAAAAGAATGACCTGAGCATTAATTCTCCTTTCTCTGTCATTTCTGCCTAACCAATATGTAGCATTATATTTTTATTAGTGAAATGTTTTAAGAATATCAAAACATGTTACATTTTTCTTTATTTGTTCACCTAAATTTAAATACAAAAATGCAAGGAAAAGTATTACCCTAGATAGTGTTTTAAAGATAATTGCACACCTCTACAGTTTCATTAGCCTCTTGCATTTGATTCATGATTTCATTCTGCTGTTTTTAAATCCTTTACTTTCCTAATTTTAAAGAGACTCGAAAAGAACTGCATGATCCAAATTGAGAAATCAGTAACTGTTTAGAATTGTACATTTTACTAAAACCATTTAACATGACTTTAATAGTACTTGCATGCTTTGAAAGTTTTGTATTGTTTTCTTTGGTGAACACCAAATTGTCTCGGCAGCAAAGTCTCGTCTCCAGTCTTCTTGGTCCTTGACACTGAATCAAGGCCTCTCTGTCAAGTCTAGGTATTTTTCAACTCCCACATTAAAAGCAATTACACACCAGTAGCCTCCACTCCACAGTATAGTTTTAATTCTGGAATGTTAGGATCATCATGGACAGACCCAACAACAACAGACCAAACTTCGCTCTATCTCGATCACTTTGACATTGACATCGCCACTAATAGTGAGACAAGACGGGCACTGGAATCTGTCAGATTAAATCATAATCCAACAAGAAATTGCAAGGATGTCGACATCACTTGTGCTATGTTAGGTCTTGATAACCATTGATGATCACCTCCAATCATTCTGTTATCTCCACCAACCCAGATACCACAGCAGCATTGCAACAAGAGCATCAATGATGATGGACTCGATGAAGCTGCTATCTTTTCTTAGGTAGCACCTTACATACAGCCTGTCAATTCCTAGCATCAGAAGCCTGTAATCACAAGGTGTTCTTGGATTGGAATCTCCATCTTGCACTGTGACCGAAAGAACAGAAGGTGTGTGCTAAGAGGTCCAGTAATTGTGGATAGTCGTGGCATATACAGGGTCTTCAACACTGTCAAAGCCATCTGCATTTTTAAAGAGGGTCCCCAAGAACTTTGGGCAAATTATAATAATTTCAGATTTTCCATGAAGCCTGCAAAGCAACATTGAAGAAGAAAAACACAAGTGTTGGAAATCCTCAGCTTGCCAAGGTGCTAAACACAGCTTTGTTTCCATTTTTCTTTCCACTAATTTTCTACAGCTTGTTGAAGCATCCATGATGGTTTATTTCTGCTTTTGAAGGGATAGATATGCAGATAATTAAAAGGTTTAGGCTTACATTTGGTAATGGGGATGGATGTGAATTGAAAAAGGAATATATAAAACAGATCAAAAAGAATTTCCAAACCTTGTTAGAAGGATGAAATTATTTACAAAATACAGGAAATTTCTGCTCCAAATTCTTTTAAGTTCTCTGCATTGAGGCTAATTATACTTGCAACTATTGAAGGTTGAAACCTGAATATTGAGATAGGGCATGAAGGGCTACATTTCAAAATGATAACTTTATCAATGAAGGAATGCAAGGAAGATTCATCACACTGATTTCTGGGACTGCTGGTGTGTTATATGTGGAGAGATTGAATGGTCCAGGCTTGTGTTCTCTGTAGTTTAGTAAAATAAGAAGTGATCTCATTGAAGCCAAGAAAGTTCTTACAGAGTGTGACAAGGTGAATTCAGGGATGGCTGAAGAGTCTCAAACTTGAGGTCACAGTCTCAGACTAGGCAGAAGGCCATTTTGGATTTAGATGAGGAAAACTCTACAAGCAGAGCATGGCAATTTTTTAGAATTTACTACCTGAAAAGTCTGCAGAGTAATTGCATTCATTCAAAATAGATATTGATAGATTTCAGGATTTTGGGGTGCGGGGTGGGGGGGGTGGTGGGAGGCATGATGACATTACAGAATATGTGAGCCGTGATAAAAAATATCAGCTTATAATCTTGATAAATATGGCCAGGTGAATAAACAAGGTGAACTGACAGTCTGAAGTGTATTAATTTTAATTCCATGAGTTTAACCAGTGAGGCAGGTTAGCTTAGAGCATGAATTCTGATGTGGTAGGCATAACAGAATCTTGGTTGACTGGCAGGACAGGACTAGCAGTTCAACATTACAGGATTTTGATGTTTCAGACTCCTCAGCCTTCCCTGTATTCGTCTTGTCATTCTCTGCAAGAACTTTGTTGGTTTCAATGAGATAACTTCTCATTTTTCTAAACTATAGAGAACACAAGCCTAGCATTTAGAGCGTGATAGAGAAGGGTGAAAAAGAGGTGAAGTTAAAACATTAAAACAAAGAGCAGTACAGTACAGAAACAGACCTTTTGGCCCATGCTATCGGCACCAAACATGATGCCAAATTAATGTATACAGTATCTGAAAGTCCTCTCGTGTTTTACATTTCTACCTGGAGACACTGATTCCAACTGTCTACCCTATATATGCTTATCATAATTTGATAGCTTCTATCCGATCTCTCCTCAGACTCCAATGTTACAGAGCTGCATTAAGGGAGGACATCTGGGAGGTCTCAAGTAGTGAGGCCCTGTGGGTAGAGTCAGAAAAAAGGAAGGTGCAATCACTTTGATAGTGTTATACTATTATGTGCAATATTGGACGATGAAAGATGTGAAGGCATTGTATCAGACTCCTGCACATCCCCGTTACACTGATCAAGCACAACTTCAACAACGCAAAATGACTGCCTGCACTATTTTTTTGCAGTAGGATTTCTGAATATTTATTTTCTGTTTTATGCATTTATTGAATGTTTTTAATCTAATAAAGTTTACTAATATAATGTTCTTTTTACAAATACCTATTCAGCTGCAATGAGTAAGAAATTTGGTGTCCATTTTTTATATATGACAATAAACTCATTATCATCGTCACCTTCCAAGGTGATCTTAATTTCCCCAGTATTGACTGAGACTCCAAGGACATAAATTGAAGAGGAACTCGGGAAATTAGATTAGGAGAAGCTGTTTGGGAGCAAATCCATGTCTGAGGTAGAAGTCTTTTAAAGGCCTGTGAGGATGAAAGGTAAGGATAGCAAGATTCTGGAATCTTGGATGATGTCAGATGTTGCATATTTAGCCAAAAAGAAAAAGCATAGGAATTGGACAGGGCCTATAAAGGAATATAAAGGAATCAGGAAAAAACTTAAACAAGGAATCAGGAGGGATAAGAAGTGCCATGAAATGGCTTTGAAAAATCACATCTAGAAGAGCCCCAAGCCATTTTATTCTTTATTTGCAGCAAGAGAAGACCTAGGGAAAGGGTGTCAATTGAAAAATAAAGGAGGGAATTTATGCCTGGAGCCAGAGGGATTGGGTGAAGTCCTTAATGAGTACTTCACATCGATATTCACCAAGGAGAAGGGAGAGATTAGTGAGAGGTATGTTGTTATTCAAGGGGATATCAATATTAAGATCCTTGAAAAACATTGTCCCCAGGGCCTGATTGATGCCAGGATATTAAATGAGGCAAGGGAGTAGATTGTTGGCTTCTTGACAGATATTTATGCCTTCATTAGCCATAGGCAAGGTGCCAGAAGAGTGGAGAATAGTCTATGTTGTTCTTTTGTTTAAGGAGGACAGATAATGCAAGACCTTGCATTGAACAAAAATTTTCAAGACAGGATTTACATTTGTAAAAGCATAGACTTTTTTGGAATAGTCAGAGTGGCTTTGTGCTGGGGAAGCCCAATTTCATATGTTTGATTGAGTTTTTTGAGATGATTGATGAGTCTATTGCAGTGTAGGTTTTCTACCAGGACTTCAGTGAAGTATCTGTTAGGATACTGGAAAGCTGATCCACAAGATTAAGACAAAGGAGATCTATAATAGATTGGATCCAAAACTGGCTTGGACATAGATGATAGAAGATTGTGGTGGAGAGGTTACCTTTTTGACTGGAGGTCTGTTACCAATGGCATTCTGCTAGGATCTCTGTTTTTAATACAAATGATTTTGATGAAACTGTTGGTGGGCTAATACATAAATTTGCAGATGGCAAAAATTGGTGGAGTTATGGATAGTGAGGAAGGTTGTCCAAGAACATAGCAGAATATAGATTGAGGGTGTTTTTGGTTATGCCCACATATAGAAAATATAAGGAGTCACAAGTCAGCAATATTAAGCCTGGCAGTTTTCAACCAGTTACACTGCAAGAAAAAATGTTTTAGAGCAGAAAACCCTTGTGCTTTTAAAAATTCATTTTCTATCAAAATAGCTATGCAACACTACTAACCAGTTTAATTCTTGACATTACGGTAGTTTATTGATGTGCTCACATATTACAAGAGGCATTTCTGTATCTGCTGCTCTTACATTTCATTTAAATGAATACAATAAAACTCTTTAAACTCTCATTCAAAAAGCAGTGCAAAATAAAAAACTGGGTGCAAAATAAGAACAGGAGAAAAGATCAAGGCAGTCTCCAATATACCTGCACAATTCTCAGTTCATGGTCCAAGTATCCACCTCAATGATTATGATGAAAAGTGTATATCTGTTGATAGGCTATTAAAGTCAACAAGTTCCTTACAAATCAAACAAACACACTTCACCTTGATTTCTTTGGAAAAAGTATTCATTTTCCCACTGGGTCTGAAATTTTCGGTACTTCCTTGTTATTTTCTGTCTTTTCAGTTCCACCGTGTTTAATCAACTGAGGTAAACATTTTTTTAAACTGAGGTAAATGTCTTCATTGATGTACTCAAAGGTCGGTTTAGTAGTTGTTTAAAATGGAAGTGACATCTAGTGTTGAAACTCAGAAGTGCAATTTATTGTACTGGGTCAATATGGGTCACATGCCATTTTATTTTTAAAATTCGCTCTGGGCCATTAAAAAATGGGCAGTGGACTGCAGATGGCCCAGGGGATGTAGTTTGACCTCCCCTGATATAGATCATTTGAACATTTGGGTGGAGAAATAACAGATGCTGTTATTTACAGAGGTGAAACTCAAGCAGTGCATATATACAGTATATGGACTTGGGGTGCAAGTCCATAGCTGCCTAAAGGTGGCATTGTAAATTAATGAGGTGATGAAGAAGGCATAGGACATGCTTGTCTCCTTCAGACAGGGCATTGAATATTCAAGATGGCATGTTATAGCTGATCAAAACTTTGGTTTGGACACATTTGGAATATTGTGTGCATTTCTGGTTACCACACCACAATGATGTGGAGGTTTTTGGAGAATATACAGCAGAGGTTCACCAGGATGATACCTAGATAAGAGTGAATTAGCTAGAAGGAGAGGTTGGACAAACTTGAATTGTTTTCTCGGGAGTATCAGATGCTGATGGACGTATACAAAATTATATAAATTGTTTTTCTGCACCCCCCCCCCCCAGGCTAAATATATCAAATACTGGAGGCACTGGTTTAAGGTGAAGGGGGATAGTTTAAAAATATGCAAAGCATGTTTTTAAACAGAGTGCATGGAGAACTTTTCCAGGGGAGCAGATACAATAACAACATTTAAGAGACATTTAGACAGATGCATGAACAGGCAGAGAATAGAGGGGAGCAGACATTTCCAGGCAGATGGAATTAGATTGACATCATGCACGGCATGTATGTGTTGGGCTGAAGAACCTGTTCTTGTGTGGCGCTGTTCTATGAATGGCTGGATTCCCTACTCCTGCACCTTATGTCATCAGGCAGCAATCGTGAAACAGCCTTGAAGAGATCTAGCAGCAGGAGTTAGCCAACAGCCATGCTCTTGGAGGGGGTAAGCAACTGGAGAGTGGGTGAGAGTCCGAGGACCAAGGAAAAGGAAGCACACACTGGCAGAGAAAGAGGCGAGTAAACTCGGAAGAAGCTGAGATAATGGAAATATGGAGAATGATACTGGTGGAGAGACTTCATGGAGGAATTGGATGGAAGCGTGAACTAGGGGAAGAGGGAGCAAGGAACAGAGTGTGGAGAAGATTGTGTGCTCGGTCAATGTGTGTCTGTGTATGTGTGCATGTGCCAAGTCTGTGCGGCAGACCCGGGTCTCCAATTTTCTTAAACCTCTTTGCCTTTGGGCCAAGAGATGGCTCTATTTGTATTAGCTGATGTACTACAGCTGCTGAAGTCAAAAACATTCATGTATAGGTGTCTTTCACTCTTCAGTGGAAGCAAATTATCTTTAATCTTAGCACATGGCATAAGCATATAGTCTAAAGTTTGTATCTTCAGACCCTGAAATGTTCTGACTCTTTCCTGCCCTCTGATATAGTTCTATAGGTACTGGTATATTAAGGGCAAATGAATATCCTGGGGAAAAATTAGTGCCCATTAAGGACAACAGGGCTAATCTGTCTAAGGAGCTAAAAATATGTAAACTTTTCTCAAGTATCCACGAAGAAAATGTACTTGATAACTTTAGAATTTAGTCTCCATAAATAAAGAGGAAGTACTTGATGCAATACACAAGCGCGTCGTAAGAACCAAAGACTTGTTGATCCAAACCAAGGCTTTTATTAACTAAAAGACTGGAGCATATCACAAGTAGGTCGACCAGTCCAGAATGACCTGGTCTGGTGAGGAGCAATCCTTTAAGACCTGCCAGTAGGTGTGGCTACGCTCTCAGCCAATCACAGTCATCCTACACTACCATCTGTACATATGTACATTGGTGATAGAATCTGTACTATCACATTCACCCCTTCTTTGAGAACCGACCCCAGGATCGATGGAGGTTAGGGGCTGTACCGATCAGGGGACCTGAACATCCGGCATGACCGCCGTGGCTCCGGGATTGGGGTCGCCGGAGTCGTGTCGCTGGCAGGCCCGTAGGGTGCGGCCACTGCTTCGTTCAATTCCCCAATGGAACTGTCGACAGTCTGGCCTGAGCTGGTCGGGTGGTGCTGGTCCCTCTGTTCAAGCACATGACCTGGGGGAGAAGGAATAGGGGGAGGTTGGGTTAAAGGCACTGCTGCGCCTGATCCAGCTTGGGCTAGGTCCCTTACTGAGACTGTGTCCTCCCGTCCGTCCGGGTACTCAACGTAGGCATAATGCGGGTTCGCATGGAGCAGAGTCACTCGGTCAACCAAGGGGTCGTTCTTAGAGTACCGGACATGGCATCGTAAAAGGACTGGACCAGGAACCATGAGCCATGCCGGTGTGGTCGTACCCGACTCGGATTTCCTCGGGAAAGAGAACATCCTTTCATGGGGTGTGGCATTGGTCGTGGTGCATAGGAGGGAGCAGATGGTGTGTAGGCACTAGTGAGCACATCCTGCCAGCGAGAGGTGGGGAGACCTTTGGACCAGAGGGCAAGCGTAACTGCTTTCCAGACAGTGGCATTCTCTCTTTTGACTTGCTCATTACCGCGTGGGTTATAGCTGGTGGTCCTGTTTGAAGCAATACCACGCTCCAGAAGGTACTGCCGCAGCTCTGCACTCATAAACGAGGACCCCTTGTCACTGTGGATGTAATTGGGGTATCCGAAGATGGTGAAGATGCTGTGCAGGGCCTCTATAACTGAGGAGGCAGTCATGTCTGAGCAGGGCACAGTGAACAGGAAGCGGGAATACTCGTCGATGGCCGTAAGGATGTAGGTGTTACGGTTGGTCGACGGTAGGGGCTCTTTGAAGTCTACGCTGAGACGCTCAAAGGGGCGGGTGGCTTTGATGACGTGGATGTTCTCCAGACGGAAGAAGTGGGTCTTGCACTCAGCACACACTGGGCAGGCTCGGGTCATGGAGCAAATCTCCTCGAATGTAGGGCAGGTTGCGAGCTTTAACA
Organism: Narcine bancroftii; assembly: GCF_036971445.1. Classification (NCBI taxonomy): domain Eukaryota; kingdom Metazoa; phylum Chordata; class Chondrichthyes; order Torpediniformes; family Narcinidae; genus Narcine; species Narcine bancroftii. Next base: position 26,315,917 of record NC_091471.1, read on the forward strand.
AAGTGCGCGAACCTAGTGACACCTGGATGACAGAACTCCTCGTGGAGTTTCTGCAGCCTGTCCAATTGTATGTTGGCGCAAGTCCCCCTGGAGAACGCATCTGGCGGGTCGTTGAGTTTACCTGGCCGATACAGTATGTCATAATTAAAGGTGGAGAGCTCGATTCTTCACCTGGCGATTTTGTCATTCTTGATCTTACCTTGCTAGGTATTGCTAAACATGGAGGAGACCGCGCATTGGTCGGTCAGCAGCGTAAAGTGCCTGCCAGTGAGGTAGTGTCTCCAACGACGTCCTGCTTCGACTATGGCCTGGGCCGCCTTCTCGACAGAGGAGTGTCGGCTCTCAGGACCCTGGAGGGTTCTGGAGAAGAAGGCTACCGTCCAGCCGGCCTGGTTCAAACTGTCTGCCAGTGCAAAGTCAGACGCATTGCTTTCGACTTGGAACGGAATGGACTCGTCGATGGCGTGCAGCGTTGCAGCAGCGATGTCTGATTTGATGCGGTCAAAGGCCGCTCTGGCATTGGTTGACAGGGGGACACTTGATGCCTTAATTGTAGATAAATCCCCAGAGTACGATAGGATCTATTCCAAGCTGATTAGGAGGTAAGGAAAGAGATTGCTGAGGTTTTAAGTGAGATGTTTAATTCTTCGCTGACCACAGGCAAGGATCCTCTTGACTGATGGACAGCAAATGAAGCACCTCTTTTTCAAGAAGGATAGCAGGGAAAAACATTTTGGAAGTACTAATGAGGCCAGAACACATAACATGAATGTTCAGGTGCTAGGGACTATTGAGGACCAGAAGAACTGTCAAGTACAAGTCCAGAGATTGTTGAACGTGACAATGCAAATAGAAAATGTAGCTCGATTCTTGCCTTCATTAGCCTGAGCATTGAAGTCCAAAGCAAGGAGGTTATGCTTTAACTTTATGAAACCTTGACTCAGCCTGAGCTACATTATTGCATGCAGTTTTGGGTGCCACACCATAACAAGGATGTATTGCTGTTAAAAGGGAGGCAGGGGAGAATCACCATGATGTTGCCTAAATGGAGCAGTTCGGTTACAAGGAGTGGCTAGGTTAGGTGTATTATGATGGGTATAGATACAGTAAATACAAATTGGCTTTTTCCACTGAGGTTAGGTGAGGTACAAACCAGAGTATTTTGGTTAAGGGTGAAAGGGTGAAGTTTAGGGGCAACGTTAGGGGGAATTTCTTCACACATGATGGAAATATAGAATGAGCTTCCAGCTGAAGTGGTGAATGTGAGCTCAATTTTAGCATTAAAAAAAAAATCGGGCAGGGGCATAAATAGGATAGGTATGGAAGGATATGGATTGGCTGCAGGTCCGTGGGACTGGGCAGAATAGTTCGGCATAGACTAGAAGGTCCGAAGGGCCTGTTTACTGTGCTGTAATGTTCTATGGTTCTTTTCTCCTTGGAGGAGAAGGAGGTTACGAAGGGACATTATCGAGAATTATAAAAGGTTTAGACTGGGTGAACTGCAGGAAAATTTCCCCATATCACAAGTAGATAAAACTAGAGGATATAATTTTAAGATAAGGGGAAAAGAGATTTAGAGGGGATCTGAGCTTCATCTAGAGAGTGGTGATTACCTGGAAGTTGGGTCACTGACAGCATTTTAGAAATCTCTGGAAAAACACTTGAATCATTTAAACATAGAAGGGATGGGTCAAGAGCTGGGAGATGCAATTAGTGCAGATGGGTGACAACTGATTATTGTGAACCAAAAGACTGTTTCCATGCTGTTTGACTCCTTGAGTCATTTCGAGAGCTATCATGAATGGCTAATAAATCCCAATCTTGTCACTGACCTGTACATTACACAAAAAAATGTAAACAAAAATCTATAATTATTTCCAACTGGTGTGTCAATCATTTTAAAATTGCATTCTTCTTTGGCTTGGTTTCACGGACGAAGATTTATGGAGGGGTAATGTCCACGTCAGCTGCAGGCTCGTTGGTGGCTGACAAGTCCGATGCGGGACAGGCAGACACGGTTGCAGTGGTTGCAAGGGAAAATTGGTTGGTTGGAGTTGGGTGTTGGGTTTTTCCTCCTTTGTCTTTTGTCAGTGAGGTGGACTCTGCGGTCTTCTTCAAAGGAGGTTTGCATTAATCTACACTGAAATTGGTAATAACATGAAATAGCAGAGTTGATGCAGGTTGTTTCCAAAGTATAAAGGACAGCACAGATGTTGCAACAGTTTTGTTTTTGCAACTGGGACCTTGCTTAAATTTATGCAATTTTCTTTCTCCTCTCACCCTGTAATTCAATATTTTTTGTCATATATTGCTGGAAGTTGGGCGATTTTGACATGTGAGATCTTTGGAAATGAAGGGGGTGACATTCGAATCCTTTACTTACAAGTCAAGAAATGAGAAAGTGTCGGTTTGAAAATTTAAGATCTCAATAGATCGTGATGGTTCTCGGTTTCATGGTGGTTGATTTGAATTTGTATATCTATTTGATAATCTTTTCTTCTTTCATTCTAGGGGTTCTTGGGAGGGAGGGAGTGATTAGGTTTATATACATGTATTTTCATATAATTCATTATTAATTGAAATGTTGTTTTAAAATTTTAAATAAAATATTCAAAACAAAAATAAATGAGAAAGGGAATTTGAATCAAATCTGACTCCTTAAAGAGAAATAGAGAGAAAGATCTGTCAAAGAAGGAGGAAATAAAAGTGCGTGCAGAAACGGGGGAAAAAAGTTTTATAATCCTCCAAATACAATATTCTGCCCACAGGAATGAAACTGTCACATCCATTGAGGCTTTTTCTGGACCTGAGAAGTTGAACAGCAATTCTTAAGCTCATGATTGAAACAGTTCCTTTGTTGCTAAGGCCCAAGCATTCTCTGCCAGTTGGAGACAAACTGCTGTATTGGCAAGGCTAACAGTGGAGCGATTTGGTTCATTAGCTGTTTTTGTGGTGTTATTTCAGCGTGAGGTACAAAAGTTTTATCACTGCAGTATTATTATTGCTAAGTCATTAGTTCTATCGAAACAAAGTTGTAATCAAAGAGGGTTGAATAGAAAGCAGATTTCAAACTGTTGGATTTCAGTGAACGCCACAGTGTTTGCTCTTTTTCCTATCTGTTGACCTTTAAGATGCTACTCACCTAACAGATGGCTGGTCCTATTGGAAAAGAGGAACTCGGAGAACCAAACAGCAGCTAAAAAGCAATTGTATGCTTATGGCTAAACTGGGGGGAAAAAGTTCACCACTTACCGTAAATAACTAACTGCACTGATTATTTAGTTTACTTATCTGTTCAGTGGACTAATTCCCCGCTGCCATCTGACAGGCAACAGATCATTGGCTTTCTTCCTTCTTATTTTTGCCTGAGGTAGGGAGATTTCCAGCAAAGTTCATTGCCAGTCACCATTGTAGAACGAATTACTCTCTTAAATCACTGCTGTCAATGTGGCAAAACTATGCGCACAGACCTTCAGGTAGCAAGTTATTTGATTTTGACCCAGCGACAATGAAGGAACAGGGACATTTGAAATGATAGTGCCTTCTTCCAGGTATTTAAGATCACAGATTGTTGATATGGAATATTGCTAGAGAGATTAAATTTAAAAGCAGGAACATTCTGCAGAAACTGTACATAGTACTGCAGAAAGGATGTACTGGCTTTGGAGGCAGTACAGAGGCGGTTAAGCAGGTTAATTCCAAAAACAAGGGGATTAATTTATTGTGATTATGTAATGGGGGGGTGGGGGGGTGTATTGGCTATTGGCTATGGCTGTAGAGATACTCCACCCTACTAGTATAACAGATGGAGATGCTTTCCCACTGGCCCGTTAGCGGTGGTTCTAGTCTGTTAATAAAATTGATATGCCATAGACATGGACCAGACAAGTGTTATACTAATACTGGGCTTTTATTACAGACTATAACCACCACTAACGGGCCAATGGGAAAGCATCTCCATCTGTTATACCAGTAGGGTGGAGTATCTCTACAGCCATAGCCAATAGCAAGCTGTCACTATAATAGGCCCCCACCCCCCCCCATTACATCATCACATTTATGAGAAGAGATTGTGTCAGATGGGACTATATTCACACTGGAATTCAGAAGAATGAAAGGGGATCTTATAGAAACATAAAAATTATGTAATAGAGGCAAAAAAGCTGCTTCTAATGGGAAGAGAGACAGAGATGAAGCTTTTCCCATAGAGTAGTGAATCTTTAGAATTCTCTGCCCAAGGAAGGAGTAGAGGCTGCCTCATTGAATATATTTAAGGCACATTAGACAGATTTTTGTCTTAGCAGAGGAATTAAGGGTAATGGGGGAAAGGCAGATAAGTGGAGTAGAGTCCACAGCCACGATCTTATTAAATGGCAGAGCAGGTTCTTAAAACCAGTATTAAATGCCCATCCCTAAATACCCTTGAGAAGGACATAGGAACAGCTATCCTGAAGCAATGTAATCTATCCTTATGATGAAATGGTAATACATTTCCAAGTCTGGATGGTGATTATCTTGGAGAACAATGTGCAAGTGGAGGCTTTTTCCATTCACCCCCCTGATTTTGTTGTGGCAAACATAGCAGGTTTTCGAGAGATCATGTCAGAGATGGTAATACCATCCAGGAGAAATTTTGAAAAAGTGGATCTGGAGGGTGGTGCATTGGATGCCAATCAATCTGGCACCCTTGTTCTGTATCCTGTTTAGTTTCACCCATTCAAGCAAGTGGCGAGTATTCCGTCACAATGCTTATCAGAAAACTTCAGATGGCGGAAATCCAAAGAAAAACGAGAAACGGCTGCAACAGCAAGCCTGTAGAAAGAGAAACCACTAATGTTTCAGTCTGATGACCTTCCATCAGAATTGGGAAAAGTTCTGATGAAGAGGCCCACACCTGAAATATTAACTATTTCGCCTTCCACTTTTGCTGCCTAACTTGCTTACCTTGTACCACTTAGATGGTGGAAAGGTATTCTCACTTAAACTTAACTCTAAATTTAACCCCACTATGCGCAAATGTTAATGTGTGTGTGTAATTAAAGTTCCACCCTGAAAAGTCAATTTTTAAACTTCAGCATCATTTTAGACTTGCTTGAAGGTCTTAAATTCTAAGTTGAGAAATAATCATAAAGCACTTTTAAACATCATTTCTTCAGGCCTTTTTTCTCACAATTCTTTTGTTGAAATGTCTTGAGAGATATTCTTTAAATAGAAGTGACCATGTACCTCCTGTGAAACAGAGAATACAATTCCTGTCTTCCCAGGATCAGATCTTTTTGCTGAAGATTTTAAAAGCTGTTTTCCACACAAAAATTCTTCCCTCTTTTCAAAGAGACAGCAAATGGCTATTTTTTCCACAATGAATTCACAAACCCAGTCAAGGGGTCCAAAGAGACAGTGAAGTGGTCCTCCTTATTTCAAAACCCACTTATTTTACGTTTCCCTTTTCCCAGGAATAACACACAACAGCGCCTATTCTGGTAACTGTAATTCAACCCTGTCTTTCACAAGGTTCCAACTCTGTGAGTCACAGGGTTTTGACTTCTGTACTCTCCAAACTGAACTGATCCAAAAATGTCTGAATTCAATCATATATTTCTCCAAATCATGTGGCAGTTACATCATCAATGAGGTCAGTCCCAATTCTTGGAAACTACATGACTATCTGTTTTATTTCTACCAAAATTCTGTTCTTTTTCCAAAACCACTCCATATCCATCTCTGTTCAAGAGGTTTAAATGGTTTTGTTTAAAAACAGATGGCTTCCTCAGCAGTTCTTATTGAGTAATTAGATAGTTCAGTTTTTAATAAAGCAAACACTCCATTATTCTTGAATAATTAAGAACTACTTCAGATCCATTAGCTCTGTCTTTCAAGACTCCGCGACTTCAAGAATGAACTCTCTTCTCTGAGTACAATAGTTCTCTGTAAATGTGATGTGACCTGTGTCACCCTGTACCAGCCCATAACTAACTTACTAAGAATATATATACAATATTTTAACTCTATAATTTACTTGACTAAGATTTTTATGAAAAATAACTTAACCTTAACCTAAATATTACTATTAACATAGATCCATAACACTCGAACCCTGGACTGGACCAGATTCGGTTAGATAAATTTTTACATGATAGAGGAATTAGGGGATATGGGGAGAAGGCAGGTAGGTGGAGTTAGGTCATAAATTAGATCAGCCATGATCGTATTGAATGGCGGAGCAGGCTCGATGGGCCATTTTTGGCCTACTCCTGTTCCTATGTTGCGCTAATCGCTATATCAACTGTGAAGAGACAAGAAGTGTGTCACTGACTGCAGGATGTGCAATCTCAGACCTAGCCTTGTACTTACAGTATATGTGTGGGTGGTGCAATTTATAGTTAATGGTGAACTCTCACTTTCCACCATCACATTAACGGTGGCTGATTTGGTTGTTGTAAAATGATTGAATTTCAAAGAGCAGAATTTGAAACATCAGTGGAAATAGTCATCTCCTAGCATGAACATTATATGCTGCTTATCATTGGTCACATCTTTTCTTTCTGCTGGTCCTCATTTAATAGAAATCCTCATCCTTTTGTGTATTTGAAATTAAATCTACTAAACAATTGTTATATACCAGAATAAACCTTACATAATTGAAATAGGTAGTTACCTGAATTTTGCTTTTTGCTGGATTATGGTATAATTTATTATGTTCAAAAGGAAAGTACCAAAGATATAACAAATAAAACAGAAAATTCTGGAAATACTCAGGTCATGCATTATCCATGGAGAGAGAAACAGAGTAAATAGTATAGATTTTGTCATTCTTAACAATAGGTGATAAAGCCAAAATATTAACTCCTGTTTCTCCACAAATGTTTCCTGACCTACTAAATGCTTGTCAAATGTTGCTTTGTGTTATTGATAAAAGGTTAAAATAAAATTAATAGTTTATCACCAGAGCTTTGTAGTTTTTAGACATACGTGCAGACTATAAATGAATATATGTACAAAGTAAATAGAAAGTCTTTTAGTATGGACATTTTGGACATACATACTGCATGGTAACAGGCCCTTTCAGCCCATGAGCCCGTACTGCCCAATTCACCTAAACCCCACTATGTCTTTGAATGATGGGAGGGATCCAGAGCACCTGGAGGAAACCACCACAGCGCGGGGAGAAAGTTCAAATTCCATACAGACAGCGTGGGATTTGAACCTAAATCCCGGTTGCTGGTGGTGTAATAGCATTGCACTAACCGCTACACTAACCCTGCCGTCCTAGAGTTATTCCTTTCATTCAAATGAATGCAGGTTTAGGAAATCAATTTTTCAGTATTTTTCCCTGTATTTTTTTGTACTTGCAAAGAAATAAGTGGGAGATAATTCAATAAGGTAATCTCTGATAATTATTACCATGTTATGAAGTAGCCAATTAGCATCATTCCATGGTGAAGGGTATTTTTAAAGCTGCAAAATGACCCATGAAATGTTGGCACAGATTAAAAACAAATATACTTGCACCTCACTTTCTTTCTATACAAATCTAGCTATAGTATTGATATATCATTCAAGCATACAAGAAACACAAGCCTTCCCTTGAATTAGACTGTCATGGCTATTCATAATCTCTGAAGTGAGCAGGAAAAGCAGTGTTAGTGTGGAGGAAAGGGAAAGGTTCACCAAGGACTGGAGAAGATAAATTGTAGTTACACACCTATTACTTTGAAGATTGAGGATTTGGAGAAGCCTGTAACAGACACATGAAATCATTATGGAAACCAGCTGAAAATAGGCAAGTTATTAGCTTCCTGCGCAAATTGCAAGTAGGCCTTATTTGTCATTCTTTCATAATTTGACCTTTTGATTATGCTGTTCATATAATATATGACTTTACCATCTGTAGTAATTACCTGTTCTTTGTACTGTACTATATGTGTCCCCTTTTCCTTTGTACCACACGTCAATAAACCAGTCTTAGTAACGCCAGATGTTCAGATGCACATTGCTAGCAAATATAAGTATTGTATCTAAAACAGAAAGTCTTTTGATAGAGCCATATAACTTACATTTATTCTTTAAAGTCAATAGCAGCTCACAGTTCAGCAGATGCATGTCTTAGAAGGGCATGGTATTGCATTTAATAGATGTAATTACAGTTCCTTTTTCTTAAAACAGATGACGTTATATAAACACAAATGACTGTCATCCAGAATTGTTCAAAAGCAATCATTTGGTAAGAAACCCTTTCAGCGGACATCTCACAACAAATATGCAAGTGGTAATTAGACAATGCTAGTTCTGATACCAGAAAGGTAATCCAGAGGCCAGGACTAATAACCAGAGGCACAAATTCAAACTACCACTGTAGGAAATGCAGAAATAAATTAAATAATCTGAAACTTTTAAAATGCATTTCCTCAGCTCTGGTGAACTTAAATCAACAGAATTCCTACAAAATGCCATCTGATTCAGTCATACGGGCCCACAATGCCTCCTGCTGATATTTTGCACACATTAGGTCCACGTAATTCCATTCCTATTTCCAGTGAATGCATCTGATGCCACCCACCTATTTTCACAAGCGAGTTTCAGATATCAACCATAATCTGTAAAATAAAATGTGCCTCAGATTATCTTTAAAGCTTCACTCTCATCTTAACCTTTTGTTTTTGTTTTCTTATCATAAGAGAGAAGGATATTGACTGTCTGCTCTATGATAGTCTGATGTATTGTGCCTTTACCACGTTACCCCTCAGCTTCCTTTGCTTCACTCTCTCCAGCACTGCATATCCTCGTATAATTTGGCGACTGGATCTGCTCACTATACGCGCCAGTGTTTTGTAAAATTTCAAAGTAACGTGCCAGTTTTGTATTCCCTGTCCTGACCTTTGACAGCAAGAATGCATAATGCCATCTTTACCATCTCATCTTACTGTGTGTGTGTAGACTTCAGATTTCCAATTTCCGATTTATTGTCAGAGTACATACATGACATCACATACAACCATGAGATTCTTTTTTCAATGCCAAAGTCCCACTGCTCATCAACATCGCGTAGCACCTTACCATTTACAGTGCAGGTCCTTCCGCTGTTGAAGTTCACAAAATGCATTAACTCCCACTTGTCAATCTGTTAATGATCTGCTCAAATTGCCATATGATCTATATCTCGCTTGTAAAAGTACAGGCACTTTGGCCTGCGATGTGCTGATCTATGTAAACCTACTCCTTAACAATCTAAACCTTCCCTACGTCACATCCATAACCCTCTATTTTTCTTACATATATAATATTTGCTATTGTCACCCCAGGAAAAAGGTATGAGCTGTAAACCCCATGTATGCTTCTCATAATCTTATATACCTCTACTAAGTCACCTCCTTTTTCACTCCAAAGAGAAAAGCCTGAGCTTGGTTAACTTTGCTTCATAAGACATGTTCTCCAATCCAGACAGCATCCTGGTAAATCTCCTCTGCACATTCTAGAACTATACATTCTTTTTGTAATGAGGTGACCAGAACTGAATGCAATACATTGAATGTGGTGTAACCAGAGTTTTGTAGAGCTCCAAAGATACCTCAGCCTGGTGACTTTTGAATTCAGTGTCCCAACTAATGAAGCAGATCATATGCCTTCTTATTAACCTTGAGGGAACCGTGGATTGGGATCCCCTTTGTTCCTCCACACTGCACACAACCCTATCAACCTATGATACCACTTTCAGGGAATATTTTATCTGTATTCCCAGATCCCTCTGTTCTACCACACTCCTCAATACCATACCATTTACCATGCATGCCCTTTCTTGGTTTGTCCTTCCAAAATGCAACACCTCGCATTAAATTTCATCTGCCACTTTTCATCCCATTTTTGCAATATGAGGGAAGTTGAAATCTCCCATAACAATAACCCTGTTATTTTTGTACCTTCCTAAAATCTCCCTAATTATCTGCTCCTCAATGTCCTGGTGGCTATTTGGAGATCTATAGAATACACTTAATGGTGATTGTTCCCTTCCTGTTTCTGACCTCCACCCACACCGACTCAGTAAATGATCTCTCCACAATGTCCTCTCTTTCTGCAGCTGTGATACTCTCCATGATTAGCAAAGCCACTCCCCCCTCTTTATTTCCCTCCCTTTCCCTTTTGAAACATCTAAACCCAGAACATGCATCATCGAATTCTGTCCTTTCGTCAGCCATCCCTGTAATGACCACCACATCATAATTCCATGTACTGATTGCCATTAATTTTAATACTTCTCACATTAAACTATGCAAATTTAATCTCATCCAACTGACAACATTTATGCTTCATCCAATGCCTGTCCTTCCTCACTGTCTCACAACATATTGCATCTACCTTTCCTCCAAATGCTCTTACATCTGACCCAATGCTCAGGTTCCCTCCCCCCTAGTTTCCAGCTAGTTTGCTATTCATTAGACTAGTTGTCATGTAGCAAATTTACTGATCCTACTTACTATATTTACATCCAAATTGTTAGCATATTGTTGCCCCATCATTATTCAGTACCTTTGAGAAAATGAAGCATAAAGGCAAATCAAGTCTGGAATGAAGAGAATGCAAAACATTAAAGTCCATTTACCCATGAGTTAATTTCTTGGAATGCAGATTCCACAATTTTCAGCTCTCTATTTTAGTAAGTTGCTTTCAAGAGTTATACAGCATAAAGAGAGGCTATTTGCAAAATGATCTTGAAAGATCATTATGCCCACTCTAATCTTTCCCATGCATCATTTTCTGGCATTCATGTGTAATTTCCTCTTGAAGGTTTTTTTATTGTGCAATAAAGGTTGTAGGGGTATAAAGATTCACAAGTGTTTCAAGGACTGGACCACTGTAACTAAATGGAAAGGCAGGATAAGTTGTGGTTGTTTCCTTTGGGGTAGAGGAGGTTTAATTGAGGTGAATAGGATTAAAAGGAGCCTAGAAATTCAAATGTAGTGCCTATTTCTCTTAATAGAGGGATGAAAAAACAAGGAGGATTGATTTAAAGCATTGGCCAAATGATGAGATAGGAGATTAAAATGGTTTTCACTCTAAGACCAGGAAGCGTTAGGAATTCACTGTCTGAAAGACTGATGAAGGCAAAAAACACTTAAGTAGTACTTAGAAGTATACTTCCAGGAAAGTTATGCTGGGTAGTCTATTTATTATTGCCATAGAATGATCAGCCAAATGACTTACTTCTGTGTGAAACACAAAAGTCTGCAGACGTTGTGATTGTAGTAAAAATACACAGAAATGTTGGAGGAACACAGCCAGTCTCGCAACATCCACAGAGGTAAAGAGATATTACCGATGTCAAAAGGTATTAATTGGATATGATAAGAGAAAGGGTGAGAATTGATTTTGACTGTGAAAGGAGACAGAATGGAGAGAGAAAGCTGGGGGAAAGGCGATGGGGGGAAGAAGTGGGTGGGGTTAACAGAAACCCAAGAAGACTATGTTAAAGCCATCTGTTTGCAGGGTGCCCAGACAGAAGATGAGGTGTTGCTCCTCCAATTTGGCATAGCAGTTAGCACAACACCTTTACAGCTCCAGCGATCGGGACCGGGGTTCGAATCCAATGCTGCATTAAGGAGTTTGTACATTCTCCCCGTTTGTTCCTGATGACTACACCTCAAAAGGTGCATCCAGCTCCATCTCCTGAAAAACCGAGTTAGGGACCTAGAGCTGGAAGCACTGTGGATCTTAAGGGAGGCAGAGGGAATGATAGACAGGAGTTTCAGGGAGGCAGTCACCCCTAAAAATAAGGCTGTCAGGAGAGGGAAGGGAAAGAAGCAGATATAGCAGAACTCCCCTATGGTCATTCCCCTCATCAATGTATACTGTTTTAGATACTGTTGGGGTGTGGGGGGGAAACAACCTACCAGGGACATCGAGTTGGTCATGTTTCCAGCAGAGGCTGGCCCCTGGCTCAGAAGGGAAGGAAGGAGAAGAGGAGAGTGATTGGGGACCCGTTGGTTAGACAAGTGGATAGGAGGTTCTGTGAACGAGATTGAGGCTCCCGGATGTATGTTGCCTCCCAGGTGCTAGGATCAGGGACCTCTCTGATCGAGTTCATGGCATTCTGGAGGGGGAGACTGAGCAGCCGCATGTCATGGTCTACATGGGGTCCAGTGACATAGATAGGAGTAGGGAATATAGGGAGTTGGAAAGGAAGTTAAAATGCAGGAACTCAAGGGTGGTAATCCCAGGATTGATGCTTGTGCCATGCGCCAGATATAGTAGGAACAGGAAGTTGTGGCAGATGAATGCATGGCTGAAGAGTTGGGAAAAGGGGCAGGGGTTCAGATTTGTGGATCATTGGGATCTCTTCTGGGGAAGGCTTGACCTGTACAAAAAGGACGGGCTGTACCTGAACTGGAGGGGTACCAATATTTTGGTGGACAGGTTTGCTAGAGCTGTTGAGGGTTTAAACTAGTTAGGCAGGAGGACAGGAATCAGAATGTGAGGGCAGAGATTAGGGTAGAAGGACAAAAGTATGATACTATGTATTCTGAGTTAGAGAAGAAAGACAAACGGGACAAAACATAAAGGTAGCCGGTTAGAGGATTTGAAATGTGTCAATTTTAACGCTAGGAGTATGAGGAATAAAGGGGATGAACTTAGAGCATGAATCAGTACACGGAACTAGGATGTTGTGGCCTTTCCTGAATCTTAGCAAGAAGAAGGGCAAGATTGGATGATGCAGGTTCCTGGGTTTAAGTGTTTTAAAAAGAATAGGATGGGAGGTAGAAAAGTTGGAGGGGGGAGTAGCATTTCTGGTCAGGGACAGTGTCATGGCTATTGAAAAGGAGGATGCTGCAGAGGGAGTGTCCACTGAGTTGGTGTGGGTGGAAGTCAGAAATAGGAAGGGAGCTATCACTGTGCTGGGAGTAGTCTATAGGTCCCCAAATCGTCTCAGGACACCAAGCAGGCAGATTGTGGAACGGTGCAGGAAATACAGGGTTGTCGTTATGAGTGATTTCAATTACCCTAATATTGAGTGGCACCTACTGACTGCAAGAGGGATAGATGGGGCTGAATTTGTCAGGAGTGTACAAGAAGGATTCCTGACACAGTATGTGGACTGGCTGACTAGAGGAGAGCCCATACTGGTTCTGGGTAATAAACCTGGTCAGGTGGCGGACCTCTCGGTGGGGCAGCATTTTGGTGAGTGACCACAACTCCCTTAGCTTCAACATTAGCTATGGAAAAGGATATAAACAGACAAAATGGGAAAGTGCTTAACTGGGGAAGGGCTAATTATGAAGGGATGAGCCAGGAACTAGTGAGAATAAATTGGAAACATGTTTAAGGGTGAAAGCTCAGAAGTAATGTGCAGGAAGTTTAGGGACCATTTGTACAGGGTTCAAGATAGGTTTGTCCCACTGGGACAAGGAAAATATGGTAGGAAAAGGGAACCGTGGCAGACAAAACAGGTCAGGCAACTTGTCAAGGAAGAAGGAAGCGTACATTGGATATAGGAAGCAGAAACAGGAAGGGCTCATAAGAAGTATATGGTAGCCAGGAAGGAGCTTAAGAAAGGATTTAGGAAAGTTCTTAGGGGGCATGAGAAGACCTTGGCACGTAGAATTAAGGAGAACCCCAAGCATTCTATGCGTATGTGAAGAGCAGAAGGATGACGAGAACGAAGGTGGGCCCGCTAAAGGATAAAGGTGGCAACATGTGCCTGGTAACAGAGGAGGTTGGGGAGGTCTTAAATGAATACTTTGTGTCACTATTCACAAGAGGAAATGTGAGGTGGAAATTGAATAGGTTTGTGTGCTGGACAATGTGGATATTAAGAAAGTCAACGCGTTGAAACTTCTTAAAAACATCAATATTGATAAACCCCCAGGATTAGGCGCGATATACCCCAGGCTTCTCTGGGAAGTGAGAGAAGAGGTAGCTGGGGCAGTAACTATTATCTTTGAATTGTCTTTGGTCACAGGGGAGGTGCTGGAGGACTGGGAATGGGAAATGTAGTCCCCTTGTTTAAAAAAGGTAATAGGGTGAATCCTGGGAATAATAGACCAGCGAGTCTTACAATAGTGGTGTGTAAACTAATGGAGAAGATTCTTAAGGATAGGATCTATGAGCATTTGGAGAAGTGCAGTCTACTCAAGGCTTTATGAAGATAAAATTGTGCCTCACTGGTCTAATTGTGTTTTTTGAGGAGGTAACAAAAGAAATTGATCATGGTAGAGCAGATGTGGTCTACATGGATTTCAGCAAGGCATTTGACAAGGTCCCCACTAGAGACTCATCCAGAAAGTCATTAGGCACGGGATCAGTGGAACCTTGGCTCTGTGGATAAAAAATTGGGTTGTAGAAAGAAATCAGGGAGTAGTAGTTGAAGGAAAGTTTTCTGCTTGGAGGTCAGTGACTAGTGGAGTGCCGCAGGGGACTGTTCTGGGACCCCTGCTCTTTGTGATTTTTATCAATGACCGGATGAAGAGGCAGAATGATGGGTCAGTAAGTTTGCAGGTGACAAAAAGGTTGGGGGATTTGTGGATGGAGCTGAGGGCTGTCAAACATTACATGAGGATATAGAGTTGGGCAGAAAAGTGGCAGATGGATTTCAATCCGAATAAGAGTGAGGTGATGCATTTTGGAAGGACTAACCAGAAGGCTAAGTACAGGGTTAATGCTCAGTTGCTTAAGAGTGTGGATGAGCAGAGGGACCTTATGGTCCAAATCCATGCATCCCTCAAGGTTGCCCACCGCACAGGTTGCCCGAATAGTTAAGAAGGCCTATGAGATGCTGGGCTTCATTAATATGGGGATTGAGTTCAGGAGTAGAGAGGTCATGTTACAACTCTACAAATCTTTGGTAAAACCACACTTAGAGTATTGTGTTTAGTTCTGGTCATCTCATTAATAGGAAGGATGTGGACGCTCTGGAGAGGGTGAAGAGGAGATTTACCAGGATGCTGCCTGGATTAGAAAAGCGTCTTATGAGGCAAGGTTAGCGGAGCTGGGATATTTCACTTTGGAGTTCAGAAGGATGAGAGGAGACTTGATAAGAGGTCTACAAAATTATAGGGCAGGATCAACAAACATAGGAGGACATATGTACAAAGTGAAAGGAGGGAAGTTTGGGGGAGACATCAGGGGTAAGTTTTTTTTGACACAGAAAGTTGTGGATGCCTGGAATTCCTTGCTGGGGATGGTGGTGGAGGCAGAAACATTAGGGGCATTTAAGAGACTCAGACACATGGATGAAAAAAAAATACAGGGTTATGGGGTAGGGAGGGTTTAGTATTTTTTTTGAAGGAATATATGGGTTGGCACAAAATCGAGGGCCAAAGGGCCTGTACTGTGCTATATTGTTCTATGTCTGCATGGGGCTCCGGATTTCCTCCAATCGTTCAAAATGTACTGAGGTTATAGATTAATTACGTATAAATTGGGTGGCACAGACTCGTGGGCCAAATTGGCCTGTTACCATGCTGTCTGTCTAAATTAAAAAATTAAATTAAACTCCTCAACCAGATGGCTTTCAACATCAGATTCTGTTAAACTCCCCTCTTCTTTCTGTTATTTTTCCCCCAACTCTCCCTCCTTTCACAGAACCAAAATCAATTCTCACCTTTCCTCTTAAACAATTAACACCTTTTGACTGTTGGTCTGCACTCCTCCCTCTGCCATTCTTAAGTCTTTATTCAGAAGCCTTCCTGTTTTTTGCTTATACCTTGAAGGGCTCAGCCCAAAATGTCAGTAATATATCTTTACCTCCTTTGGACACTGCAAGACCAGCTAAGTTCCTCCAGCATTTCAGTGTGTTTTGGCTTACATTTTCTCAGCAAGCATTCCTGCGATCCTTTTGGAGATGTTGTAGTTCTCCATCAATTTTCAACATTGATAGATTTCAGGTTCATTTTTAACAGTTATGTTGCAACATAGCTGCTTTTTCAATGAATTAAAATGCCAAGGGAATTACAAAGCTGTCCTAGTTTACAGAGCATGTTGAATGCAAGTTTGAATTGGAGCCAGCTTGCTAACCATATGTAATTGAACCAATTTCAAATCAGCACCTGTGATATCAACAGCTTGTGCTGCACATGTGAAATTGGAAAGCAGCCAACTTCACGATCAACTTGGACAAAGCAGTGAAATGTGACACAATTCCCATTTCCCTAAGCATAAAAATATAGTAATCTTTATCTGTAGTCAGGCACCAGAGACATATTTAGTCTTAACTAGCCATTAATGCACAGCAAAACACTGTAAACGCTGGAAATCTGAAATGAAACATAATGCTGGCAAAAACCAGCAGTATTGGTGAAAAGTGAAATAGTCAATATTTTCTCTTTTCACAGATGTTGCCTAACCTATCGAGCTTTTCCAACACTTTCCTTTCTCATGAGTTAGTAAAATCCCCGTTATCTGGAATTCAAGCAACCGGCAGCCTCAAGCAATGGGCAAAAAATTTACAGAAAATAAATGGGAAAAGTTTAAAATTGGCACCCCTAGTGATTAGTTCGCCAAAGCACTCAACACACAATTTCAAGCAACCAGAAAATTCACTTATCTAGCATCTAGCAATCCCCATGTGTGCTGGATACCAGGGGTTTTACAGTAATCTTATCTCACTTTAGGAACAGAAATAAGACAGTTCTCAACCTGAAACTATAACTGTTTCACTTTAAACCCATACTCTTGACCTGCTGTTGTGTCAGTATTTTCCATTTTTAGTTAAGATTTCCAGGATATGCAATTTTTTCACTTTTATTTGCAATCAAAGAGACTGATTTATGATAGCACAATGTTTATTTTACTGGGTGAGGAATCTAAAGACATGGGTTAATGATGCATAGATATGAGTTCACATCCCATTATTGCACTTAGAACATTTAAACTTAGTTGATGAAATAAATCTGGAACAAATATATATTATCAGTTTCAAGGCTTGCCTATGACATTCTCAACCTTCTTTTGGCCGCTGCCCCCTTAGAACTGCTCAATGTTTATGATCCCCCTTCCCTGTGAAGCAATCAAGTTTAGTTAGTTTCTTCCATACTTTTGTTCTGCCGACTACATAAAAAACATTTTAAAATATTTTATGATTTCAGTCTGAGACCCTTTTTAATGTGCTGTGACCCCCCAGTATGGCTCCCGTTGAGAATGACTGGTATTTCTGACTACAGAAATACTACAGATTCTGAACTGCAAAGAGACTCAGCAGGTTGAAGGATCACTGGGGTTGATCCCAAATTTTTACTTCTGTTATTTTTACCCACAACTCATACTTCATCTGTTGATTATTTCTAGCCTTTAATGTTTTGTTTTAGTCTCCATCAAAATAGTCAGGTTTTGTTTTGATGGATTCCAATAGTTGGAGATAAAGACTTCATCCAGTCACGTGTTTATAAAATTTAATGTAGAGATACAGCATGGAAACAGCCCGCACTTCCCAAATACACCCACGCGGCCAATTAATCTACTGATCCCTTATATCTTTGGGACATGGGGGGGGGGGGGGGTGGGGGAGGAGGAACAGGAGCATCTGGAGGAAAATCATGTGGACATAGCGAGGTCGTACAAACTCCTTACGGAGAGCACCAAATTTGAATCTATGTCGCACTAACTGCTACACTAATGATGCTGCTTTTGCAATAATTATAATCTTGCTTGATTGTTTCACTGACAAATAAAAAAAAACCAGTAACGATATAGAAATTTTGAACACAGAACATTTTGTTGTGATGGTTCCAAAACATTTTACTTTTAAAAGTGATAATTCCTGGTTTCAAAATCATGTTTCACTATTTTCTGTGAGTATCCCATGTTAAATCACTGGAGATTATTACTACTTTCAGTTTATTTTGCAGTCAATCTTGTACATCGTTCTCTGCATTTGAATATTTATGTACTTCCTCCTCCTGTCACTAGTGGGCAATATTGGAGCATTTTTGCCTTTGACTCGGGTCTGGATTTATGTGATATTCATTTTTTTGAATTTTTAGGAGTAACATTATTTTCACCACAAAAATTCTAAACATGTTTTTGGTCATAGCAGATGTTCATGCCACATTTTCCATAGTCTTATTCTCTTTAAGATGATGAATACTGTATTCTATCAAATGCCTGTTCTGCTATGATGGGGCTTTTTATTAGTAAATGTTATCTATTATCACAAACTTTGTTTAAAAATATATTTCCTTTAGTCATCCTCCAAACCTAACATTCCAGTCAGTGGTGGTTTTGCTGAGCATTCTGCAGATATCCTATTTTTCCTCTTGTAAATTCAAAAGTTTTTTTAGTTATTTAGTTTTAATTTTCTTCAGTGACCTTCCTTTAGAGATTTGATAGAGGATTTCATGACATGCCAAATCTCCTCAGACTTCTTAGAAAGTAGGTGGCAGCAGGTTAGTGCAATGTTGTTACAGAATCAGCAACTGGGGTTCGAATCCAACACTGTCTAAGGAGTTTGTACATTCTCCCGTGTCTACGTGGGTTTCCTCAGGGCCCTCCAATTTCCTCCCACTGTTCAAAACGAACCGGGATTGTAGATCATTTGGGCAGCACGGGCTCATGGGCCGAAAAGGCCTGTAACCATGCTGTGTGTCTCAGTTTAAATTATAGAGGGGTTGGTGCACCTTCTTCGGTTGCCTTGATGTTTTGGCTCCAGGATAAATCTTATCTGTGGACTCCAGGAACTTGAAGGTACTAAGCCTCTCCACTGCCATCCTATCAATACAGGCAGGTGTGTACCCCCTCAGCCTCCCCTTCCTAAAATCCACAATAAGCTCCCTGGTCTTGTTAACATTAAGAGCAAGATTGTTGATGTGGAGCCATCCAAAGAGATTCTCCATCTCCTGTATTCTGACTGATCATTTCCCTTTATTTGTCCAACAACAGCTTGTGTTGGAGCTGAACTTGGCTACACCGTCATTCGTGTACAGGGAATAGAGCAGGGAACTAAGCATACAGCCCCCGTGTTGATGGTCTGCAAGGAGGAGTTAACTTTGCCAATCCACACTAATTGGGGTCTGCGTGTGATGAAATTGAGGATCCAGTTGCAGAGAGACAGTCCCAGATGGAATTTTATTGGTTTTAAAAAGCTAATATTTTGAATGCTTTTCAGACAAAATGGGTGGCCACAATAATAATGAACTTTTCATGGATAACTACTGCAAGGTTTGCTGTGCCATGCTGATCTCTGAAGTCCAAAGGACCGCACACTATGAGGTACCTTGTAAATTTTGATTAACAAATGTAATTACGCAACATATTGCCATTTTCTGCATATTTTACTTTTTTTCTTTTTCATAATCACGTACAGCATAAACTTTTGTTAAAATTGGCACTTGGTCTTGAAAGGTTCATTGTAATTGTTAAGTAGCAGTCTATGTCTGCACTGTTTCTGTTACAGTCCCATGATCTTAGTAACCTAATCATCTCTTCAAGAACACTTTGTTTAAAATCCTGGAAGTCACAGCACTTCAAAAACATACATAAATATCCAAGTTAGTATACTGAGCCCAAAATGTATTGCACGTTAGTTAGACACCAGGTCCCTAATAAATTAAGTTACATAGTCTTAAATGTATTTTTTCTATGAACATAATAGAATTAGTTTAGTGTGGCCAATAGTGAAACTTGGATGCAGAAGCGGCAGACTGGCAGCTCAGTGTTCTGGGATTCCATTGCTTTTGACACAATAGAACGGGGTGGG
Source organism: Narcine bancroftii (assembly GCF_036971445.1). Lineage (NCBI taxonomy): Eukaryota > Metazoa > Chordata > Chondrichthyes > Torpediniformes > Narcinidae > Narcine > Narcine bancroftii. Next base: position 26,335,595 of record NC_091471.1, read on the forward strand.
GGTGGGGGAGAGGGATGAAAGAGGGAGAAGTGGCATTGCTCAACAGGAAAAATATCACACCTGTGCTCAGCGGGACAAACCCAGAAGAATCATCTGGTGAGACTATATGGGTGGAGCTGAGGAATGGGAAAGGTATGACCACACTAATGGGGTTGTATTATAGACGGCCCAATAGTCAACAAGAATTGGAGGAGCAAATCTGCAGAGAGACAGCAGACAGCTGTAGGAAACATAAGATTGTGACTGGGACTCCCATACTGTAAAAAGGCTAGGTGGCTAGGAGTTTGTCAAAGGTGTTCTAAAAAGTTTTCTAAATCAATTTATAGAAGTACCAACTAGAGAGAGCACAATATTAGATCTCCTATTAGGCAACAAGTCAGGACAGATGACAGAAGTATGTGAAAGGGAACATTTTGGGTCCAGTGATCATAATGCCATTAGTATTAAGTTAATTATGGAGAAGGTTAGGTCTGGGCCTCAGGATGAGATTCTAAATTGGAGAAAAGCCAATTTTGAGGAAATCAGAAAGGATCTAGAATGTGTGGCTTGTTGTTTTCTAGCAAGGATGTGCACAGTAAGTGGAGGACCTTCAAAGGTGACATTTTGAGTACAGAGTTTGTATGTTCCAGTCAGGATCAAAGGCAAGGTTAGATGACATAGGGAACCTTGGGTTTTGAGGGATATTGGGATCTGGTTTGGAAGAGAGAGGTGCATAACAAGTATTGGCAACATGGAGCAAATGAGGTACTTGAGAAGTATAAAAAATGCAATGAAATTACAAAAAAGAAGACATGAAATTGCTTTGGTAGATAATGTGAAGGAAAATTCAAAGGTGTTCTGTAGAACAAAATTGGTCCCTTGAAGTGGTCGGTGTTGTATGGAGCCAAATGAGAAGTCTTAAATGGTTATTTTTCATCATTATTCACTCAGGAAAATGTCTCAGAGTCATGGGATATAATGAAAACAAGCAGTGAGATCATAAAATCTATACAGATTAAAGAGGAGGAAGTGCTTGCTGTTTCAAAGCAAATAAGGGTGGATAAATCCCCAGGTCCTGACAAGATAGTCCCTCATACCTTGAGGGAAGCTAGTGTAGAAATTGCAGGGGTTCTTTCAGAAATATTTAAAATGTCCTTAGCTACAGGTGTGGTGCCAGTGGATTGGAGGGTAGCTCACATTGTTCTTTTGTTTAAATAAAGCTCCAAAGGTAATCCTGGAATTTAGACACCAGTAAGTCTGACATCAGTAGTATGTATATTATTGGAAGGTGTTCTAAGAGATAGGATATACAATTATTTGGATGGCCTGAAACTGATTAGGGATAGTCAGTATGGCTTTGTGCGTGGTAGGTTGTGTTTAACCAATGTTATAGAGATTTTCGAGGAGGTTACTAGAAAAGTCAATAAAGGAAAGGCTGTGGATGTTGTCTATGTGGACTTTATAAAAGGCCTTTGACAAAGGTCCCACATGGGAAGTTAGTCAGGAAAGTACAGATGCTAGGTATTCATGGTGAAGTAGTGAACTGGACTGAACGATAACTGGACAGGAGAAGCCAGAGAGAAGTGGTGGATGATTTATTCTTAAACTGGAGGCTTGTGTCTAGAGGTGTGCCTCAGGGATCGGTGTTGAGACCCTTGTTGTTATCTATATCAATGATCTGGATGATAATGTGCTAAAATGGATCAGCAAGTTTGCAGATGAAACGAAGATTGGAGGTGTTGTGGACAGCTAAGAATGTTTTCAAAGCTTGCAGAGAGATCTGGACCAGCTGGAAAAACGGGCTGAGAAATGGCAGATGGAATTTAATGCAGACATGTGTGATGCACTTTGGAAGGACAGACCAAGAAAGGTCATACACGGTAAATGGTAGGCACTGAGAATGTGGTACAACAGAGGGATCTGGGAATAGAGATACATAATTCCCTGAAAGTAGCATCACGGGTGGATAGGGTTGTAAAGAGAGCTTTTGGCATATTGACCTTCATAAATTAATTTATTGATTATAGGAGTTGGAATGTTATTGTAAAGTTGTATTGGCGAGGCCAAATTTGGAGTATTAGAACCATACAATACTACAGCACAGAACCAGGCCATTTCAGCCTTTCTAGTCTGTGCCAAACCATTTTTCTTTGGCTAGACTCACTGACTTGCACCCAGTCTATAGCTCTCCATACCTTTCCCATTCATGTAAATGTTAAAATTGAATCCGCATTCACCAGCTCAGCTGGATGATTGTTCCACACTCCCCCCACACTCTGTGTGAAGACATTCCCACTCATGTTCCCCTAAACTTTTCCCCTTTCACTCTTAACCCATGTCCTATGGTTTGTATTTCTCTCCCCCCTCATAATTTTAAATACCTCTATCAAATCTTCCCCCATTCTTCTATGCTTCAGGGAATAAAGTCCTAATCTGTTTAACCTTTCCCTGTAACTCATTTCCTGAAGTCTGGGCAACATCCTAGTAAATCTTCTCTGCACTCTTTCGATCTTATTGATAACTTTCTTGTAGTTAGGTGACTAAAACTTCACACAATACTTCACATTTGGCCTCACCAATGACTTGTATAACTATACCATAACATCCCAGCATGTAATTTTCACATCATCTTGGAACAGGTCCCATCTTCCCTGGAAGAGAGCCCAATGATCCAGAAACCTGAAGCCCTCCGTCCTTCACCTTTCCTTTAGCCACGTGTTAAGCTGCATTATCCTCATATTTCTAACCTCACTAGCACGTGGCACAGATAGCAATCGTGAGATCACAACCCTGGAGACCTTTCTATCAGCCTAGTGCCCAACTCCCTCACACTCCTTGCATGACCTCCTCACTTTTCCTACCCACATCATTGGTCCCTACATCTGGCTGCTCACCCTCCCTTCTGAAAATACTGTGGACTCAATCTGAGATATCTCGGACCCTGGCACCAGGGAGGCAACATACCATCCAGGATACTTGATCTATTCCCCAGAACCTCTCATCTGTCTTCCTAACTATGGAATCCCCATCACTACAATTCACCTCTTCTCCTCCCATCCCTCTTGGCCACAAGTCCAGACTCTGTGCCAGAAACCTGATCGATGTCACTTGTGCCTGGTAGGTCATTCTCCCCATCAGTATCCAAAACGGTATACTTGTTATTGATGGGCTGTCACCTCTCTACCCTCCTAGGTGTGATCATGTCTCTGTAACTCTATTACCCCCTCTGACTCCCAAATGATCCAGAATTCATCCAGGTCCAGCTCCAATTCCTTATCTCAGCTTGTCAGGAGCTGGAGCTGGATGCACTTCTTTCAGATGAAGTCATCAGGGATACTTCTCACTTCCCTGACAACCCATATTCTGTAAGAAGAACATTCCCATGCCTTGGCTGCCATTCCCACTGTTTATGACTAGAGGAACAAAATATATGATATCTAAATACTGCCATTAACTGTGCCTACCTGCTGAATCCTTTTTGTTCATTGAATAGGGTGGCCCTTTCTTACTTTATCTCCTACTATCTCTCGCCAAAGTCTGTTCAGCCAAAGCCTTACCACTGGCTCAGTCCACTTCAACAATGATTGCTCCCTCAATGACCACTCCGCTACACAGACTCTCATTTTTATAGTGATAGTCAACTTCTTCCTCCAATCAGCTTCTAGCTGATGCCTTGCCCCTTTTTAAATTCTAACTTCCTCTATTCCTCAGGTCACCTGACCTCTTGCTTCAGTCAGCTTCTTCCTCCAATTGTGTGTAGTTTTTACTAGGATGTTGCCCGGACTTCAGGAACTGAGTTACAGGGAAAGGTTAATCAAGTTAGGACCTTATTCGCTGGAGCATAGATAAATAAGGGGAGATTTGATAGAGGTATTTAAAATTATGAGGGGGATAGACAGAGTAAATGTAGATAGGCTTCTTCCACTGAGGGTAGGTGAGATACAAACCAAAGAACATGGGTTAAGAGTGAAAGGGAAAAAGTTTAGGGGGAACATGGGGGGAACTTCTTCACACAGAGAATGATGGGAATGTGGAATGAGAACATAGGCTCAATTTTTAACGTTTAAGAAGAATTTGGACAGGCACATGGATGGGAGAGATATGGAGGGTTATGGATTGGAAGCAGGCCAGTGGGACTAGGCCTAGAAAGGCCAAAAGGGTCTGTTTTTGGCTGTAATGTTCTATGGTTTCTACACATTGAAATGTATCTATTGACATACTTGATATTTGTAACAACTTTCAAGAAGCTGTAAGTAGTTCAACCATAAGACTTTCATTTTTATGTGCTAGTCAACCTCACGGCAAGTTGAACCTTTTATGATGTGAGAAACCTGACACTTGCACCAAGAAAATGAGCACATCTATAGGAGCCTGTTGATCTGGGGCAACAAAACAGAATCTCACCGAGCCAGACAAATCAGCAGAGCAAATGGAAAATGCAAAAGTTTCTGTTTTGACTAAACTCAGCTCCAATGAAAATCTCTGATCTTTTATACTACTACATGATATTAGGGTGCAAATGTGGTAAATTGTTTTTGTACTGTTGTCCCCTCCACTCCTGTCTTCATCCTGCTGCACTGTTGTGGCTGCCTTGTGCAACTACTTTGTCATTCAAGGTCATTGAAAATAGCTTTAATTCACTCGCTGTCTTCTTTTTTTAAAGAGCAAAAAACATGCTAACAAGGTGCGGATTTACTTCCAAATGCACAAAGAAGAAGGAACGCCAACTAAAAGAATCAAAACAGAAAACCTTACTGTTGGATTCCAGGTGTGCAGTTATACATTGATGAGGGCTCTTATCAAAATTGGAATTAGATTGAGTGAAACAAGAAAGTCTACAGATGCTGTGATTGTAGTTAATACACAAAAGTGCTGGAGATACTCAGCAGGTCCCACAGTATCCATAGGAGGAAAAGATATGTAATCAACATTTCAGGCCTGAGCCCTTCACCATGTGTTTCTCTTTCCTCAAATGCCACCCGACTTTCTGGCAACTGCAATTTAAAAAATTTCAATTAATAATTCAATGACCCCTGCCCCCAAAATTAATTTTCCATCATGATAACTGTGAGTTTAAATTCAGTTGATCTGTATTTTGTGAGAGAAAAGAATATGATGACTACAATAATTACCAGACCATTGTAAAATTTATCCACTTCATTGATGTCCCTCTAGGAGAAAATTTGTCATCTTTACCTGGTCTGGCCTAGTGTGATTCAAAACACACCCCTTCTGATTGACTGGTAAATACCCCTAGTTGTGCACAAGCAAATCACTCTGTTGCACCATAACTGTAACATTGAAACAGAGAAGGAATAAAATGGATCAATCCGACAGGGCATCAACCAGACATCAAATTTAAATGCACCAAAATTGTTTCCAGCTCAGTCAGTCAACCTTGCAAGCTTCTCCTCACTAACTTCTGAAGTTGGGAACCATAATTGGGAAAATGTCCTACGGGCAAGTCAAGCAACAGCCTGCCATAGTTAATGACTCACAATTATACTGTACTGACAGTGTGCCACAATCCCTGGTTATGTCTTGTTCCACACAGGACAGGACTACCAGACAGTGGTACAGTGGTATACAAGTGGAGATCTTCCTCTTGAATATTACTTGTTGTCTGCCCTTCAGCTGAAAAATCTATACTTCCTTGTGTTGAACAACATTTGGAAGAAGCACTGAAAGTAGTAAGGTCATACGATATTCTCTGGTGATGGATTTGAGAGAACCTCCACAGACTGAGTTCGCTGATTCTTGGAAGGCATAGATGCCAAACTGGACCTACAGGAGGCAGTGAGTGAACCAACACAAGGGATACATTTACTTTGCATCATCTCACTAATTACTGGTGGCAGATGCATCAATTCACAATAACATTGGTAGAAATTATCACTGCATGGTCCTTATAGAGACAAAATCTCAATTTCACAAAGATATTTTATATTGTGTTGAAAAATTTGCATTGGCTCTAAACAGATCTGTCATTTTGAAACTAGGCATCCATGCCATGCTTTAAACAATCTTCAGCAGCATGAATGTACACTGTTCCAATCAATAGCCTCATATCCATCTCTTGGTTCTTGGTTCTTTGTTCCTCCAAAATATTCCGTATGGAATTTAAACTGGAGGTGGGGGAGGGTGGGCTTTAAGAGGAGTTTTTGAAGAAGAACTGTCTTAAATTTAATTGGGTCTGATCGTGTGAGTGTGGTAGGTGAAGATTATTCCATACTTTAATTGTGCAGGGGAAGAAAGAGTTGCTACATACGTCTGTCTTGGAAGTTGGCACCACAAATTGAGTTGTGTGCCTTCGTCTGGTCTTAGCAGGCTTGGGTTCGGTGTAGAATTGATAGTCGAGCTGGCAGTGTAAAAACAGGTCAGGCGGTATGCTTCACATCTTTCTTGGAGAGAGCTCCATTTTAATGAATCCAAGAGCTTTCTCTTCTCTTCCATATGTGTTTGTGACAAATTGGGCTACCTACCTCTGGACTCGTTCGATAGTAGTAGGGTTTTTGTTTGTGTATGGGTCCATTTGGTGAATTCCAAATGTGGTCTGACGAGGGTGAGGAACAACTTCTCCTTGACAGAATTTGAACAATGATGGAAGTTGCCACTCAGAAAATTTAGGACTCCTGTTGCCTTCACCAATGTATGATAGATCTGATCATTCCAACACAGGTCATTCTGGATTTTGATGCCAAGGTATTTGGTCTGTTTGGTTCCATCAAGGGTGATACCCAGGATTTTGTATGCTGTTTTACCTGTTTTTTTTCTGCCTGATGACACGCGAGGTTTCGCATTTAGAAGGAATGAACTGCATGCCCCATTTTTGTGACCATTCTACCATGCTATCAAGATCTTTTTAGAGAGCATTCTCTTCATCAGCTGACTTAATGGGACGGTATACCAAACAGTTGTCCATGAAAGTCTAGTGGTACTTGTGATTTTTCCATGAATGTCGTTGATGTCAAGACAAAAATGTGGGTCTGAGACTGTGCCATAGGGTGTACCACTTAACATAATTCAGAGCTTTTTTCATTCATGCACACCTGCTGAAGATGTTTCGTCAAGAAACTAGAAATCCATCTTTTAGTTTTGGAGCAAGTACCGTAGTAGTCGAGCTTCTTAAGTCATCTTTGGTGGGGAATGACATCGAATGCTTTGGAGAAGTTAAGCACCACTAAATCAGTGGTCACCATCAAGCCAATTGGGAGTGCAAAAGGGCATTTTAGTAGCAGCATCAGACCTCCTGAAAATGACGCCAGTCGAGTGAAACTTCAATACAGGATGAGTGTTTGCAAAACTTTATATTTTAAATAGAACTAAACATTTGAGCTCTGCTGCATTTCACAACTAGGCAGTTAAACAGCTGAAGAAAGGGGAAGTTCTAAGAATGTTCTTTGCATGTTGGCAAAGCCATGCATGTGAGTGCTAAAGAAAAGGTTGCAATATTCACCACCACCTCCACCAAGAAGGCCACATCGATGGTCCATCTCAGCTTCCTTTGAGATCCTCATCATCGCAGGAGTCAATCCAGACATTTTGATTTAATCCACATGATTTAACTGTAACAGCTGAGACAACTGGATGCTGCAATACTCAACTAGTTACACCTCGAGCCAAATTGTTCCAGTGTAGTTAAGATGCTCACGTGTGAAAAATGACAAAAGTATGTCTGCACACCAAAAAGCAGAACAAATCCAAACTGGATAATTGATACCAGTCATTCTACTCACTGTATCAGAATAGTTTCAAAATGTGTTAGTCAACAGATTTTATTAAGTGATACTTTATTCAACTATACCGAGGTGACAGTGACATGAAGGTAAGGCAGCATTTGACCAAATATGGCATTAAGGTAGTCCAGTAAACCTGAAGCCAATGGGCATGAAAGGGAAAACAATCACATTGATTGGAGCCACACCTTGCACCAAAGGAAAAGGATGTAGTTGACGGCAGTCAATCATGGCAAACCCAGGATCTTCCTGCAAGTGGTCCTCAAGGCAATGTCCTGGGCCCAGCAATCTTTGATTGCTCTAATGGTCTCCTTACCATCATAAAGTCAGAAGGAGGAATTCTCACTAATGACAACATAATGTTCAATTCCATATGCAACCCATCAGTGAATGAAGCAGCCCACATTTGCATACAGCAAGACTAGGCAACTTTTAGGCATGAGAATGAAAGAATGGCATTAACATTTTTGCCACAAAAATGTTAAGAAATTACTTCACCAAAAATAAAGTGTAACCACGTGTATCCTTGACGTCCAATCGCACTACCACTGCCAATACTGCCACCATCATTATTCTATGTTACCATTGACCAGAAACTCAACTGAACCAACCACATAAATACTATGAGGTCAAGACAAAGGAACACAGACCTGAAATGTTGACTGCTTCTCTTTCTGCATATGTCACCTGACTTCCTGATATTTTTCAGCATTTCCTGTGTTTACTTCAGACTTCCAATGTGCAGATTTTTTTTTATTTGCAAGAGCTGGGTGTCCTGCGATGAGCAACTCACTGAAACCCAACATTCACCATTCACAAGTCAGGAGTGTGGAAGATTTTGGGTCAGTACAGCACCAACAACTCTCAAGAAATTCAATAGTATCCAGGACAATTCCCCATCAACCTCCTTAATTACTGGTATTCATTCCTGCCACACTGGTACACAGTGGCAGAAATGTGTACCATTTAAAAAATACACCGTTGTTCCTTGCCAAGACAACTCCAATGGCATCTCCCAAACCTGCAACTTCTATCACCAAGAATGATAAAGTAGCAGAAGCAAGGAAACACCACTAGCTCCTGTTTACCTCTGAGTTTCATACTATCCTGATGTGGAAAAATAGCACTAGTTCTTCATCATTGTTGGATCTAAATCTGGGCAATGCGTTGGCACGATGCTATGACAACTTCAGCAACCTGGGTTCACATCCAGCTCTGTCTGTAAGGAAGTTGTACGTTCTCCCCGTGACCTGCATGGGTTTTTCCCAGGTGCTCTGGTTTCTGCCCACCATTCAAAACATACAAGGTTTGTAGACTAATTGGGTGAAATTGGGAGGCGCAAGTCTCAATGGCCGGAATTGGCTTCTACGATGTTGTATATAAAACTTGAAATTTAAACTCACAGCTCAACAGCAATGCAGGAGCATCTTTACCAAAAGGACTACAATCATTCAAGATGGCTTGCAACCACCTTAACAATTAAGGATGGCAGTGATACCCAGAGGATAAAAATACTGCAAAATCCAATAGTAAATAACATTTGCTCCTTGGCCTTTGCTAATCAGTCTACAAAGCTAAATTTTGCTCTTCAGGTCGTATTTTTCTGGTCAACATGGTTCATATTGGTTACATATTTTAGGAATTTTGTAAAGTGTTGCTCTTGGTTCTAACTGGTCATCCATTCTAATCCAAAAATCAGAATATATTATTTGTATCACAATCTTGCGACACAGGCACATTAATAAAAAGTTTCATTTGCACTATTTAGACGTACAGCACAGTAACAGGCCTTTGCAGCCATCGAGCCCGTGCTGCCCATTTTCCATATAACTGTTTACGGAGCGGAAACAGGCCATGTCGTCCCTTCAAGACCGCAACGGTTCACTAGAACAACTCCACTAGCTCAACCCTCCCACTCTCTGCCCATAACCCTCCAACCCCCTCACCTCCATGTACACATCCAACCTTCTCTTAAATGACAGAAGGGACCCTGCCGCAACTATCTCATTCGGAAGATCATTCCATTCTGCCACCACTCGCTGAGTAAAAAAGTATCCTCTAATATTTCTCCTAAAATTTTGCCTCCTTACCCTTAACTCATGGCCTCTTGTTCCAACCTCCCCTGCCCTCAGGGGAAAGAGTCTGTTTATGTCGAGTCTATCTATTCCTTTCATAATTTTAAATACCTCTATCAAGTCCCCACTCAGAATAAAGTCCCAGTCTCCTTAATCTCTCCCTGTAATCCAGATGCTGTAAGCCAGGCAACATCCTTGTAAACCTTCTCTGCACCATCTGCACCCTCTCCACCTTATCTATATCCTTCCTATAATTTGGAGACCACAACTGAGCACAGTACTCCAAACCTGACCTCACCAATGCCTTAAACAGCTGCAGCATCACCTCCCAGCTCCTATACTCTATACTATGATTTATGAAGGCCAGCATACCATATGCCTTCTTACCTACCTTCAGTGAACTCTGGACCATAACCTCAGCTCCTTCTGCTCCTCTGCGTGCCTCAGTGCCCTCCCTTTAACTGCATATGTCCTATTCTAGTTATTTTTACCGAAATGCAACACCTCTGTCTACATCGAATTCCATCTGCCATCTTTCAGCCCACTCTTCCAAACAAACCAACTCCTTCTGTAATCCAAGAAAATCTACCTCACTGCCCCTATTTTTGTATCATCCACATATTTGCTTACCTAGTTAACCACACCCTCCTCTAAATCATTAATACAAAGGATAAACAACAAGGGACCCAGGTCCGATCCCTGAGGCACCCTGCTTGTCACAGGCTTCCAACCTGACAGTTGTCCACCATGACTTTCTGCTGTCTATCTTCCAGCTACCTCTGAACCCATGTCACAATCTCTCTACTAATTCCTAGTGACTGAACCTTCCTTATTAACCTTTCATGTGGAACCTTATCAAAAGCCTTACTAAAATCCAAATAGATCACATCAACCGCTCTATCTTCATCCACATTTTTTTTCACTTCTTCAAAAAACTCAACAAGGTTTGTCAAACATGACTTTCCTTTTACAAACCCATGCTGGGTGCCCCTAATCAATCCCTTCCTATCCATATATGCGTATATACTATCTTGAAGAATACCTCCATAACCTTCCCCACCACCGAAGTGAAACCTACTGGCCGATAATTACTTGGCCTACACCTCATGCCTTTTTTGAACAATGGAACTACATTTGCAACCCTCCAATCCCATGGTACCACCCCCTCCTCCAGTGATCTTTGAAAAATCACTGTCAGTGCCCCTGCTATTTGTTCCCTGACCTCCCTTAAAGTCCTGGGGAAAATCCAATCAGGACCAGGAGACTTATCCACCTTAATTGACCCTAGAAGCTCCAAATCCCTCACTTTACTAATCCCTATCCTCTCTATAACTAAGCCATTTGCCTCCCTTAACTCGTTTAACCCAATGTCCCTTTCCCTCGTAAATACGGACGAGAAAAAATTGTTCAATATTTCTCCAATCTCATATGGTTCCTTACATAGTTCACCGGTCCCATCATCCAGTGTCCTATTCTATCCTTAACCCTCCTTTTACTGTTCACATATCTGTAAAAACCCTTAGGATTCACCTTCACCTTATTAACTATGGACACCTCATATCTTCTTTTTGCCTTTCTAATCTCCCTCTTAAGGTTCTTCCTGCAATCTAAGTAATGACGATACATCTCCTCAATCCCTTGTTTTTTATATTTGGTATAGGCCTCCCTCTTGTCCCAAACCAACTTTTTAATTTCACCAGAAAACCACGGCTCCCTCGAACCTTTAGTCCTCCCTTTCGGCCTGACTGGAACATAAATATCCTGTTCTCTCAAAATTTCTCCCCTAAATGCCCCCCAAATTTCCTCTACATCCTTTCCGGCAAAAAGATCAGCCCATGCAACTCTCTGCAAATCCCTTCTCATTTCTCCAAATCTGGCCTTTCCCCACTCGAAGACCTTCAACCTTGGACCCGACCTATCCCTTAATGATGATTAAGCTAAAGCTAATGGACCCGTGATCACTGGATCCGAAGTTCTCTCCAACGCTTACCTCCGTCACCTGCTCCATTTCATTCCCAGACAACAGATCTAACACCGCTCCCCCTCTTGTTGGCATCTCAACATAATGCTGCAAAAAGCAATCCTGAACACAATGCATAAATACTAAGCCACCCTGCCCTTTTACAGACTGCGTTACCCAATCTACGTTTGAAAAATTGAAATCCCCAACCAACAGCACCCTATTTCTACTGCACATCTCACCTATTTCCTTGCACATTTGCTCTTCTAGTTCCCTTTCCTCATTTGGAGGCCTATAATTTACCCCCATAATAGTAACCTCACCCTTCTTATTTTTCAGCTTTACCCACACTGCCTCCCTCGATGAGCCCTCCAGTCTATCTTGCCTCAGCACTGCTGTAATATCCTCCCTGACAAGTAATGCCACACCTCCCCGTCTTAATCTACCAACTCTGTCACATCTAAAGCAGCAAAATCCTGGAACATTTAACTGCCAATCACAACCTCCCTTCAACCACATCTCGCTAAAGGCCACAATATCATAATGCCACATGTCAATCCACACCTTTAGCTCATCCAGCTTCCTTACTACACTCCTCGCATTAAAATAAATACATCTCAGGGATCTCCTACATCCTACCTTCTGCCTATCCTCCTCTGTTTTTTTTTCTTTGGCTTGGCTTCGCGGACGAAGATTTAATTCTCATAATTGTCACTACAACATCTTTTTACTACTTCCTGCTTTTCCTCTCTCAAATTATTGAAACATGTCTCTTTCTTTAGCCTACAAACCCTCTCCCTGTTGTCCTGCCTAACTTGAAACCCTGTCCCCAACCATACTAGTTTAAACCCCCCCCCAACAGCCCTAACAAATGCCCCCGTCAGGAAACTGGTCCCTCTGGGATTAAGATATAATCCATCATTACAGTATAGGTCCCATCTCCCCAAAAAAGGTCCCAATGGTCCAAGAACTTGAAACCCTATCTCTTACCCCCCCCCCCCCACTTTTACCATGTTTAACCTCCACCTAATTCTATTTCTGCCCTCACTGTTACGTGGCACAGAAAGCAATCCAGAGATTACCCCCTTCGTGGTCCTCCTTTTAAGATCCCTACCCAACTCCCTATGCTCATTCTGCAGGACCATTTCCTCCTTCCTTCCAACATCATTGGTACCAAAATGTACCACAACCTTAGGCTCCTTACCCTCCCCTTTTAGGATGTTCTGAACGCTCATAGACACATCTGGCACCAGGGAGGCAAACCACCATCTGGTTTTCCTTATCATGTCCACAAAAACCTCGGGGGGTCTGTCCTCCTAACCATTGAATCCCGTATGACTATCACCCTTTTCCTTTTATCCCTACCTTTCTGGACACAGACGTTGACACCACACCCCTGCCCACCATAGTCTGACTATCCCTTTCCTCAGTACTCAAGGTGGAGTACCGATTTCTGAGTTCAGACGGGTGCTTGCACATGAACCTGACCCCTCCCTTTCCTCCTAACGGTAACCCACTGCCCCTCCTCCCATGGCCCCTGTGCGACCACCTCCCTGTAGCTCTTGTCTACGATAGCCTCAATTTCCCTAACCAGAGTGAGGTTATCGAGCTGCAGCTCAAGTTCCTTGACCCGGTCCTTTAGGCCACACTTCTTATCCGTGATGGCCTCACTCTCCCTAACGAGAGAGGTCATCGAGCTGCAGTTCTAATTCCCTAACTTGGTCCTTTAGACACTGCAGCTCAGCCCACTTTGTGCACACGTGGATGTCCAGGAGACGTGAAGATGCCATGACTTCCCTCACGTGACATTGAGAGCAGAAAACTGCCCTCACACATCCTTCCTCCTTTTCCTCACATCTTCTTAAATTAACTGTGACTGCCTTACCTTTATTCCAGGACGCTCACCGAAGCCTCTCGAGCCAAAGCCTCAAGGACCCACTCCTTCACTGTGCCACTCACGCACTGGGCTGCTCTTCACTGGCCGCTCCATTATACTTACCCTCCTTTTATTAGTTCCTTGGCCAATTAACCCCCTCACTCTCTCCAAGCTCCTCCTCCTCCAGATAGTCGCCCAAACTCCAGTCGCCACCTCCTCCGACTCACAGCCCGAACCAAGTAACTTACATGCCTGGTACGTTTTGAACAGTGAGAGGAAACCAGAGCACCTATGCAGACAAGGCAAGAACATACAAACTCCTTATAGACAATGGCAAATTCAAACGCAGGTCACTGATGCTTTAACAGCATTGCACTAACCACTACACTAACTGTCCCATCCCTATAGTTTAGGTTTCTCCATTTCATACTCACCAGTTCATGATTTTCTTACCTTTCTCAATGAGATTTACATGAGTCTTGCAAATGTGCGAAAGGATTTACAGAAGCCATCAAGTTGCCAACAAATGTAGCATTGATGGTTGATAGTTATTGAATTTTCAACAGAAAGCCTGGGTGTTTAAAAGAGCAACTTTATAGTAAGTGTGAGCTGCCTCTAGTTCTTCATTTGTGGACAGTTCGTTGGTGGTGAGCTGTCTTATAGAAACTCACAGAGCTCTTATGTGGAGAGCTCCAGGACTTTGTCCCAGTGAAAATGGTATAGGTGACAGTATATGTTCAAATGTACATATATTAAGACACCTAAGTTCTATTAGAATTGGAGAAATCCATGTTTTAAGTTCAAATTTCAGATTTATTTTCAGATTACATGCATGACATCACATATAACCCTGAGATTCTTTTTCCTGCAGGCAAGGCAGAATTACCACTCATTGGTAGTGAAAGAAAAACTGTACACTATGTATTCATGTAAACAAATGTCAACAACTGGCTGTGCAATAGAAAGGAGAAAAAATAAAGTGCAGAAGAGTCCTTAAATTAGTCCCTGAATGAGTTTGTTGTTGAGAAGTCTGATGGTGGAGGGGTAGCAGCTATTCCTGAACCTGGTGGTGTGAGTTTTGTGGCAGCATTCTCTGTAGATGTTTTCATTGGTGGAGAGGGATTTGCCTATAATGTCCTTGGCAGAGTCCACTACATTTTATACTCGGGGGTATTGATGTCCCCATACCAGGCGATGATGCATCCGGTCAGCACACTTTGCACCACACATCTGTAAAATTTTCCAAGGTTTCCGATGTCATTCCAAACCTCCATAAATCCCTGAGGAAGTAGAGGTCCTGACAAGCTTTCTTCATGATGCCATTAGAATGTTGGCTCTAGGAAAGATCCACGAAAATATAGAAAATGAAATACTATTTTTTTCGTGCATTTTGTCAAGTTGATGCCCATTGTTATTTGACCAATAGGTTTGCAGTGATCTTAAACACTAACAATCAAGGTCTAAGCATATTTGTAGAGTGCCTTTTTAAAGGACAAATACTAAAGATTTTAATCACCACTTACAAAAGACTAAGATTGTACCTGATGCTTGTTTACAGGATGCTGGATCAGGAGGAATGGACAAGAATAAATTTTGCATTTTGTGTAATATGGTTTTCACGTCCCCTATAGCTGCACAATTCCACTATCAGGGGAAAGTCCACGCAAAGCGGCTTAAACAACTCGTCAGGATGCAGCCCTCTGTAATCCAGCCACAGACTGGTAGGAAGTCCATACTCCCAATAAGTCCATTCTGTACACTGATCTTGTTGCCTGATTTTCTCAGAGTATTTACCACTGTCAATTGAGGTGATACATTGCAGTGTAAAGAAACATCAAACCTTGGTATTGTATGAGGCAAGCTCCAATGTGATTTATTGTGAGGTTTTTTTTCAGAATGTTCAGATTTCTGATAATAAAACACAGGCTGAGATATTACTTGTTTGAGGATGTAGGAAGCCCTTTCTTCCCCAAAACAATACTCCATGTAAAGTGAAAAACATGAAATAGTAAAACCCTAAAGTGCTCCCCAAGCTATGTGAAACATAGTTGAGGACATTTTAGAATTATTGAGGTTATAAAACTAAGGATGCAGCGAAAAACAAATTAATTTTCTAGAGAAACAGAAGAACTTCAGATGTTGGAATCTTGAGCAAGCAAAGAAGAGCTGGAAGGTCTCAGAAAGTCAGACAGCATCCATGGAGATAGCCATCAGAAAACCTGGGCGCTTAAAAATCTAGTAGTAAAACACAAACATCTGCAACTCCGAGATTGAAGTAAAAACACAATGCTGAAGCAACTCAGCAGGTCAAATAGTGTCTGAAACATTGGTTATGTATCTTTATCTTTGCTATATAAAGTACACTAGGAGTCCAAAAATCCAGACTGTTCAGGGATTGGGTTGGTCAGGATTTTCTGGATTCTTGGGCAGTACTTTTCAAATTTAAGGAGGAATAAAGAAGAGATGAACAGTTAAATTTTGAAAGTTTATTCATTTACAAATGTAGCATGCTTCATTTATCAAAACGAGCAGTTTTAAAGAAAAATAAAATGGTTGCATGTTATGCATGTACACATGCAAACAAAGCCCACTAAATTTAAAAAATTTGAGAGTTTCTCTAAAGTCCTGATTCTCAGGTGATCTGGATTTCTGGCATCCGGATTTTTGGACTTCTTCTCTACACTGTTTGACCTGCTAAGTTTCTCCAGCATTGTATTTTTGCTTAATATGCAACACTGTAGAGTAGGAAAAGGCTCACTTGATCTAAATGGACAGTTCATCATAAAGAGGTTGGTGGAAAGCCATCTTACTGAAATGTAGAGAACTATTATGTTGCGAGTTCTAGGACTATATCCCAGTGACAGTGATTTATGCGATAGTAAATGTTCAAATAAGGATATTGTGTAACTTGAAATGAAACTTGGAGGTTGCAATGATTCCCCTTTTTGTGCTGCCTTTTTGCTTTTCAATAAAAGTACATCTCTGTTGTCTAGAAATTCAATAGTGTGAATTTTTTAGCATTATGTGGTCAAGAAAATTGAATGAATTTTTGCATTAGGGAATCAAGGGATGAATTGTTCTGCATGCAATGCTTCTAATGCAGTAATCACAGGTACTTGGACATTGTTGTCCTGAGAATGTCCACGATTGATCATATCTGTAGGAATCATGGTCGATCATGAGACCAAAATATACAGTCTATTGATGTTTACAAATATGTGAAAAACTGTATGAGCTCAATATCTGGCACATACCAAACTTACAGAACTTAGAACATTACAGCACAGTAGAGGCCCTTCAGCCCTTGATGACCTATATATTCCTACCAAAAAATAAATAAATTCCAACCTCATAAGCTACTATTTTTCTTTCATCCTTGTGCCTGTTTGAGTCTCTTAAATATCCCTAATATTTCAGCCTCCACCACCACCAAGGCGTTCCAGGCACCCACAACTCTCTGAGTAAAAAAAAACTACCCCTGATGTATCCCCTAAACTTTCCTCCCTTCACTTTCTACAGATACCTTCTGGTGTTTGCTATTATAACGATATAACAATTACAGTTTGGAAACAGGCCATCTTGGCTCCTCTTGTCTGTACCGATCTAAGTGATCTCCTCTAGTCCCACCTACCTGCATTTTGCCCATAACCCTCCAATCCCCTCCATATACTATCTAACCTTTCCTTAAATGACAAAATTGGCTTTGCTGTGACCACCTCTTCCAGGTCATTCCACTTAGCCACCACTCTCTGAGAGAAGTTCCCTCTCATGTTACGTCTAAACTTTTTCCCCCTAACTCTTAACTCATGACCTCTCACCTACCCTCAAGGGAAAAGGCCTATTTACATCTTTTCTACCTATACCTCTCATAATTTTAAATATCTCTCTCAAATCCCTTCTCAACCTTCTATGCTCCAATGAATAAAGACCTAATCTACTCAATCTTCCTTTGTAATCTTGATTCTGAAATCCAATATCTCCTTTGCACCTTCTCTATCTTATTGATATTCTAAATTTGGCTTCACCAATGCCTTGAATAGTCTCAACATCACTTCCCAACTCCTATATTCTATGCTTTGATTCATAAAGACCAGCGTACCAAAAGCTTTCTTCATCACTCTATCCACATGAGATCCATCCTTCAAAGAACGATGGATAGTTATTCCTAGATCTTTCTGCTCTTCTCCATTCTTTGATGCCCTCCCCTTCACTGCATGTCCAGTTTTGATTATACCTACCATAATGAAACACTTCACACTTCTCAGCATTAAACTCCATCTCCCATCTTTCAGCCCACTCTTCTAAGCAATCCAAATTCTTCTGCAATCTCTGAAAACCTTCACAATCCACTACTCCACCTATCTTTGTATAATCCGCATATTTACTAATCCAGTTTACCACTCCATCATCCAAATCATTAATGTAAATGACAAACAACAAGGGACTCAACACCGATCCCTGAGGCACACCGCTCGTCACCAGCCTCCAACCTGACAGACAGTTATCCACCATGACTCTCTGGCATCTACCTCCTAGCCACTGTTAAACCCATTTGACTATCTCAAAATTAATACTTAGCACCTGAACCTTCCTTACCAGCCTTCCATGTGGAACCTTATTGAAGGGCTTACTGAAACCATATAGACAACATCTACTGCCCTACCCTCATCAACATTCCTAATCTCCTCCTCAAAAAATTCAACAAGATTTGTCAAACTGACCTTCCACGCACAAATCTATGTTGAGTATTCCTGATCAGACTCTGTCTCTCCAGATACTTAAATATATATTATCTCTAAGAATACTTTCTATTAGCTTAGAAAATTAACATTAAGACTGAACATTTGAAATATTAACAAATAGTGTCTAAGTTCCTCTTTTGTGTCCCTAAATCAAATATGATTTGCTGATCAATTTTCTGCATTAAAGCTGCAAATGCGACCTCAGCTTGAGTAGAATCTGTTTAGATAAATACCATATAATTTTTCAAGAACAGCAGTATGAGATCCAACATCAGAATGATTGTGACCTTTCCTTTGCATTTCAGTACAGTGTTCAATCACGGTATCCACAGATGTGGAAAATAAATCTTCAGAGCGAATCACCTCTGTACACAGTGAATCGCCCGAAATGGTCATGCAAGATACTACTAAGGAAGTTTCTGTGACAGCCACTACAGCTCTGGATCAGGAAGATCCTAACAAATTCTGCAAACTTTGTAATGCCTCTTTTAAAAACACACTGATGGCCCAACAACATTACATTGGCAAGAAGCACAAGAAAAATGACACAAGGAGACAGTTAATGGAAGAACTGGGGAAGAAGATAGATTCTTCTGAAAAGAATGGTAAGGAAATATGAGCATTAGTGAAGTGAAACACCAAATGCAAGTCTGTTAGCTTGTATCAGAATCAGGATTTATTGTCATGAACAAGTTATGAAATTCAGTGTTTTACGGCAGCGTCATAGAGCAAACATACATTATTTGAACCATTTTACGACATTGGTATCAAAAATAAAATAAAATAATAAAAACAATAAAAGTGCACAAAAAGTAAGGCAGCATCTTTGGTTCATTGATTATTAAGGAATCTGATGGCAGTGGGAAAGAAGCTGTCCTTGTGCCTTTTCCTCAATGGTAGCAGAGTGAAGAGGGCATGGTCTGGGTGATGAGGGTCTTTGAGGATGGAGCCTGCTTTTTTAAGACACTGCCTCATGTTGATGTCCTCAATGGAGTGAGTCTGGTGCCTGTGATGTCGCAGACGGAGTTAACAGCCCTCTGGAGTTTTATTCTTGTCCTGAAAGTTGATCCCTCCATAACAGGCAGTGACGCAACCAGCCAAAATGCTCTCCACAGATAACCTGTAGAAGTTTACGAGAGTCTTCAGTGACATACTGAACCTCCTCAGACACCTCACAAAGTATAGCCACTGGTGAGTCTTCTTTGTGATTGCATCAATATTATCTGGAGATTGAATAACTTTCAATCAAACCCTTGTAAGGATCTGGAAAATAAAGGGAAAATCAGAACTAATAATGGTATTATATATTCCAGGTAAATCTATAAATCTTAAACCTTACATTTGTGCAGCCATCATGTACTAGAGATTGGAAACTCAATGTTTTCACAGATAAACTGTTCTATAATGTAGTCTTATGTGTGAAGAAGTTAGCACATTGCATTTCAAAGTTAAATACATAAACTTTTTAAAATCAATTAAGGCTTTTATGAACCTAATAATTGTTTCCTTCACCTTGCTCCTTCACCACAATTTAAAATGTTCAATTTCTTACTTTTCCTATTTCTGGTAAAAGATCATTGACTTCAAATGTTAATTTTCTCTTTCCACAGATTCTCTCTGACCTGCTGAGTGCATTTTGTGGTTTTTTTTTTACAGATTTCCAGCAACTTCAGTACAGTATTTTGCTTTTGATTTAGTAAATAACATACATGTAAACATCCAGGCATGAGAAGAACTGTATAGATTGAATATTTTGGCAACATATTTTTAATCACTAGTGTGTAAATTTGAAAATCATAATTGAAATTGTAACATTTTTGTTCAATTATTGGAAGTTCATTGGAAAACTTATTCCATTTCTATTCTTATAATGGAAACAGGTCATTTTTCATGTGCCATCTGCAGCATTACACTAAATTCCATTCAGCAGTACCAGAGGCATTTACAAGGATTCAAGCATCAATTTAAGTAAGAGATTTTTTTCCAGACATTTTTCATTGATTTAATAATGTATCATAACTATAATTGAATCAAAATGTCAAGTGGCAGTAATTAGCTGTAAAATAAGTCTTCATGGAATAAATAAGATTTTATTTGTTCAATCTGTCCTTTTTAGATCGTTAAATTCTTTCTAAGCAATTGGAGCTTGTTTTTGAACACTTTACCATTGAACAAATCACTTAGTCACTTGGGTGTATATCACTACTTTAAGATTTTTTTGTACTGCCAATATGTGGCAATTCGGCCTCACCCACAGGAGAAAGAATCTCAAGGTTATATGTGATGTCATATATGTACTCTGAAATCTGAATCAGAAGTTCCACAGTATGGAAACAGGCCATTTGGACCAATTGGTCCATGCTCATCAAGCTCTTTGCATTTGCCTGCATTAAGCCCATATCTTCAAAACCTTCACTATCCTTATTTCTGTCCAAATATCTTTTGAATGTCATAATTGTGCCTGCTTCTGGCAGCTCATTCCATATACTCCCACTCTGTGTGAACAAGGTTCCCTTTGGGCTCGAAGTCTGTCTCCCACATTTGTAACATGGTATCCCTGCTCCTGCACTTTGTCCCCTGTCTGATGAACGAAAGCATGTTGTACCTTCTTTGCCACCCTGTCTAGCTGTGTCTCCCCTTTTAAGGAACTACATGCTTGTATCACCAAGCTTCTTTTCCCTCCAGCACTCCTCAGGACCCTATCATGTAAGTTCTGACTGGGTTCAACCTACCAAAGGGCAGCACCTTGCACTTGCCCAAATTAAATTCCATCTTCCATTCCTTCGCCCACTTTCCCATTTCATCCAGATCTTGCTGTACCTTGGATGATCTTTCAATGAAGATACTGCTGATGGGCAGGGAGATGCAGGATTTAGTCCCAGTGATCCCCGAAGACAGCCAATATATTTCCAGCTCAAAATGGTTTATGACAAGGAGAGAAACATGAGCAAAGAGTGCTCCCATGCTCCTGGAGCCATTGTTCCTGGTTGTAAACTCATTGGTTTGCAAAATGATATTGGAGACATCTGGAAGATTAACCAAATAACACTTTATGGTAGACATTCCAATATCATGCATAATAACTGGATGGAGTCAAGCTTCTAAAGCATAGTTGGAGATGTATTCATCCAGAAATATATAACCATATAACAATTAGAGCACATAATTCGGCCAATTCGGCCTTTCTAGTCCGTGACAAACACCTACTCCCACCTAGTCCCATTGACCCACACCCAGATCATAACCCTCCATACTCTCCTTGTCCATATACCTATCCAACTTTTCCTTAAATGTTAAAATTGAACCTGCATCTACTACTTTGGATGGAAGATCATTCCACATTCCCACCACCCTCTGAGTGAAGAAATTCCATCTCGTGTTTCCCCTAAACTTTTCCCTCTTCAGTCTCAATCCATGTACTCTTGTTTGAATTTTCCCCACTCTCAATGGAAAAAGCCTGTCCACATTGACTCTATCTGTCCCCCTCATAATTTTAAATACCTCTATCAAATCACCCTTCAATCTCCTATGCTCCAGGGAATAAAGTGTTTCTTCCACCCCCCCCTCCCCCCCTCCACTCAACCTTTTCCTGTAACTCAAACCCTGAAACCCAGGCAAAATTCTTGTAAATCTCCTCTAAACTCTCTTGATTCTGTTTATATCCTTCCTATAATTCAGTGACCAAAATTACACACAGTATTCTAAATTTGGTCTCACCAATGGCTTATACAACTTCAACATGACATCCCAACTCCTGTATTCAATACTATGATTTATGAAGGCCAACACACTAAATATTTCCTTCACCACTCAATCTACATGTGACTCAACTTTCAGGGAATTATGTACCAGAATTCTTAAATCCCTTTGTTCTACTGCACTCCTCAATTGTCTACCATTTAACATGTATGATCTTTGCTGATTAGACCTACAAAAATGTAGCACCTCACTTTATAATTATTAAACTCCATCTGCCATCTTTCAGCCCACTCTTCTAACTGTCCTATATCCCACTGCAAGCTTTGATAACCTTCTTCACTGTCCACAACACCACCAATCTTCATATCATCTGCAAACTTACTAATCCGATTTACCACCCTATCAACTTGATCATTAATATATATGACAGACAACGCTAGTCACCGGCCTCCAATTTGACAGTTTTCCACCACTACTCTCTGGCATCTCCCATCCATTGTTGAATCCATTTCACTACTTCAACATTAATACCTAATGCTTGAACCTTCCTAACTAACCTCTTATGTGGAATCTTGTCAAAGGCCTTACTAAAGTCCATATAAACAACATCCACAGCCTTCCCCTCATCAACCTTCTTAGTAACCTCCTCAAAAAACTCTGATTGGTTAAACATGATCTACCATGTACAAAACCATGTTGACTACTCCTAATTAATCCCTGTCTTTCTAAATAATTGTATATACCATCTCTAAGAGCACTCTCCATTAATTTACCCACCACCGACATCAGACTCACAGCTTTACTTTTGGTGCCTTTTTTAAACAGTGGAACAACATGAGCTATGCTCCAATCCTCTGGCACCTCCCCCGTGGCCAGTGGCATTTTAAAAATTTCTGTTAGAGCCCCCACTATTTGTACACTAACCTCCCTCAGGGTCCTAGGGAATATCTCATCGACCTGGCGATTTATACACCTTTATTCTCTTCAAAATAGCCAATACTACCTCCTTATTAATCTGAATATTATCCATGACCTCACTACCAGATTTTCTTCCTTCACCTGGCTCAATTTTCCTTTCCTGAGTAAAGAGTGAAGACAAAAAAAAATCATTTAAAATTTCCCCCATCTCTTCTGACTTCTCATGTGGCCTACCCCTCTGATCATCAAGGGGCCCAATCTTATCCTTCACTATTCTTTTAATTTTAATGTACCTGTAGAAACCCTTGAGATTTATTTTTACCTTGCCTGCCAAAGCAGCTTCATATCTCCTTTTAGCCTTTCTAATTTCTTTCTTTTTAACACTCCTTATATTCCTCAAACACCTTATCTGTTCCCTGCTGTCTATACCTGTTGTCACATCCCTCTTCCTCCAAACCAAATTCCCAATATCCATTTAAAACCAAGACTCTCTATATTTTATAACCTTTCCTTTAATCGTCACAGGGATAGACCAACTCTGTATACTCAAAAATTTCCCCTTTGAATATCCTCCATTTATCTGTTACATCCTGGAGAGTATTCCATCATAATCCTAAATTGTGCCTTTTAAATTGGGGAAGTGGGTCTAGCTTCTGATCTGTTCTTGCAACCACAGTGTTTATGTGGCTGGTCCATTTGGGTTTGTGAAAGATATTTACCAGGATCCTGACTGAATAACAGGGTATGAGCTAAAAGCGAACTGGACAAACTTGAACCAATTTCTCTGGAGGGAAGACCTAATCGAAGTTTATAATATCATGAGAGGGCAAAGAGAGATGAAGAGAATTTTTTTCCCAGGGTAAAATTGTCCAATTACTAAAAGACATGCATTTAAGTTAGAGGGGGAAAGTTTAAAGGAGATGTGCAGGGCAATTTTTGTTACACAGAGGTGCCTAGAACAGGCTTCCAGGAGTATAACCATATAACAATTTACAGTACAGAAACAGGCCATATCGGCCCTTTTAGTCCGCACCATTTTACAAGAATTTCCATTAGTTCCACCTACCCACTCCCTTGCCCATAACCCTCCAACCCCCTCATATCCATGTACTCATCTAACCTCCTCTTAAATGACAGAATTGTCCCTGCCGCAACTACTTCTTCAGGTAGATCATTCCACTCAGCCACCACTCTCTGAGTGAAGAAGCATCCTCTTATATTACTCCTAAAGTTTTGCCCTCTATCCCTTAACTTATGACCCCTTTGTTCCAATCTCCCCTCCCCTTAAAGGAAAGAGCCTATTCACATCTACTCTATCTATTGCCTTCATAATTGCCTTCATAAATCCCCTCTCAACCTTCTTCGCTCCAATGAATAAAGTCCCAGTCTACTCAATCTTTCAAGATACTGCAATCCAGGCAACATTTTTGTAAACCTTCTTTGCACCCTGTCGAACTTATTTATATCCTTCCTATAATTTGGAGACCAGAACTGCACACAATACTCCAAACTTGGCCTCATCAATGCCTTAAACAGTCTCAACATCACCTCCCAGCTCTTATATTCTATTCTATGATTTAGAAAGGCCAGCAGAGTAGTGGCAGATGCAGATAAAATAGTTGTATTTAAGAAGACATGTGAATATGCAGGGCTTGGAGGGATATGGATCAGGTGCATGCAGAAGAGATTTAGTTTAATTTTGGTATCATGTTCAAGACAGACATTGTGCGCCAGTGGGGCCTGTTCCTATTCTGTACTGTTCTATTTAATAAACTGTCTTGACAATTCATAGGAGAATATTTTGGTTCATTGCTCAACAAAACTGTCAAAAAATTGACTGGGATTTTCCCAGAAGTAAAATGAGCTGGGTTTTTTTTTTTGCAGAGAGCAGGAAGTGGCTAACCTGGTGAAGAACACAAAATCAAAGAAATACCACTCATTCCAGGATGAACTTGATGACTTCATCAGAGTTCAAAAAGCAAGAGGCCTGGTGCCAAAGATGTGTTTTAGAAAATTTGAGGACAATCAAAAGGAGGAGGAGGAGGAGGAAGAGAACAGTGGCTTCCACATGGACAACTCACTACAATCTTCTGATTGCTCATTGGACGAAAAACAAGACATGCCTGGCCCCAGCCCGAGTAGCTTCCAAAAGGAGAACCCACTCCCAGTGAATAAGGAAACTAAAGTACAATGGCCCCCCTTCCCAGGTGATCATTCAACGATCCAACCTCTAGAGACCAGTGACTTGCCTGTGAAATATTACACAGAAAAGATACCACCTCTGAAGCTAACCTGTCCAGAAAAAACTCAGGATCTATGCAGTGTGGAGTCAGCTGATGAATGTAAACCAGTGAGTTCTGATGATAGCACTAGTTCATACAAGAAAGACAAGAGGGCAAAGAAGAAGAAGCACAGAAGGGAGAAAAGAAACAAGAACATTGAATGTAAAAGAGAGAGCAAACATGAGAACTTCAGGAAGGAGAAAGGTGTTGAAGCACTGAGGTTGGAACCAAATACAAATCAGACTGGTCAAAAACCAGTTGAACGAGATAAAGAAGGGCTTATGTTGAACAAAGAAGGAAAGATGAAACAAAAGAAAGATAAAAAAGACCTGAATATAGAAAAAGACGATGTAAAACAAAGACATAAAAAACAGAAAAAGAAGAAGGATGTTGATACAAGAACAGAAGAGGAAAAGCTTTGGGATGAATCAATTTTAGGAATTTGAAGCATAAGGAACTTTGATACGTGACCATCGTCTAAACTTACTCAGGCACTCTGAGAATAAAACTCGACTGTTAATAGACACATTTGAAAGTTCTAATATTTTTGTCTTCCCCACTATTTTGTTGTTCCAAGATATTGTTTCAGGCAGTTGTAAAATATGTCACTAAGTTGTCCTTACATTTTTTTTTGTTAATTTTGTCAAAATTATAATTATAACTGTTCATTTACAGCAAATTGTGAGACTTAACCAAGATTCAATGAACAGCGTGATAGTTTTAAATATTTTATGTGATATTCCATTCGATGTTGTAATACCACATAACTCTTCTGGTAAAGGTATTCAAACATTGTTGGGGACTGGTAAGCTTCAGCAATTAGTTCCTTCATCGTTGATGGGTCGAAATCATTGATACCCTCCTAGAAAAATCTAGAAATAGCTTCAACAGAAGAATTTTAGTGACTTGGGAATCTGGGCTCACTCCCACCACCACACTGGCAATTAGGAATGGGCAGCAAAAGCAGGTTTTGCTCACAATAAATCAAATGACTTGCTATATAAAAATTTTAATGTGCAGAATGCCGAACAGCAATCACTTCTGGGCCAGCACACAAAAAAAAATGGTTTGTCTAATGAATGTTTTGGAGCTAGGGGTTAAGAAGTGTGGAGAGGTGGACTGAAAAAAAAAAGATATTTATAATGATCTGGCAAGTTCACATCAACACTTTAAATTTTAAATGATTGTCAATTAGGATAAGGCAGAATAATATTTTATGTGATATAATTCTTTCTATTTATAGACTATACAGTACTGCATTCTGTACCTTTACTGTGAATAATGCCTAGTGATCTGATGCACAGGGTGACATTCAAAATTTCAGACAAATTTCTGTTAAACTCCAAAAATAAAATGTATACAGAATCAAAAATGGTGATCTTTTCCTGTATCAGGTTGTGACAGTGCCATAGTTGTAACAGCCCTCTTCATTAAACTGTTCATGCAATTAAAGTGCCATTCTCCAGCCTAAACCATTAATTTGCCCAAAGTTTACTTTGCACTATTTACTTTTATCTTATTAAAGTAACAGTAATACTTCTGCACTTAAATTGGGAAACCTGAGTTTAAAATCCAGAGAACATAACTTGAAATCCCACAAAATCAACGAGGGATCTTAAATGGTAATTAGTTTCAGTAATTGTAATCACAATGGATAGTTATAACTGATATTCTTAAGGGGTGTAAATACGCCACCTTGATCGAAATGTGACTCCAGATCTGCAACTCTGAATTGAGTGTACTGACATTAGTCTTGCCACTGAACTCAGAACCAACAATTTCTCTGAGCTTACCAATACATATAAATTCTCGCAGGAACATCTGGTGAATGAAAATTGTGAGAGCTGGTCCACAGTGTAATCAAACAACAGCTGGACAATCTTACATACGTCCTAGATTTTTCCATTACAAACCCTCTACACATCTAGTCTTGCCAGCAGGATGGACCCACAGGAGTGATATGTAGTTGCCATAAGGTCCTCATCTCTGGCTGCCATCAAGTGTTAAAGGGCATTTCAAAGCACTGAGTGTAGCAAGTATGACTGGTCCAGATGGGAGCCTTCACCAACAATAATCGAACTGGGCGAAAGGATACAGGTATAATTGCCTGATTTGAAATCTGCAGTAAATGTTGAGTGAACCAAGGTAAAGGATAAACTCACTCAACCCGTTCCTCATTTTTTAATATTTAAAATTTAGATACTACGATTACAGGCCATTTTGGCCCTTGAGTCCACGTTGCCCAATTTACACCCAATTAACCTACACTCCCCATATGTTTTTGAACAGTAGGAGGAAACCAGATTCCCCAGGGAAAACCCACACAGACATGGGGAGAACGTACAAACTCCTTACGGACAGCGTGTGACTTGAACCTCGGTCCTGCTCATTGGTGCTGTAAAGGTGTGCTAACCTCTACGCCAACCATGCCGTTGTTGCACAAAACTATGATACATTTGGTAGGAGTGGCATGCTCAGTCCTCATGGAGATAAAGTTATGTCTTCACATGAAAGGCATTTTTCAGTGTGCTGTATATTTTTTGATGCAGCACCAAACCAAAAGATATTCAATGTGAAGTCCAATTGGATGTCAGTTCCTCAATTGAAGTTTGACTTCAGTGTGTTCTGGACGAGGAGATGAATTGCACCCGGTTCATACGGGCTACTTTTGCATTCTTTTTTTTTTCTTTGGCTTGGCTTCGCAGATGAAGATTTATGGAGGGGTATGTCCGCATCTGCTGCAGGCTCATTGGTGACTGACAAGTCCGATGTGGGTCAGGCAGGCGCGGTTGCAAGGGAAAATTGGTTGGGATTGGGTGTTGGGTTTTTCCTCCTTTGTCTTGTCAGTGAGGTGGGCTCTGCGATCTTCTTCAAAGGAGGTTGCTGCCCGTCGAACTGTGAGGCGCCAAGATGCACGGTTGGAGGCAATAGCAGCCCACTGGCGGTGGTCAATGTGGCAGGCACCAAGAGATTTCTCTAAGCAGTCCTTGTACCTATTCTTTGGTGCACCTCTGTCACGGTGGCCAGTGGAGAGTTCGCCATATAACACGATCTTGGGAATGCTACTATTGTGATAGATGCAGACAAATCTAGCAGCACAAACCTATAAGATCCAATCTGCAACAGCAGAATTCCAGCAAAATCTGTAAATATTTGCCCTCTATGCCCATCATTCTACTAGTCCTGCTAAACCAGGGAGCAATTGACTCATTCTGGATTTTTGTTGTTGAGTACCCTTTGTGAGTGAGGCGTTCAGAGTATGCATTGATAAGTAGAATAAATTACTTGACAGAATTTTCCCAGCAATGTAATAATGGGAAAATAAGCCATTTAGTCATTTTATTCAAGGTCCAGATCTGAATGATTTGATTCAAGGTAGCATAATGTGACCTATATCAATGCAGCAGGACTTGCAAACCATAATTGCATTTCCTACTGTTTACTCATTCCTTGTTGCAAAGAAAATTTCTGGGCTTTGACTATCGTATAAGTTCACTTTGATTGAGGAAATTTGTGCCACTTCTCTTATTTGATCTATCTGCCTGAAGACCACAATCACTGACCAAGCATTGGATTCACAATAACTTCCAGATGGCAAAGGCCCCTACTTAGTATCATAGACCATTACAGCACAGAAACAGGCCTCTTCAACCCTTCTAGTCTGTGTCAAACCATTTTTTTTTTGCCCAGTCCCACAGACCTGCACCCAGTCCTTAGCCCTTCATACCTCTTCCAACCATGTACCTATCCAAATTATTCTTAAGTGTTAAAATTGAGCACACATTCACCACTTCAACTGGCATCTTGTTCCACACTCCCTATATGAAGAACTTTTCCCTCATGTTCCCCTTAAACTTTTCCCCTTTCACCCTTAATCCATGTCCTCTGGTTTGTATTTCACCTACCCTCAGTGGAAAAAAATCTATCTACATCTCCTCTGTCTATCCCCCTCATAATTTTAATACCTCTATTAAATCTCCCTTCATTCTACACTCCAGGGAATAAAGTCCAAATCCATGTAACCTTTTCCTGTAACTCAGTTCCTGAAGTCTGGGCAACATCCTAGTAAATTTCTCTGCACTCTTTCTAACTTATTGATATCTTTCCTGTAGTTAGGTGACCAAAACTGCACACAATACTTC
Organism: Narcine bancroftii; assembly: GCF_036971445.1. Lineage (NCBI taxonomy): Eukaryota > Metazoa > Chordata > Chondrichthyes > Torpediniformes > Narcinidae > Narcine > Narcine bancroftii. The sequence goes on from NC_091471.1 coordinate 26,365,004, forward strand.
AAATTTGGCCTCACCAATGTTTTATATAACTTTAACATAACATCCCAACTCCTATACTCAATATATTGATTTATGAAGGCCAATATGCCAATGTTCTCTTTACAACAAAAGAAGATATAATTAGATAAATTTTCAAGGTTTTGTGTATTGATGTGTTGTAAATTAGAGACACGTCATCAGAATGGACGACCACCATAACCAGCTACTAAAGTAAATCTTTAAGTAGTTTGTATTGAACTGTGGAGAATTTAGTGGTAATGACAGCAAGTTGGGACAAGCAAAATCAAAGCTAACGGTCAAATAAAGATGATGGCCTTGAGCTTTGAAGATGAGTAAGGGTAAGATAATCAGAACTCTTGTTATAATGTAGAATATCCAACATCAGGTGACAGACCTCTCAGTGAGAGAGTATTTTGGTGACAGAGACCACAACTCCCTAAGCTTTAGCATAGCTATGGACAAGGATAAAATGTGACAGAGTATATAGATAGACGGAGTTGAAGGGCCGACATGGCCTGTTTCCGCGCTGTAAACGGCTATATGGTTAATTAACCCTATCCACCTGTGATGCTACTTACAGGGAATTATGTCTCTGTATTCCCAGATCCATCTGTTCTACTGCTTCCCTCAGTGCCCTACCATTTACTGTGCATGTCCTTTCTTGGTCTTCCAAAATGAAACACCTCACACTAGACTGCATTAAATTCCATTTACCATTTTTCAGCCCATTTTTCCAGCTGGTCCAGATCCCTCTGCAAGCTTTGAAAACCTTCTTCACTGTCCACAACACCTCCAACCTTAGTATCATCTGCAAACTTGCTGATCCAATTTACCACATTATCATCCAGATCATTGATATAGATGACAAACAACAATGGTCCTAGCAGTGATCCCTGAGGCATATTCTGAGAACCAATCATCCAGCACTGCTCTCTAGCTTCTCCAGACCAGCCATTGTCGAATCCAGTTCACTGACTTCACCATGTATACCTAGCATCTGAACCTTCCTGGCTAACCTCCCATGCAGGACCTTGTCAAAGGCCTTACTAAAGTCCATTGTGACAACATCTTTTCCTTCATCAACTTTCCTGGTAACCTCATCAAAAAATTCTATAAGAATGGGTAAGCATGACCTACCCTGATGACTATCCTTTATCACTTTCTGGCTATCCAAATAATTATATATCTGATCTCTTAGAGCATCTTCCAATAATTTACCTATTACTGACGTCAATCTTACTGGTGTAGAATATCCAGGGTTACATTTGAAGACTTTTTTTAAACAATGGAACAGCATGAGTACCCTCCAATCCTCTGGCATCACACACATAGCTAAGGACATTTAAATATTTCTGCCAGAGCACATGCAATTTCCGAGGGAATATCTTGACAGGCCCTGGGGATTTATCCACCCTTATTTGCTTTAAGACAGCAAGCACTTCCTCTTCTTTAATCTGTTTAGATTCCATAATCTCACTGCTTGTTTTCCTTACATCGCACAACTCTGTGCCCTTTTCCTGAGTGAATACTGATGAAAAATAACCATTTAAGACCTCTCCCATTTCTTTTGACTCCATAAAAAGCCAACAACTTTAAGCGGACCAATTTTGTCCTTTACTATTTTTGAGTTCTTAATATACCTGTAGAAACCCTCAGGAATTTCCTCCACATTGTCTGCCAAAGCAACTTCATCTTCTTTTAGCCTTACTGTTTTCTTTCTTAAGTTTTTTTTTTCTTGCGTTTTTTATATTCCTCAAGTACTTCATTTGCTCCATGTTGCCTATACCCATCATGCACCTCTCTCTTCTTCTGAACCAGATCCCCAATATCCCTCAAAAACCAAGGTTCCCTGTGCCTTCTAACCTTGCCTTTGAAACTGACTGGAACATACAAACTCTGTACTCTCAACATTTCACCTTTGAAGATCCTTCATTTACTTTGCACATCCTTACATGAAAACTACTTATCCCAATTCACGCATTCTAGATTCTTTCTCATTTCCTCAAAATTGGCCTTTCTCCAATTTAGAATCTCAACCCAAGGCCCAGACCTATCCTTCTCCATAATTAACTTTGAACTAATGACATTATGATCACTGGACCCAAAATATTCCCCTTCACATATTTCTGATATCTGTTCTATTCATTCCAAAATAGGAGATTCAGTATTGCACTCTCTCTAGTTGGTACCTCTATACAGTATATTGATTAAGAAAACTTCCCTGAACACATGTGACAAATTCCAATCCATCCAGCCCCTTTACAGTATGGGAGTCCTAGACAATATGTGGAAAGTTAAGATCACCCACTATCAGAACCTTATGATTTCTGCAGCTGTCTGCTATCTCTCTATAGATTTGTTCCTCCAATTCTTTCTGACTATTGGGCCATCTATAATACAACCCCATGAGTGTGGTCAAACCTTTCCCGTTCCTCAGCTCCACCCATATAGCCTCAGTAGATGAGCCCTCTGGTCTGTTCTGCCTGAGCACAGCTGTGATATTTTCCCTGATGAGCAAGCCACTCCTCCCCATTTCATCCCCTCCATCTATCGCATCTAAAGCCTCAGAAGCGCAGAACATTGAGCTGCCAGTCCTGCCGCTCCTGCAGTCAAGTTTTACTAATGGCCACAATGTCATAATTTCATGTGCAAATCAATGCTCTAAGCTCACCTTCCTTTCCAACAATACGTGAACAGTAAAAGGAGGGTTAAGGATAAAATAGGTCCACTGGATGATGGGACCGGTGAACTATGTAAGGAACCATATGAGATGGGAGAAATAATGAACAATTTTTTCTCGTCTGTATTCACGAGGGAAAGGGACATTGGGCTATACGAGATAAGAGAGGCAAAGGGCATAGTTATGGAGAGGATAGGGATTAGTAAAGTGAGGGTTTTGGAGCTTCTAGTGTCAATAAAGGTGGGATAAGTCTCCTGGTCCTGAATGGATTTTCCCCAGGACTTTAAGGGAGGTCAGGGAACAAATAGCGGGGTAACTGGAGGAGGGGGTGGTACCACAGGATTGGAGGGTTGCGAATATAGTTCCATTGTTTAAAAAAGGCAATAGGTGTAGGCCAAATAATTATCGGCCAGTAAGTTTGACTTCGGTGGTGGGGAAGGTTATGGAGGGTTTTCTTCGAGATAGTATATATGCATATCTGGATAGGCAGGGATTGATTAGGGGCACCCAGCATGGGTTTGTAAAAGGAAAGTCATGTTTGACGAACCTTGTGGATTTTTTTGAGGAGGTGACAAAAAAAAGTGGATGAAGGTAGGACAGTTGATGTGATCTATTTGGATTTTAGTAAGGCTTTTGATCACGTTATGCATGGAAGGTTAATAAGGAAAGTTCAGTCACTTGGGATTAGTAGGGAGATGTGACATGGATTCAAAGGTGGCTGGAAGATAGATAGCAGAGAGTCATGGTGGACAACTGTCTGTCAGATTGGAAGCCTGTGACAAGCGAGGTGCCTCAGGGATCGGTGCTTGGTCCCCTGTTGTTTATCATTTATATTAATGATTTAGAGGAGGGTGTGGTTAACTGGGTAAGCAAATATGCAGATGATATGAAAATAGGGGGAGTGGTGGATAGTGAGGAATGTTTTCTTGCATTTCAGAAGGATTTGGTTTGTTTGGAAGAGTGGGCTGAAAGATGGCAGATGGAATTCAATGTAGACAAGTACAATGTGCTGCATTTTGGTAAAAATAACCAGAATAGGTCATATACAGTTAGTGGGGGGCATTGAGGGATGCAGAAGAGTAGATGGAGCTGGGAATATGGTATAGAGTTCACTAAGAGTGATTAAGAAGGCATATGGTATGCTGGCCTTCATAAATCATAGTGTAGAGGATAGGAGCTGGGAAATGATGCTGCCGCTGTTTAAAGCATTGGTGAGGCCTAGTGCTCAGTTCTGGTCTCCAAATTATAGAAAGGATATAGATAAGGTGGAGAGGGTGCAGAGAAGGTTTACAAGGATGTTGCCTGGATTACAGCATCTGGTTTACAGGGAGAGATTAAGGAGACTGGGACTTTATTCATTGGAATGTAGATGGCTGAGAGGGAACTTGATAGAGGTATTTAAAATTATTAAAGGAATAGATAGACTAGACATAAACAGACTCTTTACCCTGAGGGCAGGGGAGGTTGGAACAAAAGGGCAAGAGTTAAGTGTAAGGGGGCAAAATTTTAGGAGAAATATTAGAGGATGCTTTTTCACTCAGCGAGTGGTGGCAGAATGGAATGATCTTCCAAAAGAGATAATTGTGGCAGGGTCCTTCGGTCATTTAAGAGAAGGTTGGATGTGTACATGGAGGCGAGGGGGTTGGAGGGTTATGGGTGGAGAGTGGGAAGGTTGAGCTAGTGGAGTTGTTCAAGTGAACCGGTGCGGATTTGAAGGGCCAACATGGCCTGTTTGCACGCTGTAAATGGGTTATATGGAAATAGATGCACCTGAGAATATTTCCACTTTATATTTTTCCTTCATTCAATTAAAAGAAATAAATTTTCCAGCCTCAAAACAATCCTCCACTTTTTAATCCTGGCTTGATTCCATATCTTTAAAAATTGATTACCAACAATAAATGGAAAAAGTTTATTCTGATATAAATGGGTTATAGATTAAATCATTCCCTTTCCACCTATCTCTTAATCAAATCTATTCCATAATTCAATTAAATGTTTAAGTATTGGTGGGTCTTTACCCCATAATAATTTTGAATTCCACTTTTAAATAAATTCTTGCTTATCCTCTTCACCAATTTTAGCTAATTCTATATTTACCTATACTGAAGGTTTGTTTAGATCATACATTGCACAAATAAATTTTAATTGAGCAGATTTATAATAATTCTGAAAATGTGTAAGTTGTAAACCACTTAATTCAAATTTCCAAGTTAATTTTTCAAAGGATACTCTAGCCATTTTCCCTTTCCATAAAAATTTTCTTATAGCTAAATTAAGATCCGTAAACATTATTTTTTAGGTATTTGGCAGGGAATAGATTGAAAAAGATATTGAATCCTTGGACAAATATTCATTTTAATACAATTTACTCTGCCTATTAAAGTTATAGGTAAATCATTCCACCTATTTAAATCATCTTTAATTTTATTAAGTAATGGCAAATAATGTAATTTAAACAATCTCCAAATTTTTGTCAATTTGAATTCCTAAATACTTAATTAGATTTTGTGTCCATTTAAAATAAGATATTTGCTTCCATTGACTATAATACCCCCTCAACTAACAGCTCCATTTGAGATATCTGATCTCTTCTACAGAACCTCTTCTCTATCCCCCTAACTATGGAATATTTTATCATTACAGCTTGCCTCTTCTCCCTTCCCTTCCCTTCTTAGCCACAGGACCAGACTCCATGCCAGAGACCTGATCTTCATGGTAGGTTCCCGTGCCCCCCCCCACCCCCAACAGTATCTAAAATGGTATACTTGTTATTGAGGGGGATGGCCACAGGGTTGCCCTAAACTGACTGTCTGTTCCCTTTCCCTCTCCTCACTTTCACCCAGCTACCCTCTTCCTGACTGCTAAGTATTATAGAGTCCTTTTAACTCCTGTCTATCACCCCTCCGCCTCCCGAATTATCCAAACTTTATCCAACTCCAGCTCCAATTCCTTAACTCGGCTTGTCGGGAGCTGTAGCTGGATGCACTTCTCACACATGAAGTTCTCAGGGATACTGCTGGCTTCCCTGATAACCCACGTTTTGCAGAGGACTATTCCCCTGCCTTGGCTGATATTCCAGCTGTCTGTGACTAGATGAACAAAATATACATCTAAAACAACCTTCTCCAGTCCTCAGTGCAAATCTTGCAATCACACAGCCAGACATAAAACAAATACAGATAAACAATACATATGCAGGACAAGTATTCATATATACAAATAAATAAATAAATATTGTCTCATGAATATGAGAGTCTCGGATGCTTAGTGTGAACTATTCCTTTGGTCATTCAGCATTCTCACTGCCCATGGGAAGAAGCTGTTCCTCAGCCTGGTGGTGCAGGCTCTGATACTCCTGTATCTTTTTTCTTGTCAGGAGCAATTGAAAGATACTGTGAGGTATATCAACAATCCCAGTGGATCACATTGGTGGGGGGTAGGGAGCTCTCTGTGCCTCTCTTATGATGCTGTGGATTGACCTCCAATCCATTTCTCTGCAGCAACCGTACCACACTGAGATGCAGCCGGCCAGGACAATTTCAAAAGTGCTCCTGTAGAAGGTTGACATAATGGTGGCTGGTAGCCTTACCCACTTCAGTCTTCTCAGGAAGTGCAGTCGCTGTTGCACCTTCCTGACAAGTGAAGATGTGTTGTGTATCCACAATAGGCCACTAGTTAAGTGAACTCCAAGGAACTTGGTGCTCTCCACTCTCTCTACTACAGGGTTGTTGATGTGTAGTGGAAGGTGGTCATTTCTGGTCCTCCTGAAGTCCACAATCATCTCCTTCATCTTATCCATGTTGAGACTCAGGTTGTTATTCTCACCCCACATCACAAGATTTTCCACCTCTTCTCTGTAGTGAGACTTATCATTGTCGGTGATGAGGCCAACAACTGTTGTGTCATCTGCAACTTGATGTCTCTGTTGGAGATGGATCTGGTGATGCATTCGTAGGTTAATAGCATGAACAGGAGCAGGCTGAGCATTCAGTCCTGATGTGAGACAGTGCTCAACATGACTGTAGTCAACCGACCTGGTACCGACCTGGACAGACTGTGGTCATTGCAGTGTAAATGGAAGGAACTCCAGATCAGCGACAGTCCCACAAAGCAAATTGTCACCTGGTTTCAGGGTGAGGGAAAGGATTGTCTAATGGAAAAGTAATTTCATATATTCCATTATAATAATCTATAATTTCATTATAGAGAGTCAGAGTTCCAATGGCAAAACATCAACTACATATGTGGAATTTCACCACTCATAACCATACCTCTTAATTACTACATAATTATACTGAATTTACTCTGCATCTTTTCTGGCTGCCCAAATACATCCATATGACCACCCATTAGAACAATTTTTGTAGCCAACTTGAGATTAGAGTTAAAAGTGCTCCTAATTGGCCATAAATTACACCTTCAATGTACACTTGCATCTTTAAAGTTCGGTATGCATATAAACCTAGCTCTCTGGGAAGAATTAAGGTATTAGTACTCTGTGGTTAGAGGATACCATTCCTTGATGTGCATATAAAGGATGACTTATTCTGGACCCACAGTACCTCCACATTAGACAGGAAGATGCAGCTGCACTTACACTTCCTAAGGAAGTTAAGAAGGGCAAGGCTTTGGCCCCCATCTTGACAACATAATTGCGAGTGTCCTATCTGGCTGCGACATTACATGGTATGGTAGCTGCAAGGCATCAGACCGGAAGTCAATACAAAGGGTCATCAAAACAGCCCAGAAGATCACCAGCATCTCCCTTTCCTCTATTGATTACATTTACCAGGACAGTTGCTGAAATGGAGCTCAAAGAATTATAGGAGACCATTTTCATTCAGCAGGCAGTGCCTTTGACTCATTATCATCAAGAAGGAGGTACAGGAGCATTAAGATCAGAATGTTTAGTTCAATTTGGGGAGTTATCTGGGTATAAGGTGAACTGGGATAAGAGTGAAATATTGCCAATTTTGGAAGGGGATTATAAAGAGGGTAAAAATATTATAAAATTAAGATGGTCTGATAAAATTAAATATTTAGGGGTAACTGGATGCAAACTAGCAATCTTTATATGTTAAATTATGTACCTTTATTGAAAAAGATTAAAATGGATTTGATTAAATGGAAGGATCTTCCATTAACATTAATAGGTCAAGTAAATTGTATAAAAATGAATATTTTTCCTCGTATTCAATATTTATTTCAGTCAACTCCGTGGTCACTTTCAAAGGGTATTTTTCAGGATTTGAATAAGGTGGTGAGGAAATTTTTATGGAAGGGAAAATTAGCTCAAGTAGCTTTACAGAAATTGACATGGAAATATGCACTAGATGGACTCCAGTTGCCTAATTTTCAAAATTATTATGAAGCTGTACAGTTGAAGTTTGTTAATAGAAAGATGGATATTAATCAGCCTCTTAGTTGGGCCAAGGTGGAGTAAGCCTGTATTTCTGAATTGGATGTTCACCAGTTTATATATGTGAAATTTGAATTTATTCCAGGGATATGATATGCCAGTATTCAAGCATTTGTTAAAAGAAGTGATGTTATAGAAACAAAGGGTAAATTATCAATTCAAACTCTGTTATATCAAAATCAGCTTATTCCTTTTTCAATGTTTGATAGGTATTTAAAGATATGGTATTCTCTCAGGGTATAAAAGTGATTCAGGATTGTTTTGAAGAGGGACAGTTTCTTTCTTTTAATCAATTAAGGGAGAAATTTGGTATACCTGTAAATTCTTTATTTGTGTATTACCAACTTAGAGCTTTGATAAGGGATAATTATGGTAAAGAGATGAGTTTACCTAAGTTAACAAAATTTGAATCTTTGATTTCCTTTATACCAAAGAGAGGTTTTATTTCAGTTATGTATCTATTGTTACAGGAAACTATGGATAAATCGAATTTGGAGAAATCTAGAAATAAATGGGAAAGCAATTTAACTTATGTAATACTTCAAGAGGATTGGGAGGTTAAGTGTCATGAAGGGGTAACTAAAATGACTAATGTAAGATATGGTTTGGTTAATTATAATTTTTTGCATCAGTTATACTTGACTCCTGAGAAATTGAAAAATTACGGATTTAGTAATTTGGATCTTTGTTTTAGATGTGGATTAAGTACTGGAACTTCTTTGCATGTAGTTTGGTCCTGTGATAGGGTACCATCATTTTAGGAAAAAGTTAGGTTGGTTTTGGAGAAATTATTTAAAATTAAATTACCATTAGATCCAGAGATTTTTTTGTTGGGTTATATTGTTTCTTTGACTGGTTTGGGGTTGGATAAGTTTCAAATAGCATTTGTACATTTGCCGTTATCTGTGGCACGAAAATGTGTAGCAATTACTTGGAAAAACAATGTAGAGATTAATATAGCGCGTTGGCATAATGAATTGAGATCTTGTATGGAGAAAATAACATAATTTACATGATAATTATTCTTTTTTTGTTAAAATGTGGTCAGGTTATTTAGAATATATGGGTTTGGAAATATCTTAAAATATTGTATGTTTTATCTTTTCTTTGTTTGACTGTTCTTGAGGGGGCTGGCTGGATTGGGGGGGTGAGGGAGGGGGGGTTACTATATTGTATAATAACTTTTTTGTTGTTGTTCCTATTGATTTTACGTTATATTTAAAAGTTTTAAATTATATCTTTCTGTATAAGTGTGATTATTCTGGACTGTGTATTGTGTGTGCACTGTGGTTTGGAGAAAGGCTGTTTCATCAGGTTGTATATGTACAGGTTGTATATGTACAGTTTGTATATGTACAGGTTGTATATGTACAGGTTGTATATGTACAGGTTGTAAATGTACAGGTTGTATATGTACATGTTGTTATATGTACAGGTTGTATATGTACAGGTTGTATACGTACAGGTTGCATACGTACAGGTTGCATACGTACAGGTTGTATACATACAGGTTGTATACGTACAGGTTGCATACATACAGGTTGCATATGTACAGGTTGTTATATGTACAGCTTGTATATGTACAGGTTGTATACGTACAGCTTGTATACGTACAGGTTGTATACGTACAGGTTGTATACGTACAGATTGTTATATGTACAGGTTGTATACGTGCAGGTTCTTATATGTACAGGTTGTATACGTACAGATTGTTATATGTACAGGTTGTATACGTACAGGTTGTGTACGTACAGGTTGTGTACGTACAGGTTGTGTACGTACAGGTTATATGTACAGGTTGTATATGTACAGGTTGTATACGTACAGGTTGTGTACGTAGAGGTTGTGTACGTACAGGTTGTGTACGTACAGGTTATATGTACAGGTTGTATATGTACAGGTTGTATACGTACAGGTTGTATACGTACAGGTTGTATATGTACAGGTTGTGTACGCACACGTAAATAATAATAAACTTGAACTGTCTTTGCTGTTTTTTTTCCAAAATTGTAATTACTTTTAGTTGCAGCAGGTCGGAATTTCAGGACATTGTTCAATGTATATGATAACAACCTTGTTATCGTAATTTTTATGAATCTCAAAGTTGACAAGACAAAGGATATAATTGTGGACTTTAGGAGGACCAGGAACATCCATTCTCCATTGCACATTAATAGCTTGATAGTGGAGAGAGTAGAGAGAACCAAGTTTCTCAAATTCCACTGACAAAGTGACCTATCCTGGACATACAACATCTCTTCACTGGTCAGGAAGGTGTAACAGTGACTATATTTTCTGAGAAGACTAAGTTGGGCAAAGCTACCATCAACTTTCTACAAGATCTCTATTGAGAGCATCCTGACTAGTTCCTTCACAGTGTGGTTCAGTTGCTGTACACAGAGCATCAGATCAGAGGCCAATCCACAAGTCGATAGTACCAGGAGAGAGGATTACTGGGGTCTCCCTTGCTCCGATCAACATGATTTACCTGGATTGTTGTCTAAAGAGGGCTCACACTGTGCATATGTATTGTTTGTCTGTATGTGTGTAATGCGTATTTGCAGTGTGTTACACTGAGTACTGGAGAGCACTGTTTGGTCAAGTTGCACTTATACAATGGGATGATAAATGAACTTGAATAATTACCTCTCCAATATACGACAATATATTTCTTGCATTTTATTCTTGCAATTCACTAACCCCTTTAATTTACTCTCAACAGCAGTATCATTCCTTGTGTCTTGCATCCAAATGATTGATATGAATCCCACAGCAATAAACTGCAAATGCTGAAAATATTAAATAATAACAGAAAATTCAAGAGCTATTTAGTAGATTGGGCAGCATCTGTAGAGAGAGAAACCAGTTATTGTTTCACTTTGACGATCTTAACTCGGAAACGGTGAAGTGTAAAATCTTTCAAGTTGCTGATAAGGGGAGGGGTGGAGGGAGCAAACGTCAACAATGGAGTAGAGATGAGGGTTACCCAGGCTTCAGGAATGCTATTGGCGCTATCTCAATAAGGGTAATGAATGATTATGAAGCTGAGATCATAGATTCATGCATTCTAACCAAGTTAGTATTCAGGATGAGTCCCGTTTTCTATTTACTCAGCAGATCAGAAACAATGTTAACATCTCTGGTCAAGGCATTTAATCAGCCCTCAGGATTCAACCTCCACAGATGCTACCTGACCCGCTGAGCTCCTCCAGAACTTCCATGGTAGTTCTGTGCGCCTCTAATATAAAACACGGGTTTCTTCTTTCACAATTCTGATGGAGGGTCATTGACCTAAGTTGTTGACTGACTTGATGGATATCTCCAGCATTTTCTGCTTTTACCTAGAAAGATCTCGGTCCAGATGCCTGGACTACCAATCAGAAGATGTTCATTAATTTAACCATTTTTCTGACCCACCTATTATTTAACAAAAACATTATTCTAACTTGTACTCTGTACGCTTTTGATTCATCTTAAAACATTCATTTAACCATTATGTTTTTCTTGGTCTTCCCCACCCCCAATCCTTGCTCTATGCTTGTTAGCCTTTTGTTCTCAGTTTTTAGCAGCAGGAAGTAGCAAGATAGGATCGCATGATGGGTTGTAAAATCAACCACTCATTCTAACCACCCTCGTGTTGGTTTGAAAACAAACGTTGCCTTCTAACCAGCTGGTGATGTGGTAAAGCTATTATATAGGCCATGTTATGTGAAGGCACATTACAGACTTTCCTGTCTGCAACATCAATCTTATCGCTTGACAGACTTGGAACGAGAGGGGAATGGGGTGGAATTTTCATAACAAGTTCCCAAAGTGACTCATGCTTTTTTTTAAAAAATCAATATTGAAGCTATGATGGCTAAATAACTTGATCCGCAAAGGTTTCCCTGTAAAATATTTTTAAAATGGAGAAACATTTGCGGAGGTCGCTGTGTGTCGTTACACATCATAAATATGTTCATGAAGACCCAAGCAGCTCCTTATGCACTGCTGACTGACAGCAAGGGGTGTCTACTGCACCTATGTTGGCGGTGAGTTGAACCCCAAGCAGAAAATTTTCTCAATTGTTCAAAACCTTTGACAATAATGAGGTATCGCAGCAACTGGTGAGGGTGGTGGAGAGAGACTCAAAAGATAAAGGCTGATGCCATGGGGAATTGAATGATCTGGGGTTAGGACAGGAAAATGAAGCTGAGGCAAAAGATCAGCCAAGATCTTTTTGAAAGATGGAGATAAAAGCGACACAGCACACAAACGGGTCCTTTGGTCCAACTTGTCCATGCCAACCAAACTCTTAGAGATGTCGAATAAAATTCTTAGAGTCAACCAGCCTTTACCACTTTTCCTGGTAACCAGTTCCATATACCCATCACCCTCTCTATGGAGAAACACCCCTCGGGTCCCTTTAAATCCTTCCCCTTTTACGTTAAACCTCTGCCCTCTATTTTTCAAGGAAAATTATTGTGTCTTTGTTGTCTTTTCCCCTCATGATTTTATAAGTTCATCATCTATCTCTTAAACTTCACAGAAACCAGTCTCTGCCTAACTAGACTCTCCTCCTAACTCAAGTCCTTCAGGCAATGTAATATCCTTGCCTATCTGGCTTAACTTTCCAGTAGTATGGAAAACAACTTTGCATACAATATTCAAGATGCAGACTCACCAACATCTTGTACAGCTGTAGCATAACGTACTTTATGTCTTATGCCTTTTTACAGCATTGCATCCTCCTGTGTTGCCTGGGAACTATATACTTGTACTCCTGGGTCATCTGTTCTATAACACTCACCAGGACCTCAAGAAGGTCCCAGGATTCATTTGAGATTTACCAACCACAAAGTTCTCAAGAGAATTTGGCTGAAGGCCACAATGGGAATCAGTCTGCATCCAGTCTCCCCGAAGTAGAGAAGGCCACATCAGTTGTAACCCTGTAATGAATCCAGTATGTTTATGATGATGCACCTGTTGAAGTTGTTGAGGGACAGGTGGGACATGTTGAACCTCCTTAATCTTTTAAGAAAGTCGAGGTATTGGTGCACTTATTGACCATAGCACAGATGTGCTTGTTGCAGGTCGGGTCATTGGAGATATTTATTCCTAAGAACTTGAAACTATCTACTCTTAAATTCAGTGCCATTAATGTGCCCTCTGTCCCAACTCTTGAAGTCAATAATTTTAAATTTTTTAAATTTTTAAAAATTAGACCTACAGCACGGTAACAGGCCATATCAGCCCATGAGTCCATGCCACCCAATTGACACCCAATTAATCAACACCCCTGGTATGTTTCGAACAGTGGGAGGAAACCGGACCCCACCCGGGGAAAACCAATGTAGACACGGGGAGAACGTACAAACTCCTTATAGACAGCACAGGATTTGAAACCCGGTCCCAATTGCTGGCACAGTAAAGGCATTGCACTAACAGCTACACAAACCATGTTGGCCCAATTACCAATGGTGATCATTACCTTCATCTCATTGACATTGAGAGAGAGCAGTTAGCACCATGTCTCTAAGACTTTCAATCTGTCCTGTACCCCTAACTCATTGTTTGCAGGATTCTTCCCTGTCTCTCAAGTTCCCGCGTACTACTGCCTCCAAGTGATCGAACAGGTGCTATATTCCTAGAGAGTTGAGTCCTTCCATTTTCCCAGATTCTCCATTCATGTTACATCCGTTGTGATGCTGCAGCTTTATACCAGAGCCTCTGAAATATTTTCCTGATCTCCCCAATGGTTTACCTCCCACTGAAAGCAAGGATAGGATCCCATGTTCTGTCCGTCTGTTCAATGGATTACCCTTTATATTTTACACCACCCTCACAGTTATGTCACCAGGAGATGCATTGTCCCACCCTCCCGTCTCATCATTCCTGTAAGACCACTCTCTGTATACCACACTATTTCATTCATCTATTTCCGCCAATGTTCATTCATGTGTTACATAGAAACATAGCAACCTAGAAATCTGCAACACAGTACAGGCCCTTTGGCCCACAGTGTTCTTCTAACATAATAACCTACACTCACAACTGCCTAGAACTACTCCATAACACTCCATTTTCTCTGTTCCATGTACCTATCTAATAATCTCTTAAACAATCCTATTGTACCTGGCTCCACGACCATTGCTGTTAGCACATTTCATGCACCCACTGCTCTCTGATTGAAGAACTTACCTCTTACATCCCCCTTTTTCTTACTTGCAAGCATCTCAAAACTATGCTCTCTGGTGTTAGCCATTTCAGTGCTGGGAAAAAGCCTCTGGCCACCCACACAATCAATGACTCTCATCATCTTGTACACCTCTATCAGGTCACCCCCCCCATCCTTTGTCACTCATGCCAAAACATAATGTTCACTCAACCTATCCTCACAAGGCATGCTCTCCAATCTGAGCAGCATCCTTGTAAATCTTCTCTGCATACTCTCTATTGCATCCACAACATTCCCGCAGTGAGGGGACAAGAACTGAACATAATATTCCAAGATGGGTCTAACCAAGGTCTTATATTTCTGCAACATTATCTCTCTGCTCTTGAGCTCAATCCCACAGTTAATCAAGAGCAACACACCATACACCTTCTTAACAACACGATCAACCTATGCATCAGCTTTGAGCATCTTATAGAGATTGACCCCAAGATCTCTCAGTGTGTCCACAATGCTTACAGTTCTCTCTTTAACATTGTGTTCTGCCTTAAATTTGGCCTACCAAAATGAACCATCTTGCACTTTTGTAGGTTAAACACCATCTGCCACTCCTCAGCCCAGCTCTGCATCCTAACAATGTCCCTTTGTAACCTCTGGTTGCCCTCAAGACTATCCACAAATCCACCCTATTTTGTGTAATCTGCAAATTTACTAATTCATCCTTCCACTTGCTCATCCAGATCATTTCTAAAAATCACAAACAGGAGGAATCACAGAATAGATCCCTGCAGGGGGATCAAACAGATGTTGGGTCACTCTCCTCCATGCAGAACATAAGCTATCTACAACCACCTTCTGCTTTCTCTGGGCAATTCTGTATCTAAAAGTAAGGCTTCCTTGGACACCATGTCTCCTTATCTTTTTAATGAGCCTTGCATGAAATCTATATAGACTACATCCACCTTCCTACCTTCAACAATTTTTCTTTTGTTACATCTTCAAAGAATTAATTCAGGCTTGTGAGACATGCCTCTTTAAATGTTTGTAAATCCTGTCTCTCAGGATCTTCTCTAACAGCTTATCCACCCCTGACATAAGACTCACTGGTCTATCATTTCTTGGGTTATCTCTACAAATGTACCAGCCTTGACCACCACGACCTGCTGTAACGACAGCACTACCACTGGGGTGAACCAGGAGATCCGGGAGTGAAGACATAGCACTACTCTTCAGGGTCCTGCTGCCCAGTCGTGATGGCAACGGCTCTGTACAGCTACTCAATGGTGATTTATTTTATATTCTGTGACCAGGAAGGTCTGTGTCCAAGATGGCGATCCCAGTGCTGGGCAGCATACCACAAGGGGTTGCAGACTCCAGGGGAGCAGCAGTCTGGGGCATGGCACCAGAAACTGGGAGAACACCTCCCACCCCTACCCCAACTCCACCGTTCAGAAGGAGAAGCATACAAGACGATCCTACAGGACAGTGACCACAGCAGATGACCAGCGAAGGGACCAGCAGCTGAAGGACCCAGACAGTTTGCAGGCTAAAGTAAAACATGAAAGTTAAAGGCACCATGGTTAAGTAAATACGCATGCTAGAGAAACTCACTCATGGGTATCAGATATCCAAATTGGGATTCGAGAGGGTGCTGAAGCAAGAAGAACACCCAAAGACCTTGGACACTGAAGGCTTCCAGATTGTATTGGAGTTTTGGATCTGGAGCTTGGGTTGTCTTTGATTCTGTGGAAGCTATGGGAGCCCTGGAGGTAAATCCATGGACACTCAGTGACTCTCTTTTGCATCTATTTTTGTTATTGGGGGCATTGTGCAATGCTCATGGTGACTCTTTGCTTGTCTTTACGCCAGGCGAAAGCTTAAATATTGTATATCGTCTATATAATGTATGTATGTGTGTGTGTGTATATTATTACATGATAACTGGGTGGCACGCTTTAAATAACTGTAAAAGGAACCTTGAACCTTGAGTTGTTCTCTGGTACTAGCTATTATCACCCTGAGGAAAAGGTACTGGCTGCCACCCTATTGATGTCCCTCATATTAAGTCTCCGCCATTCCTCCAAAGTGAAAAGCCCTAGCTCAGTCAACCTTCCTTCATGAGACATGTTCTCCAATTCAGGTAACATCCTGGTGAACCTCTGCACCCACACAAAACCTTTTACATCCTTCCCGTAATGATGTGATCACCCAGAAGTTGTAGTAAAATCAGTCCTAACATTTACTTTTTTTCGTGTTCTTCTGTTTGAAGAGACCACACAGAGGAGATAAAATAGGATCCATTTGAAGCTTTGAAAAATGTTGCAATTGTTCAGAATGTAGAAGTTGTGCTTTTTCCCTTCAGCTGTCAAATTGCAATTGCAGTCATGGTCCCTCCTGGTCTACACCTTATCACAGACATTCCCATTTTTTACTCCTCCCTTCCATTCACTGCAGCTTAAAACATGCTTCATTTCGAACTTTGCCAAGTGCTGATGAAAGGCCGTCAATCGGAAATGTTGAATGTTTCTCCCTCCGTGGGGGCTGTCTAAAGTGCTAACCACTTTCAAACCTCTGTTTTTACTTCAGATTACTCTGGACAATGAAGATTTTCCTTCCTGAACACTTTTGGATGTATTTTATGGATTTTGGGCTGCGGATCATGAAAATTGCCCTAAATTTTTCTCATTACATACCTTTTTTTTAAATATAACCTATTTTTTTCATGATTTCTTGTGATATTTTAAGCATACTAAACCATGAAATGCAACATGGAATTGAAAATTCATTTTCTGCATTCACACTTGGTCGTGTTCCCTGCTGATCTTGGTGCTCTCAGTGATGAACATGGTGAATGGTTTCACCAGGACATTGCAACCATGGAAAAGCAATATCAGTGCAACTGGAATCCTTCAATGCTGGCTCACTATTGTTGGACATGAGTGGCATCAGATGCTGAGTACAAATGGAAATCAGTGGCAAAACAATTTTAGGTCAGTTGAACTAATACAATATGTCAGTATCATTATGCAATTAAACATGGTACAGGTACATGATCTTTTATCCGGAACCCTTGGGGGATGCTGTGTTCCGAATTTTGGATTTTTCTGGATTTCGGAAAGCCCACCTGAATTGTGCTGTCATATCCACCCCCACCCACTTCCAGTCATCCGACTGCCTCCCCTAAGCACCGGCCGCCTGGCCGCCTCTCCCAGTGCTGGCCGCCTGGCCGCCTCCCCCAAGTGCTGGTCCCTCGGCTGCCTCCCCCAAGTGCTGGCCGACTCTCTCCCCACTTACCGGATTTTGGAGCTTTCCGGATTTTAGATGTCTGGATAAAAGATCATGTACCTGTCAATGCAATACAAGTTAATTTAATGTTTCTCCAACTTCCTATGTGATACAGCAAATCTGAAATTATCTTTGTGTTCAACTTGAAGTTGTCTATCGTAATCTCTCTTTTTTTTTCCAAGAAGCAAACCTTTTGAAAAACATTGTTGACCAGTGTTTCCAACATATGCTGTTTCTCTTTTTTTTGACAGTTGCAACATGATTCCTCTCGTGCATCTGAAGGCAGGTATGTGTTTTATGTGAACAAAGGAACCACGCTACAGCTATCTGATGAAGTCTAACCACAGAATCTTACGAGATCTCATCTATCTCCCATATCCTTCACAATGCAATCCACTGAATTCTGTTATTAAAAAAAAGAGGGTGGTGAATCTGTGGAATTCATTGCCACAGAGGGCAGTAGAGGCAGGTTCATTAAATATATTTTAGAGGGAATTAGATCTATTTCTTCAGTATAAGGGTATTAAAGGTTACGGAGAGAAGGCGGGGACGGGGTACTGAACTTTAAGATCAGCCATGATCTCGTTGAATGGCGGAGCAGGCTCGAAGGGTCGAATCACCTACTCCTGCTCCTATCTTCTATGTTTCTAAGACATTAGATATCCACATATACAATTCTTACATGAACAATATACAGGAAACTATTAATAAAAATGTTCACTTGAATAGAAGATAATAAATCTAATCATTCGGTCTGTATGAACTGTTTCTACAAAAGGTTTCTTGTAAATGTTAAATTTATCATGATTATGAAATATAGGAGAAGTAGAAGGCCATTCAGTCTGTCATGGTCCCTCTGCCATTACTTCATGAGCTGATCCCTTCTCCCACTCAGCCCCACTCTCCTCCCTTCTCCCCATAATCTTTGACACCCAGACTATTCAGATAGCTGCCTTAAATACACCCAAATACCTAGCCTTCACAGCCACCCATGAAGCAAATTCCAGAAGTTCACCACTATCTGGGTCTGTTTTAAATGGGTGCCCTCCAGTCCTGAAGCTACGTACCCTTGACTCCGCTTCCATGGAAAACAACTTTGCCACATATACTCTGTCCAGGCCTTTCAGCATTCAAAATGGTTCTATGTGGTCTTTCCTCATTCCACAAGATCATTGAAGTACCTGTTTAAAACAATTAATTACTTGTGTTATGGGCCCAGAAGACCCCAAAACCCAGCAGCAATAGAAATTCGCAAAGACCAATAGTTACTTAAACAAAAGTTGCTTTTAATTAGCTTTAAACATGAAAACAGGACCAAACTCAAACTTATTATTATTGACATAACCCCCTTCTAATTCTAAATGCACATGTATGTAATGTTTTGTGTAAATTCAGAAAAGTCTTTGATTCACAGTCCAATCTCACTTCTCACTCCTCCAAGTTCACAGGTACTAGCCAATTCATATACTGTGCACAAAATTTTACATTTATGAATTTCACCAGACTTTGATGCTTGAAAGGTAAATGGTTACCGCTCAGGAAGGTTCTTGTCAGTTTTCAGAGAGAGATTTGTTGTTCGTTGGACACAAACTGTTTCCTTTCTATCAGCCACTTCAGCGTCTTGCCAGAGAAACCTGTCTCATCAGGGTTTTCCAGATGATAACGTCTTTCTTTCAGGTCATCACAGAGTTACTTTTCTGTTTTCCTTATTTCAAGTGAAACATTATACAGCCAGCATCTCCTCTTGTATGGACCACAAGGGTCTTGACAAGACTGAACTAAGAACTCACAACCCATCTTCAAAATGGGGTTTTTCCACAAGCTTGTCAGCTTGTCCTGTTCCAGTCCCAGCTGTTGCTGCTGAACTGTAGGACTGAATTCTCTCTCTCTCTCTCTGTCTCTCTCTCTGTCTCTCTCTCTCTCTCTCTCTCTCTCTCTCTGTCTCTCTCTCTCTCTCTCTCTCTCTCTCTCTCACTCTCTCTGTCTCTCTCTCTCTCTGTCTCTGTCTCTCTCTTTCTCAGAGAAAACCACATGACCCCCTTAGAACAGCAAACTACACTCAGACTGCGGCACTGGACCCAATCTTCTCAGTTCGTTCATCTGTTGCTTTCCAAAGCAACAATCCATTACACCTACTTGTGAAGTCTCCATCGGCATCTTTCAAAGATTTTTCAAAGGCACTCAGAGCCTGGACTGTCTGGCTTGAGCAGAGCTCCAGCATTTTGAATGAGATCTGTGTTGAAGTGTTTGTATGTGACCTACACTTAAAAAAACCTGCCACAATTTATCTCCTTTAAAACATATCTCCATACAAATAAAATATTCTGTCACACTTGTAATGTCAGCACCGTAGGACACAATTGTCTGATCGGTGTAAAATCACGAGAAAAGTTAAAGTGGACGATTTCAAATACCCTAGTATTAATTGGTATTCAATCACTCTAAAAGACATAGAGGACAGAGAATTTTATATGAACATGGGCAGCACGGTTGGCATAGTGGTTAGCAAAACGCTGTTACACCACCAGCGATCAGGTACGGGCTTCAAATCCCACACTGTCTCCATGTTTCTGCATGGGTTTCCTCCAGTTGCTCCAGCTTCCTCCCACCCTTCAAAATGTAACGGGTGTAGTAGGTCAACTGAGTGTAATTGTGCAGCACGGGCTCCTGGACCAAAATGGCCTGTAACCGCACTAGAGGTCTAGCTTTTTTTAAAAATTTTGGCAGAGATTATAACTCAGTTAAATTTAACATTACTATGGAAAAGGACAAATATAATTGGAGTTGAAGCGAAGAAACTCACAGCCACCACGTTGGATGCACTCAATGACTGTTTTATTCAATCCCACGCATGCCCCTTTAAGGACAGCGTGAGCTTAGCCACCGCATGCACGGTGACGTCCTAACGGCTGCCTGAGGCGTGCGCAGGGCTGAAAGCATGAGGCAAGGGATAACCCCTGACAGCACCATCTTCTCATGGCTGCCCCGCCACACGGTGGTACAAGTGGGGCTGGTTCGCCACGGGAAAGTGCACCGCCACACAACCACCGCCAGAACTGGCTTAAGCATCTGCTGCTTGGGCAGACGGCCTCGATGTTTGGGCCTAGCCGTCTGAACCGGCCATGAGGGGTCCAAGTGTGCTACCTTTAGGCAGTCTATGGTGAACAGTTCATTTTTTCCCCCCCATATGTCAAAAGTAAAAGTCCTGCCGGACTGCTGGAAGACCTTGTATGGGCCCTCGTATGGGCGCTGCAAAGGTGCAGTGTGTGGTCCGCGCCGAACAAAAACGAATTCCGCCAAGTCCAGCTCTTTGGGAAGATGGGTTGGTCGGGCACCGTGATGTGTGGGTGGCGGGGGGGCTAGCACGGAGAGCTTGCTCGGAAATCTACCAACAGATTCGGGTGCTTGGTCATAGAACTGGGTTCCGGGCCGAAGAACTCGCCGGGCAATGAGAGCAGCATGCCGTATACCAGCTCTGCAAATGATGCCTGTAGATCCTCCTTGGATGCTGTTCTGATGCCAAGGAGGTCCCAGGGTAGTTCATCTGCCCAACCAGGGCCTGTGAGGTGAGCCATGAGGACTGACTTCAGGTGCCGATGAAATCTCTCCACCAAACCATTTGCTTGCAGGTGGTAGGCTGTGGTGTGGTGGAGTTTGACCCTCAGAAGGTTTGCCAGTTGAGTCCAGAGGGCAGAGGGCAGAGGTGAACTGGGCACCTCTGTCACTAGTGATGTGCATCAGAACTCCAAACCTGGCGATCCAGTGGCCGACTAAATTCCTGGCGCATATCTCAGCAGAAGCCTCCTTGATGGAAATGGTTTCCGGCCATCTCGTGGTCCGGTTGACCACCGTGAACAGGTAGTGTGCCTCCCTGGACACTGGCAGGGGCCCCGCGATGTCAACATGTATGCGTTGGAATCTCCTAACTGCCGGGTCATACTGCTGAATCGGGCCTACGTATGCCAGTGGACCTTGGAGGCCTGGCACTTGGTGCAGCTCCACACTATCTCGGCCACCTCCTTCTTGAGCCCGTGCTACACGAACCACTCCGCCAACATACGCACCGATGCCTTCACCGAGGGGTGTGCTAGGTCGTGGACCATGCTGAAGGCCCGCAACCTCCACTGCAGCAGGACTACTGGGTGCAGTGAACTGATGGAAACATCGCAGAGCAGTGTGTCCAGGCTGTTCGGCAACTGAATGTCCTGGAGGTTGAGCCCCGAAATGGCAGTCAGGAGGGCCTGCATTTCTGCGTCTTCCGTCTGCGCCTGCGCCAGTTGGGTGTAGTCTAGACCAGGGTTGAGGGTGTTGATTGCCGGTTGGGAGAGCGCATCCGCAATGACGTTGTCTCTACCTGCTCTGTGCCGGATGTCAGTGGTGAACTCGATACGTAGGATAGATGGCATTGCTGGCGGGCCGACCACGGATCCTTGGCCATAGCGAGGGCCTACATGAGGAGCTTGGGGTCAGTGAATGCAGTAATTGGCCTGCCCTCCAGGAAGTATCAGAAGTGGCAAATGGCTAGGTACAGCACCTGGAGCTCCTGGTCGAAAGCGTTGTACTTGAGATCTGGCGGGCGAAGGTGTCTGCTAAAGAAGGCCAGTGGGTGCCACTGTCCATCAACCCATTGCTTGAGTATTCACCCCATGGCCGTGGCTGAGGTGT
The DNA here is from genome assembly GCF_036971445.1 of Narcine bancroftii. NCBI lineage: Eukaryota > Metazoa > Chordata > Chondrichthyes > Torpediniformes > Narcinidae > Narcine > Narcine bancroftii. The sequence continues at coordinate 26,387,210 of NC_091471.1, forward strand.
CTACTGAGAGCGCGGTGTGTACCTGGCGCTGGCCAGGGTGTCCTTTATTCCCGCAAAAGCGCTCTCTGCCGCCTCTGACCAGACCAGAACTTTATCTTTAGAGGCGATCACACGAACAGCAGCCACATGATGCGGGCAGCGCCGGGGATGAAATGATGATAAAAATTCACCATCCCTACGAATTCTCGCAGGCCCTTGATGGTGGTGGGTTTGGGGAACTGCCGGACAGCTGCGACTTTCTCTCGTGCCGGGGTGACTTCTGCTGCTGAGATGGTGCATCCCAGGAACTGCAGCATCTGCTTGCCGAACATTGACTGTGAGGCCAAATTCTGCCAGTCGGGCAAACAGGGTGCGGAGATGCGCCTTGTGCTCCCCATAGTCGCGACTGGCAATAAGGATATCGTAAAGGTAAATAAACACAAAGACCAGGTCCCTACCCACTGCGTCCATGAGGCACTGAAAAGTCTGGGCCGCGTTCTTAAACCCGAAGGGCATGCGCAAGAATTTGAAAAGGCTGAAGGGGTAATGATCGCCGTCTTACCAATAACCTCGGGATGGACTGGGATCTGATGATAGCCCCACACCAGGTCGACTTTTGAGAAGACCTGGGCGCAGTGGAGGTTGGCTGTAAAGTCCTGGATCCGGGGAATTGAGTACTTGTCTGGCGTGGTCGTGTCGTTCAGGCGCTGATAATTCCCACAGGGTCTCCAGCCTCCAAAAGATTTGGGGACCATGTGAAGAGGGGATGCCCAGGGGCTGTCCGAGCGGTGGACGATACCCAACTCCTGCAGGCGAGAGGACTCCTCCTTGGCTAACTGCAGCTTCTCGGGCAGAAGTCGTTGGACCTTGGCATGCAGTGGGGGGCCTTGCATGGAGATGTGGTGGTATACCCCGTATACCTTGCTGGGGCAAGGCAGCATTGAACCGAGGCTGCAGGATGGAGGGGAACTCATCGAGTTTGCTGGAATACTCGTCCCTGGGAGCAGTGATGGTGCTGATTTTGGGCTTGCAGGCATCCATGGCAACTAGGCGAACCGAGTGGAACGTGCTAGTCTTTTGCCCTCCATGTCGACTAGTAGGCCATGCGGCAAAACCATTGGCCACCCGCAGGATGGGACCATGAGATCGGGTGCGCGTCTCAAGGGTGGTTGGGGGTAAGATGCTCAGCTCCGCTCCGGTGTCCACCAGGAAACGCCGGCTAGTGGTTATGTCCAGGAAGCTGTTTGCATGGCCAGTCGTAGAACCCATCAACGGCGGCTGTCTGGGTCTTTTTCTTAGTAGGCACAAGTTTTCCTGCACTTACAAGCTTGTGCCCCCAAGTGTTGATGGTAAAAGTACCAGGTGGGATGGTGCTCCTCTGGCTTGTGCTAGGGGGGGTGGTGTGGTGCTGTGGCCGGCTGGTTCCTGGACAAGTTCTCCCTCTTGATGCACCAGAGAGTGTCCACTCAGGCTGCGACTCGCTGTGGGTCTGTGAAGTTCTCGTCAGCCAGCAGGAGCTGAATGTCCTTGGGCATCTGCTCCAGGAAGATCTGGCGGAACAAGAAGCAGGGCTTGTGATCCTCCACCAGCGTCAGCATCTCATCCATGAGGACTGATGACGTTCGGTCTCCCAACCCATCCAGATGCAGGAATCTGGAGGCCCACTGTTGTGGGGAGAGACCAAATGTGCCCAGAAGATTTTTGAGGACAGGGTATTTACCCTCAGCTGGTGGGTTATGGATGAGATCGTCCACCCTGGCCACAGTCTCCTCATCAAGCGCACTCACAATGTGGTAAAACATTGTGGCATCCGCGGAAATGTTCCTGAGGCGAAACTGCACCTCCGCCTGCCTGAACCACACATGTGGGCGATGGGTGCAGAAGGGGGGCAGCTTGATAGCAATGGCGTTGATCTCGGCGGGATCCACGTTGCAAGACCAGAAAGATGTCTTGGCTCGTCAGGGTCACCAATGTAATGGTAACTACAGCGAAGAAACTCACAGCCACCACGTTGGATGCACTCAACGACTGTTTTATTCAAATCCCACGCACACCCCTTTAAGGGCAGCGTGAGCTCAGCCACCGCATGCGGGGTGATGTCATAATGGCTGCCCGAGGCGCGCACTGGACTGAAGTCATGAGACAAAGAGGTCCCCTGACAGCGTCATCTTCCCATGGCTTCCCCACAATGCGGCGGTACAAGCAGGGCCAGTTTGCCACGAGAGAGTGCGCCGCCATAGAGTAAAGATTCTGAAATGGGATAGTTAGCTATTTCTGAGAAATCATTTTTAAAAAGTGGACTAGACAGCAAGATTGATGGCAATGAGTCTCAGAGCAAGAGGATATAATGAAGTTTCAGATGGGATAAAGACAGAGAGGTTTGATGGTCAGCATACACAAGATGGGATGTAGGGCCTGCTTCTATGCTGTATCCTCTAAACTTTATTCTTAATTAACTAAAAAAAAGGAGATGTATTCAGCTAACGATACTCTGCACATCTTTCTGCTGGGAACTACACTCCAGCTCACAGTTTGAAAAGGAAAGCTGCAAGAGTTTATCAAAAGAATGTACGATAATCCTGAATTCATTACTTGGGGACTGGGGAAGAGTGGGGTGACAAAGTGTATTGATGAGGGCAGTGCAGAAGATGAAATTTACATAGACTTCAGCTATAGCTATTGACAAGGATCTCACTGTGTAATTGGCCCAAAGGTTAAGGTCCTATGTGTTCCAGATGAACTTGGTAAATTGGAATCAAACTTGGCTTGGGAATAGGACACAGAGGTAAAGAGTTATTTAGTAATCAGATGCCTATTAAACCTTGCATCTTGGCACCTCACAGTTCGGTGGGCAGCAACCTCCTTTGAAGAAGACCGCAGAGCTCACCTCACTGACAAAAGGCAAAGGAGGAAAAACCCAACACCCAACCCCAACCAACCGCGCCTCCCTGTCCCGCATCGGACTTGTCAGACACCAACGAGCCTGCAGCAGACGTGGACATACCCCTCCATAAATCTTCGTCCGCCAAGCCAAGCCAAAGAAAGAAGAAGATGCCTATGACTAGGGGTGCTCCACAGGGTGGGAGAAATAGATTTCTCTGGTTTCTGCTTGCCCACCCTCTGTTCTCCCTCCCTTATTCTTCCTTTGTCTTCTTTCCTCCAGCTCTCCACCCCTTTGCCTCTCCATTCACAGAGCCTTCCCTCCTTTCCCTGGTTGCTAGCGTGCCCTCCCTCCCTTATCTGCCTATTACCTCCTGCCTGTGGGCCTATGCTCCTGTGCTCCTCTCCTCCCCCACCATTTTGTTCGGCACTTGCCTACATTTTATCATACCTTGATGAAGGGCTCAACCCCCAAAACATTGGTTATAAGGAGTGGGACTTGGGACTTCCTGGCTTTAGCTCAACAAGCTTGGTTGAAAGCAGGCGAGGGGAGAGGTAAGCTGTATTATTTGCCTTTCTTAATGTTTAATATAAAATTCAGAGTCATGCCTATGAGGTTAGTGCTCTGTTCTGGGTGTCAGATGTGGGAACCATGGGTGTCTTCCACCGTCCCCAATCGCCACCTCTTTGCCAGGTGCACCAAGATGCAGTTCCTTAAAGACTGAGTTGGGGAACTGGAACTGCAGCTTGATGACCTGCGGCTCGTTAGGGAGAGTGAGGAGGTGTTTGATAGGACCTTCACCCTCCCCAATGGTCACACCTGCGCTGGGTGCACCAGGATGCAGCTCCTTAAGGACCAAATTAGGGAGATGGAGTTGCAGCTTGATGACCTGCGGCTCGTTAGGAAGAGTGAAGAGATAAGAAGGAACCTAAACCCAAAAGGGGCGAATATCCTGGTGGGAAGGTTTAATAGAGCTGTTGGGTATGATTTAAACTAATTTGGTGGGGGGATGGGAACCTGAGTGACAGGGCAATGGATAGGAAAGAGAAAATAAGAAAAGTTTGGATAGGCAGTGAAATTAAAAGGGCAGAAGAAGGAAAGAAAGTCAGAAGTATCAATATTACAGTTGAATAAAGGGGATTATGCAGCCATAAGGGAGGAGCTCACCAAAATACAATGGAAGGATACCCTGGCTAGGAGAACAGTGGAACAAAAATGGCATGGTTTTCTGGGCATTTTTCAGAAGTTACAGGACCAGTGCATTCCAAAGAGGAAGAAAGGTTCTAAGGCAAGCAAAGGGTAACTGTGATTGACAAAGGAAGTCAAGAACAATATCAAGACCAAGGAGAGGAAGTATAATATAGCAAAGAGGAGTGGGAAGCTGGAGGATTGGGAAACCTTCAAAGAGCAACAGAAGATAACTAGGAAAGCTATATGGGAGGAAAAAATTAGGTATGAGGGTAAACAGGCCAATAATATAAAAGGAGATATAAAAGCTTCTTTAGATATGTAAAGAGGAAAAAATGAGGACCAAAATTTGGCCCTTAAAAACAGAAAAAGGTGAAATCATAAGGAAATGGCTGAAGAGTTTAACAGATACTTTGGATCTGTCTTCTCCAGGGAAAGTACAGGAAAAGATCAGATAGGGGGAAGAGGTCCTCCGTTATCAAAGGAATTGATAGAAATTCCAATGGTAATGGAGGAATTTGTTGGAAATCCAGATTTGGAAGCATGCATTCTTGAGTAAATTGAAAGGACTGAAGGCTAATAAGTCCCCAAGGCCTGATGGGCTGCACCCAGGGTGCTTAGGGAGGTTGCTCTGGAAATTGTGGATGCATTGGTCAACATTTTCCAATGTTCTATAGATTCAGGAGAGGTGCCTGTGGATCGGAGGGTGGCTCATGTTGTGTCACTTTTTAAGAAGGGAGGGAGAGAAAAAACAGGAAATTACAGACCGGTAGGCCTGATATCAGTAGTGGGGAAGATATTAGAATCTATTATAAAAGAAGAAATAGCAGAACAGAAATAACAGTATCATTACAAGTCGGCATGGATTTCTGAAGGGAAAATCATGCTTGAGTAATCTTCTGAAACCCTTCGAGGATGTGACAAGAGAGCCAATAGATGTGGTGTACTTGGACTTTCGATAAGGTCCCGCACAGGAGAACATGGTATTGGGGGTAGGGTGCTGACAGGGTTAGAAAATTGGTTCACAGACGGGGAACAAAGAGTAGAGATTAACGGATCATGTTCGAATTAGCAGGATGTGACAAGTGGAGTCTCGCAGGGCTCAGTGCTGGGTCCTCAGTTATCATATATATTAATGATTTAGATAAGGAGGAATATAAATAACATTGGCAAATTTGCAGATGACACAAAACTGGGTGGCAGTGTGAAGTGTGAGGAGGATGTCAGGAAAATGCAGGGGGACTTGGACAGGTTGGGTGAGTGGCCAGATGGATGGGAAAATGCAGTCTAATGCAGATAAATATGAGGTTATCCACTTTGGTGGCAGAGATAGGAAGGCAGATTATTATTTAATAATAGTCCAGTTAGGGAGTGGGCAAGTTCATGATCTAGGTGTACTTGTACATCAGTCTCTAAAAGCTAGCATGCAGGTTCAACAAGCTGTGAAAAAGGCAAATCACATGTTGGTCTTCATAAAAAGGGGAACAGAGTATAGGAGTAAAGATGTCCTTCTGCTGTTGCATAGGGCCCTGGTGAGACCACACCTGGAGTATTGTGTCCATTTCTGGCCTCCTAATTTGAGGAAGGACATTCCCACTATTGAGGGAGTGCAGTGTTGATTAACTAGGTTAGTTCGCGGGATGGCAGGAATGACGTATGCCGAAAGGTTGGATAAACTGGGGTTGTATACATTGGAATTTAGAAGGATGAGGGGAGATACGATTGAGATATATAAGATTATTAAGGGATTGGACACAATAGAAACTGATTACATATTCCCAATGTTGGGGGAGACTAGGACTAGAGGCCATAGTTTAAGAATATAGGGAAGCCCCGTTAGGACAGAGATGAGAATTTTTTTTTACCCAGAGAGTTGGTTTGTGAAATGCTTGGCCACAGAGGGTGATAGAGGTGGATCCTCTGGATAGGTTCAAGAGGGAGCTAGATAAGGTTCTTGTGGATGGGAATTGAGGGTTATGGGGAGAAGGCAGGGACAGGGTACTGAGAGTGGGAGATCAGCCATGATCAAAATGAAGGGTGGTGCTGGTCTAATGGGCCAAAAGACCTACTCCAGCACCAATCACTGTATGACCTGCTGAGTTTCTCCAGCATTGCGTTTTTACTTCAATCAGGGTGCCTGGGTCCGCGAGGTGGGGGGGAACACAGGGTAGGGGTCGGGTGGGGGGGGGAACACAGGGTAGGGGTCGGGTGGGGGGGGGAACACAGGGTAGGGGTCGGGTGGGGGGGGGAACACAGGGTAGGGGTCGGGTGGGGGGGGGAACACAGGGTAGGGGTCGGGTGGGGGGGAGGACACGGGGTAGGGGTCGGGGGGGGTGGGAACAGGGTAGGGGTCGGGTGGGGGGAACACAGGGTAGGGGTCGGGTGGGGGGGGGAACACAGGGTAGGGGTCGGGTGGGAGGGGAACACAGGGTAGGGGTCGGGTGGGGGGGGAACACAGGGTAGGGGTCGGGTGGGGGGGGGAACACAGGGTAGGGGTCGGGTGGGGGGGGGAACACAGGGTAGGGGTCGGGTGGGGGGGGGAACACAGGGTAGGGGTCGGGTGGGGGGGGAACACAGGGTAGGGGTCGGGTGGGGGGGGGGACACGGGGTAGGGGTCGGGGGGGGTGGGAACAGGGTAGGGGTCGGGTGGGGGGAACACAGGGTAGGGGTCGGGTGGGGGGGGAACACAGGGTAGGGGTCGGGTGGGGGGGGGAACACAGGGTAGGGGTCGGGTGGGGGGGAGGACACGGGGTAGGGGTCGGGGGGGGTGGGATCAGGGTAGGGGTCGGGTGGGGGGAACACAGGGTAGGGGTCGGGTGGGGGGGGAACACAGGGTAGTGGTCGGGTGGGGGGGGGAACACAGGGTAGGGGTCGGGTGGGGGGGGGAACACAGGGTAGGGGTCGGGTGGGGGGGAGGACACGGGGTAGGGGTCGGGGGGGGTGGGAACAGGGTAGGGGTCGGGTGGGGGGAACACAGGGTAGGGGTCGGGTGGGGGGGGAACACAGGGTAGGGGTCGGGTGGGGGGGGGAACACAGGGTAGGGGTCGGGTGGGGGGGAGGACACGGGGTAGGGGTCGGGGGGGGTGGGAACAGGGTAGGGGTCGGGTGGGGGGAACACAGGGTAGGGGTCGGGTGGGGGGGGAACACAGGGTAGTGGTCGGGTGGGGGGGGGAACACAGGGTAGGGGTCGGGTGGGGGGGGGGAACACAGGGTAGGGGTCGGGTGGGGGGGGGGAACAGGGTAGGGGTCGGGTGGGGGGGGGAACAGGGTAGGGGTCGGGTGGGGGGGGGGAACACGGGGTAGGGGTCGGGTGGGGGGGGGAACACGGGGTAGGGGTCGGGTGGGGGGGGGGAACACGGGGTAGGGGTCGGGTGGTGGGGGGAACACAGGGTAGGGGTCGGGTGGGGGGGGGAACACAGGGTAGGGGTCGGGTGAGGGGGGGGAACACAGGGTAGGGGTCGGGTGGGGGGGGGGACACAGGGTAGGTGTCGGGTGGGGGGGGGGGAACACAGGGTAGGGGTCGGGTGGGGGGGGGGGGAACACAGGGTAGGGGTCGGGTGGGGGGGGGAACACAGGGTAGGGGTCGGGTGGGGGGGGGAACACAGGGTAGGGGTCGGGTGGGGGGGGGAACACAGGGTAGGGGTCGGGTGGGGGGGGGAACACAGGGTAGGGGTCGGGTGGGGGGGGGGGAACACAGGGTAGGGGTCGGGTGGGGGGGGGAACACAGGGTAGGGGTCGGGTGGGGGGGGGGGAACAGGGTAGGGGTCGGGTGGGGGGGGGAACACGGGGTAGGGGTCGGGTGGGGGGGGAACACGGGGTAGGGGTCGGGTGGGGGGGGGGAACACGGGGTAGGGGTCGGGTGGGGGGGGGAACACGGGGTAGGGGTCGGGTGGGGGGGGGGAACACAGGGTAGGGGTCGGGTGGGGGGGGGAACACAGGGTAGGGGTCGGGTGGGGGGGGGGACACAGGGTAGGGGTCGGGTGGGGGGGGGGACACAGGGTAGGTGTCGGGTGGGGGGGGGGAACACAGGGTAGGGGTCGGGTGGGGGGGGGGGAACACAGGGTAGGGGTCGGGTGGGGGGGGAACACAGGGTAGGGGTCGGGTGGGGGGGGGAACACAGGGTAGGGGTCGGGTGGGGGGGGGGGGAACACAGGGTAGGGGTCGGGTGGGGGGGGGGAACACAGGGTAGGGGTCGGGTGGGGGGGGGGAACACAGGGTAGGGGTCGGGTGGGGGGGGGGAACACAGGGTAGGGGTCGGGTGGGGGGGGGGAACACGGGGTAGGGGTCGGGTGGGGGGGGGGAACACGGGGTAGGGGTCGGGTGGGGGGGGGGAACACGGGGTAGGGGTCGGGTGGGGGGGGGTAACACAGGGTAGGGGTCGGGTGGGGGGGGGAACACAGGGTAGGGGTCGGGTGGGGGGGGGAACACAGGGTAGGGGTCGGGTGGGGGGGGGACACAGGGTAGGTGTCGGGGGGGGGGAACACAGGGTAGGGGTCGGGTGGGGGGGGGTGAACACAGGGTAGGGGTCGGGTGGGGGGGGAACACAGGGTAGGGGTCGGGTGGGGGGGGGAACACAGGGTAGGGGTCGGGTGGGGGGGGGAACACAGGGTAGGGGTCGGGTGGGGGGGGGGAACACGGGGTAGGGGTCGGGTGGGGGGGGGAACACGGGGTAGGGGTCGGGTGGGGGGGGAACACAGGGTAGGGGTAGGGGTCGGGGGGAACACGGGGTCGGGGGGGAACACGGGGCAGGGGTCGGGGGGGAACACAGGGTAGGGGTCGGGTGGGGGGGGGAACACAGGGTAGGGGTCGGGTGGGGGGGGAACACAGGGTAGGGGTCGGGTGGGGGGGGGGACACAGGGTAGGTGTCGGGTGGGGGGGGGGAACACAGGGTAGGGGTCGGGTGGGGGGGTGGGAACACAGGGTAGGGGTCGGGTGGGGGGGGGAACACAGGGTAGGGGTCGGGTGGGGGGGGGGAACACAGGGTAGGGGTCGGGTGGGGGGGGGAACACGGGGTAGGGGTCGGGTGGGGGGGGGGAACACGGGGTAGGTGTCGGGTGGGGGGGGGGAACACGGGGTAGGGGTCGGGTGGGGGGGGGAACACAGGGTAGGGGTCGGGGTAGGGGTCGGGGGGAACACGGGGTCGGGGGGGAACACGGGGCAGGGGTCGGGGGGGAACACAGGGTAGGGGTCGGGTGGGGGGGGGGACACAGGGTAGGGGTCGGGGTAGGGGTCGGGGGGAACACGGGGTCGGGGGGGAACACAGGGTAGGGGTCGGGTGGGGGGGGGAACACAGGGTAGGGGTCGGGTGGGGGGGGGACACAGGGTAGGTGTCGGGTGGGGGGGGGACACAGGGTAGGTGTCGGGTGGGGGGGGGAACACAGGGTAGGGGTCGGGTGGGGGGGGGGAACACAGGGTAGGGGTCGGGTGGGGGGGGGAACACAGGGTAGGGGTCGGGTGGGGGGGGGGAACACGGGGTAGGTGTCGGGTGGGGGGGGGGAACACGGGGTAGGGGTCGGGTGGGGGGGGAACACAGGGTAGGGGTCGGGTGGGGGGGGAACACAGGGTAGGGGTCGGGGTAGGGGTCGGGGGGAACACGGGGTCGGGGGGGAACACGGGGCAGGGGTCGGGGGGGAACACAGGGTAGGGGTCGGGTGGGGGGGGAACACAGGGTAGGGGTCGGGGTAGGGGTCGGGGGGAACACGGGGTCGGGGGGGAAGACGGGGTAGGGGTCGGGGTAGGGGTCGGGGGGAACACGGGGTCGGGGGGGAACACGGGGCAGGGGTCGGGGGGGAACACAGGGTAGGGGTCGGGTGGGGGGGGGAACACAGGGTAGGGGTCGGGGTAGGGGTCGGGGGGAACACGGGGTCGGGGGGGAACACGGGGTAGGGGTCGGGGGGGAACACAGGGTAGGGGTCGGGTGGGGGGGGGAACACAGGGTAGGGGTCGGGTGGGGGGGGGAACACAGGGTAGGGGTCGGGGGGGGAACACAGGGTAGGGGTCGGGTGGGGGGGGGAACACAGGGTAGGGGTCGGGTGGGGGGGGAACACAGGGTAGGGGTCGGGTGGGGGGGGAACACAGGTTAGGGGTCGGGTGGGGGGGGGAACACAGGGTAGGGGTCGGGTGCGGGGGGGAACACGGGGTAGGGGTCGGGGTAGGGGTCGGGGGGAACACGGGGTCGGGGGGGAACACGGGGTAGGGGTCGGGGGGAACACAGGGTAGGGGTCGGGTGGGGGGGGAACACAGGGTAGGGGTCGGGTGGGGGGGGGAACACAGGGTAGGGGTCGGGGGGGGAACACAGGGTAGGGGTCGGGTGGGGGGGGGAACACAGGGTAGGGGTCGGGTGGGGGGGGAACACAGGGTAGGGGTCGGGTGGGGGGGGAACACAGGGTAGGGGTCGGGTGGGGGGGGGAACACAGGGTAGGGGTCGGGTGGGGGGGGAACACAGGGTAGGGGTCGGGTGCGGGGGGGAACACAGGGTAGGGGTCGGGTGGGGGGGGGAACACGGGGTAGGGGTCGGGTGGGGGGGGAACACGGGGTAGGGGTCGGGTGGGGGGGGAACACGGGGTAGGCATCGGGTGGGGGGGGAACACGGGGTCGGGTGCGGGGGGGAACACGGGGTAGGGGTCGGGGTAGGGGTCGGGGGGAACACGGGGTCGGGGGGGAACACGGGGCAGGGGTCGGGGGGGAACACGGGGTAGGGGTCGGGGGGGAACACAGCGTAGGGGTCGGGTGGGGGGGGGAACACAGGGTAGGGGTCGGGTGGGGGGGGGAACACAGGGTAGGGGTCGGGGGGGGAACACAGGGTAGGGGTCGGGTGGGGGGGGGAACACAGGGTAGGGGTCAGGGGGGGAACACAGGGTAGGGGTCGGGGGGGAACACAGGGTAGGGGTCGGGTGGGGTGGGCAACACAGGGTAGGGGTCGGGGGGGGAACACAGGGTAGGGGTCGGGGGGGGAACACAGGGTAGGGGTCGGGTGGGGGGGGAACACAGGGTAGGGGTCGGGTGGGGGGGGAACACAGGGTAGGGGTCGGGTGGGGGGGGAACACAGGGTAGGGGTCGGGTGGGGGGGGAACACAGGGTAGGGGTCGGGTGGGGGGGGGAACACAGGGTAGGGGTCGGGTGGGGGGGGGAACACGGGGTAGGGGTCGGGTGGGGGGGGAACACGGGGTAGGGGTCGGGTGGGGGGGGAACACGGGGTAGGGGTCGGGTGCGGGGGGGAACACGGGGTAGGGGTCGGGTGGGGGGGGGAACACGGGGTAGGGGTCGGGTGGGGGGGGAACACGGGGTAGGGGTCGGGTGCGGGGGGAACACGGGGTAGGGGTCGGGTGGGGGGGTAACACGGGGTAGGGGTCGGGTGCGGGGGGGAACACAGGGTAGGGGTCGTGTGGGGGGGGGAACACGGGGTAGGCATCGGGTGGGGGGGGAACACAGGGTAGGGGTCGGGGGGGAACACAGGGTAGGGGTCGGGTGGGGGGGGAACACAGGGTAGGGATCGGGGGGAACACGGGGTAGGGGTCGGGTGGGGGGGGAACACGGGGTAGGGGTCGGGTGCGGGGGGGAACACGGGGTAGGGGTCGGGTGGGGGGGGGAACATGGGGTAGGGGTCGGGGTAGGGGTCGGGGGGAACACGGGGTCGGGGGGAACACGGGGCAGGGGTCGGGGGGGAACACGGGGTAGGGGTCGGGGGGGAACACAGGGTAGGGGTGGGGGGGGAACACAGGGTAGGGGTCGGGTGGGGGGGGGAACACAGGGTAGGGGTCGGGGGGGAAAAAATATAAAAAATAAAAAAAAAAAATAAAAAAAAATAAAAAAAAAATAAAAAAAAATCAGGGTGCCTGTAGACCTCTGTGTTTTAATCTTGGTTTTCAATAGTTGGGGCATTGAACGTGAAAGTAGTGAGGCTATCCTCCAAGTTTGTAAAACTTTAATCTCAACTGAAGTACCAAGCACAGTTCTGGTCACTGTACTATTGGAAAGATATGGTAATGCTGTAGCGGTTGCAGAGGAGGTTCACTAGGATGATGTGTGGGGATGGAGAAATGTAATAATGAGGAGAGACTGTAGAGGCTCGGCCTGTTTCCCTGGAGTGGAAGAAATGAAAAGGGATCATGACTGAGGTGTATAAAATTATGAAGGGCACAGATAAAGTAGCCTGCAGGACACCTTTTCCCATTTCAGTGGTAGATATTCAGAGAACATAGGGTGAAGTAATTAAGAGGGGATCTGAAAGACCTTTATCCACCCAGAGAGCGCTATGTGCCCAGAATGCCCCACTGGAGAGAATGTAGAAACAGAGTCTGTAAGTGCTTTCTAATTGCAGCACCAGCGTAGACCTCCTAGAACCCGGGTGAGATTACCGAGTTGTGTGGGCAGGATCGCCTTTCAAATTGCAACCTAACCTACCTGTTAAATTGCCAATGCTGGATGGGAAGGATGTCCAGATGCTGGCCATGCAACTCTACATGCTGTAACACAGCAGCCAAGTATTTTGAAGATTATGATCAGGTGAATGCTACAATCAGTTGAGAAACAGCAGGATCTAAATGTTGTGCAAATGAAGAGATGGCTGGGGGAGGACGAGGAGGATAGGCAGGCTGAGCTTTACTTACGGAGATGTAGGCGGCTGGTTTATGTGAGTTTCTTTCAACGGATGATTGACATTGGAGTGCGGAGAAAGATAGATAAAGCACAGGGGAACATTGAGTCTAAATTTGTTAATGTGGAGTGGTGGACACATTTCCAAATATCAAAGAGCACCTTCACCTTCCTATGTGACCTCCTTTAGCCAGAATTGAGGCATCAGGTGACAAATTTCAGATGACCTCTGGAACCTTGTATCCGACTTCCCATTGCCTTGCAGTGGTATGCCACCCCATGTGAATATTGCACCATCAGTGTTCTTTACTGTGTTGGTTTATCCACTGTGTGGATGGTAGTGATGCAGGTGACTTGCGCCTTGAGGTTGACCCTTATGAGATGTTTCATTCAGCTACCAAGTAGAGCACACCTGCAGGATACAATAAACGGGTTTTCAGAATATCCAATGTGTGCTGAGGCTATTGACAGCACACATATTCCTATAATTGCCCCACAAGAGGCCAAATCAGCCTACTACAACAGTAAGGGGTGGCACATTGCAATTCTTCAAGCTGTCGTGGACCACGAATGCCAGTAAAGAATTTCCTCACATTTTTATAATTATCTACCTGTGGAAATAATTGCCCACAGATTGTCACTCATTACATTGCACTCTTTGCTTTCAGCTTCACAGATGTGTATGTGGGATGCCCCGGCCGCACTCATGATGCTCAGGTTTTAGCCAACTCACCCCTTTAGAGGAAGGCTGAGGATGCGGGTGGCTATTTGTTCCCATAGGAAGTAAGTATCTAAACCACAATGGACAGATAGTGTGCATGGCTGAAGCATACGCATTGGGCCACCACGACATGTGCAAAAAGTGGTTTAAAATGTGTGCATGTAATAACCCATTGGTAAGCTACATGACAAATTAACACCTCTGTTTTGGACTACTTACAGGTATCCATGCAAGTTAATGACACTGAAATTCCAGCACATCTGGTCAGGGACTCTGTCTACCCCCTCAGGAATTGGCTTATGAAGGGGTTCACACAGCATCGCGCTCTCAATCAGCAGAAGTGGAAATACAACCATCATCTGAGCTCGGCACGGATAGAGGTGGAGAATGCCTTTGGACAGCTGGAGGTGTTAAAGCAAGCGGATGGATACAGTACAGCTTTTGTTTCCAATGTTATTATTGCCTGCTGGATCTTGCATAACATTTGTGAGATTAACAAGGATCATTACCTGCCTGAGGGGAACATCTCTGCCAAGCAGGCACTCCCTCAGCCAGAGAGAAATAAGCTGCCCATGCTAACCGTGATGCTATTGTGTCAACTATGCAAACATCAGGGAAGCTTTACGACGTAGACTTCGACAAGATTTCAAAGTTCAACTTTATTGAATGATGTGACAAGTCAGGTAGTGCAATGTACATTGGTCAATAAAAAGGTGTGCAAACACCTTGCAGAATATTAAGTATCAACCAGTGCAAATGTACAACACACAGCAGTTGTGGCTCTCTCCATTTAACAGAGGTTACTTGCCACATGCATTTTTACAATCTATTGTAAACTTATGCTGATCCATTGTTTTACATTCTTATAGTATGCAACGATGTAAGCTCACAAACAATATAGTATTATCTGAAATCCTCGCATGAACATTTTCCTTGCAGTAATGTGCTATACTGAGTGAGTACATTGGGTGGCATGGACTTGTGGGCCGATAGATCTGTTACCATGCTGTATGTCTAAATTAAAATTAAATTAAAAAATAAAATATGATACACAGTACAATTAAATAGGAATCCCTCATTTACTGCTCTTGAACCCAGTTAAGAGTCCGTGGCGAGCCCAAGTGGTAGTTGTGAAAAATCACACTAAGAAACGACTGGCTATTGACTACAATCAGACAATCAACCTTTACACTAACCTGGATGCCTACCCCCTACCACGCATCAATGAAATGATTAATCAGATAGCTCAATACAAAGTGTACCCCACTATCGACCTCAAAGCAGCTTATCACCAAATCCCCATTAAAAAAATGGAACAACCCTATACAACCTTTGAGGCTGAATGGGGGGTTATACCAGTTTAAAAGGGTATCTTTTGGAGTCACTAATGGTGTGTCAGTGTTTCAAAGGGAAATGGATAAGATTGTTAGGATGTATGAGTTACAGGGTACGTTTCCCTATCTGGATAATGTCACTATCTGTGGGAAAACACAGGCTGAGCACGACAACAACTTAAAGAAATTTTTAGCAACAGCTAAGAACAGAACCTTACATTTAACGAGGGCAAATGTGCCTTCAACGCGACAGAACTACCCATTCTGGGCTACATTGTCCGCAAGGGCGAAATCCACCCCGACCTGGAAAGAATGGCCCCCCTTAAGAAGTTACCACCCCCAAACTCAGCAAAAGCCCTTAAAAGGTGTATAGGATTCTTTTCCTACTACTGCAAATGGGTTCGGGACTATGCCGCAAAGGCACACACTCTGTTTGACACTAAATCTTTTCCTCTCTCTCCAATGGCCTTGAAGGCTTTCGAGAGAATTAAAGCTGATATTGCCAAAGCTGCACTCTTGTCCCATTCTAAGTGGAAACTGATGCCTCAGATTGTGCCTTGGCAGGAACCCTTAATCAAAACGGCAGACCTGTGACATTCTTCTCCTGCACGTTACGTGGACCTGAACTTAAACATCCTGCCATTGAAAAAGAAGCCCAGGCTATTATTGAAGCTGTTCGCTACTGGAGACACTTTTGAGCCAGCAGAAAATTTACTCTTGTCACTGATCAGAAATCTGTAGCCTACATGTTCAGTACTAAACACAAAAGTAAAATCAAGAACGATAAGATGGCACGCTGGCGAATAGAACTCTCAACTTATAATTATGAGATCCAGTACAGGTTAAATGATCCCTCTGACGATCTGCTCCTGGTGCTCAGCTGGAGGGGCTAAAAGAGATCCATAGTAGACTGTACCACCCAGGAGTCATGAGATTCTTCCATGACATAAGGGCTAACAACCTTCCTTACTCTCTGGAAGTCAGGAAACTGACTAAAAGCTGTCCTGTTTGCGCAGAATGCAAACCGCAATACTTCAAAGCTCCGGAGGCCACTCTCATCAAGGCAACCCGACCTTTTGAGAGGATTAGCTTAGATTTTAAAAGGCCGTTACCTTCAAACAAAAATGTATATTTCCTTACTGTAATTGACGAATATTCCAGGTTTCCCTTTGCGATACCCTGCCCTGATGTCTCGTCAGAGTCTGTCATTAAGTCACTTGACAGAATTTTTGGTTTTCCCAATTACATTCATACCGATAGAGGCTCAGCATTCATGAGCGCTGAACCGTGGGGAGCCCTGGTACGAAAGGGGATTGGCACCAGCCGTACCACGAGCTACAACCCTCATGGCAATGAGCAGGTTGTAAGGGCTAATGCTACAGTCTGGAAGACTGTTAATCTTGCTTTAAAAACACATGGTTACCCTGTTACCCGATGGCAGGAGGTGCTGCCTGAGGCACTACATTCTATTCGGTCTTTATTGTGTACTGCAACAAATCAAACACCTCATGAACATATGTTTGCCTTTCTTAGGAAATCAGGAACTGTGATGGACTGGCCAGCCTGGAACCATACTGCTGAAGAGCCACGCTCAGGCGCGTAAAGCAGACCCCCTAGTCCAACCAGTTCAGCTACTGCATACTAACCCCATGTTAAATTCCCAGACGGGAGTACTGACACTAAGTACCCCTAAGAGATCTGGCCTCGCCTGGTTCGCCCCTTCCTCGCACCCCTACTCAGAGGGAGCCTGAGAGGTTCGACTCACCCCCCCCCCCTAGCCTGTGACCCCTAGTAAGCTTTCAGATGGCCATGCTGAGGCTCTACTGCCTCACGCTGGCGATTCTGGAGCGGGTCCAGAAGCCAGTCTTTCCCACACTACAGACCCAGGACCTGTACCAGTTCCCAAGGTTGCAAAGGAGCCGCCTGTTTTGAGACGAAGTACCAGAATTCGTAAACAACCTGATAAACTGACATATTCATAAAACATCTAATTATATTTCAATTGCTTGCTAGATACAGGCGTATTTTGGCAGTTAGAGTATCTCAAGGCCAAACATGGTATCCATGTATCACTTGCTACAGTCTTTCCTAGCAGCTGTCCTTTTGATTTTAACCCTTCTTCTGCCGGGGGGAGACTGTGGTGAATCTCTGCCAGGCTGCCTGTCTCCCCTCTGGCATTAAGTCACTTGACAGAATTTTCAGCATTTTTGGTTTTCCCAATTACATTCATACCAATAGAGGCTCAGCATTCATGAGCGCTGAACTGTGGTGAATCTCTGCCAGGCTGCCTGTCTCCCCTCTGGCGAGCCTTGCTGTACTAACATTGGCTGTGCATTATCTCTACTGTTAAGGACACTCCCCTTGGGTATAACTCTATATGCCCCTATTGTCTTTCATTATTGTACCATGAGTTTCTGCTAATAAAAGCCATGATTATGGTTGGACCACATCATCTTTGTCCACTTCATCAACTGGCACTTCAGCCTGGCTCGCTAGCATGTGGGTGGTCAACATTCTCCAGGCTATCCAAGTTCGCCATCAGGGCTAACACCCCAAATTTGAAATCCCTGATAATTCTAGGACCAGTCCAAGCGCCCTTTGCCGCTCCGACTATTATGGTCATTAACCTGCATAAATCTCTTGCACAGGTTTTTCATTTTGTTTATGACTGCATTTTGGTCTTCTCATACACTGCCTCCCTCAGCTTGAGCACCATGAGGTCAATACATCCGACCATGTTTCATGGTGCGAGACAAATGCTGACCTACGTCTGGATCACCCCTTATGGAGAGCAGCTCTTTCACCTCAGTATCCAACCATTGGCCAGCCATTACTCAAATTTCCAGAATTGCTGATGGAGGGTGTTCACTTTAAATATCAGAACAGATACTGCCAGAGATCCAAGATGCTGATTGAATGTCCGTTTTCCTGTACAAATCCCTGCAGGTCTCTAAATGAGTGAGGTCTGCAAGATGATGTGCAGTCACATCTCTGGAGGAACAGGCTGCGGGCTTAAAAGCTGAATAAACGTCCTTTTCTCTAAATAAGCTCATAGTGTGATCACACAGTGCACACTTATCAGACACAAAAACCCTACAGATGAAATGAAATTAAAATTCACCAACTAGAGCTGAGTTAGAAACACGCTGCTACCATGTTTTTAAAAATCTGTTCACTAACCTGCACTGCTCACTTCCCTCTCTGGAACCGAAATCCATGCCAATGTGCTGCCTTGGACACGCACGCACACAAGCACTGACATGACCAGAGTGACTGGGTCCACTGTTTCCCCTTTCAAATCAGTGGGGTAGGATGCCCAGGTAAGTTTTATGAGGTTCCCTGACCACCTCTGTGGTAGATCTGGGACCTGATTGGGTTTTGACCAGGTTGACCCGGTTGGACCCTTTCAAATAGCCATGTTCCTGGGGCGTCAACCTAGTAAATTTCCTGGTTAACCTAGTGACTGCATTTAAGAGGTAATCATAATTAAATGGAGAGACAGGCTTGAAGGGGAGAGTGGTATCACCCCAACCTTAACTTTCATGTTCGATAGATTCTTAGATATTAATGGATCTAGATTAGTACACAAATGTGGCACTGAGCTGAAAGATCAGCCATAGATTTACTGAACGGTAGAGCATGAAATGTGGTCTGTTTAGCTTGCTTCTGCCTCTGTTTCCTTTATCAGTAAGAAGACAATGAAGAAGATGTCCAATCATTCTGACACTAGACACTGGCAGTCACCAGTTTAGGAAATTGGAGAATGGTAAACATGGAGTGGCACGGTTGGCATAGCACAGTTTAGGGAGGCATGATTGACGTAGCAATTAGTGCAATGCGTTGAGTGCTAGTGATCAGGTCCTGGGTTTGAATCTCGTGCTGTTTGTATGTTCTCCCGTGTCTGCGTGGGATTTCTCCAGGGACTCCGGTTTACTCCCACCATTCAACATGTACTGGGGGTGTAGGTTAATGTGGTATAAATTGGGCGCCACAGACTTGTGGGCCGAAATGGCCTGTTACCATGCTGTTTGTCTAAATTTAAATATGGAGACTGCACATAGTGAGTCACTGAGCTTGAGTAGGCAGCGAAGAGGACTAGGTAGGAGAGTACCAAAATATCATACCGCAGATGTCAGAAATCTGCAATAATAACAGGCAGCATCTGTGGAAATAGAAATGGCAGGAACTTTTTTTTTATTTTATTTTTTTTTTCACACCATAAATCACATTAGCCATGATATACACTTTTTCTTTTTCACGGACTTCCACCTAGCTCAAATTCCTGGCCTCTGTATCCTCCTTGCCTATCCCTTAACTTTGTATTGGCAACACACTTGGACATGTTGCCCAAACGCCCCTCACCTTAGCCAACACCAGACCTCACTTTGCCACTGACTCTAATCTCACAAGCTTCAATTTTATAATTGTCTGTCAACAAATTATTCCAAAAACAGAGCTCATTGCTTTTTGTTGCTTTAGCAAATTAATATCCTGGATCCACATGCATCAAAATTCATGCCAATGTGCTGCCTCAGACACGCACACACGCAAGCACTTACATCACCAGAGTTACTGGTTCCACCATTTCCCCTTTCAGATTGGTGGAGTAGGATGCCTGGGCAAGTTTTTCTGGGTTCCCTGACCACCTCTGTGGTAGGTCTGGGACCCAATTGGGCTTTGACTGGGTTGACCCAGTTGAACCTTGTTCAAATAGCCATGTACCTGGGTACATTGTTAAACAAAGACCTATCATCATTACTACAAAATGTTATTGGCAAAACCCATTGAAACTGAAATAACTCACCATATGAAAGCAGCGATCCTTCAAAACCTGTCCACTTGTTCTGATCTCGAACTCCACATTTTCTGAACACATTTTTAGAAAGCGTTCTTCTGCACCACTATATGGACAAGTGTAAAAGGAGATAGTATCAATTCACGTGCAACAGTGACACCTTCTAGAACATAGAACATTACAGCAAAGTTCAGGCCCTTCAGCCCACTGATGTGCCAACCTATGTAAACCTATATGTAAACAATCATCTAATTTTTACCTACTGTAGAGCTCGTCGAAAGAACCAAAGACTTGTTGATCCAAACCAAGGCTTTTATTAGCAAAAGACCGGAGCTCTTCACAGGTGGCCGACCAGTCCGGAATGATCCGACCTGGCTAGGGACACAACCCTTTAAGGCCCAAACAATAGGTGTGGCTTAGCTCTCAGCCAATCGCTGTAAGCACAGTCTAGATACAGTAACTATATACACTATGTACATTGGTGATAGATCTGTACTATCACACCTACCCCATATCCATAACCTATTTTTCTTGCATCCATGTGTCTATCTTTTAAAATGTCCCTATTGTACCAGTCTCCATCACCACCCCTGGCAATACCCACCCACTACTTTCTGAGAATTATTGCTACTTTAAGAAGCTGGTTCAGAGGATGTATATGTAGATGCCCAGTTACGATTTACCATCTCTTGAACTGCCCCCTGAGCAGAGGGGAGCGCTGGGACATTTCAGTCAATTGTCCCAAACTATCAGTGTGCTTGGGATTGCTATTAGCCAGGCAAGGGCAGAAATGAACAAGAACATTTCTATAACAGTGACCTCTTGAGATGTCATTTAGGGTTTCAATCCAGAGTTGTTTAAATTTTCTAGCTGCTGGCTAAGTATGTCTTCATCTTAAGAGGCCCATAGAATGGAGTTTGAGGTAACTATTGAGGACTATGTTGGATTCACTCACTCAGCCATTGATGTGGCAGGAGATGCATGATGAAGCAGGGAAATAGGTAGTTTTCCAGGTAGTGTATTCCATCCACCATTGCACAGAGTTTCTCGACACTCCCACCAAGTCATAGAGTTACAGTCATGCAGCATGGAACCAGGCCCTTGACCAACCATGCAGGGACTCGAGGTCCTCATTGCAATCAACAATGCTCCTTCATTAGAAGGATGATATCAGAATTATCAGCCAAGGCTGCCCCTAACATTCATCTGTTGAGACAAAAAGAAGGCTGGGGAAGGTTAATGATATTTTGAAATAGTTACCTGGTGGCGGTAGGAAGTCTGCTTGCGAAGGAAACCAAACTGGAAACGTTGGATGTGCAGTAATCTCCAATGAATCCATTAAAGAATTCAGAAGATATCTCTAAAAAAAATAGTGGTTAAAGCAGAGAGCATAAATGCACTCAAAGACGGGAAGATGAGTGCATGAGATAATGGATAGAAGGGCAAGAAAATAGGGTTAGATGAAGCAGGGTAAAAAAGGTTCCTGTGGAACACAAACACTGGCATTGATGAGCTGGTTAAATTTTACACAATTCTGTGAAATAACTTACCAAGAAACACATTATCTAGTCAAACCACACCATTATCTGCAGAGAATCTGGGTTTGTGAAATGTTAACACCAATGTGTGAAGCTTCAAAACATATTAGTTTTGGCGCCTGAAAGGGGGAGATTTAGGAATAGCGATAAAAAGAAGAAAACAAAAAGATAAGATTGCTGATGTAAAATGTACTTCTACAAACCCCACCATAGAACCAATGCAGCCTCTTAAGGAGATTTCATGCAAATCTCTCCAACCTCAAACCAACCCTCAGTTAACACTGCAATGTCACCAGAGCTTTTAACTAACATTGCAAAAGAATATTTCCACTAGAGGAAGGATGGAGACAAACAAAAGAGATGGAAATAAGATTAAAACCCTTAGAACCTTGTTCATATCCGGCCCTATATCCAAAATAATCCACCACCTCATCCCTTCTTTCCCATCTGATCTCTATTTCCATATTGTTCCTCAGTCCCCAGAAATGAATTGATTTTATCCTTAAACTCAGCGTGTAAGGCTGATTTTTAGGTGATATTTTCAAGTTTCGGTTTGTCCTATATGTTGGCATATACAGGTATCTTTCTATAAACTAGAGGACAAACACAATGGTCCAGGCTCTGTGCAAGATATTGTCTCATTTAACTTTGCAGTAAAGAACAACATATTATTTGTTATTTTAAAAAGAGAAAATAGTGGAGACATGCTGCAGGCCCAGCAGCAGGTGTGGAAAACGAAACATCGAGCATTAAGTCCCTGCATCATGGGGAGAGAAGAGATGAAAGATCTTTTTCTCACTATGAAGGGTCCCAAATAGTTTTTCCAGGTGAAGCAGTGATTCACTTGCAATTACATGCAGTGCATTCAGTGTTCACAACATGATCCTTTCTGCACCGGAGAAATGAAACACAGGATTGGTGACTGTTTTCCACAGCATCTACATTCAGTCTGGAGGAGTGACCGCAAACATTGTGTTGTCTGACACTTTAATTTCATCTACTGTATCCAGTGCTGCCGGTGAAGGCCCCTCTAAGTTAGGGAGACTGGACACAGATTGGGGCATCTCTTCATTGTGCTCCTCCACTCTGTTTGCTACAACAGTAAGAATCCCCCAGTAGCCAGCCGCTTCAAATCCACTTCCCATTGACACACTGACATGACTGTTTGGGGCCCACTGCTCTGCTAGGTTGAGGCCACATTTAAGTTGGAGAATCAGCTCCTTATATTCCATCTTGGTAGTCTACAACCAGACTAAGAAATAGGAGCAGGAGTAGGCCATCTGGCCCATCAAGCCTGCCTTTCCATTCAATAAGATCATGGCTGACTCAACTCCACTTACCCGCCTTTGCCCCATAAACCCAAATCTTATGTAAAAATCTATCTAAATGAACCTTAAATAGGTTTAATAAAGTAGTCTCAACTGCTTTCCTGGGCAGAGAATTCCACAGATTCACTACTCTCTGGGAAAAACAGTTTTTCCTCATCTCTGTCTTAAATCTACTTCCCTGAATCTTGAGGCTGTGTCTCCTAGTTTTGGTCACACCTCCCAGTGAAAACAGTTTTCCTGCCTCTATCTTATCTATCCCTTTCATAATTTTATGTTTCTTTAAGATCTCCTCCCATTCTTCTGATTCCAGTGAGTATAATCCCAGACAATTTAGTCTCTCCTCATAGGTCAACCCCCTCATCTCCAGGATCAACCTGGTGAACCTCGCTGGATTGCTTCCAAGGCCAGTATATCCTTCCTCAAATATGGAGACCAGATCAGCACACAGTACTCCTGGTGCGGCCTCACCAGCACCTTGTATAGTTGCAGCATGACCTCCCTGCTCTTGAATTCAATTCCTCTAGCAATGAAGGCCAACATTCCATTTATCTTCTTAATAACCTGTTGCACCTGCAACCCAACTTTTTGCAATTCATGCACAAGCCTTCCCAAGTCCTTCTGTACTACAACATACTGCACTTTTTCACCATTGAAATAGTAATCTGCATCCTCTGTATACTTTCCTTTATTTCCTTTGTTAAGGGTGGTTCTTCGCTCTCTTACTGCCCTTATTTTTAACGGGAATATATTTTTGTTGTGCTCTGTGAAAAATCTCTTTGAAAGTCTTCCACTGCTCCTCAACTGTTCTGCCAACTAACATGCACTCCCAGTCCACGCTGACCACTTCCTCCCTCATCCTGTTTCAGTCTCCCCTGTTCAAGCAGAATACATTAGTTTTAGATCTAACTATTGCACCCTCTGGATGAGAAATTCAGTCCTACTATGATCGCTCTTTACAAGAGGGTCCTTAACTACCAGATTGTTAATTTTACCTACTCATTGCACAATACTAGATCTAAAATAGCATTCTCCCTTGTTGGTTCCTTAACATGCTGCTCTCGAAAGCTATCACAGATCCATTCTATGAAGTCATCCTCAAGATTCCGTTGACCAACTTGATTTTTCCTTTCTACGCGGAAGTTAAAGTCCCCACAACAACTGCCGTTCCGTTCTCACATGTCTCAGCTATCTCTCGCCTGTGCCACTGTGCTATTGTTATTTGGCGGGCAATAGACAACTACCGGGATGCGGAGAATGTGGTGGACAGCACACGAGTTGGCCACACTGCAGCTTAAGAAAGTAGAGAAGGATAGGGACTGGGTGACCAGTTCTGACAAGAGGTCTTGGAGTTGAAGCGTTAGCACTGTTTCTCTCTCCGCAGATGCCGGCCAGCCCTGCTGAATTTTTCCAGAATGTTCCAGAATTTATTTTTGTTATTTTCATGCGCTATTTGCCTTCCTGATTGCTAGCTTTCTATGAGGGGCAGGGATGAAGTGAATGCTCTCAGTCTTTTCCCCAGGGTAGATGATCTAGAACTTGAGGGGACAGGTTTATGTTGAGAGGAGAGAGGTACCAGAGGGACCTGAGGGGCTACCGTTTTTATTTAATCAATCAGTAGTCCATGTCTAGAACAGGTGGCTGATTAGCCAGGGCATCAAAAGTTATGGGGAGAAGTCCGGTTAGTGGGCTGAGTGGGAAAATGAATCGGCTCATGATTAAATGGGACAGACTCGATGGGCTGAATAGCCTATTTATGCTCCTCCAACTTAAGGTCTTATGGTCTTAAACTGCTAGAGGAAGCTATAAAAGCAAGAATGATTTTGATATTCGTCCCTATATTCATAGGGATAGGGAAGAGTTCAAATGCACAATGCTAATGGTAGAGTTGATTAAGGTCAAGGGCTCTGTTCTGGTGGTACTCCGCATGAATTCATTATGTTTCAGCAATCAGGATGCTTAGTTCTCTTTGGATATCAATGTTCACTTTATTTATCTCTTCCAGTCAGAAAAGTTGACAAGTATCATTTCTGAAGTTCCACCCTAGTGATGTGCTAAAGATTTAGGATTCCTATAACCTTTCTGCTTGCATTTTCCACACAAACAATACATTTTATTTTGAAAAAGGAAATATATTTGAGTAAACCTGAAACAAAACAATGATCGAAATTGTGTGTTTCCTTTTTTTCTGAACAGTTTCTTAATCTTCACCAAGCCACAAGCAACGTGGGCGAGTGGGTGAAAACCATCAAGCAGGTACACAGTATGTGGAGGTGTGGAAATGCTGCCCAACCTCTCAAGCACACATTCCTTGCAGTTGTCATGAGCTCGCAGTGTGATACTGCAATGAAAATGGTAGACATGGCAATCCACCACCATGAGCAAGGATTCCACCACTAGCATGGTGTATTAGAGCACGGCATTGGACCCTTCAACCCATGATGTCTGTGCCAAACATGATGCCCAATTTAAATTAAAACATTGCTGCTTGTATATGACACATATCCTTCTAATACCTACATGTTTGTGTCTCCATCTAGACACCTTTTAAATGTTACTAATGGATCTGCTTCCACCATGACATCCAGGCAATTACAACTGTGCAAACGTCCTAGCCCCACATATTTCCTTTAAAAGCAGGGGTCTCTAATGTGGTTGATATCGACCCCTGTGGGCCGATGGGACTATCCAAGGGGTCGATAAATGCCTGGGGGTCGAAAGGGGATTGATAAACACCAGAGGGGGGGGGGTCGATTGAAATATTGCGGTTGAAAGCAGGGGCATATCTATAGAATATAGCGCCTATGGCAGGTGTGGCCATCCTCTCATGAGAGCTAGCCTTGGTGGCCACCATGTGGTACTTCAGTCTTTAATAAGTTGAGAGCGAACGGGAGAACGAGGGAGGGTAGATGGAGCAGAGAAGAAAGAGATGCATGTTCTTTGTATGTTGGGAGGTGGCGGCGCTGGCCAGGGTTGAGGGGGTGGCTCTGTCGCTATGCCACACCTCCCCACCCACCACCCCTCCCATAATGTTCTATGGTTCTACTATCACCAGTGGAGGTGGAAGATTCCATGCTTGGGGGTCTATGAGGGATCAAGGATTCCATGAAGAGGTCAATAGTCAAAGGTTTGTGGGCCCCTGCTTCTAATTGTCCCTCTCCCACCAAAGAAGTCCTCTCATATGTGACATTTTTCATGGGAAAATAAAATCTGACTGTCTCACATTATTTTATACATATCTGCCAGGTCTCCCCTCAGTCTCTCCAGAGAAAACAACCCAAGTTTGTCCAATCTCTCCCCATAGCTCCTACCATCAAAATCAGGCAACTTCCTGATAAACATCTTCTGTACCCTTTTCACATTCTTTCTGTAGTGCTACAATCAGAATTTCCCCCAGGATTCCAAGTTTTATATGGCTGCAACATGAATTCCTTACTTTTATGCTCAATGCCCCATTCAATCGAGGCAAATATTTAAAAAAATCCCTGCTTTATCACCCCATCTGCTTGCATGGCCACTTTCAAGGAGCTATGAACTTGGACCCTCAGATCCCTCTTTACATCAATATTTTTAAGAGTCCTGTCATTAATTATATATGGACCCCTTACGTTTGACATCCAAAAGTACAACATGTCAGACTAGCCTAGATTAAATTCCATCTGCCATTTCTCTGTCCATATCTGTAATTGATCTATAGCCTGCTGTTTTACATGACTCTATACTGAACACACTTGTTCCCAGGGTACATGATCTAGAACTAGAGGGCATAGGACACTTCTGCAAACTGACCAACCCACCCACCTACTTTTTCATCCAACAACAGGAGTCCCAACACTTATCCTTGTGGAACACAACTGGTCATAGGCCTCCAGACAGAGGAACATCCTTCATCCACTGCTCTCTGTCTTCTATGGGCCAACCAAGTCCATATCCAAACTATCAATACACATTTTAGCCTTCTGGATCAGCCTATCATGAAGGACCTTGTCAAATGCCTTACTAAAATCCTCAAAGACAACGTCCTCTGCCCTACCTTGGTCAATCATTTTTGTCACTTCCTCAAAAAAGTCAATCAAATTTCTAAGATATGGTGTGCTCGTCACAAGGCCATGTTGAATGTCCCGATTCTGACCATGAAATTTCAAATGTGTCTAAATTCCCTTCTTGAATGCTATTCCCCTCTCCTTCCAATATCCATCGAAAACCAAGGTTTCCTGTTAACTTTGCCTTTAATCCTGACCATAACATACAGACTCCTCTTAAAATTTCACCTTTGAAGGTCTTCAACTTACCTAGCACATCTTTGCCAGAAAAAGCACAGACCTATCCTTCTCCATAATGAACTTGAAACTAATGGCATTATGATCACTGAACACAAAATGTTCCCCTATACATACTTTTGTCACCTGTCCTGCCTTGTTCCCTAATAGCAATTCCAGTATTGCACTCACTTCAGTTGGTACCTCTATATCAGTGGTTCTCAACCTTTTACTTCCTACTGTGACAAATTTATGTTATGTTTTATATCATAAATAGATATATTTTATAGGAGATAAATTGTGGCAGGTATTTTAGTTTATCTCACATACAAACACTACAAAGCAGATCTCATTTAAAATGTCAGAGCTCTGCTCAAGCCAGACAGTCCAGGCTCCGAGTGCCGGTGCAAAAACTTTGAAGAAGGCCTATAAGGACTTCACAAGTAGGTGTTAACTGGACTTGCTGTGGAGTAATGGATTATTGTTTTAGAAGGCAACAGATGAATGGATCCGAAAGATTAGGTCTGGAGCCACAGTCTGTCTGAGTGCAGTTTGCTGTTCTAAGAGGATCGTGTGGTTTTCTCTGAGAGAGAGAGAGAGAGAGAGAGAGAGAGAGAGAATTCAGATCTACAGTTCAGCAGCAGCAGCTGGGACTGGAACAGGACAAGCTGGCAAGTTTGTGGAAAAACCCCATTTTGAAGACAGGTTGTGAGTTCTTAGTTCAGTCTTGTCAAGACCCTTGTGGTCCATACAAGAGGAGATGCTGGCTGTATAATGTTTCACTTGAAATAAGGGAAAAAGAAAAGGAACTCTGTGATGACCTGAAAGAAAGAGGTTATCATCTGGAAAACCCTGATGGGGGAAGTTTCTTTGGAAAAACACTGAAACGGGAGGAATCAGTTTGTGTTCAATGAGCAACAAATCACTCTCTGAAAACTGACAAGAATCTTCCTGAGCGGTAACTATTTACCTTTCAAGCACCAAAGCCTGGTGATGATTCATAAATGTTAAATTCTGTGCCCAGTGTAAGAATTGCCTGATACCAATGAACTTGGAGGAGTGAGAAGTGAGATTGGAGTGTGAATTAAAGAACTTTTCTGAACTTATACATGCATTACATAGATGTGCGCTTACAATTAGAAAGGGTTAAGTTAGGTTAAGTTAATAGTAATAAATTAAAGTTTGATCCTGTTTTCATGTTTAAAGATAATTAAAAGCAACTTTTGTCAAAGTAACCATTTGTCTTGATGAATTTTCTATTGCTGCTGGGATTTGGGGTCCTCTGGGCCTGTCACATTATTCACATACCACTTTAAGTAATCCCTATGTCATTGGTGAGTGGGAAGGGAAGGTTGAGAATCACTACTCTAAACCCAATTGTTCCTGAAATATTTTGCTTGAGAAAAATTGTTATTGGTCCATTTCCTTTGGAGTTATGAAACCGTACACATAATGAGTCAATTAGGTATAATTAAAACAGTGGTTTTCAAAATTTTTCTTTCCACCCACATACCACCTTAAGCAATCCCATACTAATCACAGAGCACCTATGGCACAGGGATTACTTAAAGTGGTATGTGAGTGGAAAGAAAAATTTTGAAAACCACTGTTTTAATTGTACCTAATTGATTCGTTATGTGTACGGTTTCATAACTCCAAAGGAAATGGACCAATAACAATTTTTCTCATGCAAAATATTTCAGTACATTGATTTATAAAACTTTCCTGAACACATTTGACAAACTCCAAGCCATCCAACCCTTTTACAGTATGGGAGTCCCAGTCAATATGTGGAAAATTAAAAGTTCCACAGCCTTATGTTTCCTGCAGCTGTCTGCTATCTCTCTATAGATTTGTTCCTCCAATTCTTTCTGGTTATTGGGCCATCTATAATACAACCCCATGAGTGTGGTCATTCCTTTCCCGTTCCTCAGCTCCACCCATATAGCCTCAGTAGACGATTCCTCTGGTCTGTCTTGTCTGAGCACAGCTGTGATATTTTCCCTGATGAGCAATGCCCCTTTTATACTCCCCCCCCCCCAACCTCCACCCCTCCAACTCTATCGCGACTAAAAACAACGCACGCCCGGAACATTGAACCCTTCTGCAACCAAGTTTCACTAATGATCAGAATATCATAATTCCACGTGTCAATCCATACTCGAAGCTCGTCTGTGTTTCCTACAATACATCTTGAATTATAATAGATACACCTGAGAAAATTTCCACCATGTACAACCCTTTGACTTCTTACGTTACATGAAATCATCATTTCATCTCTTTTCCTCCTCCATCCCCCTCTCTGTTCTGGCACTCTGGTCCCATACCCTTGCAAATCTGGTTTAAACCCACTGAAGCATCATTAACAAATCTTCCACAAGGATATTAGACCACTTCCAATTCAAATGCTAATTTTTCCATCAGAGCAGGTCCTACCTTCCCTGGAAGAGATGATCCAAAAACCTGAAACCCTTCCTCCTAAACCATCTCTTTATCTACACGTTCAGCTGCTTTATCCTCTTATTTCTTACCTCACTAGCACGTGGCACAGGTAGCATTTCTGCGTTCACAACCCGAAGCCCTGTCCTTCAACTTTGCACCTAACTCTCTGAACTCTTTGCAGGACATCTCCCTTCCTACGCACGTCATTGGTCCCTATGTGGACCATGAAATACGACTGCTCATTCTCCCTCCTGAGAAGGCTTGAACTCGATCTCCAATATTCAGATCCTGGCACCAGGGAGGCAACATACCATCCAGGATTCTCGATCTCTCCACAGAACCTCTTACCTGCTCCCCTATCTATGGAATCCCCTATCACTACAACTCACCTCTTCTGAAATGTGAAGTGACACCAACGATTGAGAGTGATTATATCCAAATTAAGAAAGTGCAAAATTTAAATGGCAGAAAGAGGCGTTTAGATATTTAGGAATTAATATTGATAAGAATTTGAATAATTTATTTAAAATGAATTATATACCTTTATCGAAGAAAATTAAAGTAGACTTAACAAGATAGAAAGATTTACCAATTTCTTTAATAGGGAGAATAAATTGTGTGAAGATGAATATTTTCCAAGAATGCAATACCTATTTCAATCATTACTAATTTCGGTACCAACAACGTTTTTTCAAGACCTTAATAAAAATGTAAGAACATTTATTTGACGAGATAAGATGCCCAGGATGGAGTTGGAAAAATTAACATGGATATATGATCACGGGGACTGTGAATGCCTAATTTTAAAAATTATCACGAAGCAGCTCAATTAGATTTTTGTCCTCCTGTTATCAGATTGGTGAAAAGGCAACATGGGTACAGATTGAAATGAGTAAAATAGGAGAAAATGATTCTGAACATATTTTATATAAATGGCATGAATGTCTGTTGAAAGGGAGAATAGATCCACCAATTTTGAAACATATACTAAAAGTTTGGAATGGAATCCATGTAGAAAGGGGAATGAAGAATGATCAAATAGCTAAAATATTACTAAAGCAAAACCTTCTTATTCCTTTTACAATTAATAATTCTCTTTTTGACATTTTTGGTATAATTGTGGAATTAAAACGGTAAAGGATTGGTTTTTTTGGGTTCTGCTTTTTGTCTTTTAACCAAATCAAAGATAAGTATAATAAACCAAATAATACTTTTTTTTCTTATTATCAACTTAAATCATATTTAAAATGAAATTTAGGATTGAATTTTAGATTACCTGAACAAAGTCAATTTGAATATTTAATAACTGATATGTTTATTAAAAGATTTATTACTAATATGTACATGAAATTGCTAGAGATTGCAGAAAAAAAATATTTAAATCTAAATTAAGATGGGAAAGGGATCTGGATATACAAATTCAAGAAGTATGGTCAAAATTATGCAATGAGAGTGAAACAAATTCAATTAATGTCAAATATCAAATGATACAATTAATTTTTTACATCAATTATATTATACTCCACATAAATTACATGGACTTAATTCCAATTGCTCTGTTCAATGTTTTAGATGTAATAAAGAGGTAGGAACATTTTTACATGCAGTATGGCAATGAGAAAAGGTAGAAAAATTCTGGGAGGATTATGAGTACTTTATTGGGATGAATTATGAAGAAGAAAGTTCTGAAAGATCCAAGAATGTTTTTGCTAGGCGATATTCACAATATCGTCTGCAATTCAGAGCCAGCTCTTCAGCACTTGACGTCCTGTTTTGCGGAAACTGCCAAAATGTTTGGCCTGGAAGTCAGCCTGAAGAAAACTGAGGTCCTCCATCAGCCAGCTCCCCACCATGACTACCAGCCCCCCCACATCTCCATCGGGCACACAAAACTCAAAACGGTCAACCAGTTTACCTATCTCGGCTGCACCATTTCATCAGATGCAAGGATCGACAACGAGATAGACAACAGACTCGCCAAGTCAAATAGCGCCTTTGGAAGTCTACACAAAAGAGTCTGGAAAAACAACCAACTGAAAAACCTCACAAAGATAAGCGTATACAGAGCCGTTGTCATACCCACACTCCTGTTCAGCTCCGAATCATGGGTCCTCTACCGGCATCACCTACGGCTCCTAGAACGCTTCCACCAGCGTTGTCTCCGCTCCATCCTCAACATTCATTGGAGCGCTTTCATCCCTAACGTTGAAGTACTCGAGATGGCAGAGGTCGACAGCATCGAGTCCACGCTGCTGAAGATCCAGCTGCGCTGGGTGGGTCACGTCTCCAGAATGGAGGATCATCGTGTTATATGGCGAGCTCTCCACTGGCCACCGTGACAGGGGTGCTCCAAAGAAAAGGTACAAGGACTGCCTAAAGAAATCTCTTGGTGCCTGCCACATTGACCACCACCAGTGGGCTGATATCGCCTCAAACCGTGCATCTTGGCGCCTCACAGTTTTGCGGGCAGCAACCTCCTTTGAAGAAGACCGCGGAGCCCACCTCACTGACAAAAGGCAAAGGAGGAAAAACCCAACACCCAACCCCAACCAACCAATTTTCCCCTGCAACCGCTGCAACCGTGTCTGCCTGTCCCGCATCGGACTTGTCAGCCACAAACGAGCCTGCAGCTGACGTGGACATTTACCCCCTCCATAAATCTTCGTCCGCGAAGCCAAGCCAAAGAAAGAAAGAATTCACAATATGAAGTTGGATATTTATCAGAGGAAATTTCTAAATGTAGCAATACTAGTAGCAAAGAAATGTGGAAATTAGACAATGATGTGGCTGACGTGCTTTCACGACCAGCAATCCACAGCCTTTCCCCCAGCCGAGATGGTGTGTCCCAGAAATTGCAGGGTCTGCCTGCTGATCTGGCACTTGACCACGTTGACCGTAAGGCCAAACTCTGCCAAGTGGGTGAATAGGGTACAGAGATGAACCTTGTGCTCATCGTGTTCTCAGCTGGCAATGAGGATGTCATTGAGGTAGATGAACACAAATTCCAGATCCCTGTCCACCGCGTCAATCAGATGCTGGAAAGTTTGGGCCGCGTTCTTTAATCTGAAGGGCATCCATAAGAATTTGAACACTCTAAACAGGGTGAAGATCGCGGTCTTGACGATGTCTTCAGGGTAGATTGGGATTTGATGGTAGCCCCATACCAGGTCAACTTTCGAGAAGACCTGGGCGCCATGCAAGTTCGCTGAGACGTCCTGGATATGCAGAATGGGATATCGGTCTAGCGTAATTGCATCGTTAAGGTAATGATAAATCCACGCAGGGGAGCCAGCCCCCACAAGTCTTGGGGACCATGTGGAGGGGGGAGGCCCAAGGACTATTGGACCTGCGGACAATTCCCAGCTCCTGCAGGCGGGAGCACTCTTCCTTCCTTCTTAGCTTTTCCAGGGTTAATCACCTGGCCTTGGCGTACAGCGGGGGGCCCTGTGTGGAGATGTGATGGTAGACTCCTTGTTGGGGCATGGTGGCGGTGAACTGTGGCTGCAGGATGGAGGGGAATTCATCGTGTATGTTGGAATACTCGTCCCTGGGAGCGCTGATGGCAGCTATCTCCGGCTTCCAAGTTTCTGTAGCATCGAGGCGGGCATTGACTAACCATTTGCCCTTGACGTCCACCAGCAGGCTGGGCACTCGGAGGAAGTCGGCCCCCAACAGCGCCGTGCCCACTGAGGCCAGCATGAGCCTCCACCAGAACTTGTCCTTCCCGATCTGGATCTGCTACCTGCGAGTGCTGAAGGTCTTGATGGCGAATTCGTTGGCTGCCCATAGGGTAGGGCCCTGTGCTCGGGTATGGGTCTCAAGGGCAGTCGGGGGTAAAAAACTCAACTCCGTTTCAGTGTCCACTAGGAAACTTTGGCCGGTGGAATTGTCAGTCACGTGCAGGAGGCTGTTCGCTTGGCCAGCTGCTGCAGCCATCAACAGCGGCTCGCCGAGTCATTTCCCTGAAAGGCAGAGGGCTTCCTGCACTTATGAGCTTGAGCCCCCCAGCTTTGGTGGTAGAAGCACCAGTTGGGGTGGTGTTCCTCCAGCTTGTGCTTGGGGGGTGCCTGCGGTTGACTAGATCTTGGGTGGGTTATCTGGCTGAGGGTGGCCTTGTTCTCCCGCTTGGTCTGCCAGAGGGTGCCGGCGCAGGCCGCAACTCACCATGGATCAGAGAAGTCCTCATCCGCCAGCAGGAGCTGTACGTCTTCGGGCATTTGCTCAAGGAAGATCTGTCTGAACAAGAAACACAGCTTGTGATCCTCTGCCAGCACTAGCATCTCATCCATCAGGGCCGACAGGATTCTGCCTTCCAACCCGTCCAGGAGCAGGAGTCTGGACGTGCACTGTTGCGGGGAGAGACCGAAGGTGCCAAGGAGGAGGTTCTTGAGGGCAGGGTATTTACCGACCACCGGCGGGTTGTGGATGAGGTTGTCCACCCTGGCCGTGGTCTCCTCGTCAAGTACGCTCACGACATCTGAAGAAATGTTTCGGAAGCGAAACTGATCTTCTGTCTGTCCGAACCATGTACGTGGCCAATGTGTCCAGAAGGGAGGCAGTTTCATCGCAACTGCATTGATTTCTGCAGGATCCATACTGAGAGGCCAGATAAATGTCTGGACTTGCCAGACAATGTAGTGGTAGCTACGTTAAAAGAGGCTCTCCACCACCACGTTGAAGGCTCTCAACGACCATTTATTTCAAAACTCGCACGTGCCCCTTTAAGGGCAGTGTGAGCTCCGCCCCAGCGCGGGCTGTGACATCATCACGCCTCGCTGAAGCGCGCGCTGGGTTTAATCCACAAGGCAAGGAGGTCCCCCAACAGCGCCATCTTCTCACGGCTGCCCCACCACGCAGCGGTACAAGCGGAGCCGGTTTGCCACGAGTATGTGTGCCACCACATTATATTTCTTATGGATGCAAATGAAAAATAAAGTTTTCCAAAAAAAAAGGCATTGAACATCTCATAGGACTCCCATCATCCTGGTCACAACCTCTTCTTGCAGAAGGTACAAAGGCTTGAAGAACAGCCTCTCTTGATTCAATAACAATTTCTTTCTAACGTCTATGAGGCTCTTGAAGCTCCCTTACTACATTGATCATAAACTAGCCCAACATCACAAAAAGGACTGTCTGCACTATTGAAATACCACTTCTTTTTTTTCTTTCAAGAGAGTTACGATGACTATTTATTATTATTTTTTTATTTATTACCTCTTTTTAATTTAATATATACTATTATAATTTTTTTTAAATGAAGGACCTATTTAGCAGTAAGAGTTTCAATGCATATGTACATTTTACATAACGATAAACTTATTATCATTATACCATCCCATGTTTGAGTTCCAGGTTTAAATCTCAAGGATAATAAGGGGAGAACTGTAAATGCTGGACTGCCAGAGATACCCGCATCCTGATAAATGAACAGAAATGAAAATGATTGTGAAATCAACAACACTTTTGTTTCAACTTCATGTTGGTGATCAGTTATGATCACAATTGTCTGTATGTAGGATGGTTTCAGAGAATTACACCCATTACCAAAGAATTTTCCCCATTTCTGTACCAAAAATGCAACTTCTCATTCTGAGACCTTGGGTCTCCCTTAAAAAAAATAACATGTTTCAATAAGGTTACCACTTACTCTTCTACATCCAGTTCTCAACCTTTTTCTTAGCCACATACAGTGCCTTCCATAATATTTGGGACAAATACACTTTTTTCCTTTATTTGCCATTATGAGGCTGAAAACCAAGAATAAAACAGTAAGAGACATTCCCCAAACTTTAGGATTACCAAAATCGACAGATTGGAACATTATTAAGAAGAAAGAGCATACTGGTGAGCTCCAAATTTCCAAAGGGACTGGTATTCCAAGGAAGCTTGCCACTACTGATGACAGAAGAATTCTCATCATAAAGAAGAAAATTCCCCAAACATATGTTCGACTGATCAGAAGCACCTTCAGGAGGCAGGTGGAGATATGTTAATGATTACTATCTGCAAAAGACATCATGAACAGAATTACAGAGGCTACCCTGCAAGATGCAAACCAGGGCAGAGGTGGTCTGTTTTGGATCTTGGGAAGTTCCTTTACACTTTGCTCTTGCCATCACTTTGATACAGATTTCATCTGACTACAAGACCTTTTTCCACCAATAAAGCAATTAAACATACCTGAGAACTCACAAACACCTGAGAAGTCAAATGACCCAAACATTACGGCGCCCTGAAATGAGGGAACTATGTATAAAAAGTGCTGTAATTTCTACATGGACAAGCCAAAATATATTTAAATAACCTTAAATAAAATCTGGACTAGGCACTTTAATTACATGTGAATTGTTTGATTACAAATTTTAATTTGATTACAAATTTTAAAAAGGCAAATAAAGGAAAGAGTGTCTTTGTCCCAAATATTATTGAGGGTGTTATACACAGTGAGTTGTGGGTGCCTGGAATGCTTTGCCAGGAATGATGGTGGAGGCTGAAATATTGGGGGCATTTAAAAGACGCTTGGATGAAAGAAAGAGGAAGGAAAGGTTTCATTTTGTTTTGGTAGGAATATATAGATCAGCACAACATCGAGGGCTGAAGGGCCTGTATTGTCTTGTAATGTTCCATGTTCTATACCACTTTACTGTGGATCCCCTAAAGCAAACTATAGGCTACCAGTGGAGGGGAGGGGATGCCAGTGACCCTAAACCCCTTTCAAGAGCACCAACAGGATTTTCTTCATTTCTTCTGGTGAATTTTTTTGAGAATTGTATTTTTTGTCATCACAATATGTTTAACATGTTACTTGTATATTATATCTATAATATTTGTGTTTGCCACACCACTGAGGACCACCAGCAACAACCCCATCAACCACCAGTGCTCTGTGAACTGCGGATTGAGAAATACTGCCCTGGAGAATATAACCTCATTCTTGTCTCAGAACATGTTCCTCTTGAACCAGAAATAGACCTAATGAGCTTTTGCTGCATTGATTCACAGACAACTGTAATCTTTCGTGTGCAAAGAATCTGTGACTCAATTGTGCCAAAGAACTGAATGATAGCTTCTTCACTTTTGTATACCAAGCCTTTTGTAATAAAGTATTACATAAAATTTGATTGCCTAATTGATATCAATCCCTGCAAGAACATCTGGGACTTCAATATTTAACATTTTCACCATAAATAAGTACTTTTATGGCTTCTTCCTGCTCATACATAACTTGATATTTTTCTTTATCATTTCCATCCCACATATTATTGCCCAATAACTTGAATTGCCCTTAATAATAATTTTCTTGAATAACAATATTATCAGCAAATCTGGATCCATTATCATGTCATCCCTAATATAAGGACAAGAAAAAACTCCAGAGGGTTATTAACTCGCCCTGTGGCATCACAGGCACCAGACTTCACTCCATCGAGGACATCTCCATGAGGCAGTGTCTTAAAAAGAAGCTTCTATGCTCAAAGACCCCCACCACCCAGGCCACGCCCTCTTCACTCTGCTACCATCGGGAAAAAGGTACAAGAGCCTAAAAACCAGCACTCAGCGGCACAAGGACGGCTTCTTCCCCACTGCCATTAGATTCCTGAATGATCAGCAAAGAAAAGACACTGCCTTATTTTTCGTGCACTTTTATTTTTAATTTTTTTTAATTTTTATTATTGTAAGATGGTTATAATATGAATGTTTGAACTATGATTCTGCCACAAAACATCAAATTACGTGACTTGTTCATAACAATAAGTTCTGATTCTGATTCAGATTCTGAGGAAGAATATATAGGAGCATCAAATCCAGACTGAAAAATTGTTTCTTCCTGCAGGCTGCGTAATTTATGAAAAGTGTCCTGTAACTTGAGGCCTCATAAATAAAGTGAGCAAATTCATTTTTACATATTATTGAATATTATATTTTATGTATATGTATAATTATTATGTGGTGTGTGTTATGTGTATTTGCGTGCTCCATGGTCTGGAGAAAAATTGTTGCTTCTGGTTGTGTCTGAATAGTCAGATGATAATAAACAAACTTGAAAAAATGTTGTTCTGTGTGCTATCCAGCCAAGACAACCATACATAACTTAATTTTAATTGAGAGATACAGTACAGTAACAGGCTCTTCCAGCCCAAAAGCCCGTCCCCTCCAATTACACCCATGTGACCAATAAACCTACTAAACCCGTAATACAGCAGACTGTGCAAAAATATGGGCGGAGAGCGGGAAGGGGAAGCTAGTGGAGTTGTTCAAGTGAACCGGCGTGGACTCAAAGGGCCGACATGGCCCGTTATCGCGTTGTAAAAGGTTATATATGTTTACATATATATGGTTAAAAGTGGATAGTGTTACAATAGAACAAAAATATAGGGTGTAAACAAGGGTGGTAGAGAAAAGTGCAGTTAAACTTTGCAAACCATCATTTACTAACAATTTTGTTCATCAGTCTGATAAAGTAGGGAAGAAACAATCTTTGAATCTCAGCAGTTCACCTAATTGAATGCCTTTTGAGAATTCTAATTTGTTACATTTACAACTTCCCTTGCTATAATAATCTGAAAAGTTTCCAGCAGGTTTTTCAAGCACAATTTCCCTTTCATTAATTCACGTTAGCTCTGCCCAGTGACATGATGATTATATACATACAAGAATTTTTTAACACCTCTAATGTGAGGCTAACTCCTTCAGTTCACTGCTTTCTCCTTCTTCAACATGGGACATGAAGTGGCTTCCAACATGTGGAATCCAGGACATTTTGAAACTCTCTGCAGCTGTTCACAACCACAAGTTCATGCAGATTTCAGCACTGAGTTGCATTCATTTCTTCACTGCTAACTTATATAATTTCCTAATTTTTACCAGCTATTTTTAAAGCTGTTTACACTATTTTAATTTCTACCTTACTCCACATACACAGCCAATATATGATTCATTCTCTTTAATGTGGTTACAGAAAGATTATTTTACTTTTAAAAAAAAGTGAAAACACAATGCTGGAGAAACTCTGCAGGTCAAACATTGTACTTTATGCAGCAAAGGTACGTAACCAACTTTTTGGGCTTGAGCCCTTCATTAAGGTATGACAAAATGTAGGCAGGCATCTGAACAAAATGGTGGGGGGGGGGAAAGGGCAAGGGAAGAGCACAGTCCCAAAAGCAGGAGGTAATAGATGGATTAGGGAGGGAGGAGGGAGGGCACACTAGCAAGCAGGGGGAGGGGGAGGAGAGGGAACAGGGCAGAGAGCTGCAGTAAAGAAGACAAGGAAAGAGAAGAGAGGGAGAATGGAGAATAGGCTTGTATAAGCTGGAGAAGTTGATGCTAATGCTATCCACTTGGAGAATGCCCAGGTTGCTCTTTCAATTTGTGGGGGGATCTTGAAGGGATGGTTCATGAAGCCATGGACAGACTGCTAACATGGGAGTGTGCCACGGAATTGAAGTGGTTGATCACTAATCCAGACAGAGCTAAGTTGCTCAGCGAATCGGTCTCCCAGTCTGAATGATCCCGCAATGGCCTTCTCTACATCAGAGTGACTGGATGCAGACTGGGAGATCGCCTTGCTGAGCACCTTCCCTCTGTCCACATCAGTGATATTGGGTGCCTGCTTACATTTCCTGGATGAAGGGCCCAGGCCTGAAAGGATGGTTCTGTATTTTTATCTTTGCTACATAAAGGACACAATTTGACCTGCTGAGTTTCTCCAGCGTTGTGTTTTTACTTCAACCACAGTGTCTACAGACTTTGGTGCTTTACATATCTAACTTCTACATTTGGTCTAGGGATTGGCTATTCAGCCACACCATTACCTCCCTCCCTAGCACTGATCTCCCACAGAAGGTAGCACAGGTTGCCACTGGAAACGAGAGAGGGAACCCTCCCCCCCCCCCCCCCCCCCCCCCCCCCCACACACACACCGCACAGTCCACTGCAGCTTTCTCAAAACCCTTCAATCTTGTTCATTTAGACAGCCTTTAAAGGGCCAGGACTTCATATGACACAGAAGAAGACCACTCGGCCCATCGAGTGTATGTCTGCTCTCGGGGCGCTGCGACAAGTCCCAGTTCCTCGTTCATCTTCTACTCCTTCTCACGTTCTCACCTCCACCCCCTCTCCGATATTTATCTGGAGCTAAGCTACCGAAATCAAGTAGCCTGCAACTCATCTTTGGCATGAAGAAGGAAACCGGAGCCGGTGGAGGAAGCCCGTGCGGTCAGGGCGAGAAGGAGCCGTGGGTCCAGATGAAGCCGCATCGCCGGAGACGATGCTTCACCAACCTTTGTGGCAATGCGAGTTTTGCAGTCCCAACGCGTGCATTTTACGGGTCAAACTCGCGTGGAAAAGTTCGCAGTGAACTAACAAATTGTGAAAATACATTCTAAACTTTTGGAGAGTTTCACATCACTTTGATCCACTGAATCTACAGGACAACTCGGCAAAAATGTAGCATCCACCTCATTAGCAGTAATGACTGTTTCACAGGCCAAGTGTAACAACGGACCCCGTGAGTTATCTGATGCTTTCGCTCGCTACACATATTCAGGAAATGATTCGAACAAAAGAGCGCCTTGACCTGCTGAAATATTCTTATTGTACGTTGAGAAAATACTTGCAATCAAAATTAAGACGATAGTTAAACATAAAAGTCTGTAGACCCCGTGGTTGAGGTAAAAGCAAAGCTGGAGAAACTCAGCGGGTCAAACAGTATCCTTTATGTAGCAAAGGTAAAGGTTTCGGGCTTGAGCCCTTCCTCAGGGTGGATGGAAGGGCTCAAGCCCAACCTGGGTGATGTATCTTTATCTTTCCTAACGGTCTTTGTTCTTTTCTAAAACTTTATTTGAAATAAAAACCACTTAGCAAACATATAACAATATTTCAAACTTAATCCAAATATGTGGTATTTTATAAAAAATAGAAAAAAAGAGGGTAAAGAAATTTAAAAAAGAAAAACCTTATATTAATTCCCCCAACCCCCTGCAAACTGAGAAAAAAGAAAAAGAGGGACTAGAAAACCCCAACAGGAGGACTTCACTTTCTGATACTTATGAATATATAAATATTCATAGAGAAAGGGTATGTTCGAGATTCATTTAAATTTTTATAGCAACAGTTTGTAAATAAGGGCTCCATATTTCACAAAAGGTATGATATTTATCTCTTCAATTAGAGGTAATTTTCTCAAGTGGAGTATAACTCAAAACTTCTGCATGCCATCTATCCATTCCCAAATCGATATCTGACTTCGAAGTTATAGCAATACATGTTCTATCTATTTCCAAGGCAATTTGAACAAATTTTACATATTAGGTTTAATCCCTCTAATATCTCCCAGTAAAAAATAACATTGGATATTTGGGAATCTTATTCCAGTTATTCTTTCAAATAAATTAACCATTTCAAGCCATAAAGGTTTAATTGTGGAACACTGCCAAGTTGAATGCAAAAAAGTACCAACTCCTTATCCACATCTAAACATAAATCTGAATAAGTATAGTTCATATTATGTAACTTTTATTGTGTTAAATATAACTGATGAATGAAATTATATTGTACTAACTGATATCTCACATTTATTGTAATTTTCATACTCTACATATCGGAATCCATCTACGTTCATCTATTTGCTTACTTAAATCTACCTCCCATTTATGTCTTGATTTGTGAACTTCTTTTCGAGCCTCTTGTAATAATTTATTCATCTCTGAAATAAATGTCTTTACATCTCTAGTACATAATAATAATTCTACTACTGTCTCTGCTGGTAATATTAAATCTTAACAAATATTTCACAAAAAAATCTCTTAATTTGTTAATAACAAAATTTTGTATTTTCCAATATCTTAAACTTTTCCTTTATTCTACTAAAAGTAATAAATGTCCTGGCTTCAAAACAATCTAACTTTCTTAATTTCACAATTTTCACAAATTTTTTAATGTTTTTTCCATAGAAAATGAAATGTCTATTTTGAAATAAAGATGTACTTTCAGACATTAAACCTCTTCTGCCAATTTCTTTATCAACTTTATTCCAAAATTCAATTAAATGTTTCACCATTTCTCTATTTGCTATTCCTTTTATATATATAAAATGTAAATCTGTTTCTCCTATTTCATCAAATTCTATATTCACCCATACTAGAACATGATTTAAGTCAGTGGTTCTCAGCCTTTTTCTTATACCACTTTAAGTGTTCCCTATGTCACAGGTGCTCTGTGATTGCTTAAGGTGGTAGGTGGGTGGAAAGAAAAAGTTTGAAAACCACTGTTTTAATTGTACCTAATTGACTCGTTATGTGCACAGTTTCATAACACCAAAGGAAATGGGCCAATAACAATTGGGTCTAGAGCAGTGATTCTCAACCTTCCCTTCCCACCCACATACCACCTTAAGCAATCCCTTACTAATCACAGAGCACCGATG
This sequence comes from Narcine bancroftii, assembly GCF_036971445.1. NCBI lineage: Eukaryota > Metazoa > Chordata > Chondrichthyes > Torpediniformes > Narcinidae > Narcine > Narcine bancroftii. The sequence continues at coordinate 26,428,691 of NC_091471.1, forward strand.
GCATAGGAATTACTTAAAGTATATGTGAGTGGAACGAAAAAGGTTGAGAACCATTGATTTAAGTCATACATTACATTAATAAATCTCAACTGTGCTGCTTTATAGTAATTCATAAAATTGAGGAGTTGTAAACCTCTTAAATCATAGTTCCACGTCAATTTCTCCAAAGATACCCTAGCCATTTTCCCTTTCCATAAAAATTTTCTAACACAGGCATTTAATTCCTTAAAAAATGTTGAGGAATTTAAATTGGAATTGATTGAAATAAATATTATATTTGAGGATAAACATTCATCTTAACACAATATACTCTACCTATCAAACTAATAGGTAATATATTCCATATTTCCAAATCCTCTTTAATTTACTTTAATTAAGATAAATAATTTAATTTAAATAGTTTTGTCCAATCTGATTGCATACAAATACCTAAATATTTTACTGCAAGATCTGATCATCTAGATTCAATAACTTCCTTACATTTCTCATAATCCCCATTAACTAAAGACATAATTTCACTTTTATCCCAATTAATTTTATACCTGATATGTCTCCATATTTTTTATTCTAATTTTAAGTTGTTGCAAAGAATATAAAGAATCTGTTAAATAAATCAATACATCATCTTCTTGCTTCACCTTAATACCCACAATCTTTGAATCCTGTCTTATTAGTTCAGCAGGTGGTTCTATTGCTAAAATAAATAAAGCTGGTGACAATGGACAACTTTGTCTACTTGATCTCATTAATTCAAAAGATGTTGAAATCAGTCCATTAGTCATTACTTTTCAATAGTTTTTTTATACAACATTTTAACCCAATTTACATTTCTCTTGAACTTTAAAGATGAGCATTCAAAAACACTGCCACACTCAGGTCTCCCCTTTTTTGAACCAAATGTATCAAATTAATAAGCCTCACTACATTATCTGCAGATTTCTGACCCTTAATAAATCCAGTTTGATCCATATGTATTAATTTCAGTAAATATTTTGCCAAGCTATTTGTTAATATTTAGCTAAAATTTTATAATCAACGTTTAATAATGAAATTGATCTTTAAGATATTGGTTTCATTGGGTCTCTATCTTTTTTTTTGGAATTACTGTAATAATTGCAATTAAAAAGGATTCTGGCAGAGAATGTCTTCAAAGCATAATTTAACACCTCCATAAATGAAGGTATTAAAAGATCTTTAAATTTCTTATAAAATTTGACAGGAAATCTATCTTCTCCTGGTGAGTTTTTATTTTGCAATGAATTCAATTCCTCACTAAATTCTCCTTGCCGTAAATACTACATTCAAACCTTTCTGTTTCCCATCATTCAAACTAGGTAAAGTGATTTGAGATAAAAACCTATCAATCTTATTTTCATCATGTTTTGATTCTGGATGACATAAATCAGAATAAAATTCCTTAAATACATAATTTATTTCTTGTGGTTCATATGTAATAGTCCTGGAATTTTTTTAAACTGCATTAATGTCTGTTCTGCTTTCAATTGCCATGCTAAAACTTTATGAGCTCCTTCTCCTAATTCATAATACCTCTGTTTGGTTCCTTGAATTAATTTTTCTGTTCTATTTTTCTGAATAATGTTATATTGAAGTTTTCTTTAATTAATTAATTTTTTTTTCTTTTCTTCAGAAGGATTATTTTGTAAATCTTTTTTTCTTATTTACCTATATCCTGTTCTAATTGATGTGTCTCTTTCATATATTCCTTTTTTTTTTCATTTTAGCTAACTTATTTTTGACCTCATATTTCCTTTTAACACACCCCAAATAATACATTTATTATCTATTGAATTAAAATTCACTTCTAAAAATAACTGAATTTGTTTTCTTATAAAATCACAAAAATCTACTCTTTTTAATAATGCAGTATTAAACCTCTATCTATACGGTGTATTTTTTTCCTCTTAAGGTTGAACATGTCAATAAAAGTGAGGAATGATCAAAATGTATTCTTGTTTTATACTCAACTATACTAATCCTTCCTTGTAACTGTGTCGATAATTTTAATTCCTTCTTTGTTCTTTTTATAGAGGAGAGTTAACGGTTCTCTTTATCTTCGTCACTGCCTGACTGTCCATTTCCACCCAACAGTGCTGAGTTTTCCCAGAAATTCTTTATCTGGTCGAGATTCCACCATCTGCAGTACTCCTCTATTGCTCATGGCTAACCTGGTTTTTAACAAATGGAAATCACGAAGATCTTAAAAATGGCAGAACTAGTTCCATGTCTAAAATCCTAAATTAGATGTGACAATAAAAAGATTGTGGCTAAAATATCCAACACCTTGTGGCAAAGTATGCTTGGCTATATAAATCAGTGCATAGAATATAGGAGTTGGGAAGTAATGATGAAACTGTACAAGGCATTGTTGAGGCCAAATCTGTACTGTGTGCAGTTCTAGTCACCTATTTATAGGAATGATATTAACAAGATAGAGAGAGAAGATTTACCAAAATGTTGCCTGGGTTTCCACATCTGGAATACAAGGAAAGATTGATGAAATTAAGTCTTTATTCCTTGGAACATAGAAGGCTGAGAGGGGATTTGATAGAGGTGCTTAAGATAATGAGAGGGATAGATAGAGTTGATGTGGAAAGGCTTTTTCCATTGAGAGTAGGAGAGATGGATACAAGAGGTCATGGGTTGAGAGTTGACGGGCAAAGGTTTAGGACTAACATGAGGGGGATCTTCTTTACTCAGAGAGAGATTACTATGTGGAATGGGCTTCCGGGAAAGGTGGTGGAGGCAGGGTCATTTTGTCATTTATATGGATGGGAGGGGAATGGAGGGATACGGCAGAGTGCTTGTAAGTGGGATTAGAGGAGGGTACTTGGATCAGTGCGGACTAGAAGGGCCAAATTGGCTTGTTTCCGTGCTGTGTATATATATATATATATATATAATTTGTTATATGGTTATATAACATATATATATGGTTAAAGAAGTTGTGCTAGGACGCGCTTGCACATTAATGCACCAAAAAAAGTGCCTGGATCAGTGTTATCATCTCTGAAATAAAAAAATAAACCAGTTCTGCCATGAATTGGGGTCGTGGTTTTTACCGATGGGAATAGAGGTGGTCAGAGCAGATGACAAATTCGTGTGGATTTTTTTTTTAAACGGAAACATGATGTTTGAATTTAGCTTCCTCCTTTGTTTCTGCGAGAATATATTGGGAACGGGGAACAAAATGTACAGCATGTCCAATATCACAGAATAATATTTTCAAAACCTTGCTGATTTCTACGAAGTTAGCCAGCGCTTTTCTAAGAACTCCTACCTCATCGCACTTCCAGCCCTGTTTCACTTGAACAAGACATCACTTTCTACATGGTATGCTCACGACAAAATTCAACTCCCTGAACACCTTCTTGGTTTTCGGACAGGTTTCATGGGAGGGACGAATAAACCTTCATTGGGAACGGAGAGGTGAATTTTCACCGTTATTTCTGGCCAAAGTTGCGGACAGACTTCGCAGGATAATTGTTTATTGATCTAGTTAAAGGCTCGCGGTATTGTCACAATGTCACCTAATGAAAAATATCCGCTCAATATTAAACACGTCCAAATTATAAATCCAATCAGAAAGAACTTATATTTCAATTTGTCAGAGAATCCGGTCATAGCATTTCAGTAAGCTCAGTGACATAACGTTACATTACTCAAGGATCAATTGGACAAGTGTACAGGGCCAATTCAGATGGTTTCGTGTCTTGTTTAGACCCTTGTGCTAATCGATTTCCAAAACTTGTTTCTGGTTAGCTGGTACATATCCGAATTATGTAATAAAAGTGAAAAGTAAATTGTGGATGGGTAAATATTTAGGAGACAAATCTTAAGATATCTTGTTAGATGAAACGGCTGAATACATTTTCCATTGGGAGGTTAAGGTAAGACACACATGGATTGGCGCCAAGGATTGCAAAAGTAAAGTAGAATATCAGACATGTTGGGGTTGTGTTTAATTTGCATTGGGTTTGGAACAGGGTCTTCCGCAGTCCACGTATAATTGTTTTCAGGAAGGCCTCTGGTGGATCCTTCCCTATCCAAATAACGTCATTAAAACACGGAATTCTACAGACACCGTGATTGAAACTCAGCAGGTCAAACAGGGCACTTTAACAAACAGGGCACTGTTAGACCTACTGAGTTTCTCCCGCATTCTGTTTTTACTAACCTAATTGAGACACTTCATCAGACAAAATATCCTAAAATGTATCTCCAAAATTTACCCTTTCCTTTTATATCAGCATGTACATCCAGCTGACCACAAACTGGCGATCGACGGCCACGGCTTCAGTTCGGGTTCAAATCCATTTTCTTTTCAACTTCAACTACAACAAAGGAATGTCCTCAATGCTCTTTCGGATATGCAATTATAACTGGTGATATTTAGAGCATTTGAAACCACCCCCATATTTGGACTGGTCGACTTTATCAGGTCTAGCTGCGGCAGAACCTAAAATTTCACACGGGCAGGAGTTGTGTCTTTTGTTCAGCGATTTGGGGCTGAAATCCCACACGTTAGAGTTGCGTCTCCTGCTTTGGGGGGGGGGGGGGGGGAGTCTTGCATGTTGCCAGCTTCCCGCGGTCTTTCGCCACGTTCCCCCCAACTTTCCGCGGCGTGCAGGCGGTCAGTTCAATGACCACACAACGTTCCCCTCATTGAAACCAACCGGACGCCGAGCAATGAGAGGCGGGGACCCTGACAATACGCCAACATCCGAGAGATGGGAGGTTTTAGTTTCTAGTTCAAGTTGCATTTTATGTTAGTCTCTGTGCGGACAACCAATCGTCCCCGAGGCATGTCCCTGCTGACTGACCAGCGAAGGGCAGGTTCTCACTGGACCACAATCAGATCTGTGAAGATGACCTTTGAAAGGTCGGGGCACGAGAAGACCTGCATCTATGTCCAGGCCTTCAGACAGTTGTCCTGTTCTTCTTGCTTTTTACACGTTTCGTGAATTGATGTCGATTCTTATTATATGTCCGAAAAATCAAACACAGGGATTAATTCTATATTGCTTTCTTTCCGCGATCTGGGCTTCGCTGGCAAGGCCAACAGTCACTGCTCATCCCTCAATGAGAAGGTGATGGCGAGGCTCCGTCTTGAACCGCAGTAGTCTTCCTGATGGTCGTTTTCCCATCGTGGGAGGGTTCCAGGATTTAGACCCAGCGATGATAGTTGAGCTAGGATAATTTTCTTGTCTTAGATACACACGCACCGAGATTCTACTTTGCTGCAGCTCAACATGCACTTAAAAAAGCGACTAAGAACAGCTACAACCGTGCACTTAATTGAACGGAAAAATAGACGATAAATCCAAAAAAGATATATAATAAATATTCACATTTATCCAAGTGAAAACAAGAACGGACCATATCAAATCAAGTCAAGTTTATTGTCATCCGATTGCACAGGTACAACCCAAAGAAAGAGGTTCTCCGGGCCTCAGTGCAAAACACGCAGACACACAACCAGACATCACACACATACAGACAGACAAACAATACACATGCAGGACAAGAATTATTCCATACAAAGAAGTAACTAGATATTGTTTGGTAAATAGGAGAGCCTTGTGAGCAGCTCCTTTGGTCATTCAGTATTCTCCCCTCCCTGGGAAGAAGATGTTCCTCAGCCTAGTGGTTCTGGCTCTGATATTCCTCTATCTCTTCCCCTATGGGAGCAGCTGAAAGATGCTGTGTGCAGGGTGGGAGGGTCCTCAATGATCTTGTGTGCTCCCTTCAAACAACCATCCCAGTAGGTCATGACGAAGGGTGGGGGGAGGGAGAGTGCCACTCTTGTAGTCCTGTGGATTGACCTCCGACCCATTTCTCTGAAGCGAAGGTGCCACCCTGTGGTGCAGCCTCTAGGACACTGTTGATAGAGCTCCTGTGGAAGGGTGACACTTCAGTCTTCTCAGGAAGTGCAGATGCTGGTGCGCCTTCCTGACAAGTGAGGAGATGTTGAGAGTCCACAATAGGTCACAAGTTAAGTCAACGACAGTTGTTGATGTGCACTCTTGTTCTCTTGAAATCCACGACCATCTCCTTTGTCCTGTCGTGTTGACTCTACCACATACTTCCAAGACGCATACAAGTGCAGATGATGGAGATGCTGGAGAAACTCAGCGTCTATGGAGAGAAATGGTCCCCAGCAGAAACTTCTCTCCAGGGTTGCCACAGTAGCTTCCCCATCGGTGGCGATGTCGAGATGTTCATGCGATGGGACCTGCAGGTGGCGGATTCCCCTGTCGTTCTCGGTGGCAGGTGCAGGCCATATGTTCAATAGAACAGTCATCAATCAAAATGCTGTGTGTTTATTGAAGTGTTCCGTGGATTTTTAATAGTTAACCGATGGAGTTGAGTGCGTTCGTTAATTTCAGGCTTGGCGGGAGGCTGGTTTCGAGCGAGCTATTGGCAGGTCAGAGTTATTTGCATACGTTGATGACGTGGCCTGGAACTGGCAGCTGAATGGTGCAGAGGGGAGAGAAGGTCCCGGTGTCTCAGAGGCGACTGGTCTCCCCTCGCAGCAGAATCACCTGCTGTGATTCCGAGTGAGCAGCGCCTTCCCTGCGAGACAAAATGAAATTCCTTGGGTGCATCTTCATTCTGAACTGTTGGATACGTGGTAAGTAGAAAATGTTCATGTCACATCACTCGGCTAAGACTTCTCATGAGTGGCATTTGTCCAACGCTGCTGGGATTCAAATAAAAACGATGTCATGAGGAAGTGCGGCGTTGGGGGGGGGGGGGGGGGTGGGGGGGCACAGATGTGGAACATGCTAAGGTGAGAGACTCTCAGGATGCGATCAGATTCTGCCCGGTTTTCTGTTGTAGATAATTCATTGCGAATTAACTTTATTTTGGGAGAACAAACACTCGGTCGTGATGTACCGATTAAAAGCAACGCTGCGCTGTTACATATTCTCTTATCCGCAAAGAACGGATAAACAGATACCGCGAGGAAGGGGGTGGTGGTGGTTGGGGTGAGAAAGATTTTTATAATGCGGGGGGGGGGGGGGCGTTGGTATTGGGAGAACAAAATAAACTGCAGCTTTGGAATAAACTCTGCATTTTCTGACCAGGCGCGCAGTTCCAGTCGATTCTACTCCAAACACCGGCCAAAACAATTGCGGCTAAGGGGGAAAAGGTGGAATTCTCCTGCACTGCGAAACTATCTTTGGGTCGGTTATTTTGGTACAAACTGGACGAGGACTCTGCGTCGCATTTTGTGATATCGGTGGACTTAATGGACAACGTGCGCCGAGGAAATGGGATAAGTAGCCGCTTCATTTTGATCAGCAGTACCTTTCGTTCATCATTCAGTTTAGTGATTAAAGACGTGCAACTCACGGATAATGGGACCTATCACTGCCTGATGTTCAGTTCCCAAAAAACGCTAATGGGAGGTGGAAGTGCACTAACTGTAGGTAAGGAGATGACCGATCACACACACACACTCCCAGCAAACGATCTAATACTACAAAAATAACTGTTGGGAGTCCGAATACCGCACAAAAAGCCAAGAAAATGGTAACTAATCTTTGGGTTGGAGATATATTATTTCAGAATATAAAACAATTATAGAATCAGACAAGTGATTTATCAATATAATCTTAGACGTTTGATGCTTTAGCATTTGTTCTTCTAGTGAATGAACTTGTTAAATTGTTGTCTATTAACCGCTTGTGTTAGACCCAAAGAATTCTGCCGCTTATTTCGATTGCATTGGATTTCCTGATTGTTTTACAATCTGGGTTTGGAATGATTGTTTTTTTTTAAATATATTGCTGTAAATTACCGGGTTTGAGTTATTAGAGACGTATTAGAGGGTTATTATTCTCGTCTAACATAAACAAGAGTTCAACTGCAGGGTTATTAATTTTTGCTTTTAGTGAAAACAGTCTCTGATAACACATGCAGCACAGTGTAAAATCCACAAACTAATGTTTATTACAGTCCCAGAGAAACAGAAAGTGACTTCTTCGCCTCCAACTACAAAACCCCTGAAAATGAATCGGCCCAGGATTCCGAAGTGGCGAAACAAGAAGAAAAAGATGAACAATGGTAAGGCTGCTATTTCACTGTAGTCTTGGTTGAGGAGATGGTCTCGCTGGGATTGTCTCTCTGTTGAAAACACATGGTTGATAAATAGAGTCGGCGTTGACGTTGGTTCTTTTAGTCACATTGATTGTTAGCTGATCTTGTTGAAGCAGGAGAAAACAATATTGCCGCAGAATTCTCAACACGACAGCAGCTCAACGCCAGATGTCTAGTTTCAATAAAAGTCCCAGTAGAACAGACGCGTTTCAAGTTTGTAAACCTAAATTTCGAGTGAATAAATCCTGAAACGTTTGCCAGAAGGACGTTGCCTAGAGAATATTTACAGAGTGGCCTGAGAAGGTGAAGATTCCCTAAAGAAAAAAATAATGTTAAATCGCTGGAACTATTCAGCTGCTCAAGGAAGCATCGGCGGGAAGGGAAGAAAACGTCTCACTGTACAGAACCCTTGCTGACAATCAGGATTGGAACATAAATCTTATAAGGCAAGGTTAGCAGAGCCAGGACTTTTCTCTCTGGAGCGAAGAAGTATGAGAGGTGATTCAATAAAGGTCTGTATGAGAGGACAGCCAGCACTTTTTTTCCCAGGGCAGGATCAGGACACGTACGAAGTGAAGGGAGGAAAGTTTAGGGGTAAGGTTTTTACACACAGAGAGTTTTGGGTGCCTGGAATGCCTGGTGTTGGTGGAGGAAGGAGAAATAAAGGGCTACGAGGTTGGAAGGGTTTAGTTCTTTTTGGTAGGTACAATATCGAGGGCCGAAGGGCCTGTACATGTTCTATGTTAATTTCAATGCCTGCCTTTTCGCCCTTACTCGGGTGATTCGTTTGTATCGTCTCTCATTTCCAGTCTTCGTTAATGAGAACAGAACATTTATTTATTTTTCAATTGTTTTAAGAAAAAAAGTATCAGATATAAAGTTCAAATAGAAATAAATTAAAATGACCGATAGTAAACAACTGTAAACAAAACACGTATGATCCATGATATTGATTTTTAAAAAAGAAAAGGAAAAAATATAACTAATCTAATTTCTAACCGCAAGTTATATGAAGGATCAACTATTAATTTCAATACTAATTGTTCAAGAAATAGAAAAAGATTCGCCTGCATTGTCTTTCGTTTCCAGTCTTCGTTGGTGAGAAAATTACATGTATTTTAATAAATTATTTTGAACACAGTAGGGAGGGTTTTAAAATGTGCCTGAACACCTTTCATTTGAGCCTCTCCACCCTGACGCTGCACCGAGTAATGAAAAACGCTTGACCTTGCACTCCATCCCTGTTTATGGAATTAACCCTCTCTTCCATAGTCAAACCACCCCAGGGTTTTTTTTTTCCTGGAGCCCCTCAAGTCCGATGATGAAGAACGTTCGCTGTCAAAATACCTCCGGAGCATTGATAGAAAAAAGATTGGGGAATCGGTGCATGGAGTTTGTGCGCGGTAACAGCGAGAAGAAATAACATGGGAGGTCAAACTGATCAGGTGGGATCTGCGAAGAGGGACAGACCCATCTTATCGTTCGGAAGTTATGGGCCAGAACTCATTTTGAAGTTGTTGGGCTGCGAATTCCGGAAACTTTATCACAACGTGCATGAGAATAACTGGTCAAGGTCAGGATCACCTTTGAGAATTAAAGATTCTTTATATGGATCATTAAAAATGAGAAATCGGATTGATCTGATCTGGTATTACAGAAGAACGGGCTCTTAGTCAGGAAATTACTGGATTTTCGTTAAAAAAAAAATTGGTTCTTTAATGTCCTCCAGGAGAGAGATTCTGTGGTCTTTACCCTGTCTGGAGTGGAGTAAAAACACGACAGGAACTCAGCAGGCATTGCATTTCTCTGTTTGTACTACAAGAATCACACTTTGGTGTTTCACTCCTGTAGGAAGTGTGGGTCAGCGTCTTTTTTTGACTCGAAAGTGCCATTGCAAATGGTCTAAGCAGCTACCCTTGGATTATCTTTGCTACATAACGTACACGGTTCGCCCTGCTGAGTTTCTCCAGCGTTCTGTTTTTACTGTTCAATATATGTAGTTTCTCTCCGCTGAATGAAACACGCAGCAAAATAAACATTTTATTCGATATGCTGGTTATATCTGAGATGTCCACATCAGCTTTTGATCAAAGCACAAATAATAGATTGTAGCTGCAATAAAAATGTTTTTATTGCTTAATATTTATCACCCACCCAATAGCCAAAAAGACCTCGCTGTGTCTGGAAAGGACATCATTTACTGAAAAGCATTTTCGTGTTCCTGGAGACCCTGTTTAAAAAAAAGTTGTTTTCTTTATTGCCTTCTAGTCAACCTCATTTTAAAAGCCAAACGCTATTGTAACATCAATCATGGGGCAGACCTGAACACTCCCTGGGACCAGGGATTGGTGGGGTCGATCCTGGGAAAAGCAAGTATTGGAGCAAGTTTGTCTGAACTTGAGAAACCCAAAAACGGTAGAATCTTGAGCAATCAGGAATAAGGTGGAAGGATTAAACGGGACAAACAACAAATGGTCACACAGCGTTCGGTATAGAGTCCCAACCCGAAAACGTTGACTGGCCATTTCTCTCCACGGATGCAGCAGGACTCACTGCGTTACTCCGGCTTCTCTTCCTTCACTTTTGCTGAATTAATTAAGTCAAAGGTTTGTGGCTGGATTGTCTCAAGACTTCATATGGAAGTGTGCGTGTGTGTGAGAGAGAGATCGAGATATTTTGGACCCACTGAGTTCTTCCATCAGATTATTTTTGCTTTTATGTGTTCGAAAATCATAAAATAAGGCAATGTTAATGTTACATCTTTAGATCATTTTTTAAATTGCATTGTTGTAGCACCATTAAGCACAGAAACACTTCAGCCAACTTCAAAGTGCCCACCAATAAGATGTTGGACACAGGCAAGTTACTTGAGGTTTTAGAATTCATAGTCTAGTTCAGTTGGAAGAGGATCTGTTGGACCTGAATCTTGCATTACTCCTCATTATAATAGTGGGGGAGGCTGCAGGCAGTGAATTCCTAGTGGGAGTGGGATTGAGAATTAATGTGACAGACATTAGGAATTTTTTGAGTTAGCCTTGCAGAGTAAAGGCCAAATTGTCCTTCCAGGTGAAGCAGTGATCGCTTGCACTTCTTCCAAATTTGTATCCTGCATTCAGTGTTGATGTTATGGGCCCCTCTGTTTTGAAGGTGACTACTTTGCAGAGCACCTGTGTTTGACCCACAGAGGACAACCCTGAGCTTCCTGTTGTCTGTCCCTTTAATTCTCCATCCCACTCTCCCTGATCTGACGGTGGTCTCCTCCATAGTTCCAACCAATGCTTGACGAACAGCAACTCACCTTCCAACTGGATGTGCCACAGCCTTCCTGACTCAATTTCAATTCTATAAGTAACTAACATTCCCTCTCTGCACCAGAATGATCCTGGTCATGCATCTGAGGGGGTTTGCTTAGGTTCTCTACAAGATTTTTATAGATGAGGTAGACAGCCAGCACTTTTTTCCCCCCAGGGAGAGAGTTGCAAACATGAGAGAACATCTGTACAAAGTGAAGGAAAGAAAATTTAGGGGGTTATCAATGGTAGGGTTTTTTTTTAACTTAGAGGGTTGTGGGTGATTGGAATGCCTTGCCAGGGGTGGTAGTGGAGGCTGCAACATTAGGGGCATTTAAGAGACTCTTAGACAGGCACATAGGTGAAAGAGAAAAAGAGGGTTACAAGATAGGAAGGATTTCGTATATTTTGGTAGGAATATATAGGTTGACACAACATAGAGCGCCAAAGAGCCTGCACTATACTGTAATATTCTATATTCTCATTCTATTATAGAAATTCAGGTTTCAATTTTGCAACTTTCATACATTTTTCTTTCTGTTCTCACTCTTTGGAGCCATGTGCCCCCATTAACCCTTCAACTAGGCAATCACACTTACAGCTCATATCAGGCTTCACCACATTCCCTTCACCCTAATCATCCCTGCCATCCCCAACCTCTCTCCAATTTGATGTTAACTTATTTTTTCTCCTTCCGAATCCTGAATCTTCAATCTGAGGCATTAACTATTTCTGTTTGCACAGCTGCTTCCTGACCTCCTGAGTATATTGATCAAGACTTATTTTATAAGTAATTGATCCAGTATCAGTCGAATTGCCGCCACCTTCACCTCCCCAACACAAATTAACACAGCTTCAAATATGTTTTACTTCTGTTTAACCTGACCGTTCTTCATATATAAAGTGCCTTGGTGCAATCTCAGGGCATTTCAGAATCAGAATTTATTGTCATAACATGTCACAAAATTTGTTGTTTTTCAACAGCATCACAGTCCAAACATTTTTATCAACCACCTTATAAAATAAATAAAAATAGTGCAAGAAAATGTCAATGTAAAGCAGTGCCCGTGGTTCATTGTTCATTCAGAAATCTGATGGCAGAAGGGAAGAGCTGTCCTTGTGCTGCTGAGGGCTCATCTTCAGGTTCCTGTACCGTTTTCTTCCCAATGGTAGCAGAGAGACGAGGACATGGCCTGGGTGGTGGAGGTCCTTGAGGATAGAGGCTACTTTTTTAAGATACCGCCTCTTGTAGATGTCCTTGATGGAGTGAATATTTGTGCCTGTGATGTTTCAGGCTGAGTTAACAATCCTCTGGAGTTTTCTTCTTGTCCTGGGCATTGGCACCTCTGAACCAGGCAGATGCAACCAGCGAGAATGATCTCCACAGTACACCTGTAGAAGTTTTTGAGAGTCTTTGGTGACATACCGAATCTCCTCAAATTCCTCAAAAAGCATAGCCGCTGCGAGCCTTCTTCAAGATTGCATCATCAGGGTAAATCCTCCGAGATGTTAACACCCAGGAATTTGAAATTCTTGACCCTCTTCACTACTGTCCCATGTGACAGTTAATGTTATATTTTATATTGTATATAGATATATTTTATAGGAGATAAATTGTGGCAGGTATTTTAGTTTAAGTCATATACAAACACTACAACACAGATCTCATTTAAAATGTCAGAGCTCTGCTCAAGCCAGACAGTCCAGGCTCCGAGTGCCTTTGCAAAAACTTTGAAGAATGCCTATAAGGACTTCACACGTAGGTGTTAATTGGACTTGCTGTGGAGTAATGGATATTTGTTTTAGAAGGCAACAGATGAATCAACTCAGAAGATTAGGTCCAGAACCGTAGTCTGTCTGAGTGCAGTTGGCTGTTCTAAGAGGGTCATGTGGTTTTCTCTGTGTGAGAGAGAGAGAATTCTACAGTTCAGCAGCAGCTGCTGGGACTGGAACAGGACAAGCTGGCAAACTTGTTGAAAAAAAAATTTTGGAGACTTAGTTCTTAGTTCAGCCTGGTCAAAGTCCTTGTGGTCCATACAAAAGGAGATGGCTGGCTGTATAATGTTTCACTTGAAATAAGGGAACCAGAAAAGGAACTCTGCGGTGATCTGAAAGAAAGAGATTATCATCTGGAAAACCCTGATGGGGCAAGTTTCTTCAGCAAGACACTGAAGTGGCTGATTGGAAGGGATCAGTTGTGGGTGTCCAACGAGCAACAAACCTCTCTCTGAAAACTAACAAGAACCTTCCTGAGTGATAACCATTTTCAAGCACCAAAACCTGGTGAAATTCATAAATGTTAAATTCTGTGCACAGTATTAAAATTGCCAGATACCGGTGAACTTAGAGGAGTGAGAAGTGAGATAGGACTGTGATTCAAAGAACTTTTCTGAACTTACACACATATTAGATACATGTGTGCTTAGAATTAGAAGGGGGTTAGGTTAATAGTAATAAGTTCAAGATTGATCCTGTTTTTATGATAAAAGATAATTAAAAGTAACTTTTGTTTAAGTAACCATTTGTCTTGGTGAATTCCTATTGCTGCTGGGTTTTGGGGTCCTCTACTGGATTGTATTCTTCTGACTTCCTCTGATGTCCACAAATCATCTCCTTGGTTTTGCTAATGTTGAGTGCAAGGTTGTTGGGGTGACATCACTTAATCAATCCATCTCCCAACTTTTGTCACAGCTTGTTGATGCATCACAGGATTTATTTAAATATTGCACCAAAAAACCCCCGCTTTTGTGATCCTACTCCTCCTCTCGGGCTAGATGACCCACTGCAGTCCTGTGGCCAGGCAGCATAATTACCTTGCATGTCTCCTCTAGTGGTCTGTGTTAATAGCGTCGCTTGAGTGATGTAAAAATATATCCCCAATGCCTTTTGTTTTTTTGGGGGGGGGCAGGCTCATTTCATGTTATTTCATTGGGTAATGAGGGGAGGTTCTGCTCTGCATTTAATGAAACCTGTCCGTTGCTGAATGCATTTGTTTTGGTTAATGTTACACTTGTGTTCCTCCTTCAGAGTATGCCTGTGACTGGCCTTTCTGGGGATCACTGATGGCCTGTAACTTTGTACTTCTGATTTCCATCATTTTTGTCATCATGCTTCGGAGGAGGAAGCGTAAGTCCTCATGTAGTTTTAAATATTGGTCAAGGAATTTGTCAATATCATTGAGCACTTACTTAACCAAAGAATCTACATTTCCCTTTCCTCTCTAGACTACCAAAGGCGATGTCCACACCAGTTTCGCAAGAGATAAGGAAGTGAAAATGTTATGGCGTGTCCCTGAAGTGCAGGGTGGGAGGAAAGGACGGAATATCGCATCTGCTCAAGTATGGAATCTGCCTTGCATCATTCTCATTGCAATTTTGCCCGAAGCCTGCCCTTAAGAACAGAGAGAATAGTCTCCTGTGTAACCCTGCCTCTCACATTCTGCATTAGACTCTGTTCAATTAAGTTGCTGAATTTGTAGGTATAAAATTTAAAAGACAATCGCACACTGCTGTTTAAATCTTGATGTGGTTTAGACAATATAGATTATTTACAGAAACCTTTTAGAAAAAAGAATAGTTCACTATATGTATTGTGCATTGATTCATAGGTAAGTGAAGGGATCTGACATTCAGTTGTGTCTAAAGTCATAATGAAGGTCCTGAGGTCAATGAGTCAAATTTTTGTTAAACCAACCTAACAAATTGATACTGAGTCAAGCCATTACCATGTTCCAGTTAAAGCTTGATTGATTTTGCTCTGAATAAGAAGGTGGTCCTGTCCTATTAGAAATCCATGAAAGCCTCTGAGGTGCTTCTTAAATTGGTAACTAATAGTGTTAGACAAGCACGTCTCCTGTGGTGATCTGTTTAATAGTTGTTGCTTCAATGATCTTAAAAAATTCTTAACCCTAACCCTAACGCCACAGAACAGTTGGGGTCCCAATATTTGAATCCTTGCTCTTGGAAGTAGGCTGGATGCAGTCATTAATGAGCGAATTGTTCGCCCTGAAACAAGTTGGAAACTTAAACCGGACAAAGTAAGCTACTTTCACCCAAAAAAAAACAGTAAAAATAAACTCTGAATTTGAAAAGCCAAAAAAAACCAAAACACGCAAGTATTTGAAATTTGAAATGAAATTAGAAAATGCCAGTGATGCTCGGCAGGTCAGACAGACTTTTGTGGGAGAGAAATAGGGTTAGTTTCAGATCGATGAACTGAAATTATGTACTAATGGGCAGTGCGGGGCCTACTAATTTTCTCCAGCAATTTTGTGTATTTACTACAATCACAGCATCTGCAGACTTCCCTGTTTCACAGAAATTATGTAGCTTTTGTGATGAATACGCTTTCGACACATTCATGGTGACTGCACTGAAGTAATTCATTAGACTGTACATGCAATTACTCATCCCAAGGTACCACCTTAATTTTTGCCTCTTTCTCTCCATTATTTTTCTTTGTTCTCTCTATACACCTTCTGGCAGAGGGAGGTGAATCTCTGAAATTCTCTGGGGGTGTGAAACTAGATCTTTGTGGAAAAGGGCAAAGTTATTTGAAAATGAAATAGATTTTTGGAGGAGTGGAAAATATCAGGGAAAGGACCGGAAAGAGTGGAATTGGAGATGATGTTTCCTCTGGTGGGGGAGTCTGGAACCAGAAGGCACAGCCTCAATATGAAAACATCCCTCTTAGAACAGAGATGAGGAGGAATTCCTTTTCGTGTGGTGAATCTATGGAACTTATTTCCATTGCATGCTTTGGAGGCCAAGACACTGGATATGTTAGAGGTTTACAGGTTCTTGATAAGGAAGGAAATCAAGGGTTATGGGGAGAAGGCAAGAGGGGTTGAAGCATAGAGTAAATCAGCCATCATGGAATGGTAGGGCATACTTGATGGGCTGAATGGTCTAATTCTGCTCCTATGTCTTATGATCTTACGGAATTAAGAGCAATGGGGATCTGACACAGAAGAGGAAATGAATCCTGACAGCGTTGAATGGTGAGACAGGCTTGAAGGGTCAAGGGATTTACTTCTGATCTTATTTTCTCTTTCCCCGAAATTTGAGTAAAGTGCATGAAGAAGTTGAATTGCACTCATTGTCAATGAATAACATAGATGCAATCCTTACGTTGTAGGGCTTTAACTTGAGAGAATCAAATGCCGTGCTCTAGTTCCACAAAACCTTGATATCATTCCAAAGCTATATTATTCTCCAGCAAATTGTCTTTTGAATAGAATGTTCTTAGAGGGATTAGGCAAAGTCAACGTGGATTTACATCAGAGATGCTAGAGTTTGCAGATTTGGGAACCTGGAGTAAAAAAGGAAATGAGGACAACCAGCATCTATGGTCAATGTTTTGAGTAAGGACTTTGCATCAGTAGTGAGAGTGTGGAGGGGAGAGAGCCAGTATAATGAGATGAGAGGTAGACAGGCTGAAAGGCTATAGGTTGAACCCGTTGATGAGGAAGATGGGTGAATCTCGATGATACTGAACATGAATTTATTGTCTTGCACATTGTACAAAAATTCTTGCTACATCTGAACAGGTACTTCATGAAAAATAATACTGCATATTAAATTAAACATGGTTTATAAATACATGGGACAAGTAGCTAATAAATATTCATAGCTGCCACTGTGCAATGAAAAAGAAGGTGTTACAATAAAGCAGACAATCCTTTTGTGATAGAAAGGGGAGGTCCCAGAGCCTGATATCTGTTAGAAAGAAACTGTTCTTGAACCTAGTGGGGCTGCACTTAATGCTTTTTACCTTCTATCCAAAGGTAGCAGTGAAAGGAGGTTATGGCCAGGGTGATGGTGCTTTGAAATTGGCCACCTTCTTGAGGCTAGAGTATTCAATAATATGCCAAATATCCTCAGACTTCTTGGAAAGTAGAGGTGTTGGGTGTGCCTGCTTCTCAATGCAATACACAAACTCAGCAGGTCACACAGCATCCATAAGAAGTAAAGGGTAACCGGGGTTTCAGGCTTGGGTCCCAGTCAATAAAATGGGTTGTTATTGACTTGTTAGTCAATAGCAGACGGATCTTCAACCAAGACATGTAAATCAAAGAAAATCTGGATTGTTGATCCGTTAGTCAATAGAAGGACAGATTGGAAGATAATTTAAAGTTGGAAATCGAACGTGGAAGAAGACTGGATTGATTGGGCTCTGTTGAGAGCAGTTCGATAAGCAATAATCCAAAACCATTGTTTGAAGCAGTAAACCTTCTGTGTTTATTATAGAATAGAACACTGTTTTGGAGCATGTCTGATTAGGATTGTTTTGGAGAAATTGTTGTGCATGTTTAAAATCTGAGTGCGACAAATGATACAATGAAAAATAAAACAGCAGCTGCTAAGGAACTATGTGTTGAGCAGATGAAGGTAACAGAGCTTACAGAAGAATTGCAAAGGCAGCAATTAGATACAAAGGGAATTAAAATGATTCTTCAAGCAAGACTGAGGGAGGATATAGTAAAGAAAAAAGTTGTGAAGGATACACATCTCCTAAAATTACTGTAAAAACCATTAATAGGATTTCTTAGTGGCTGAAGCTATGCCACAAGATGGTGGTGTAGAGGATGAACAATGCAAAATGGAGACATGGTCAGAGATTAAAGCATCACCTGACATACAGGACCTAATTGGACCTAGCGATAGTACATCAATATTTCCAGGAGGGGGAGCTCTAGAACAGGCCCCAGAGTTTCAAGTGAAAAAGAAAATGCTCCAGTTTGAATTGAACTTGGAAGATGAAGAAGAGCAACTAAGATGGATACAGGTGCGGTGATGACAAGAGGAGGAGCAGCTAAGAATGGAGGAAATGGAGCTAAAAAAAATAGCTAAAGAAGCAACGGGAACTGGACAAATAAATTGCTGCTATTGAGGCCAGGTCACAGGCACTGGGAAGTTCAGTGCTATCTGGTGCTTGAAGTAAATTATTGATGAAGAACTCAAAGAAAGGAAGCTGTTAGATACCAAAGCAGTGCTAGAACCACAGAACAGTTTGGTCAAGGACTGGGCAGATTAAGACTTGGTGCAGAGCCAGTGCTACAGCCACAATTTGGACTTGGTCTTGAACCAGGCAGAGGAAGGGCTGAGCCAGTGTCATGGATGTGAGATGAGCGAGATCCAATGAGCCAGAGAGCAAATCCTGATGATGGCTGCATTGAACAAAGATGGGAGTCAAATGCCATCTCTTATTTGGTAATACCAGGAGCTCTGGGCATGGATCAGAAATCCAGTGGTTAAAGTAACATAAACCTAGGCATGATAAGACAGGATAAAATGGCTATATTGTTACAGATATACTTCTCTGCCCAAGATTAAAAATTCTAATTTTTTACAATCAGTTATAGATGGAAAAGCTTGTCTCCACTGAGGAGATTATTAGAAAAGTTCTCAGCCCCATTAGTCTTTCAGCTGAGTTGAATAAAACTATCTCGCAATCATTGGGACCCCTTTTAGACTCAGTTCTCTCTAAATCTTTTGCTGTTGGGAAATTATCTGCTACTTGTTATGAAGCCTCAATTTCACTTATTCCCCAAAAAAATAAGAATTTATTTGACTCTTCCTCTTAGAGGCCAATCTCTCTTTAAAATGGTGATGCTAAGATTTTGTCTAAAATATTGGTTTGTAGGTTGGAAAACATTATGCCTCTTACTTCTTAAGATCAAACCAGGTTTTTTTAATGGTTGTTATTCACAATTTAATATCCATCGCTTATTAAATATTCTTTACTCTCCCCCATCTCATCTTATGAATGTGTTATTAGATTCTGAAAAAGCTTTCGATAGGATAGAATGTGGCTATTTATTTATTAGAAAAATGTAATTTTTTTCTCTAAATTTATCAAATGGATTATATATTTATCTCCTCTTGCCTCAATTTTTACAAACTCTCTAAAATCCAAACCCATTAATCTTTACCGCAGAACTAGGGAAGGATATCCTCTTAGCCCGTTATTATTTAATTTGGCATTAGAAACACTGGCTGTGGCCTTTTGACAATCTAATGATATCTAAGACCAATCTAATGACAAGTTTGCCAAAGACACCACAGTTGTTAGCAGAATCAAAAATGGCAACGAGGAAGCATGCAGGACAGAGATAGATCAGCTCTTTGAGTGGTGTCACATCAACAATCTTGCGCTCAATATTAGCAAATCCAAGGAGATGATTGTGGACTTTAAGAGGGAGTCAGGAAAATATAACCCAGTCCTCATCGAGGGCTCAGTAGTGGAGAGGGTCAAGAACTTCAAATTCCTGGGTGTCAACATCTCTGAGGATCTGTCCTGGAGCCTTCATGTTGATGCAATCATGAAGAAGGCTCACCAGCAGCTACACTCTGTGAGGTGCTTGAGAAAATTTGTTATGTCACCACTCTCGAAAACCTCTACAGGTGTAGTGTGGAGAGCATTCTGGCTGGTTGTATCACTGCCTGGTATGGAGGCACTAAATCTCAGGAAAAGAAAAAACTCCAGAGGGTTGTTAACTCGGCCTGTGACATCACAGGCACCAGACTTCACTCCATTGAGGACATCTACATGAGGCAGTGTCTTAAAAAAAGCATGCTCAATCATCAAAGACCCCACCACCCAGGCCATGTCCACTTCACTCTGCTACCATCGGGAAGGAGGTACAGGATCCTAAAGACAAGAACTCAGCGGCACAAGGACAGCTTCTTTCCCACTGCCATCAGATTCCTAAATGATCAATGAACAAAAGATATTGCCTTACTTTTTGTGCACTACTCTTGGTATTTTTTTTTAATGCTACTGTTGTAAGATGATTCATAACGTGAATGTTTGCTCTATGAAGCTGCCGCAAAACACCAAATTTTGTGACTTGTTCATGACAATAAATCCTGATTCTGATTCCGATCTCTGGAATCTTAAGAGGTGGGAGTGTTCATAAGGTTTCTTTATATAGGGATGATCTTCTGTTGTATATTTCAGACCTTGATCATTCGATTCAATCCATCATGTCACTGCTTCACCAATTTAGTCAATTTTCAGGTTAAAAACTAAATCTTCAGAAAAGCAAGTTGTTTGTGTTGAACTCTTCTGGGTCTCAAGATACTTTCCTTCCTTTAAAACAGCTAATAATCAATTTAAGAGCCTTAGTATTTACTATTTACTAAAAATTTGAGTAATTTGTTTAAGGAGAATTTTCTTACTTTAATGAACTATGTTAAGAAGTCTTTAGCTCAGTGGGCTCCTCTCCCGATGTCCTTAATTGGACGAATTAATGTTATTAAGCTGAATATCTTACTCAAGTTTTTATTTATTTTCTAAGCCTGTTGCTGTTTTTGCTCCCAAAACTTTTTTGATTCACTTGACTCGATTATTTTCTCATTTATTTGGAAAAATAAGCATCCTCGTCTTTAGTAAAGTTTTCCTGCAAAGACCTTAAAAAGAAAGGTGGCTTGGTATAATCTAATTTTAGATTTTCCTATTGGGCAGCTAATATTAGATGTATATAATTTTTTGTATTCATTCAAATTGGATTAATTTAGAAATTATCTATACTAAAAAAAAATCTTTCATTTCGATACTTGGAGCACCATTACCTTTTTCTGCTTCCAAGATATCTGTTGTTAAGCGTACTTTGAGAATTTGGTTTCAATTTTGAATATCATGGATTTTTACTTGCAAGCCTATATTTTTTCTACCTTAGGTGAAAGATTGTGCTTTTCATGAATGGCTTACGCTGGGTATTCAATCTTTTCAAGATTTATATATTGATAATAATTTAGCCTCATTCGAACAACTATCTCTTAAATTTGAATTTCCCAAACATCATTTCTTTAGATACCGTACCTACAAATGAGGAGTTTTTTGAACTCTGTGGTGTTGAGACTTCCTCAAGACCATGTTATAAATACAGTAGGGATGATCTATGCTTTTAAACTGAATTTTAAAAAAATGATATCATCTATATATGAATTATTATTAAAGTCTAAGGATAATTCCCTTGATAAGATTAAAAAATTATGGGAGCAAGATCTTCAACATCCATTTTCAGATACTAGAAGGTATTCTATCTTAAAATTGGTAAATTCATCTTTTTTTGTGTGCCTGATATTCACTTTTACAATTTAAGGTAGTACATCGATCTTACTTTTCTAAAGTTCAATTGGCTAAATTTTACTCTTAAAATTTCCTCAAAATATGTCAGGTATAAGACTGAAGAAGGGATGTTTTGGACGTTCCTCTCTTTGCATTTTTTGGGAAGATATTTTTGTACCTTTTCTTTAATTCTTAATGTTAATCTGATGCCTAATCCTTTAAATGCCATTTTTGGATCAACTAAAACAACTGATTTGAATTTATCTGCATTTCAATCCCATGTAGTCTCGTTTGCCTCCCTTATTGCTAGACGTTCTATATTGATAAGATGGAAAGATACTGCCCCTCCTACTTACACTCAATAGCTATCCGATATGATGGCATGCCTAACTTTGGGGAGAAAAATCAGATGTTCTTCTACTGTAACCATTTTATATTGTCAAAGTTTATGGAGTCCTTTTATCAAGTATTTTCATAATTTATAAGATCACTTAGATCTTGGTTTGTGAGTTTGTTGTTTTTTTAGTGGTAGTGAAATTATTTGTACTTGCCGGATAACTTCAGGAGGGAAGGGGTTAGAATTTGTTGTATCGTATAATAGTTACTTTTCTTTTCTTCAGTTAGCCATATGTTGTAATTGTTTAAGTGTTTGCCACTTCTTTTCTGTGTGACTCTTGTGATATTGAGTTTATATATAATAATCTTATTTTTCTTACATAACTGTTTTTTCTCTCTGTATGTTCCTTTCTATGTATTACCTTTGGTTAATGGCTTTTACTTATGTACTATTTCTGTAAAATCCAATAAAAATATTAAAAAGCAAAGTAGAGGTGTTGGGTGTGCCTTCTGCTTAATGCAATACACAAACTCATGAGGTCACACAGCATCCGTAGGAAGTAAAGGGTGACCGAGGTTTCAGGCTTGGGCCCAATGTCAAGTATAAGTAAAAGCAGGCAAGCACCTTAATAAAAAGGAGGGAGAAGGGCAAAGAGTGGAAAGAAGGGACAGGAGAGGAGCACAGTCTAATAGGTAAGAGGATACAGGTGGGAGGATAGTGAAGATAAAAGCTGAGGTGATGGGGAAGAGAATAGCTCTCCGAGGAGAGGGAAGGTTAGGGGGTGGGAAGCTGAAGAAATGAGTCAGAGGGATAGGGAAGGAAAGAGACTTGGGGGAGGGTGTTAATGAAAATTGAAGGTCGATGTAAATGGCGTCTGATTGGAGAGTGTTCAGACAGAATATAAGGTGTTGTTCCTTCAATTTGAGGGTAGCCTTGGTTTGGCCATGCATGAGGCCATGGACAGATGTAACAGTTTGGGAATGGTGCCACTAGTGGGGGGGGGGGGGGGGGTTCATTGCTCTTGCAAACAGCTGTGTGACCTGCTGAGTTTTTCCAACACATTTGCGTATTACACTCAACTCCAGCATCCACAGAATTTCTTGTTTAAGTGCCTTCTTAGTTGCCTCTATGTGCTGGCTCCTGGGGAGGTCTTCTGAAATATGGACTTTCAGGAACTTGAAAGATCTCAACCCAAAACATCAACTCCTCATTTCTCTCCACAGAAGCTGCATGACCTGCTGAGTTCTTCCAGTAACTTTTTTTTTTATTTTAAAAAAAGGGAAGTCTTGTTTGAGGTTGTAATACACAGAATAGATAAGAGTAAGGAGATAAGAGGGAATGTGGTGTAGTTAGACTTACAGAGGAACCAATGATGAGATGACAAGAGGTAATTAAGCATAATTCCTCTTCTTCTCAGGCAAACCCTCAAGATCGAGGATGACTTGCTTCCATTCTGGCCTTAGGAGTCTGGTGGCTGATAAAGTTACTGTGGAAATTGTAGCTTCTTCCACAGATGGGAAATGAGACAAATGAGAGGGAATATGGGGAAAAAGAGAGAATAGGATTCCTTCTTCTGTTATTTATGCTGGGTCCTCTTTTGCTCCCTTTGCACATGTGATTTCTAAATAATATGCCAAGTGTTCCTCTCCACCTTGAGGCCTCACAGCGCCAAGGTTCTCAAGAGTCAATGAGGATGCTTCCCATTCATTAATCGTTTCGTCTGCCTGCTTGATAATCTCTTCCCATGCAGAGTTTGGAATAATCTTACACTGGATATGTCAACAAAGTGGTCAGGCCAGCTCAGCCAATCAAGTGTATATGGGGTGAAAATGTTGACCTGGGAGAGGACACTGATAGTAGCTTTCTTATCCTTCCAGTGAATAGAAGGATAGTATTGTGATGTGCCTTCTGCAGATGATTCAGGTTTCAGTAAAATATAAGAAGGCAGGGATCTTGTCCTCCTAGCAGATAAAGTTTTTGACCAGGAATGAGGTCTTCCTTCTCAATCATCCCTAGGTGGTGAATTTTATCATCTATGCCTGCTCTGTAGGCTCTCCTGAGATATGTGTAGTAATTCCACTGTCTCACCATGAACCTTTATTGTTGGAGGGCAGCGTGGTGTAGATGGAGCAGGTTGATCAATGATCTTCGACTTGCAGACATTGAGTACAAGGCCCATTCTCTTGGTTGAATTTGTTCTTGTGTTGAACAAATACTCCTCCAACTATATTCAGTTCTTCCACATCAAAAGTAGGACACAAATGGGTATGTAATCCTTGTCTCTTTGTGGCAAATGTAGAGCAGTTTCAATCCCACCCAAGCACCCTCCCTCATCTTTATTTGTTTTGTAGATGACTAGTGCTGAAACATGCTCATGTTCACAATTCAGAATTTCATCGCCTTTGCTACCAACTTCTCTACTGCTCTCACTTTCAGAAGCTTAATTTCTGTCTCTTCTTCTTCCTTTCTGGATTTACTGACTTCCATTTCTGACCATAGGTTCACAACCAATATCCACTTTCTGCCCACAGACTACCATAACTGTCTGACCTCCTCCCCTCACCTTTGCTATCAGTACACCAATCAATTCTTTCTGTTTTTTTGGCTCTGTTATATTTGTTCTGATGTTGGTATTTTCTCTGCCAGCACTTTTCAAACCTCTTACTTTATCTTGATCTGTGGGTTGCCTCCACCTCAGTTGGCAGAGTTCTTAACTGCAGCATTTCTATTTCCTGCACTTTGATTTTCTCCTCTTATCCCACCAAGTGCAAAGATAAGGTTCCCCTTGTCGCCCCCTTCCACATCAACAGCCTTCAACAGTCATCAGAACTTCCACCCTCCTTAGTGCAATGTTACCACCTGACGCATCTCCTTCTCCCTCCTCTCCCCTCCCCTGCCATCTCAGTGACCATGCCCTCATCTCTTCCAAGACTCACTGCCCTTCTCACAGCACATCCCCTGCAACAGCAGCTATTCTTTCACTTCTTCCCTCCAAACACCCAAATCTCCAAACTTGTGAAGTAGAACAACAATTGGGGAGTCACAACGGGAGTGATCCCATTGTAATGATGACAGGAAAAGAGAGGAGAACATATGCCTGGTATAGAATCTTGTTGGATCTGGCAGAATTGCAAAAAGAAATAAAATTGAATAAAATCCTTAATTTTTACCTAGTGTGGCTTTCTAAATAGGGGAGAAACATTTCAGAATGTCACCTTGACATTCTATTTATAGGGCACTCATACAATTTTCAATGTGTTCTCAAATGGAAATAATGTACGAAGTGCAGTCATTGTTCTCATAGTTCGTTAATGGAAAAAGCTCTGCATTTATTTGAAAGCATCGAGTGAAAAGGAAAATGGTTGTGGTTAATTTTAGACCAATTATTTCAGTCTTGGGGCAGGGTTTCATCAGTCTAATCTCTAGTCTTGTGGATGAGTAAAGTGATCCATGATTGAGCAAAGAATTGATGACAATGTAGTCCCAAATCAGAATAATCTGCAATTTTGGAGGGGGAATTTGCATTTGTTGTTTACTCGTGTGTTTGTTGCTCTTTTTCTTAAGAGAGGGCAGGGGTGTCGGTTTTTTAATGTGCCATGCTGAGGTGCTCCTGTCTATCGCATGCCAGTGGGCAGAGCTGGCTGCTATACAAGTTGTCTTGCAGTGGGCTTGTGGAATATTATTGGAGCTGCACTTATTCAGAATTGCTGGAATACTGAGTAATCCTGCATGATCCTAACTTTGCATGTAAATGGTGAAATAGCTGGGGAAATGAGTTGAGACCCTCTCCGGAGAATAGAACATTGCAGCATAGTATAGGCCCTTTCACCCTCGATGTTGTGCTGACCAATAGAAACCTATTCAACAAACTGAACCTTACTATCTTACACACATAAACTTCTATTTTCCTTGTATCTATGTGCCTAAGAGGCTTTTAAATATCCCAGTTATACCAGCCTCCACCACTACCCCTGACAATGCATTCCATGTGCCCACTACTCTCTCTGTAAAAAAAAACAATAGTACAGTATTAGACCTTCTCTTGTACATCACATCATTTTTGTACCTGGTCTAGGTTGTTAATAGCCTTGGACTTGAGACTGGAAATACTATCAGGATGAAATGTCAAAAATACCTGACAGTTCAATGATGAGGATGTTACTTGACCCCTATTGGTTCTTACCTGAATGTGTCCTGGTATTACAGCATGTGAGCACAGACCACAACCACCTCGCTTTACCGGCATTACTGGACCTGATGCTGTGCCGATCTATGTAAGCCTATTCAGCTAATGGAAAGCTTTTCCCTTTAAGTCCCATTAACAACTAGTGCTCCTTAAGCAGTTATATTTAGTAAAACCTATTATCTGGAATTCAAGCAACTGGCAGCCTTAAACAACCAGCAAAAAAAAAATCACAGAAAATAAATAGGCAGGAAATGTGGAACCTTAAAATTGGTGCATCTCACCGTTAGTTCCCCAATTAAACAATGCGCAATCTGAAGCAACTGTAAATTTCACTTATCCGGCATCTATCCGGCATAGGTCCTGGATCCTAGGGGTTTTGCAGTATACAGACTTTCCATCAAGAATATTGCACCTTTGTCAGTGCACCTCTGGAGTTTCTTTTCTTTATCACATTTTGACCAAGGTCTGAACCCAAGTGGTCCTTGTGAACTATAAAGGGAAGAACAGTGAAATGATTATAGACAAGCAAGTATTTATTAAGGGTGTTGTCATGGCTCTGCAAAAGAATGACAACAGACTAATGAGATGGTCATTGATTGGTTTGGATTCATCCTGGTATTTCCAGGCAGTTTTCATCATGGCAGACTTATCGAAAGGGCTGGATAGAGTGGATGTGGGGAAGACCTTCCCACTAGGGCCAGAGGGCACAGCCTTAAAATAAAAGAATGTCCCTTCAGATCAGAGATGAGGAGACATTTCTTCAGCTAGAGGGTGGAGAATCTGTGGAATTTGTTGCCTGTCATTGCTTAATATTTACAGGATGATAGTTTCTTGATTAGAAAGGGTGTCAAAAGTTAGAAGAATAGGGTTGAGAGGAAAAATGATTTGAATGATGGAGCATGGTGGAATGGCCTAATTCTGTTTCCGTGTCTTACATTTTACATTTACTGCTAGAATTAGACACACAGCACGGTAACAGACCATCTCGGCCCACAAGCCCAATTACACCCAACTGACCTACACCCCTGCTACATTTTGAATGGTGGGAGGAAAATGGAGCTCCTCGGGGAAAACCCACACAGTCACTAGGAAGAACATACCAATTTCCCCACAAAAAGCATGGGATTCAAACCCCGGTCCTGATTGCGCTAACAGCATTGCACTAACCATGGTTAGCGGCATGGTTAGCCGCTCTTATCTCAATAGAAAATCAATAGAAACATTTCTGGGAACTACTGTTTAGCTTCAAGCATTGTTTTATACTTTGTTTGATTTTTCTTTGATGAAGAGACATGTATCCCATAGAAACTGAGTTCAGACACAAACTGATAAAATGTGAACAAAACTTTACTTAATCAAATATTGTGAGATTTTATTTCCTTTATTTCTCTTGAAACAATATAATACCCGTTTACTGGATTATTGAAGTTAGTTCTTCTTTTAAATGAGAACTGAATAAAATGCTATTATCGTGTTTTACAAAATGTTTGTTTATAATATGAATTCTACATTCAGATACACTAATATCAATATATTTTAATATAAATGTATCAGATCAAGTCAGATATTATTTACTGTCATATAATAAAACAGAAAAGCAATTTTACACAAAATTGGCTTTAGTCAGCCAAAAGGCAAATAAAGATTTGCCATTCGTGTTGCCCGGCAACCCTGACAGTCAGAGAAAGTGAATCAAAAGAGAGTCTCCTAAAGTCACTGTGTGTCTGTGGATTGGCCTCCAGTGCCCCTCCCACAGCCTCTGAAGCTGCACATGACTCCAGTTCAGATCAAACCATTGGCAACCTGAGCCTGGATCCAGACCTCCAGTAAAAAAAGAGAAAGACTTCAGCGCCCAGGGTGGTGTTGGAGCCCTTCATTCCCTCGCACCCTCTTGAACTCCTGGTTATCATGAGCCAGCCTTCAACAGTTCGCTTGCCTGTCATGAGTCCTTTGCCCTCAAGTCAGCCTTCAACCTGTGTGGATTTCTTGCCTGCAAGTTGCAACAAGTCACCACCTGTGTATGTCCTTCAGCCGCAGAGGCCCTGCTGGTCCATCACCAGGGTCATCATCCTTGGGGTCATCATGTCCGATTTTCTTGTCATTGGAGTCGGGGGGGGGGGTGGAGTGAGGGGGAATGTTACTGGTGCTCTGTGCCTGTCTGCTGGTGAAAAATAGCTTTAGTTAAATATTTTTTTCCATAAATATACATAGTAACATTTAAAATATGCAATATATTAAACTTCTTCTCACAAACACAACAAACAAAAACAAAGCAGTCCCTCCCTCCCTCCTCCTCCATACATACAAATCCGTTCACTGTCAGAGCTTACATATGTTTTAAGTACAGTTGGGGAAACTACATTTTTGTATTTGTTCCTTTTTATTACTGTATCTGAGCCCCTTTGTGGCCCAGGTGTGGCTGCCAGACCTCTACAAAAGTGTTGTATTTGTTCTTTAAGTTAACTGTGATTTTTTTCCCCATAGGTATACAGCTGTTCATTTCCACAGTCCATCATGTTATAAGTAGAGGGCAGTCGGACTTCCACGTGATTGCAATTCATTTTTTTGCTCCTGTCAGTGCAATTTATATAAATGAGATTTGATATTTAGTCAGTTTATCACATTTCCATGAAATTACCCAATAGATATAGCTCCGGGTTGCCCATGAAGGCCACTCCTGTTATCCTGGTTAATTTTTCTGCTATTTCATGACTAAATGGCCTCACTTTCATGCACGACCATGTGGCATGTAGAAACGTCCCAATCCCACATCTGAAACACATCTCTGAAATTTCAGTTTTTGATCTGTGTAACTTCTGTGGGGTAAGGTGTAATTGGTGTAAAAAATTATACTGAATCAGTCCATATCTCTCATTTATAATTGATGTTGTGCTGTCCTTACACCAATCTGACCAGCTTCTTTCTGAGATCACTAAACTCAAGTCTGACTCCCTTCTTCTCCTTCTCTACAACCCTGGTTTTGGACTTGCGCTCTGGAAAGTATAATACATTTTTATTATAAATTTGGGTGTATTCCCCATCCAGACTATTCGTTCCAAATCACTAAATTCAGGTGGGGTCAACATTGGTCCCCAACTTTTTCTTAAGCTGGAGAAAACAGAAGAAGGTCCCAATGGCCACTCCATATGTGTTTTAATTGTTCAAATGACATAACATTTCCTTCCGTGTAACAGTTTTTAATATACCTTATACCATTGTCATACCTCAAACATAATATTCTGTTGCCCATGTTCATAGGCAGTAACATGTTTTTACACAATAGTGCTTTTATTGATAGCCCTACTTTTTTCCTATATATTCATTCATTTCTTTCCATGTTCTAATCATATATATGTTAGAATGGGGTTATCCATCTTTTTCTTTAATGATTTGAAACTTCATTTATAGATAAAGTCCTTTGCTTCCCCCTCCTCCATTGAGCATATTCCCATTTGAATCCAAGACAGGGGTGTGGGGTGGGGATGTGTGTTGTCTTCAGTGAAGAAGACTGTGAGAAATCTAGCCTGTGCAACTAGGTAATATTTTTTGAAATCTGGAAGTCTAAGTCCTCCCAACCCATCGTCCCATGTCAGTTTTTCCAATGCAATTCTTGGTACTTTATTATTCCATAAGAACTGTCTAATATGGTGTTTAGTAGCCTATAAATGTTCTGGCTATACCAATTTTTTCCAGTTTTTAAAATAAAAAGGCCATTCCAAATGGTCAAATGCTTTTTTCTGCATCTAGGGAGACTATAACACTTGGATTTCATTCAGATTTAGCCATGTGCATTATATTAAATAATCGTCCTAGACTATTCTTCCTTTACTATTTCCTGCTTGGTCCAGTTTTGCCAAGTATTGTCCTAACCTATTAGCCAATGGCTTTTGTAGTGTCTTATAATCAGTATTACATCCCTAACGTCGAAGTACTCGAGATGGCAGAGGTCGACAGCATCGAGTCCACGCTGCTGAAGATCCAGCTGCGCTGGATGGGTCACGTCTCCAGAATGGAGGACCATCGCCTTCCCAAGATCGTGTTATATGGCGAGCTCTCCACTGGCCACCGTGACAGAGGTGCACCAAAGAAAAGGTACAAGGACTGCCTAAAGAAATCTCTTGGTGCCTGCCACATTGACCACCGCCAGTGGGCTGATATCGCCTCAAACCGTGCATCTTGGCGCCTCACAGTTTGGCGGGCAGCAACCTCCTTTGAAGAAGACCGCAGAGCCTACCTCACTGACAAAAGGCAAAGGAGGAAAAACCCAACACCCATCCCCAACCAACCAATTTTCCCCTGCAACCGCTGCAATCGTGTCTGCCTGTCCCGCATCGGACTTGTCAGCCACAAACGAGTCTGCAGCTGACGTGGACTTTTTACCCCCTCCATAAATCTTCGTCCGCGAAGCCAAGCCAAAGAAGATAATCAGTATTTAACAGGGATTTTGGTCTGTATGATGACATTTTTTGAAAGCCCTAATCCTTTTTGGTAACACTGTAATAATTGCAGTTGGGAATGACTTTGGGAGGGTCTGTATTTCCACAGCTTGGTCTTTGAATTCTCCATAGAACTCAGGTGAAAATCCATCCTCTCCCAATGAGTTATTAGCCTGTAGGGTACCCAGGGTGTTCACAATTTCTTCCCTTGTGAAGGGAGTATCTAATTCTATCCTTTCTCTCATTTCCAGCCTTGGAAATTCAACATTCATCAAAAATGCTTCCATTTCATTCTCATCTCCTAGTAATTCTGATTTGTATAGTTTCATGTGATATTTAAAAGTGTCATTAATTTCTTTTTGTCAAAATACTAGAGTATCTTTTTCTATTTTTACAGCATTTATCATTCTGATGACCCCTCTGTTTTCTTTTCTTTGGCTTGGCTTCGCGGACGAAGATTTATGGAGGGGGTAAAAAGTCCACGTCAGCTGCAGGCTCGTTTGTGGCTGACAAGTCCGATGCGGGACAGGCAGACATGATTGCAGCGGTTGCAAGGGAAAATTGGTTGGTTGGGGTTGGGTGTTGGGTTTTTCCTCCTTTGCCTTTTGTCAGTGAGGTGGGCTCTGTGGTCTTCTTCAAAGGAGGTTGCTGCCCGCCAAACTGTGAGGCGCCAATATGCACGGTTTGAGGCAATATCAGCCCACTGGCGGTGGTCAATGTGGCAGGCACCAAGAGATTTCTTTAGGCAGTCCTTGTACCTTTTCTTTGGTGCACCTCTGTCACGGTGGCCAGTGGAGAGCTCGCCATATAACACGATCTTGGGAAGGCGATGGTCCTCCATTCTGGAGACGTGACCCATCCAGCGCAGCTGGATCTTCAGCAGCGTGGACTCGATGCTGTCGACCTCTGCCATCTCGAGTACTTCGACGTTAGGGATGCAGCTAAAACTTTGTGCGCCCATTCACCCAACTCATAGTATTGTTGTTTAGTTTTTCTGTCCTAAATGTTTGTATTATCTTATATCTTAGCTTTTGATTCTCCAGTTATCTGTATTCTTCTTGTAGTCCTGTTCTTTGATTTTTTTTTTCTAATATCCTTCTCCAAAATGTTTATTTCTACCAAATGTTCCCTCTTAAGATTCTCCATATAGGATATAATTTCTCCCCTTAAATACAATTTTTGATCTTACGTATATAAAATTGTGGGTTTTGCTGCTTTTGCCCATGTTATTATTCTTGCTTATTTATCTAGTATTGGGCCCAAGCAGAAATTAAATTCTCCTCCAACTAATATATCAGGGTGGCCAAACTGAGGCTCACGAGCCACATGCGGCTCTTTGACATTTAATACGTGGCTCGCCCGACTCATGCTGCCGGTCTCTCCCCCTAATCTGCCCGACTTGTGCTGCCAGTCTCTCCCCCTCACCTGACTCGCACTGCCAGTCTCTCTCCCTCGCCCGCCTGACTCGTGCTGCCAGTCTCTCCCCCCACCCACCTGACTCATGCTGCCAGTCTTCCCCCCTCGCCTGCCCAACTCACACTGCCAGTCTCTCTCCCCACCCAATCGGCTGCCTGGCTCGTGCTGCCAGTCTCCCGCCCACCCGGCTCATGTTGCCTATCTTCCCCCTGCCGCCCAACTCACAAGGCCGGTCTCTTGCCCACCCGACTAATTTTGTAAAATGGAAATCTAATTAAAATATCTCTAATTTTTTGGTTTATGTTTTTTTACATATTTGTGTCTTTATGATTACTGAAATTTATACAAGTTAACAGTTTTAAAACTGCATGCATGAATAAATATTGCATTTAATATGCATTTCTTAAAATTTATATAAATTTTTTGTAAAAAAATGTGCATGTAACAATAAAAACATATGTGTAAATTTTGTTCATGTCCTGCGGCTCTGAAGCATCTGAGCTTTATCATTTGTGATTCTTACATTAAGCCAGTTTGGCCACCCCTGTAATATATTTTGTCTTTCTTCTAATATGTTTAAGAAGATGTCCTTCATCAAGGCTTCATTGTCATAATTCTGGGCATAAATATTGTAACGAGCCCAAAGGACCACAAAACCCAGCAGCAATAGACATTCACCAAGACAAGTAGTTACTTAAACAAAAGTTGTTTTTAACTATCTTTAAACATGAAAACAGGATCAAACTTTAACTTATCTCTATATTTAACTAACCCAAATTAACTCCCTTTTAATTCTAAGCGCACGTGTCTGATAAGTGTGTAAATTTAAGAAAAGTTCTTTGGTTCACAGTCAATCTCACTTCTCCTTCTTCCAAGTTCTCTGGTTGCAGGCAAATCTTATACTGTGCACAGAATTTAACATGTATAAAGTTCACCAGGCTTTGATGCTCAAAAGGTAAATGTTTACCACTCAGGAAGGTTCTTGTAGGGTTTGTAGAGAGAGATTTGTTGTTCCAGGATTTCCACAATTGAGATACCACCATTAGTCACTTCAATGTCTCACTGATGAAACTTTCCCCATCAGGGTTCTCCAGACGATAACCTCTTTCTTTCAGGCTATCACAGAGTTCCTTTCTGTTCCCCTTATTCCAAAAGAAACATCAGACAGATAGCACGTCCAACCATCCACCACTCTGGAGCTTTCTGTTTCTAACAAGCTTGGCTTGTTCTGTTCAGCTGCTTTCAGTGTCACACTCACACACTGGCTGAGAGAGCTTGTTGAGCTTGCCTCACCTCTCTCTCTCTCTCTTTCTCTCTCTCTCTCTCTCTCTCTCTCGCTCTCTCTCTCTCCAACTGCCAAATGCTAGAAAGCTCATGTGACTCTCTCACATGCAAAAAACTCCACCTTCTTCAGCAAACAACAGGAGTTCTCCTCTCTTAGTCAAGCTGTTGTCTTAGGTAAACAAAACCCAGGGTGACCTTTCTGTGAGCACTTTGTAAAAAGGTCAGAAGCCTTGTCGTTATACAACCATCCAGCCTGTCTCCAATCCAAGCAATGTCTATTCATTTCATGACGTTATTTCAATTAGCACCTCCTTGTGAAATGGTGCATAAATTTCTCCATTGTTTCCGTAAAGTTCACTGAATATGAATTCTTCAATATTTCAATTAAGATTGGTTTTAAAATGTGTGTATCTATGTAACCTACTCTAATTTTACCAATTATCTCCCAAATATATATTCCATTATAATATTCATAAATGTCCATGCTTCTCCATAAATTTTACAATGTGCCATTACATACCTTCCAGCTTGATCAATTGAAGTATTTTCTATTAACAATGGTGTATTTTTATTCATTAGGATAACCACCCCTCTTGCCTTTGAACCAAAGGAAGATGGTATTACTTGACCCACCCATCCTCTATTTGATTTATCATGTTCCAATTTGGTAAGATGTGTTTCCTGCAAAAAAATTATATCCACGTTTAATTTCTTTAAGTATGTCAAGACCTTCTTCCTCTTCACCCACTCATTTATCCCATTAATATTAAGACTAATAAACTTTAGTGTTTTATCCACACCATTTTTCATTCAAATGTTGTATAACAATATTGTCCCAATTTTGTAAATACTGTTGTAGCATTTCCCTATTAAAAGACATTTTCAACACATACATTTCCCCTTTAAGAAATACACACACATCCCTAGCTCTGACGATGACATTGACAATCGTACCCAGAAGCCTGCGATAAAAGCTCGTGAGTTCTTCCGAAGAAGAAGAAACTCTCCCTTTGGTGCCATCTTTTAGAATCAGTCCTCTCCTGGCTCCGTCTATCCCCCAAAGTTGGGGTTCCCACATTGCTGCTTTCCTTACCACCTTTCTCCCTTTTCTCCATATAAACCAATGTTTTTTTTACTTTTAACAGTGAAAACAAGATGGCTCAGTACTATTAGCATAAATAAAAAGATACATCTTTCAGTTAGTCCTGTTTTGAAATGGTCTTTTCAGTCCTTTCAGCTGGCAACTTTAATCTTTTCATAACTTAAAAATTATTCCACTTCTTCTTTATTCCTCAAAATTCATCCATTACCTTCTGAGACATCCACCCTCAGCATTGCTGGACAAATCATTGAATATTTAAAGTTTTTAGATCGCAGTTGTCTCTTTACCTTATCAAATTCCTTTCTTTGTTTGACCAAGGCAGGGCTGAAGTCCTGGAAAAACATTACTTTTGCATTGTCCACCACTAATGGGTCATTATTATTTTTTGAATATTCATATTCTGCTCCCAAGATCACATCTCTCTCCCAGTAACTTAAAAGTCTTACCAGGACTGTTCGCCGGTTCTTCTGGGTCTGAGGGTCTGGTGAGCCCTTTCAATTTGCAGCTTTGCATTTAACTTGTGTTGCCCCAGAACTTGTGGGATCCATGTTTTCAAGAAACTCACCGCGTCTTTTCCCTCTATTCCTTCTCTCGGTCCAATGATTCTTACGTTGTTACATCTGCTAAAATTTTCCATATGGTCGATCTTGTCCATCAGTCCTTTCTTTTCTGTGTCCTATATTTTTGCTTTTTCTTCCAGTGTTTCAGCCTGTCTTGTTTCGTCCAGCTCAGCCTCTGAATGAGTCTTCATTCATTTAAGTCTACCACAATTTATTTAATTTCCATTACCTTCTCTAATATATCTCTCATCGCTGATTCCCCACTCATAAAATGATTGCATAAAATTTCCATCATGTTCAGGATAATGGCTAAATCTTGGGCCAACTCCCCAGCTCTGCTGTCTTCAACTGGTCCCAAGGCCCCTGCTGAGTCACTCCTCATCAGGCTTCACTTGATGTTCCTGGCTGAGCTGTTACTTCTTCAGTTTTTGTTTTTGGTTGCCTCGTTTAGCACCAGATTTATCCATTTTTGATGATAACATTCTGGTTTTTGAGCTTTTAAACTGTCTCTTTAATACTTTTGATGGAGAGCTCTTTCAAAACAGTTCTGCTCAGCTTATTAAGATGGCCTCACCCCCGAAGTGAAAAATAGTTTGACTAATATAGAAACTAAAAAACATTACATTTGAGAACATACCTTCTTCACAAATATTAAGTTTGTAATTACTCAGATCAAACCAATTGGACTATATGGGGTATAATTCTTAGTTTCCAAACTCAGTGTGGAATTTGGAAACAGAATCTATTCTCAGCACTGAGAAGACCACCATGCCTACATTTCTGAATGTAGGCAAATAAGAAACAAACAAATAAAGAGCAGATGAATGGTGAAGTTAAAAAATGGTATTACTTACAGTTATAGATGTATAATGACATAGAAGGTCATTTAGTTCATTGTGAGCATGCTGACCAGAAGGTGACAATGCAGGGCCTTCACACCTCTGCCTTTCAAGTAGTGGGGTGTCGGTCATGATTCCAAGTGCTCATCATCCTCCTGGGATTTTCTGATTACTTTGCAAACAAATTTCACAATTTTTTTTAAATATTTTATTTTTGGTTTTCTAACACATATCACTTACAAATAAATATATAGATCTACTTTTTTCTTATAAAAATACAAAAAGTACAATTTACAGACATATACATAAACAAACCAATATAAAAATTCCAAAACATAACAAAACATTCCAGCACCCCACCCCGCCTTCCCCTTAACTTAAACAAGATAAATGGATGCAGAGTCTTTTTGTCTACCGCCGAGGCTCACAGTCTATAAATATGGATCACGTATTTACACTTGTAAATGAAGTTCAAATACAGTTGCCAGGTCTTCAGGAATGCATCGTTTTTGTTTCTTAAACTATAAGTAATCTTTTCCATAGGAATACAACTGTCCATTTCTGATATCCATTTCTTCAGAGAAATCGGTGTATCTGATTTCCATGTGACGGCAACACATTTCTTAGCTATTGCCAATGCAATCATAGTAAATGATATTTGGAACTCCATTAAATGATTACTGATGTCCATAAAATTCCCCAACATGTATAATTCTGGATTGCCGGGGAAGTTGACTCCTGTAATCTTAAATAACACTTCTGACACTTTCTGCCAGAAAACATTTATTTTCACACAGGACCAAATAGAATGGAGAAATGTTCCATCTTCTATTCCACAGTGGAAACATCTGTCGAATATTTTAGGCTTTGATCTGTGCAATCTTTGCGGAGTCAAATATAATTGATCAAGGAAATTGTATTGCACCAAACTATACCTCGCATTAACCCATTCTTTACACCGTTCAGCCCAAGAATATTCTGATATGTTCACTCTTAAATCTGCTTCCCATCTTTCCCTGGACCTAGGAATTCAAAGCTTTTTCCCATCTGTTTGGAGGGTAGAATAAATTCAAGAAATAAATTTAGGTATATTACCTTCCTATAAAATGCGTTCCAATTGACTTGACCCTGGAGGAGTCATATTGGTTCCCCAAATTTCTCTTTAAAAAGCCCTTAATTGCAGATAGCAAAGAAAAGTGCCATTCAGGACATCATGTATTGGCTTCATTTGTTCAAATGACATTAAAATTCCATCCTTATAACAATCTGCAAAATATATAATCCCCTTGTGGGACCAAATATTTAAAATCCTATTCTCCATTATTATAGACAGCAATGGATTGTTACATAATGGAGCCCTTATGGAAATTCCAGTTTTCCTTCCTATTATGCCATTGATGTCTTGCTGTATTTAAATCAAATGAATCAATATAAGATTAGAAGACTTTTTCTTAATTAGTTTCCATCTATAAATAAAATATTTATTTTATACAGAACCCGTGTAGCACCATATGTCCCCAATTCGGTGATTCTGATTCAAAAAAAATGGCAAAAACCTCCGTTGTGAAACCAGATAGTATTTCTTAAAATTCAGAAGTCTCAAACCCCCTGATTTGTATTCCCATGTCAATTTGTCCAGTGCTTTCCTTGGCACTTTATTGCTCAATAAAAATTGGCTAGCCATACCATTTATTATTTTAAAAAACTTGTTTGATAAATATAATGGTATTGATTGGAACAAACATTGGATCTTTGGCATTATCTTCATTTTAATACAGTTAACCCTTCCTATTAAGGTCAGTGGTAGGTCCTTCCACTCTACAAATCTTTTTCTATTTTTGCCAATAAGGGAGAGTAATTCAATTTATACAGATTGTTCAAATTGTTATCAAGCATGATTCCTAAATATTTATTCCCATCGTTTTTCCAATTAAGTATGTTGTTTACTTTAAAGCGCTCATAATTTTGGTTTGTTATTGGTAAAATTTCATTTTGTTCCATATTTATTTTACTCTCCCATATTTTATTAAAATTTCCTGTAATTTCTCCATAGAACCTTCCGGTTCAGATATAAACAGCCGAACATCATCAGCAAACAAACCAATCTTGTGTTGAACTTGTCCGGCTTCGAAGCCTTTAATTTTAGGATCGCCCCTGATCGTTTCTGCCAGAGGTTCTATCACCGTTACAAATAGTGCTGGAGAAAGGGGGCAGCCCTGCCTGCTCGAACAGCTTAATGGGAACATTCCTAATTTCTGGTTTAGTTATTATTTTTGCCTGTGGATTTTGGTATAGAGCCTTAACCCAATTTATAAATCCTTGTCCAATGCCTAACTTTTCCAATGTTTTAAACAAAAAAGGCCACTCAAGTCGGTCAAATGCCTTTTCTGCATCTAGAGATACTACTATATTGGGGTCCTTCCGTGTCCGAGCTAAGTGTATGATGTTAAATAGTCCTACTTGATCTATGAGAATTAATTTAGGTTAAAATTGTCCCATCTGTTTGCTAATGCTTTTTCTATTATTTCAGCATCTGGAATACAAGGAAAGACTGAGCAAATTAGGTCTTTATTCCTTGGAATGTAGAAGGATGGAAGGGGATTTGATAGAGGTTTTTAAGATAATGAGAGGGATAGATAGAGTTGATGTGGAAAGGCTTTTCCCATTGAGAGAAGGAGAGATGGATACAAGAGGTCATGGGTTGAGAGTTGACGGGCAAAGGTTTAGGAGTAACATGAGGGGAAACTTCTTTACTCAGAGAGTGGTTACTGTCTGGAGTGGGCTTCCGGGAAAGGTGGTGGAGGCAGGATCAATTTTGTCATTTAAGAAAGAGTTGGATAAGTATAGAGATGGGAGGGGGATGGAGGGATATGGACAGAATCCTGGTAAGTGCGATTAGATGAGGGTACTTGGATTAGTGTGGACTAGAAAGACCAAATTGGCCTGTTTCCTTGCTGTAATTGTTATATGGTTACATTCAAAAGAGATATTGGTCGATAAGATGAAGCTTTCATTAGGATCTCTGTTCTTTTTGGGAAACACAGTAATTATTGCTGTTGAGAAGGAATCTGGTAATTTCTGGGTTTTCACTGCTTGTTCTATTACATCCATTAACAGCTCTTTAAATTCTTTATAAAACTTGACTGGAAATTTATCCTTGCCCGGGGCCTCCCCAGTTTTTTTTAATATTTTCTTCTCTGGTAAAATGTAAATCTAATTCCTGTCTGTCCTCATCATTCAACTTCGAGAGTTCCACTTCATCTAAGAACTTATCTATTTCGGCCTCATCCCCTGGTGAGTCAGATTTATATAAATTTTAGTAATATTGTTGAAATGTTTCATTTATATCTTTTTGATTGTATGTAATCATGTCATTTTCCTTTGTATAGCATTTATGATAATACTTTATGCGTTGTTTCTCCCAATTCATAGTATTTCTGTTTTGTATTTTTCTTTTCTATTCTATATGTTTGTAAGGTGTTGTACTGGATTTTCTTAATTTCCAATGATCTATATTTGTCTTTATTTCCCATCCTTTGATATTCCTTTTCTAATTCCCCTACTTCCATCTCTCATTTATTTATGTCCACATTAAATTCCCTTTTAATCTTTTTTGTATATGAAATAATTTGTCCTCTCAAATATGCTTTTAAAACATCTCAAATTAGAAAGCTATTGTCCATTGATCACAAATTAGTTTTCACAAAAAAGTTCAATCTGTTGTTGTATAAATTGTTTAAAATCGCCCCTTTTTAGTTCCATTGTATCTAATTGCCATCTGTATTTATTTTCCTGCTTCTCCAATAATTGTATTACCAAAGGATGGCCCCCCCCCCCCGCCCCCCCCGGGCAAGGATAAAGAGCTGTTAATGCTCCTGTTAATGGATGTAATAGAACAAGCAGTGAAAACCCAGAAATTACCAGATTCCTTCTCAACAGCATCAAGGTTTAGCAGCGAGTGATCTGAGTGCACCCTAGGTAATTATTCAGTTTTTACTACTTGATCTTTTAGACTCGATGATAGCAAAAATAAATCTATTCTGGTATGTGAGTCTTTTTTTGGAATAAAATGAATAATCTCTCTCCTTAGGGTTAGACTGCCTCCATACATCCATCAAGTTTAAATCTTTCATATATGAGAGAGTTCATTTAGCTGCCTTGGCTCTTGTTACCATTTTTGTGGATTTATCTAGAATCGCATCAAAAGTCCCCTCCAATCAATTTTCTTTTCCCTCTGCGGCTTTCAAAAATATATCCTTCATAAAGACATTGTCGTCATAATTCGAGGCATAAATATTCATTACCGTCCATGATTCTGAGTAAAGTTTGCCATTTATCATTACATGTCTGAAGAGGAAGCACAGCTCATGATCCTCTGCCAGGCCCAGCATCTCATCCATGAGGGCTGAGGGGCTGTGATCCCCCAACCCATCTAGATGTAAGAGTCTGGACACACACTGCTGGGGTGAGAGGCCAAACTTCCCCAGGAGCAGATTCTTGAGGGCTGTTTACTTTTTGGTTGCCGGTGGCCCATGGATGATATCGTTCACCCTCACCGCCGTGTCCTGATCGAGGGCACCCATGACATGGTAAAATTTGGTGGTATCAGCTGTAATGTTGTGGAGGTGGAATTGTCCCTCCACTTGGCCGAACTATGTTCGTGGGTGAGGTGACCAGAAAGGGGGTAGCTTGAGGGCTATCGCATTAACCTCTGCCGTGTCCATCATTGGTTGGGTCCAGAAGGTCATCTGGCCCCGTCGGGGTCACCAATGTGGCGCTCTGAGGAGCTGAAGTAAATCACTGCCACCACACTGATGGTCGTTAACGACTGTCTTTATTCAAATTCAGCGTGCCCCTTTAAGGGCAGCAGGAGCTCAGTCACCTGGTGCATTGTGACATCATAATCGCTGCCCAGGGCACGCGCTGGAAGGGATGCTGAAGTCAAGAAGAAACCTCTGATGACGCCATCTCCTAATGTCTGCCCCGCCACGTGGCGCTACAAGAGGGGCCGGTTTGCCATTAGACTGTGCGCCACCACAAGAGAATGATTGTGCTCTGCACTGGTGCTAAATACAGTGCTAATCTGTGCTGCTAGGTGATTTAAATTAGCCAACGGCGAGGTGAACACTAATTAGTGGCCGGTGTCAAACCTTGTCTGATAGATGATGCGATTTCCAAATAAGTTTCAGATGGAGAGGACATGTGACTTCCTGCAATACACACATTGCAGACAGGCAGGAAGGCCATATTTTCTCCACACACAACACCTCATAACCCTCTATTTTTCATCCATCCATGTGATTAAGAGTCTCTTAAATGTCCCTAATATTGAACCTGCTCCATCACCCCCGGCAAGACATTCCATGCACCCACAACTCTCTCTAAAAGATCTCCCCCCCACCCCACCGATGTCTCCCTTAAATTTTCTTCCCTTCATGATGGATATAGTAGACCAACTTG
Source organism: Narcine bancroftii (assembly GCF_036971445.1). Lineage (NCBI taxonomy): Eukaryota > Metazoa > Chordata > Chondrichthyes > Torpediniformes > Narcinidae > Narcine > Narcine bancroftii. Next base: position 26,469,799 of record NC_091471.1, read on the forward strand.
CCTGTTTCCTGACTAATTAATTTCTTTATAGCTTCCAGATTTCCCTTCCCATCCTTTTTCCTGTAAGGTTTCAATTCATTCTCCCAGTTTCTCTGCCTCCATCATATCTGTTCTGATGATGAGACTTTCTACATCAATGATTCAGAAAGGTTTTCTTATCTTTTCTAGATCCCTATTCCGCTCCAACTTTATCATCTTCAACTTTTTATACTTGTTACGGGCCCAGAGGACTACAAACCCCAGCAGCAATAGATATTCACCAAATGGTTACTTAAACAAAAGTTGCTTTTAATTATCTTTAAATATGAAAATAGAATCACACTTTAACTTATCACTATTGACTAACTTAACCTAACTTAATCCCCTTCTAATTCTAAGTGCACATGTGTGTAATGTGTGTATAAGTTTAGAAAAGTTCTTTGGTTCACAGTCCAATCTCACTTCTCATTTTTCCAAGTTCACTGGTTGCAGGCAATTCTTATAATGTGCACAGAATTTAATATTTATAAAGTTCACCAGGCTTTGGTGCTTGAAAGGTAAAAGGTAAATAACTCAGGAAGGTTCTTGTTGGCTTTCAGAGAGAGATTTGTTGTTCCAGGACATCCAGAACTGATGTACTTCCATCAGCCACTCCACTGTCTTGCTGACGAAACTTGCCCCTTCAGGTTTCTCCAGATGATAACCTCTTTCTTTCAGGTCACCACAGAGTTCCTTTTTGTTTCCCTTATTCCAAGTGAAATATTAGACGGCCAGTCCTCTCCTCCTGTATAACCACAAGGGCTTTGACCAGGTCATCTTTCAAATGGGGCTTTCCACAAGCTTGCCAATTTATCCTGTTCCAGTCCCAGCTGCTTCTGCTGGCTGTAACACTGTAGAAGTGATCTCTCTCTCTCTCTCTCTCTCTCTCTCTCTCTCTCTCTCTCTCTCTCTCTCTCTCTTTGACTCTTTCTGCCTGCAAATCCACATGACCCTCTTAGAAAAACTCCAAACAATTTGCGGCTCCAACAAGATCTTTCGCCTTTTGCCTTTTTGTAAACAATAATCCATTAGTGAAGTCTCTTGGGCATTCTCCAAAGCTCTTGCAAAGATCCCTAATATTCCTGTACATTTAACGTATAGAATTTAATGTACAGAATAGATACAGAAATTTTATAGAAATCATTTATTTAGGGTACAAGATCAACACAAATAAAAGTGAAGCAATGCCAATGAATAATGCAGATTTCACAAAGTTTAAGAAAGAATCACCATTTAAATGGAAAACACAAACAATTCGATACCTAGGTATACAACTAGATAATAATCTAGGCCATCTATACAAACTAAATTATCAGCCATTAATGAAGAAATTACAAGACGACTTAGAACATTGGAAAGACTTTCCACTAACACTGATAGGAAGGGTAAATTGCATTAAAATGAATATCTTCCCAAGGATACAATACCTATTTCAATCATTACCAATTCACCTACCAGAGAAATTCTTCAAGGAGCTAAAGAAAATAATAAGGAAATTCTTATGGAAAGGGGGGAAAACCAAGGATAGCGCTAGATAAATTAACAGAATGGTACAAATAAGGGGGCTTACAGCTACCAAACTTTAAGATACCCAGCACAATTAAGATACCTATCAGATTTTTATCAAACAAGGGAAAAACCAGATTGGACCAGATTAGAGCTAGATAAAATAGGGGAGAAGGTACCTGAACATATACTACATAAGTGGGATGAAAAGCTTGTGCAACATAGGAATTCACCAGTACTGCACCATCTGCTCAACATTTGGAAGAAGATTCATGGAGAAAGGAATAAAACAAATTATCAACTACCAATATTAATATTGATGCAAAATCAACTAATCCCTTTCACAATAGATAACCTTTCCTTTAGAGAATGGGAGACAAAAGGGATCAAAATAATAGAAAATTGTTTTTCGGGAAATAAATTATTATCTTTTGAACAAATGAAGGACAAATATGGTATAACTCATGGTACAATGTTTGCATACCACCAACTGAAAACCTATTTGAAGGACAAATTGGGAAGCAGACTGAGGTTACCAGAAGGAAGCAATTTTGAATATGTGATTACAGACACAATGATAATTAAAAGATTTATAACAAACATGTACATCAAACTGCAAGAGAAAGAGAACAAGGAAACAAGCTGTAAACCTTAACAAAAATGGGAACAAGATCTAAACATAAAGATAAAGAATTAAACATGGGAAAAGCTATGCTCCGGAACTATGAGAAATACAATAAATACGAGGTTATGCATGATACAATATAATTGGTTACACATGCTATACACCACGCCCCAAAAGTTAAATAAATGGGACCCAACAGTATCAGACAGAAGGAAACAGGAACAACAGTACATGCAATTTGGGCATGTGAGAAAGTGGAAACGTTTTGGGAAGATCTAAATCATGTATTAAATAAAATCACAAAAAGCAACATTCCAAAAAATCCAGAGATCTTTCTTCTAAGTAATATAAGAAGTAAAGAACTTGGACTCGATTTGGATGGAGCACAAAAAAGATTTATTATGATAGCCTTAGCTGTAGCAATAAAATGTATTATGTCAATCTGGAAATTAGAAGATAGCCTGAGAATACAGCAATGGTACATAGAAATGAGTAAATGTATTCCATTGGAAAAAATAACATATAATTTAAGAAATAACATCACAGTATTCGAACAAATTTGGGAACCGTACATGGAACACAACAGAGAAGTCCTACCGCGGACCTCCACTGCCTAAAATAACAGAAGGAGAAGACGAAATGAACTGACCCCGTATGTAAAAGTAGATGACACTAATTTCTTTTTTATTTTCATTGTGTGATGACACTGTTTAATGGGTTTAATGTATCATATAGGTTGAACGTTGAGTGGGTGGCGGGGGGGGGGGGTGAAGGAGGAAGGGAAGGGAGGGGGAAAAAAGGGGAGAAAATGGCACTGTGTATATTCAAGAGGGAAATGTTTGTGTGTATTTTGGTTGGTATGGTTCCTAGTGTGAAAAATAAAATTAAAAAAAAAACTTGTTCACATGGAAACTTATAGGATTCTGCGGCAAATTAACAGGATGGATTAAAAGGATGGTTCCCTATCAGGGATATCGAGACTGAGAGAGGATAGCTTCACCAACTGAAGGCACTGATGATGAGGAATTACTTCTCTCAATGGAGTTCCAGGCTCAAGAGAAATGGGTCAAAGTTTTTGAATATATTCCAAAGAAATAATATGAGGGGTAAGAACGGAAAGGGATGCGGTGTTGAGACCATCATTGATTAGGCTTCTATACTTCATCTTATTGAATGTCATAAGATATCTCCTACTCCTGTTTCTAGTGTTCTTGTCTTCCTCTGCTCTGAACTCTTCACACATCACAACAGTGGTAAGAAAACGTACACTCTGCAGAAGCACATTTTGAACTGATGAAACAAAAATACATAAGATAGATGTTCCTTCTATAGCAAATAGCAGATATGACAGAATCAGCTGGCTGTGGGAAACATTGCAGAATGCACCTGCCATCTCTGCTACAGAGGGACAGAGACTAGAGAGAAAACTATGTGGTGAGGTTTGTGCAAGACCTGCTTACTAGAGTTACTTATTCCTCAAAATACCGACGGCATTGGTAGGAAGGAAGAAGTGGTTCTGCAAAATGAATATAAGAAGTTAGGCAGGGAGCTCAGAAGAAGGACCACGAAGGAAGTAATCTCTGGATTACTTCCTGTGCCACGCAATAGTGAGGGCAAAAATAGAGTCAGGTGGAGACTGAATGTGTGGTTGAAGGGGTGGAGTAAAAGACAGGGTTTCAAGTTCTTGGACCACTGGGACCGTTTCTGGGGGAGATGGGACCTATACTGTAAGGATGAGTTACATCTAAATCCCAGAGGTACCAATCTCCTGGAAGGGATGTTTGCTAGGGCTTTAAACTAGTAAGGTTGGGGACAAGGGTTCATATCAGGGAGAAGAGCAAGAATAGAGTCTTTAGGCAAAGAAAGGCTTTTTCACACAATCTGGAGGTGGAACAGCAGCAGGTAACAAATAGTGGCTATAGTAACAATTGTAGAGAGGGTGAGAGGCAGAAAGTTAAAGATGGAAGATCTCTGAGATGCATTTATTTCAATGCAAGGAGTATGGTAAACAAGGTGAATGAACTAATGGTGTGGATTGACATGTGGCGTTATGATGTGATAGCAATTAGTGAGACATGGTTGAAGGAAGGTTGTGACTGACAGCTAAATATTCGGGGATTTTGCTGCTTGAGACGTGACTGAATTGGCGGGGTACGAGGGGGAGGTGAGGCGTTGCTTGTCAGGGAAGATATTACAGCGGTGCTGAGGCAAGATAGACTGGAGGACTCATTGTGTGAGGCTCTGTGGGTTGAACTAAAAAATAAGAAAGGTGAGGCTACAAATATAGGGGTATATTATAGGCTAGCAAAAGAGGATGGAACTGGAAGAGCAAATGTCCAGGGAAATAAAGATGGGGATTTCAATTTTCCTAACATTGATTGGGAAACATAATCAGTGAGAGGGCAGGATGGCTTAGTCTTTGTACAATGTGTGTAGGATTGCTTTTTACAGCAATATGTGGAAGTGGCTACCAGAGGGGAAGCAGTGTTAGATCTATTGTTAGGGAACGGAATAGGGCAGGTGATGGAAGTGTGCATTGATGAGAACTTTGGATCCAGTGATCATGGGTCCATTAGCTTCAACTTAAATATGGAAAGGGATAGGTCGGGTCTGAGGTTGAAGGTCTTTGAGTGGGGGAAGGCTAGATTTGAAGAAATAAGAAGAGATTTGCAGAAAATGATATCGGCTGATCTTTTTTCTGGAAAGGATGTAGAGGAGATTTGGAGGGTATTTGAAGAAGAGATATTGAGAGTACAGGATCTTTACGTGCCAGTCAGATCGAAAGGCAAGTCCAAAATCCTAAGGGAACCGTGGTTTTCTGGTAAAATAAGGAAGTTGGTTCGGGATAAGAGGGGGGCATTTACTAAATTTAAGAAGCAAAAAATTGATAAGATGTATTATTACATAGATTGCAGAAAAAACCTGAAGAAGGAAATTAGAAAGGCAAAAAGAAGGTATGAGGTGTCAATAGCTGATAAAGTAAAAGTGAATCCTAAGGGTTTTTACAGATATGTGAATACTAAAAGGAGGGTTAAGGATAGAATAGGATCACTGGAAAATGAGAGCGGTGAACTGTGCGAGGAAGCGTATCAGATGGGAGAGATATTAAACTATTTTTTCTCATCTGTGTTCATGAAAGAAAAGGACATTGGACCATGTGAGATAAGAGAGGAAAATGGCTTAGTTATGGAATAGATAGGGATTAGTAAAGAGAGGGTTTTGGAGCTTCTAGGGTCAGTAAAAGTGGATAAGTCTTCTGGTCCTGATGGGATTTTCCCCAGGACGTTAAGGGAGGTCAGGGAGCAAATAGCAGAGGCATTGTCAGTGATTTTTCAAAGATTACTGTAAGAGGGTGTGGTGCCGTGGGATTAGAGGGTTGCTAATGTAGTTCCATTGTTTAAAAAAGGCACAACGTGTCGGCCAAGTAATTATAGGCCTGTAAGTTTGACTTCGGTGGTAGGGAAAGTTATGGAGGGTATTCTTAGAGATGGTGTGTATGAATATCTAGATAAGCAGGATCTGATCAGGAGCACCCAGCATGGGTTTGTGAAGGGGAAGTCATGTTTAACGAAGCTTGTTGAGTTTTTAGAAGTGACAAGAAAGGTGGATGAAGGTAGGGCAGTTGATGTAGTCTATCTGGATTTTAGCAAAGCTTTTGATAAGGTTCCACATGAAAGGTTATCAAGGAAGGTTCAATCACTAGGGTTTAATAGAGAAATAGTAAGATGGGTCCAGAGGTGGCTGGAGGAGAGAAAGCAGAGGGTCATGGTGAACAACTGTCTGTCAGGATGGAAGCCTGTGACAAGCGCAGTACCTCAAGGATCAGTGCTCGGTCCCCAGTTGTTCATAATTTATATTAATTATTTGGATGATGAGGTGGTTAACTGGGTAAGTAAATACGCAGATGATACGAAAATAGGGGGTGTGGTGGATAGTGAGGAAGGTTTTCAGGGATTACAGAGGGATTTGGTTTGTCTGGAGAGTTGGGCTGAAAGATGGCAGATGGAATTTAATGTAGAAAAGTGTGAGGTGCTTCATTTCGGTAAAAATAATCGAAATAGGACGTATGTAGTAAAGGGGAGGACAATTTGACTTGGAGTACTTGGAGATATGGTGCAGGGTTCCTTGAAGGTGGATTCTCATGTTGACAGAGTGGTTAATAAAGCATTTGGTATGCTGGCCTTCATAAATCATAGCTTAGAGTATAGGAGCTGGAAAGTGATGTTTAAGGCATTGGTGAGGCCAAGTTTGGGGTATTGTGTTCAGTCTGGTCTCCAAATTATAGGAAGGATATAGATAAGTTGGAAAGGGTGCAAAGAAGATTTACAAGGATGTTGCCTGGCTTAAAATACCTAGAGTGCAGAGAAAGATTGAAGAGGTTAGGACTTTATTCCTTGGAATGTAGACAGTTGAGAGGGGATTTGATAGAGGTGTTTAAAATTTTGAAGGTAATAGATAGACTAGATGCATTTAAAATCTTCCCACTGGGAGCAGGGGAGCTTGAAACAAAAGGACACAAGTTGAGGGTAAGGGGCAAAATTTTAGGAGAAACATTAGAGGATGGTTCTTCACTCAGAGAGTGGTGGCTGAATGGAATAATCTTCCGGAAGAAATAGTTGAGGCAGAGTCAATTCTTTCACTTAAGAGGAGGCTGGATATATACATGGATAAGAGGGGGTTAGAGGGTTATGGGTGGAGAATAGGCGGGGGGAGCTAGTGGAGTTGTTTGAGTAAACTGGCATGGACTTGTAGGGCCAAGATGGCCTGTTTCCATGCCATAAAATGTTATATGGTTATATGGAAATTTGTTCTTGTAACTAAATCTGTTCGCTTATCCAATTACAGACACAAACAATAGATGAGAACGGTCAAGAATCTGCTAAACATAGGTTACATGACTATTCCTGATAGTGGAAGATTAATTTGAAAGTGAGTGTTATAAACGCATTATTTTGTTGTGGTTCAGTTGTAACACTTTTCAGTCAAAGCTGTGGCTTAAGGGCAGCCAGGAGACAGCCAGAGGCTTCATTAGAGCAGCTTGGGAAACACTCCATCATCTAGGGCACTACTTTTTCATGAGGTGCAACATTAAACCAAGACCCAGATTGCCTCCAGTTGTTTGTGAAAGACCCCATATAGCTACTGGACAAATCCAGAATTCTCCTTACCTCCTAGATGATATTTAACCATTCGGCAACCACATTGAAAAGAATTTTCTGCGCATTATATTAAACATGCACAATCTTGAACCTGATTGCATATTCTGAAGGAATTTTGTCTATTCATTGGAGTCATTTCCACCTTAAAACAGCATCAGTCATTACCTTGTAATGCTTTGGACTGATACCATAGTGTCATAAAACACAGAACCAGGTCCTTCCTCCCGAGTGTGATCTGACCGTTGACCATCTATTTCTACAGATCCTGCATGCTTTCTATTTTATTATTCACACATTCCCAGCCTCAGTCAATCACCAACATACAAGGGGGAAATTATCTTTGAAAAGTGGGAGGAGACCGGAGCACCTGGAGGAAACCCCACCCAGGACAACATGGAAAGGCCAAACAGACAGAACCCAAGCTCAGGGCTAAAACTGAACAGAGAGATAGTGGCTCGATCAGTTGCATCACTGTTCCACTCTCAGATGTCCTCTGGAGTAAATGTAGTGTCATACAATATAGGAACAGGCTCTTCTGCCCATTGTATATGTGCCAAATCTCCAGCCCCTCTATATTAATCCCACTTGACTGCATTAATTCCATAAAGAACCTCATCCACATTCTCCATTTCCACAGATAATAGTTACTTCTTTGACCCTTATAATAGCCATTCTTTCCTTCATTTTTAGAAATCTTCATTTACATAAGACTTTTGAATTTTCTACTTCATTTCTAACCTATTTTTCATACTCTAAGACCTCTTACTACCATTTTTAATTTTACTCCTCCTCTTCAAATATATATTCTCAACTTTATTATGTATCTCTCAGTCATAGTTTTAGAGCGAAGGAAAAGGCCCTTTGGGCCAACTTGTCCATGCCAATCAAGCGATCTATCTGAATAGTTGCATTTGTCTGAATTTGGCCCATTTCCCTGTAATTATCATTTAGAATATACAATGGAGATTGGGAATCTGATTGTGGCGTCAGAACTATAATCTTGCTCTCGACATCAGCGAAGACCAAAGAGCTTATTGTGGACCGTTGGAAGTGGAGATTGAGAGACTACACACCCATCTTCATTAACAGGACAGTGGTGGAGAGGGTTCTTGCATCATGTTCCTGGGCATAGACATATAGGGGGACCTCCCCTGAAGCCACCACACTGGAACAACCACAAAGAGGTCAAACCAATGCCTCTACTTTCTCAGATGTCTGCGAACATTCAGCATGTTGTCAAATACACCACCGAACTTCAGGTGTACTGGAAAGGATAGTGATTGGCTGCATCGTGGCCTGGTTGAGAAACTCAAGTGCCCAGGATCACAGAAAGCTGCTGAAAGGGGAAAACCAAGCCAGGTTTATCATGGGTATCAATCTCCTATCCATTGAAGACATCCAAGCAAGTCATGGCCTCAAAAAAACATACAACATCATAAAAGATCCCATCCTCACCTGTGTCCCCCTTGGCTCACATCTAAACAAGTTTTGTGCATATCATGACGCTGAACCTTTCTTCCGTCAGATCTCTCTCCATGCCTACATCCACAACCATGATTCTCCATGCCCCACTACAAACCCCTTCTCCTGTTTTAAAACTTCTTCCTCCTTCTGGACACCTCCATCCAGTCTTCTGCCTGCTCTCGACCTTTATATTTCCAACTGCTGCCGTGACATCAACCGTATAGACTTCACTACTCCCCTCGCTCATTCCACTCTTAGCCCCAAGGGATCACCTTGCCCTCCATTCTCTCTGCACCAATCCACCACTCTACCCCAATCACATCTTGCTCCTGGTGTATGGCCAACTCCCCACTTGTCACTCGCTAATTGCCACTCGCCTCTTTCCATATACCCACCACCCTCTGACTATGGACTGGCTATTGTCAACCTTTCATAATATATACTCTGGACTGGGTCCATGGGGAAACTACAGTACCAACACCAGTATGAACCAGCTGGTGGTTGGATATAGAACCAGTCCCAGAAAATGTGGACGCAGAGTAAATGCGTTTGTTGATAGTCGCTGAAAACAGGGACATGGAGTCCAAAGGGTTAAGACCACAATCTGCCAAGTAATATTTGACCTGTTGATTCTTCTGTCAAAGGGAGCAATGCGCCAGGATTAGTTATAAGTTGTTAATAAATGTCAGGTATGGGATCAAACCTTATGTAAACGTTTACAACTTGCACCCACATTACACAATTTTGAATGTGAAGTGAGCTTGTAAAGCATTTTGAGTGACTTTCGGACTCTGCTTTAGACCACGCTTCAAGTGAGGAGCGATGATCAGCATCATGGGCTGCTGGGCCAAAACTTTATTGTTGACATGAGGTGGAACTAACCCTTGAGCAAATCTCCAGCACTAAACCAAAAGGCCATTTCTAATTCTGCATCGGGTCTGTGCACGGTTCTGTGATACAGAAGATGCTCTTGCTTGTCAGTGTCGGTTTGCATCATCACCTCTAATCCTTGGGCTTTCCATCGCACGGTCTCGATTCGAATGAAAGCAGAGACATTTCAGCACCGTGCAGTATTGTGTGGCAGCCCAACAAATCCATGAGTACAACACAGAGGTAGCGGGGCTTCAAGACACAAGGCACGCTGGAAATTGCAGGAAACTGGAATCTTGAAGCTATATGCTAGACAAATGCAGCAGGTCACGCAGCAACTATGGGAAGCAAAGGGGGAACCAAATTTCGGCCTGTCACCCTTTATCTAGATTCATAAATACTTTGTCTTGATGATGGCTTCGGGCCCAAACTTTCACCCATTCTTTTTCTCCCACTGATGCTGCTTGACCCATTGATCCTCCAGCAGACTGTGCTTACCCTCATAACACATTGTCACTTGCGATAATTACAACTCTTTTTGGTCATTCAGTATAATTGATCAGTTTATATCCTCCCCCCCACCCCCACTACTGTGCTCTTGCCCACCTGTTAGAGTCATAGTTACTGTATTTTGCATGGAAACAGGCCCTTTGGCCCAACTTGTCGGTGCTGACAGACTAATATCCCTATCCTTTGAGCAATCATTTTCATTCCATATGCCCACCCTGTCTAGCCTGTCCTTTTTAAATTTAGACAAGCAGCATGGTAACAGACCATTTTGGCTCATGAGTCCGTGCTGCCCAATTTACACCCAATTAACCTACACTCCTGGGTACATTTTGAACGGTGGAAGGAAACCAGAGCCCCGAGAGAAAAGCCACACAGACATGGGGAGAACATATAAACTCCTTACAGACAGCACAGGATTCAAACCCCAGTCTGGTCCCGATCACTAGGTGCTGTAAAGGCATTGCACTAACCGTTACACCCTATCGATGCTTGTCAACAAACTCTCCTCCCTTCCTTCCTTCCCTTCTCTGCACTTTACCAATCTGCATTAAGGTTACCTCTGCTTAAACCACTATCTTTGGTGATATCTTATGGAGATCGATAGCCCTACTTGTCGAATTGCCATAGGACTACCCCCCAATGGCATTTGGCCTATGTCCTTCTACACCCTTCCTATCCCAACACCTGTCCAAATACCTGTGGAACATTGAAATTGACCGTGGTTCTAGAGCTTCCTCTGGAACCCTGTTCCATTTTGCTCCAAGGTATGGACTACCCTCTGGTGAAAGTTTTGTCCCTCATCTCCCTTATAAATGTTTCACCCTTCACCTTAAACCTATACACCCTAGTTCTAGAATCATTTACCCTGGGGGAAAAAGTCTGAGCATTTGTTATTGATCCCCTTTATGATTATAATCTAGGCCTCCTCATTGTCACACCTGTACAGTGGCACTAGTGTGTGGAGTGCTGCATGTGTCAGTGCTAGGCCTACCATGATTCACTATTTACATGAATGATTTGCAAGTGGAAACCAAGTGTAGCGTATCTAAGTTTGCTGAGGAAATGAAATTCTGTAGAAGATGCAGAGAGTCTGCAAAGAGATACAGAAGTTAATGAGTTGGCAAGGGTCTGGCAGATGGAGTACGTTAGTAAATGTGACGCCATGCTGTTGTGCAGAGGGTCTTGGGAGTGCTTGTACATGGATAACAAAAGACTGGTTTGCAAGTGCAACAGGTAATCAGGAGGGCAAATAGAAGGGTGGACTTCATTATTAGAGGGATTGAACTTAAGAGAAGGAAGGCTGCGCTGCAACTGCACAGTGTACATAGAACATAGAACACTACAGCACAGTTGTCCTTCCACAATGATTCACCTCACACTTATTCAGATTGAAATCCATCTCCCACTTTCCTGCCCAACTCTGCATCCTGTCTATATCCTCTTATAACCTTTGACAACCTTCAGCTCCATTCGCAACTCCTCCAACCTTTGAAAACCTACTGTCCCATCCTTCATCCAGATCATTTATAAAAATTACAAAGAGCAGGCTTCCCAGAACAGATCCTTGCGGCACTTCACTAGTCACCAACCTCCAGGTCGAATACTTTCCTTCCACTACTACTCTCTGTTTTCTTCCTCCAAGCCAATTTTATCCACACAGCAAAGGTTCCACTGATCCCATACCTCATGGCTTTCTGGATGAGTCTCTCGTGGGGGAACCTTGTCAAATGTCTTGTTAAAATCCATGTAGACCACATCTACCACCCGACCCTCATCAATTTATTTTGTTACCTCCTCAAAAAACTCAATTAGGCTTGTGAGGCACAACCTTCCCCATGTTCTCCTAAAATATTTCACCTTTCACCTTTGACCCATGTCCTCTCATTCTTGTTTCACCTAACCTCAGTCGAAAAAGCCTGTTTGCACTTATCCTATCTGTACCCCTCATAATTTTAGATACCTCTATCAAATCTACCCTCTTTCTTCATTGCTCTAGGGAATAAAGTTCTAACTTATTCAACCTTTCTGTACAACTAAGCTCCTAAAGTCCTAGCAACATCCTTGTACACCTTCTCGGCACTCTTTCAATCTTTCCTTCTATCTTTCCTGTACACGATACTTCAAATGTGGCCTCATCAATGTCTTTTTTTAAAACTTTATTTAAAACTTTTAAAAACAACATAAAACCATTACAGAAAGAAAATTTATACAATACAAATAATAACAAACCCCCCTCCCTCCCTCCACCTCAGCTGGTCCCCTCATGGGGAGCCAAAAAACCAAAAAATATATACAGCATTTTAAGATATTTCTTAACCCATATATTCCAAATAAGGTGACCACACTTTAACAAAAACAGAATAGTTATCATGTAAATTATATGTTATTTTTTTCATATAAATACAAGATCTCAATTCATTATGCCAACGAGCTATATTAATCTCTACATTGTCTTTCCAAGTAATTGCTACACATTTTCATGCCACTGATAATGCTAAACGAACAAAAGCTATTTGAAACTTATCTAACCCCAAACCAGTCAAAGAAACCATATAACCCAACAAAAAAATCTTTGGGTCTAATGGTAATTTAATTTTAAATAATTTCTCCAAAATTACCCTAATTTTTTCCCAAAATGGTTGTACCCTATCGCAAGACCAAACTGCATGAAAAAAAGTTCCAATATTTTTTCTTTCTTTTTCTTTGGCTTGGCTTCGCGGACGAAGATTTATGGAGGGGGTAAAAAGTCCACGTCAGCTGCAGGCTCGTTTGTGGCTGACCAGTCCGATGCGGGACAGGCAGACACGATTGCAGCGGTTGCAAGGGAAAATTGGTTGGTTGGGGTTGGGTGTTGGGTTTTTCCTCCTTTGCCTTTTGTCAGTGAGGTGGGCTCTGTGGTCTTCTTCAAAGGAGGCTGCTGCCCGCCAAACTGTGAGGCGCCAAGATGCACGGTTTGAGGCGTTATCAGCCCACTGGCGGTGGTCAATGTGGCAGGCACCAAGAGATTTCTTTAGGCAGTCCTTGTACCTTTTCTTTGGTGCACCTCTGTCACGGTGGCCAGTGGAGAGCTCGCCATATAATACGATCTTGGGAAGGCGATGGTCCTCCATTCTGGAGACGTGACCCATCCAGCGCAGCTGGATCTTCAGCAGCGTGGACTCAATGCTGTCGACCTCTGCCATCTCGAGTACCTCGACGTTAGGGGTGTGAGCGCTCCAATGGATGTTGAGGATGGAGCGGAGACAACGCTGGTGGAAGCGTTCTAGGAGCTGTAGGTGGTGCCGGTAGAGGACCCATGATTCGGAGCCGAACAGGAGTGTGGGTATGACAACGGCTCTGTATACGCTTATCTTTGTGAGGTTTTTCAGTTGGTTGTTTTTCCAGACTCTTTTGTGTAGTCTTCCAAAGGCGCTATTTGCCTTGGCGAGTCTGTTGTCTATCTCATTGTCGATCCTTGCATCTGATGAAATGGTGCAGCCGAGATAGGTAAACTGGTTGACCGTTTTGAGTTTTGTGTGCCCGATGGAGATGTGGGGGGGCTGGTAGTCATGGTGGGGAGCTGGCTGATGGAGGACCTCAGTTTTCTTCAGGCTGACTTCCAGGCCAAACATTTTGGCAGTTTCCGCAAAGCAGGACGTCAAGCGCTGAAGAGCTGGCTCTGAATGGGCAACTAAAGCGGCATCATCTGCAAAGAGTAGTTCACGGACAAGTTTCTCTTGTGTCTTGGTGTGAGCTTGCAGGCGCCTCAGATTGAAGAGACTGCCATCCGTGCGGTACCGGATGTAAACAGCGTTTTCATTGTTGGGGTCTTTCATGGCTTGGTTCAGCATCATGCTGAAGAAGATTGAAAAGAGGGTTGGTGCGAGAACACAGCCTTGCTTCACGCCATTGTTAATGGAGAAGGGTTCAGAGAGCTCATTGCTGTATCTGACCCGACCTTGTTGGTTTTCGTGCAGTTGGATAATCATGTTGAGGAACTTTGGGGGACATCCGATGCGCTCTAGTATTTGCCAAAGCCCTTTCCTGCTCACGGTGTCGAAGGCTTTGGTGAGGTCAACAAAGGTGATGTAGAGTCCTTTGTTTTGTTCTCTGCACTTTTCTTGGAGCTGTCTGAGGGCAAAGACCATGTCAGTGGTTCCTCTGTTTGCGCGAAAGCCGCACTGTGATTCTGGGAGAATATTCTCGGCGACACTAGGTATTATTCTATTTAGTAGAATCCTAGCGAAGATTTTGCCTGCAATGGAGAGCAACGTGATTCCCCTGTAGTTTGAGCAGTCTGATTTCTCGCCTTTGTTTTTGTACAGGGTGATGATGGTGGCATCACGAAGATCCTGAGGCAGTTTACCTTGGTCCCAACAAAGCTTGAAAAATATTTAACCAACATCTAAAACACAGATCCAGATTATTAAATCCATTCTTTTTCAGTTTCTCAGAAGTCAAATTTAGCTGATGTAAAAAATTATAATTAACCAAACCATACCTTACATTAGTCAGTTTAGTTACCCCTTCATGACACAAAACTTCCCAGTCCTCTTGAGGTATATCATAAGTTAAATCACTTACCCATTTATTTCTAGATTTCTCCAAATTCAATTATCCATGGTCTCTTGTAACAACTGATGAATATCTGAAATAAAGCCCCTCCCTGGTATAGAGGAAATCAAAGATTCAAACTTCGTTAACTCAGGTAAACTCATATCTTTTCCATAATTATCCCTTATCAAAGCGCCTCACCAATGTCTTATACAACTTCAACATGACACCTTGCTGGGCTGGGAGTTAAGAACAGAGGGGTGGGACCAAGCAGCCAATATCTACATGGACTCCGCACTGGCTCACAGTTAACCTTTCTGTGATTTTCTTCTTTTTGCCTTTGCTTATATGTTGCACAGGTTAGATTTGACATAACTTTATTTATTGGGATTGAGGATGTTCGCACTTGAACAGATGAGAGATTTGATGGTATGAGCAAATTATGAGGGAGCCCGAGGAGAAACTTTTTTTTTGAATATTGTATTTATAGATTTTGAAACTCACACTCAAACAATTTCCAGTAATCAATCACAAATTACAGTTATCCATTATATGGTTATGGTTATATACAAAATTTGCCATTGAGTCCGAGCTATTTCCACCCCCTCCCCTCACTCAACAGTCCACAATTACGTACAACATTCAAAACACCCACAACAAAGGTAGGGATTTGTCACAGCCTGACAGGAGTTACATTTTTCTTGACTTTACTTGATTAGGTTGGAATGCAACCACCCCCCCCCCACCCCTTCCTCAGTGGAAGGATAGAAGGGGAAGGGAGGGCGGCGAGATACACAGATCCACACTATAACTGTGCTCCTATGAAATTTAAATATGGTTGCCATTTTTTTTTCCTTAGCTTGTAGGTAATTTTCTCCAGGGGAGCACAGCTTTACATTTCTGCATTCCAGCTGGAAATGCCCAAGTGGGAGTCAGGTTTCCAGGTAACTGCTATACACTTAGTGGCCACAGCCAATGCGATCATTACAAATGGGATTTGGAACGTGGACAAATTCATCTTAAGCCTTATGTCCATCATATTTCCCAATAGGAACAGCTCTGGGTCCTGTGAGAATTTTTTAACCTATGATTTTTTTTTAGGGCTTGGCCTAGTTCCACCCAGAAAGGTTTCACCTTGGTACATGTCCAGGTTGAGTGCAGAAAGGTTTTTGTCGCAATGCTACATTTGAAGGATTGATCTGAAATTTCTCGTATTCACTTTTTGCGGTGTCAAATCTAGCTGGTATAGAAGGTTTTACTGCACCAGTCTACACGGTGCATTAACAATCTCAGTCATGCTGGCTCCAACACAGCTCTAACCAGCACTACTCATCAATAGTTGTTCCTAAGTCTGACTCCAACCTTTGCCTTGATTTGTGAAGGCCCGGTTTAAGGCCTTCCACTTGGAGTAAGAAGTACATCGCCGAGATGAACTTTCCCATGTTCCCCTTTTGAATCAGGGTCTCTGTCATTGCACATTACTAAGGTCATGGATGGACCCAATTTGTCCCTCAAGAAAGACCTTATCTGAAGGTAGCAGAGGAATGTTTTATTTGACAAGTCATATTTATTTCTGAGTTGCTCAAATGACATTAGTTGCCCCAGCTGATAACAGTCCTTGATACACCTGACCCCCTTTCAGCACCAGGTGTCCAGGATCTCATTGTTTACCATAAATGTGACTAATCAATTCAGAGTCAGGGGTGTTTTTGGGAACACCCCTACTTGAGACCCTACATATTGATTAATTTTGTCCCATATAGAAATTATGTGTTTTAATATGGGGCTGTCTTCTTTTTAACCAGACAATAATTTAGTGTCCCACTTGTAAATAAAGTTTCCTGCCACCTTTTTACCCATCATGTGCAGACAAATTTGCACCCAGGATGGTACACCTCCCCCATCAAACAGTGAGGTGATAGATCTCAACTGGGCTGCCCAATAATATTTCTTAAAGTTTGGTAACCTTAAGCTGCCCAGACTAAAGTCCCAGGTTAGTTTTTCCATAGAGACCTTGCCATTCCACACAAACCTTCTAAGATGAGAATCTAAGTTCTGAAAGAATCCCTGGGCAATGCCACAGGAAAAGTCTGGAAGAGGTACTGAAGCCTCGGCTACATACTAATTTTAACACAGCATGATGGCCAGGATTATCCACCTACTTAAGTCCTCCTCGATTTTCCCTAGTAAGGGGGCATAGTTCAGCTTATATAAATTATTTAGGTTATTTAGGATCCCATTTTGTGGCCACTTCAAATGACTATTCTCTTGATATTAGCTATAATCCCAGTTATAAGTGGTATGACTTTGCTCTTATCCCAATTGATCTTATACCTGTCCATAGTCTTCCAGAATTGAGTGCAGCCTGGGCAATGGGTTTACTGGGTCTGTCAGATATATCAGCACATCTTCAGCAAATAGGATTGATTTTGTGTTCCTCCTGAACTACCCTAAATCCCTTGATATCTGAAGCTTGGTGAGTGGCCTGGTCAACAGCTCCATAGCTAGTATGAATAGAGCTGGAGATAATAGATACCCTTGTCTACTGGCTCTTGACACTGGGAAGGCTGAAGAAATTTGCCCATTGATTACAATTTTAGCCTTGGGCATTGTACAACATCCTTATCCAGTTTATAAAAGTTGGCCCTAGCCCCAATTTTTTCAACACCTTGAACAAGAAGTTCCACTCCAGTCTGTCAAGTGCCTTCTCTGCATCCAGGGCAACAGCTAAGCTTCTTTCATCCCTTGACTGTGCCAGATGCTTTATACTCAGCAGTCTGCCTATGTTGTCCACTGCACACCTTTTTTTGCATAAAGCTCACTTGATCCTTATTGATTAATTTTTACAAATGTTTCAACAATTTATTCACCATGGTTTTGGCAAATATCTTATGATCCATATTTAATAATGAGATTTGTCTGTAAGAGGACGGTTTCAATGGATCCCTGTCTTTTTTGAGAATTACCATAATAATTGCTGTCGAAAAGGGTTCTGGGAGCGTATGGGTCTCAATTGCCTGGTCTACCAACTCCATAAAAAGAGGTATGAATAAATCTTTAAATTCCTTCTCGAACTCAGGCAGGAGCCCATTCTCCCCCAGAGATTTGTTAGTCTGCAGTAAACTCAATGCCTTTCCTATTTCTTCCTGTGTGAAGGGGAGACCCAACCCTTCCTGTTCTTTATAGGTTTAAATTTAGTAGTTTCAATTTTGACAGGAACTCTGATTTTATCAGCTAACACCCCCCCCCCCATGCCAATTCTGACATATAAATTTACGTAAAATTGCCTGAAAGTCTTATTAATTTGTCTTGACATAGAAGATCCTATCATTCCTGGTTTGAATCACATTGATCATCCTTAAGGTCTGTTCCTCCCTCAAAGGCCAGGAGAGGACTTTATTGGCTCCCTTACCTAATTCATAATATTTTTGATTTGACCTCATTATGGCCTTTTCTATACTATACATTTGAAGTGTATTGTATTTCAATTTTTTTTAATTGTTAGGGCCCTATATTGTTCTTCAAAGCCGGATTTTTGAATGTCCTTCTCTAAACAGGTAATTTCCTGTTCCAATTTTTCCACCTCCCTCGTGTATTCCTTTTTGACTACTTTAATGTATCAAATTATTTGACCTCTCAAATATACCTTGTGGGTGTCTCATGAGAAATTTATCCAGAGTAGAGGAACAGTTGGTCTCCCAGAACATGTCTATCTGTGTTCTAATGAAGCTACAAAACTCCAGCTTCTTTAACAGCAACATATTAACATGCCATCTGTACACCATCTCTTGCTATCCGCCATTTCTATAATTAACGTCAAAGGTGAATGCTCTGACAGAAACCTCACTATATACTTGGTTTCCATGATCTTACCCTCTGTATGGGCTGAAGCCAGAAATAAATCCATCCTTGAGTAAGAATCATGTTGCCTTGAGTAGAAGGAGTAATCCCTTTCCCTTGGGTGTTTTTGTCTCCATGCATCTATCAGATTCAGCTCCTTTATAAAGTCAGTGGTAGTCCTTGCTGCCTTTGTCTTTGCTATTTTTATTGTTGACTTGTCTAGGATAGGATCCAACCAAAATGTTTTCTCTTCCCTCTGCCATTTTCAAGAAGGTATCTTGTATGAACACTTTGATCAAGATTGGGGGAATATATATGTGCAGGACTCTGAATATATCTGACAGTGCAGTGTTACAAATCTCCCTGCTTTGTCTGTGACCACGCTTTCCACTGTTACCAGAACACTTTTTCCATTCAAGATTGCCACACCCCTTGCCTTAGAACCAAATGAGCAGGCTATTACCTGGCCCACTGTAAGGTAAAAACATCATGAGATGGGACTGGAGAAGGAGTCACCCAGTACTAAGGAGTAACAGAATGCAGATGTGACCTTGTACACTCAAGATAAGCTTTGCACTAACAAGAATGATGTGCAGCAGACTAACAGAGAAGGATAGCAACAGTTTATTCATTGGACAATGTCATGGTATGATAATTTACTAAGTACGTATCCTGAGGTATAAAAAAAACACCACTTGCTGATAACGGCAGAATGCGCCTTCTCCAATTAACACTGTTAGTTGCAAGTGTTACAATCCGGCAATAAAGAACAAAGAACCTTGATTTTGACTCAGTCTGGTGTCTGACTCACTCATTCATGAACAAAGCAGACCTAACACCACCCATCCCCAGTTTTAGCTTTTGATGTTCCCAATCTGTTAAATGTGTTTCCTGGTGGAAGGCCAGATCTGTTCCCATTTTCTTTATGTGTGCCAAGACTCTTTTCCTTTTCACTAACCCGTTCAGACCATTTACGTTAAAACTTACATATTTCATGTTATTGACCATTGCCACAGAGATTCTGCCCAAGTCCATGTTTCCCCCATACCCCAACTGCCCCATGTCTAACATCCACTCAATCCTTTTCCTTCAGCCAAGTACTTCAGTCCACCAAGTCTGCAACAAATCCCAGAAAGGAAAAATAATAAAAGAGACAAATAGGACAAATAAAAGTCAAAAGGAGCAACAACATATGGCAACAAACTATTGAATTCCCATATATTCCCCATCTATGTCTCACTCCCTTTAATCTTCCCCCCTCCCCCCCTCACCCTGTGACTTCACCCTCTGTGTCATCACCGTCCCCCTCCTCACCACAGGTTGTGTATTTTGAACCCATCTACCTCCCACACCTCTTCGCCCTCACCCCCCAAGCCCCCCAGACCATTTTCATTTTCACTAATTCTCCCATCAATATACTAATGCCACAAACAGTTAAACCCACAATTATTATTATCATATAGCTATTACTTGCAGTATATTCTTGCATATCACAAAACTTTGGCATTACCCATTTAGCACTTAGTTCTTACAAACCAGCAACTGCTTTACAAGCAGTTGGGCCTCTTTGACCACTGACAGGAACTTTCTTTCACCCCCACCACCCGCCCCCCACCCCCCACCCTTGCCATTACCATTTTTAGAGTTGCCGGGTATCTGAGGACACATTCGCATCCTCTCTGTTTGCCCATTCTTTTTATTGACTCAAATTTCTTTCTTTGATTTAGGAGGGCCACACTTATGACTGGGCAGAGTAACACCTTATTCCCCTCCGCCAATTTGTGAACGATGTCAGGTATTCTTACTGTTTCTCCTGGTCCTTGCCTCCTTTCATAGAATCATTGCCTTTCTGCCATAACTGGTGGTTTGGGGCTTAAATGGTTCCTTAGAGCTGTGCATAATTCATTGAATGTCTTCATCCCTGGATCCTCCGGGGACAGCAAGGCCTTAAGGAGGTCGAATGTTTTGCTGCCCATTACACTGAGGAAGAGGGCACATTTACGGTTTACTGGACCTTCCACAATATTGTGGGCTACACAGTAGTAGTTAAACCATTCTACATAGTTATCCCATCCTCGTCACCACTGTTGTGTGAAGGAAAAGGATATATCTTGGTAATATATACTTTGGACTGGGTCCCTGGGTAAACCAGCTGGTGGTTGGGTGTAAACCAGACCCGGAAAATGGGGACACGGAGTATATGCGCTTGTTGATGGTCGCTGAAAACAGAGACAAAGGGTTAAAAGTGTTAGAATGAGGGAGAATCGAACACTTGGACATTTAAGAATTGGAGACATGATTCTTTCTCATCCTTTACTTCTATTAGACTAACCTGGCTACTGACACACAGAGTTATATGTATGGAAGGGTGACATCATGACATGGGCATCATAACGTCCAGTAGAGGACAGGTTTATACCCAACATGAGCATCATATTTGTAAACCCACTATATAAGGTATATTTGACAGGCAATAATAATTAATTTGAAAATTGATAGAAATCATTTATTTAGGGCAGAACATTTCATCTTTAATACAGCATTGAGCCTGGGAATATAAAACTTGAAGGCTAAGGAACAAACTGTTGCAAATAATGTAATTAAATACAAACTTTAGGTAGGTATTGGAAAAAGGAAAAATAAAAGTAGCTCAACTGTTGGTTACAAGTAAATGGAAGTATGGAAACTAAACAATGACACTGACAAGCAGTAAAAACACAAAAACTAAAGAGAAAAACATTTTATTCATTTGAAATTATTGTACTTAAGGGTTAAATGTGATTAGAATAAAATATGTTTTTGATCAAGAACCATAGTTTAAAACCTCTAATAAGTTGCATCGGGAGGAATGGTCTGGGCTCCAAACCTGGAGTTTGTTTAATTATCAACTCCAGATCTCAAAAGTGATCCTTATGTCAGTAATCCAAACGGGAGGTGTGGTAGGAATCAGTTGTGAGTCAAAGCCAGATGACACATACATATTTCTCTAGATTCGTGCGGGCCTTTTCTGTTGGGCCCGCAGTAAAGTGCTTAATCTTAACTCAGGTGGCATGCCACAGCTGTGATGACATCATGCAACTTGGAAGACATCCGGCAACTCAACTGAATTTCAACAGGCAATAACAATTTTCTTAAGATCTGACATGAGTGGCTGCAAACCACCCTTATGATTTACAGAGTTCATTCTCCTGCATCACTGGTCTCAGCACTTGCCAGAGATCCAATGTAAAACCTCTATTGAAGTCCCAAACCTGAGTCTTGAATTTCATATCTTGAAACTTTTAGACATATGACAAATGATTGTGAAGCCTGAATAACCTGTCAGAGAAAAAAAAACATGGTTGCTCCATGTAATTGGATCTTACATATGTTCCAAAATGTAAAGATTTTGTTTTAGCAAGTTGTAATTGCTGGTGCGCTTGAGTTCACATTTGCTTGGAGCCTGGTCAGTTGAATCAAGAAGCTTGCAATGAAAGCATCAAATCTTGCAATTGACCAAAATATTTACATTCATACACAATTATCAGCACATGGGCATCACAGTTGGCGTAGCAGGTCGTCCAATGCCTTTACAGCACCAACAATCAGGACCAGGGTTCGAATTCCACACTGTTTCAAAGGAGTTTGTACATTCTCCCCAAGTCTGTGTGGGTTTTCCCCGGGGGCTCTGGTTTCCTCCCACCATTCAAAATGTATCAGGGGGTTAATTGGGTGTGAATTGGGCGGCTCAAACTCGTGGGCTGAAATGGCCTGTTACCATGCTTTATTCCTAAATTTCAAGGAAACATTAAATTAAAAAAATGTAAAAATGTATGAAAATGATTTACTTGTAAATCATTGCAAATACATTTCAATTTAAGAGAATGCCCAAAAGTTAAACAGGCTAGAGGGGATTACGCTTTCACTTTAACTCACTACTTTTGATGGCAAACTGCTTTCACCTTCAAAGAATACCATTATTCCTGTTCTAATAATGAAACCCCATCTGAACTTCATTTTTATGGTTTGGTTTACAAGTACAACCAAGATTTTGCTTCCTGAACATGTTTGGGTGGATTTTGAGCTGCTGATCACAAAAATCACCTTAAAACTTTTCTATCACATATTGATTTTTAGATAGCACCAATCTTTGTGATTTCCTGTCATATTTTAAGTCTACTGGTATATTGCCCACAAAGCAAGCAGTTTTGGTTAGTCCAAGCATGGCTGGGCATTCACTCAGTGCAGATACAATGCAAATATTGTCTTAGGCCTGGTCATGTTTAGTCAGTATAGATGCAGACAGGCGATTAAAAACACCTCACATGTACAGAATATAGATTGAACACATGTTGATGAACATGTTCTTCAGGCAATAGCATAGCAAGTGTACTTTACAGTAGTATTTATTGACCTCAGGAAGATTAAATACATCAGAAACGTCTCGTCAATGTTGCAACAGCTGTGAAACAGTCTGTTACATTTCTGGTGAGTATAATCTTAAGGCTCAAAGTCTTAAGAAAGCCTATGTGGTCTAGTTTGGTTGTAAAATTGGTGACCATGACAAGCCCAGGCCTCCTCACATTTGTTGTGCTTTGCTCAGCGTCATTTTTATGCAATTATTCATGTTAAAATCAATAAAAAGTTAACTGAAAGGATATCCAACTTCCTATGTGATACACAGATTTGAAATTAGCTTTTTGTTCAGCATGAAGTTGTCTATCATAATCTCCGATGTCTTTTCAGGAAGCAAACCTTTTTGGAGAGAAAAAAATATTGTCCAGTGCAATCAATGTGTGGTTTTCCAACAAAGGAATATTTGTATGTTTTCCACAACCACAGCGTATCCTAGAGCGCTTCACAGCCAATGAGAGCAATAATTATAACATTGAGAAGTTAGTCTTGTGCCAATTTCAAGTCAGTCATGTACCCAAATGTTATAATGTGTCTGAGGTATTTATATTTTTAAAAGTTTATTAAATATATCATCCATCCATTATTTACTTCATATCTTTTTCCACCTGCTCATGAGTTATTGAGCCATAGAGTTATGCCGAGCATGAACAAGCCTTTTGGCCCATCATGGACATGCCAATCATCAAATACCTATGTAAATTAATTCCATTTGCTTGGAGCTTGATCAGCTATTCTTAAGAAGTTGCCAATGAAGGCATCAGATCTTGCAATCAACCAAAATATTTCCATAGCCTTCTATGCCACACTAATTCAAGTGCATGTCTAGCCATTTTCTGTGAGATCCTCTGTCCCCGCCACCCACTCAGGCAGTGCATTCCAGTTTGCAGCTACCCTCTCGGTGAAGTATTTTTCCTCAAATCCCATCTTGTATTCTTGCACCTCGCCTTCAATTATGCCCTCGAGATTTTTTTACATCTTAATGATGAAGAAAGGTTTTTTCACCCTCTCATGATGTTTGGATACCTCTGTCGGCCATCAGTCTCGTCAGCTCAAAGGTTGGCAAGCCCCTCCCCCCCTCGCTGGGAACTTGCTATGTTCATCAACATGTGTTCAATCTATATTCTGTACATGTGAGCTATTTTTAATCGCCTGTCTGCATCTATACTGACTAAACATGCCCAGGCCTAAGACAATATTTGCAGAGCATCTGCACTGAGCGCATGCCCAGCCATGCTTGGACTGACCAAAATTGCTTGCTTTGTGGCCAATATACCAGTAGACTTAAAATATGACAGGAAATCACAAAGATGGGTGCTATCTAAAAATCAATATGTGATAGAAAAGTTTTAAGGTGATTTTTGTGATCAGCAGCTCAAAATCCACCCAAACATGTTCAGGAAGCAAAATCTTGGTTGTCCAATATTAACAACATACTTGTAAACCAAACCATAAAAATGAAGCTCAGATGGGGTTTCATTATTAGAACAGGAATAATGGTATTCTTTAAAGGTGAAAGCAGTTTGCCATCAAAAGTAGTGAGTTAAAGTGAAAGCTCAATCCCCTGTACTTACCCAGAGAACATCTTGGTGAATCTCCTTCTCCAATGAAGTTACATCCTTCCAAAAGTGGGGCAGACAGAACAGATCTCAGTCCTCTTGCTGTGGTTTTGTCAAGACGTGCCATGGCCTCTGTGCACTATGTTCATGAAGGCTAATATCCACGTTATCTCCCTGTGCTGCCATCTTTAGGCTTGTCTGCGAACCCCTCTCTGTTCCTCAACACTCCGTGGAGGCCTTATCCTTTGTTGAATGCCACACTCCCACTGCATCGGAACAACATTAAGGGGGCTGGAGTAGGTCATTCAATGTGATCACGGCAGATCATCTCGCACTTACCAGGACTAACATTCACCTGACATTTTCCGTCTGTCCTGACAATAAAGGGGTTTGTACTTAATCTGTAAACATATAAACCAGTTGTTTGGTATGAAGTTGCTGAGCTTCCTGCAGGTGGTAGACGAAAAAGGGTTTTTTTTTGGAAAGTAATTATGGGGTGGGGTGGGTGGGGAGGAGGGGGAAGGCTGCCATGCTTGAAAACATCTCAACGCCCACTGAAGTGGTAGAGGTAGTAGAGTCACGGTTCCCCGAGAAAGATCTTTATTCTTCCGCCTGAACCACGCAGCCACCTGCACTGCAGCGCGATGAACCTGGTCGGATTCCTTGTCCTGGTCCATTTGGCAGGTGAGTGACTGCTATTCCCGAATTCCCAGGCAGCGCTGGTGGATGGGCTTCGGACTTAAGCTGCACAGATACTGCCCGGTCCCGGCCCTCGCCGGCCTTTTCCAACGTGTCCTTTTCATTTCAGAGATCCAGCCTCTGTAAAATGTCTTTTCAGTGCATTTTCCCGAATGCTTCGTTCCAAAGTAAGAAAGGACAAGGCGACTGCAGAAAGCAAGTATTCAGGTGAACCGCGTTGGATGGAAACACCGTTTTCCGAGGGAAAATCCTGCATTCCCCACAGTTGGATATTTTGACTTCATTATTCTGCCCCTCACTCCAAGAGAAACAGGAGAGGGCTGTGGGCAACATCGGTGGCCCTGTCGGGCTGGAGCTAATAGATTCCTGCAGTGGATGGAGCGTTTGCTTTCACGCTGGGGGCGACGGCACTGGGTCTTGGCGTTAACAGGTTGCTTTCACCCAGAAGTGCCGCGCTGTCTCACGTTCTTTTCCTCTTGTGTGGCACAGGCACCGCTCCACGCCAAGTTTCGCCGGCAAACTTGGTGAAGGAAGGCGAGGACACCGTCATCGACTGCTCGTTGCGGGCAACCGAGGGGGTCTATTGGTTTTTCCAGTCGGAGAACTCGAAACTACAATTCCTTTTGTATATCAATAACGTGGGTGTCGTAAAGACCAAGCACAGCTCCAGAGTTGACAGCAAAAAATCCTCCAGAAGTGTTTCTCTGACCGTCAAAGGTTTCACCAAGAGCGACTCCGGGAAATATTATTGCGTGATCATGAATAACATGGTTTTGGAATTCGGAAACATGGTCGCTCGGTATTTGGAAGGTGCGTGCTGGTTGAGAAACGACATCAGTATTAGCTTCAGTTAAACTCTTCATTTGTTGAGTATTTTGAGCTTGTAAATGGTCTTATTTTAATGCCCTGTATATTAACCGTGTTTACCATTTTAATAATGGTCTTCATCGAATAAATGCAGAGGAGAAAACCACTCCGAAGACCACCACGGCCCCGACCTCGACGACAGCAAGAGCTCCGACAACAAGCAGGGAGACCACACCGTGTGTTCCAACCAAGCCAGGTACAGTCCTGAATGATCTGCACTGAGTTCTCCCGTCAGGGAAACCAGATAGAATTTCCGAGTCAGGCAAACAAAAGCAAAAATGCCCGTTTCTATGAAGGTTGGAATGTGGATGAGACCCAGAGCATTTAAGCTCAGATCGAAGATATTGGGGGCAACATGGCTGGTGAGTTGCCCGAGCAATGGACAAATTCATTGCAATGTGGTCCTTTCCCTGCCTCTCCGAATCTACGCCTCGGCTTATTTCCTTCATATTTTACTTTTAAACAAATTCACCTTTAAATCGTCTCATTTTTTTCACCGCGTCCCAGTTTTTTTTAAATAAACCTTTCAATCTGGAGCGCCTTCGTCCAATCCTTCCCTGGTCACATTGTCCAAATATTCTCAATTAGATATTTTACTGCCCCCTCCCCTCTTCAAAAAGAAATGATTTTGTCTTGCTCGAGTTTTCCCGTATCTCACCCGCGCCGCGGTGCCATTGGGATTTTAGGTCGGGGAATGGGGGAGACATTCACTGCAGCATCTGGAAGGTTGAAAGGGGTGGACAGAGTAGATACAGAAAAGGCTGTTGCCCTCGGTGGGAGAGTCCTGGCCACAACTTCAGGATTGAAGGGCATCGCTTCGAGCAGAGATCTGGTAGACGGGTAGAGACAATGAAAGGCTGTCCTCGCTGAGACAAGGGCTGGAGGACTAAAAGGGTGAAAGGCTATATATTTAAGGGGAACGTCTTCACGCAGAGCGTGGAACGAGCTTCCAACTGAAGTGGTGAATGCGGGCTCGATTTCCACATTTAAGGAAAATTTGAATGGGTACATGGATGGGAGGAGTATGGAGGGCGATGGTCCAAGGGGCGGGCAGTAAAAAGCCCAGTACGGCACAGACTGGATGGGCTGAAGGGCCCATGGTTCTATACCCTGTGGTTCTATGGAAGATGGCTGGATTTCAACGCCAACCGAATAAAGCACCTGTTCGAGTGAATTCCCGTTTAGGACGCCTATCCCTACCCAAATTCATCTCCTGTGAATGGAGCCGGCGCACGGACCCGGGGTCCACGGAGATGTTGGGCTCGCATTCCGCAGGGGCTGCCCGGTCCGACGCGCACACAGAACCGTGCCGATTTCTTGCCTTATATAAAATCAGCGGGCGGTTTAAAATGGAAAATGAGGTCATTGAAGGAATGTGTTCAAATCTGAATTGCACCAGAAACAAATGTAACGGGTGAGGCCAACAGTTCCATCTTCTCAAGGCAACAAGCGAAGAACTTAACTCGTCTAGTTCTTATTTACTGACTTGTTTCTCTTAATCACGCCGGATCAGTTGCAGTGAAGAGGATGTGATATATTTATGGGAACGGCCAGTGTAAATGAAGGTGCAGGCAAACACAATCTGTTGGCTTGTGAAAGTGTATCTGTATTTTTGCCCTCTCTGATTCAGACGATTTATTATAACCCTAATGTTATGCGAAAATTGCGTCTTATCGGTCATCAAATTAATTTAATTCGGTGGACACATTTTGAAGATATTTGTTTTATCTTTAATGCATTGATTTCTCTGTTTCATCAGCGTTGAGCGAAGCTAAAGTTTGCCACATCTTTATCTGGGCTCCTCTGGCCGGTGTCGCCTTCCTGCTCTTCCTCGCCCTGGTCTTCGTCTCGATCTCTTTCTGCAAAAGTACGAGGATCACATACGTGATTTCTTTTTTTTAAATCCCTTGCAAACCATCATGAAACATGCGGGGCTGTGGGTGAAATACGCATCGATTAAGCGACTTCTCTTTTGTTCCCCAGGGCCCCGTCGGAAACGCTGCCATCATCAGTACAGAAAGAGGTCAGTTCTAATTCATTGTTTGGTCAGAGCTGGCGCTCGGATCGGCAAAGAGTCGAAGAGTAGTACCTTGTGACACCTCCCAGAAATAGTATTTCCGGAACTTGAATCAATTTGAAGTGCTTTCGGAGTCCATGAGACAGGAAGGGTCTCTTTGGCGTTGCCAGATTCTAGATTCTGCATGTGGGTAAAGGCTGAGAGGTGGGAGTTAATACTGCCTTGACCCTAGGTCGAACCGTCAGGAGAAAGTGGGCAGATGAATCAAGACCATTATTAAAATGGTAAACACGGTTAATATACAGGTTGACTTAGTTTGTCTGAGTATCCTATAAGGATATCCATAGGGCATCTGCAAATGGAGGGGAAAGCCACTTGGACATCCAGGAGGTTCAAATTCGTGATTCTGAGCCAAAAGTCATCTAATACCTTTCTGAAATCTGCTGTTGAATCTATAGACTCAATGCTCCCCCCCCCCCCCCACGGGTGGACAAAGCACATTTAAAGGGGGGGGGGCCACAGACCAAAATCATAATGTCAGAAATAAAACTTCTCACACATGAGTCTCTTTAAAACTGATGACACGACAAGCTTTATTTACAAGTCTGCAGAGTTGGACTCAACTGGCTTCTCACCAGTTAAGCCCCGATACATACAGTGCATTGATTTTTATACCCTTATTGTTTGCCCTTCCCCTTCTTATTAATACTGTTTTAATTGGTTAGTATTGCAAAAGCATTCTAAGTATAACTGCATTTTTAATTATCACGTTCGTTACGTACGCTGCGAACTCTACATACACTAAATTCTGTTTCTCACCCTTCTTATCAATCTTTTGTCTCCTGCATGTCTCTCACAATGACCATGAAAAGATAGGTTTAAAAAAACATATTCAGCTGAACCTTTTGTCCTTGGCTGCTAGTAAGCTCCCTGTCCGTTCTGGCTTCCCTTTTTATGATTAATCATCACATTTTAACTTAAGTCATTTTAACCTAAATTCTCTATATAACACATAACATGATTTTATGTGGTCTGTAGGAGAGAAATACAGAAGACACTGTGGCCACTGGAATCACAGTGGACAGGACGAAATAATCACACAAATAATCACACACTCTTCATCACCTGCACAACCTTCTAAAAGCCCGAATCACACACTTGACACGCGCTGATGTCACATGGCCAGTTTGATGCCTTCTGGGAGTTGCGGTACCATCATAGCACCGCTACATGCCCCGCACCCCCCCCCCCACTAGAACTGGCAGAAAGGTTAATCTGTCTTTTAGGTGGTCGACCTCTGCAACGGACTGTTGGGTGTTGCGGTGGGGAAGACGACCACATGAGTTGGTTTAAGCCTGTTGATAGTGAAAGCCTGTGGCTTCCTGCCAATGTCCAAAACATAGGTTGACTTAGTTTGTCTGAGTATCCTATAAGGAAATTCATAGGGCATCTGCAAAGGTTGGCCAAGTGCTCCCTTACAGACAAAGACATATTTGCAGTTTTTGAGGTCTTCAGGCACAAAGGAAAAATGTTCTCCATACCACGATGCTTGTAATGGGGTCAATTTTCCTACGGTCTCCTCAGTCTATTGAGATGTAGTCGTTTGGCTGCCCTTTCACTGCAGGTCATACCACATACATTTAATAAAGGGTATTTTTAAAGCGTCATACTTGCTGGTATGTAGTGGACGCCCGTAGGAAGTCGTCAATCCTCTTAGTCATGTCCTGGTCCAGGGCATTTCCAAGATGGTAATAACGAGTGGTGTCCAACTCAACTTTGCAAAGATGAAATTGCACTTCAGCCTGTTGGAACCACAGTTCAGGCTCAGCCATCCAGAAAGGTGGCAGCTTCACAGCAACAGCTGCAGAGTCCATGTTGTCCAAAAATACATTTTTGGACTCATCGGAGTCACCAATTGTGGCCACTGGAATCACAATGGACACAATGAAATAACGTCACAAGGCATTTTTAGAGTGAATCAAATGGATTTACTCTTCATCACCTACACAACCTTGGAAAACCCCAAAATGCACTGATGTCATCACGCACTGACATCACATAGAGGGTTTGATGCCTTCTGGGACTTGTAGTGCCTCCATAGCGCCACTACAACACCAACTAAACTTGACTGCTTCACAGGGAAGGGGGCCCAGAATCTTTCATGCTGAAGGAACTCAGCCGGTCTTTTCAGTTCCTCCAGCATTTTGGCTTGTTTTTACTACAATCACAGCGCCTGCAGACTTTTGTGTTTCACCCAGAAACTTTGTGCAGAGTTCCAAGGGGTGGGGGGGGGGGGGGGTCATAGCCAAAATAACAGTTGAGAATGTGTGGTGGTATACCACCGGCCTACTGCAGGGGGCAATCTCTGTACCTGCAGGAGTGTAAGGGGACAGGACAACACCTGGCCGGCTGTCAATCAATTGGCCTGAATGGATCAAGCCCCATCCAGTCAGGTGTCAATCACCCTCCGGGATATAAGCCTGCGCTGGCCTCCCAAGGCCTCAATCAGAGTTGCTGCAGCCACAGCCAGCCTGGCTCTGTGGAAGTCTTTGTGAATTAAAGTCTGTTGTACACTCTTTATCTTTGTGTGTGTCTGATTCTGGCTAACAGTGCACCATAGAATGTCGGTTGTAGGTCATGGCATTCACTCTGAACTACACAAAGCACAAGACGAAGACATTTCTCAACTTTCCTCTGGTTTGATTAGTAGTTATTTCAATTGTATCCCAATGATTATCTTGTCCAACAGAATACATTTCTTCAACTCCTAATTTTGATAAACTATTCTGTATCCTTTCCAAACCCCCGTTTCCTTTCAATTTTTTAATATCCAGGCTGTATGTTCTAATCAATGAAAGCCAAGCAGTTTTTTCAATTTGGATATGTCACAACTTCTTGGCTTTTGTAGAATTTGCTGCTTTATAAATTCCAAGATCTTGTGCGATTTATTAACATTCATCTTTCTTATCTGTCATGCCATCTTCAGAATTTGTACCCTGGTCTCTCTCCATTGTCCCTTTTAAAGTCATACCACTCAGCATACAATGGTCCCCTCAGAACTCCTTCTTAAAATGTACCAATAGTTTCCCATTTTATATCTCAGGAACCAAACCTTCTCCTTTGGAAGTCACTTGCTAACTTCCTTATTATTTTTCCAGGCATTGTGTTGTCTAAATATTTTGAAATTGTATGTTGTACACTCAAGTCAAAGTTGCTAGTGCACACCAAAAATAACAATATCACTCGCCCTGAAGTTTGGAGAACACGATTGAGGAACTTTGACCTGTCTAAGAAACTGCAAGCATCAATATTTTTATACAGACTACCTGAAATATCTATTTCCCTCCTCAGATATTGCCTTCTCTGTTGGTTATTGCCATTTTGAAGAATATTTTATTTGATTAATGTTACAGGAAATCTTTTACAATAATATCAAGGGAAATTTTAAAGATTGTTACAGAAAGTTTTAAATGTTGTACAAGTACAGTATGAAGTAGCATTTTTAAGGAAAAGGAACAATTATTGCTTGATTATTAATGGTGGCAAGATCATGGAACATTTTTGTCAGCATCACTGATAGAAATCCTGGAACACACTATCAGGATACCTAGAGATGGCAATGGTGCAAGAAGGTTCCCACCAACACCTTTTTAGATAAATTAGGATGATCAACAATCTTTGTTCAGCCATCAATGTCCATATCCAGGGAATGAATATAAACTAAGCAATTATCTTCAAAATGGGAACTGCAAGTTAACAAGTTTAACATGGGTAGGACCTACCCAGTTAATGGAAGGGATCCAGGGAGTGTGGTAGAGCAGAGGGATCTAGGAGTACAGGGACAAGGTACTTTGAAAGTGGAATCACAGGTAAATGAGGTGGTCAAGAAGGCTTTCAATATATTGGCCTTCATCAGTTTGTGCATTGTTCATAGAAGTTAGGAGGTAATGTTACCAGTTATATAAGATGTTAGTGAGGCTACATTTTAGCACTGTCCTGCAGGAATGATGTTGTCAACCTGGAGAGGGTATATAGTAAAGAATTATGAGGATGTTGCCAGGACTCGAGGGTCTGAGCAATAGGAAAAGATTGAGCAGACTAGGGCTTTATTCTTTGGAGCACAGGAGGATGAGGTGTGATTATAGTTAAACAAAATCATTAGTGAAATAGATCGTGTGAATGCACATAGTCCTTGGCCCAGAGTAGAGCAATCTGTAACTGGAGGGCATGGTTTAACATGGGGGTGGGCGGGGGTAGAGATTCAACATGAACCTGAGAGGCGACCATTTTTTACACAGAGGGTGGTGGGTGTATGGAATGGGTTGCTGGAGGAGGTGGTTGAGGCAGGTAATTTTCAAAGTTTAAGAATAATATCGATGGACACATGGATAGGAAGGGTCTAAAGGTAAATGGAACAAATGCAGGCAGATGGGATGAGTGTTGGTGGGACATTTTAGTTGGTGTGGGCAAGTTGGGCCAAAGGGCCAACTGTTTCTCTGCTGTATGATTCTATAACTAAGTGACGTTCCATTATGGTAGGCCAATCCAGAAGACTAAGATATCTAGGATCCATGGAGAAAAGATGGGTTGGATTCAAAATTGGCTTGGCCAATAGGGGGTAGCAATGGAGGGGTGTCTATATATGTCTGTACATATCTGTATTTGTGGGCAAAGAAATGGCAGATGGAGTTTAATCCAGATAAGTGTAAGGTTTTGCACATCAGGAGGACAAAAGCAAGAGGAAAGTACACACTAAATGCTAGGACCTGAAGAACATTGTGTACAGCAAGTTCATTGTTTTCTGCAAGTGACAACACAAGTATCCAGGATGGAAAAGAAGGCTTTGCCTTCATTGTGTGAAAAATCATTGGTTTGGCTACATTTAGGGTACTGTGTGCACCCTCCGAACATCATTTTATAGGAAGGATGGGGAGGTTTTGGAGAGGGTGCAGAAAAGGTTCCCCAGGATGTTTCCTGGATTAGAGAGCATTAACTATGAGCAGAAATTGGACAATCTTGGATTTTTTTTGTGGATTGTCAGAGGGAGAAAGGTGACTGATAAAATGATGGGAGGGGTTGACAGCCAGAATCTTTTTTTCCCCCAGGGTGGAAATGTCAGATGCTAGAAGTCATACATTTCTCCCTCCAGTTTCTTTTTATGGACATAGTTCAGATAAGAAAAGCATTTGATTCATTAAGTACAATCATTCCACAAATCACATCCAGTACAACCTTTTCTTACTTCCTTTATTCTTTTGAACAAATATTCCACTGAAAACTTTTCTCACAACCGATGCCTGTGGGTGCATTCTTGGAGGAAATTAAGTATTTCGATCTACATTTAGCTTCATTACCATTGGCAAGCATTTATTTATTCTGATTATTTTCTTACGCTGTAATTTTTAAAAAAGTTTATTTATTAGTTTAAAACCACACAATAAAACATATAATTAAAGATCATTCAAAACAATACAAATACCTTTGGTATATAAAAGAAAAAAAAAGATAAGAACCGCCCTCTAACCCTCTACAAAAGTAGAAAAAAAAGAGTAAGAATGGGACAAGGGACCCCAATAGGGATGCCTATCACTTTAAAATCTCTTATAATATACTGAGACCTTAAGGAGAAGGAAATGTCAGAGCTTCATTTAAATATTAACACCCATATGTTGTAAATAAGGGCTCCATATCTTCCAAAATATATAATATTTATCTCTTAAATTATAAGTAATTTTCTCAAATAGTATACAACTCCAGACTTCAGCATGCCACCTTTCTATAGCCAGACTTCCAAGTTACGGCAATACATTTTTCTTGCTATTGCTAAAGCAATTTGAATAAACTTCTTTTGATACATATTCAATTTCAACTTGGGTTCAATATTCTTAATATCACTCAATAAAAATAACATTAGATCCTGTGGGAATTTAATTCCAATTATTTATTCCAATAATTTACCCATTTCTAACCAGAAGGGATTAACTTTAGGATATTGCAAGTATGATGCAAAAATGTACTAACTTCCTGTCCACATGTAAAACATAAATCCAAAAGAGTCTGATTTAATTTATTTATATCTATACTGTGTTAAATATAACTGATGAATAAAATTATATTGCCCCATCCTATATTTCACATTTATTGTACTTTTTATATTTTCTCTACATATCCAATCTCATTCACCTATTTGTTTATTCAAATGTACTTCCATCTTTGTCTAGAATTATGAAGCCCTATTTTTCAGGCTTTCTTTTGTATTAACCTATACATCATTGAAATAAATTTCTTTATATTTCCATTACAGGTAACAATAATTCTAATTCCATCTCTACTGGTAATGATGGCGCATGACCATCATTTTCATGTAAACATTTCATAATTTAAGAATGACAAACTCTAGTATTTTCAGGTATTTTGAACTTCTCCATTCAATTAAAATAAATAAATTTCCCGGCTTCTTAATTCCCTGACACTACCAAATCTTTAAAAATGTATTTTTAAAATGGAATCATTCCATTCTGAAATAATGGCATTTTTCCAGACAGTAAACCTCCTCCTCCAATTTCTTTATTCCAAAGCTCAATTAAATGTTTCAATATAGGAGTCATGCTGTAAAATTATTGATGATAAAATGTCAATTATATTACAATATTACTGGATGATCTCAGAGCTTTCTGATTTCTGTTACTATATGAAGACTAGTTAAACCTTTTTCAATGACAGCAGCTGACGTGGACATTTACCCCCTCCATAAATCTTCGTCCGCGAAGCCAAGCCAAAGAAGAAGTGGAGGTACTCAAACAAAGCACAACCAACAATGCACCTACAGTAACTCGTTATTCAAGTTTCTCCATGTTAAAATTAATATTTGCAAAATTACAAACCTGATAAATGAATTCATTCTGTGATCTAGATTTTTGTTTGCTAACATATAATGAACATTTTGCATTCTATCATGTTAAAGGTTGTCTAATGTACAATCATAGCAATTTTTTAAAGATCTGTTTTTACTCTCCCAGAAACATTTAGCAAATTAACATTACCTTTTTTTAAATTACTTTTCCTGAGATAAACTTCTATTTAAACCATCATAGTACTCTGTAGTTCTGGATATCTAAAACCTAAATAATCTATAGATGGGATCTCCCTTCATGAAGGGAGAATTCATGGAATTATAAACGATGAGGCAAATAGAATCTATAATTGAATACACTACTGATCAAAAGCAAAGAATGTGCAGATTGTAGATAATGAGTGAAGCACCAAATTGTTAGAAAGGATAATATTTTTATGTGATCAATATTGATCACATAAACTTAGTCATTAGTCTATTATAATGCTTCATAGATACTTAACTTCTGCCAATCAACCAGTGTATTTGTTTTAAATATAGTTTTCATTGTCTATTCAAAGGCTGTTTTTTTTTTAATATTGTATTTATGAAAGAAAAGAAACAATCACAGTTACAAAAAAATGAATTATAACAATATATCAAAATTTAAACATGGTTTAAATAAAAACTAAAAAACCCAAACTGCCCCCCTCCAAACCTAAAACTACCCCTCCCTCCATCCTACGTCAAAACCCCCTACCCACCTAAAAAGAAAAAGAAGAGAACACCAAACACAATTCATTTAACTCAGATCTGGCCTTGGAATGTGAACTTTTTACATACTATTCAATAATGCTTGTTGTGGAGCAAATCTATCCTATTGTAGTATTTCCAGGATATTCAGTAAATACATGATCCATTTTTCATAAAATTGCTTTTGAAATTCTAACTTTATCCTTTATTTATTTCTGCAAAATAATGCTTATCTCTGTGTATTACTAATCATTTGCATTTTCAAACTTGTAGCACATTCAAGGGAAAGAAAATGGTATATTTAATATTAACCAAATTCTAAATGTATTTTCTAGACCAATACCAGAAGATGTCCGAAGACCATTAAATAACTACCATTAACAAGTAAGTACATGAATTCAGTGAAAGAACAAAACATCTCAATTAATAGAGCTCAAGTTGTTGTTCATGTTGTGTGGAACAATATCAAGTTTTGGTGTTATTTTGTTAAAATTCATATAGAGCAAAATGACCCAGCAACTTTAATTTGCACAGTTCTGAAAGTTATATATCATTCCAAAGTTCATAAATAATTGATAACCAAATAATCTGGAAAATCTTTCATCAGAAATGTAGATTTTAAGGAAGTATTTGAGGATTTAAGAAAGGCAAAGCGGTTATGTTCTTCCAAATGAATAACATGGGGCAGATAGACAGTAAAGAAAAGAAGTTTCTGGTAGGACCATGTAGAAGTTTCAGTTAAAAACTGTCAGGAACTCTACCTATCTCTCTACCTTCTCCTTGAACAAATTTTGTGTTCTACACCCTTCTCAAATGGTTTAGTTATTTAAAGTCCTTCAGACTACATCCCCTGCCCCAACCACCAGGTCTTCACCTCACAAATAACTGCATCAGAATATATTCCTTACTGAAATATATGTTGGCTGTTTCAATTTGTGCACTCTTCAGTTGATAATCTCAAGATGTTTGCTTCAGATGACTATTTCATATTTCTCATATCTCACCTGACATAGGAGGCCCAATGAATCGATGGCAACTCTCAAAGCTGTTCCTTCAAACCCGATTTCCCATTAATTTCCCACCCCCATTCCTCCTGCATTCAATATAATATACAAAAGCTAGTTAAGCTGTCAACCAGCCATCGGAGGAAACCAGAGCACCCAGGAGAATCCCATGTGATCACGGGGGAGATCCTGCAAAACTCCACACGGAGGATGGGATCAAACCCAGGTGGCTGGAGTGAACTACCTATTGACCACTCAGCATCTGATCTCTATTAGAAAGAGCAAGTTAACGTCAGAAGAGGGCAAGATCAAAAGTGGACTATGATCCCCCTCCCTACACACAAGAAGATTACTCCAAGTGTTCTTTCATCCGTAGAATTGTGAAATGAAGCCACGGGTGGGGGGGGGGGGGGGGGGAGGGGGGGAGAGAACTGCAAGTACTGAAAATGTTAAATTACCAGAAAATGCTGGGAATTCATTTGGTCGAATGGAATAACCCTCAGGACGGCTAATTATTTCCAACATTTCTGGTTTTATTATTCTAAGAGAAGTGCCGGTAGACATCCGATATGTGACACTTTGGGCCAAGTTTAGCTGAGCCTTTTACATCGGTGAACTAATTGAACTGCCTTAAAATCAAATAAAAACGCAATATTGGAGAAACTCGGCAGGTCATTCAGGGTTCTTTATATTAGCAAAGATAGAGACATAACCAACGTTTCGGGTTTGAGCCCTTCACCAAAGTTATGATCAACGTTGGTTATGCATCTGTATCTTTGCTATGTCGAGTACACAGTCTGACCCGCTGGGTTTTTACTTTAATCGCGGGGTCTGCAGACTCCGAATTGAGCTGCATCATGGCTCGATACACCTGTCCATTTTACTCTCCACGGGAGTCAATGGTATTTTACTATATTTCATGCTTAATATTTCTGGGAGCTTCTCGGACTTGGTTAATTTATCCGATATTTTACTTGGATGCACTTCACATTTTAGTTCATTGCTGGATGGACGATTTTTAGTGTTTCAGATCAAGTTTATTGTCACATACTCATGTGTATCACGAATGCAGGGACCAAACCAGTAGACATTTCATACGTATTCACAGGAAGTAAAATACACTTCAAAAGCGCAGTTACAGAGAGATAGGTTGGTAGCGAGCAAATTTGGTCGCCAAATCGGAAAGAACATTTAAGAGAGCAGAGTTAGTTATCTTAACCCTTTGGGCTCCAGCCATTTTTAACCTTTGGTAATATATACTTCGGACTGGGTCCCTGGGTAAACCAGCCGGTGTTTGGATGTAAACCAGTCCCGGAAAACGGGGACACGGAATATATGCGCTTGGTGGTCGCTGAAAACAGAGACAAAGGGTTAAAAGTGTTAGAATGAGGGAGAATCGAACGCTTGGCGAGCGCAACAGTTGTTGATCTGCTCGGGGCAGCTCGCCAGGTGCCGGCAGCCCTTAGCCTTCTAGTTGTCTTGGTCACGAACTGCGTTTCCAGAATCTGTTTGTAACCTGTAGGACGAGCAGCCAAAGCACCGAATGTGCAAAAATGCACGAGCCCATCTCTCTCCATTGTGTCAACCTGCCTTCCTTGTAGGTTGGTTCCAACAGCCTGTGGTTTTCGATGGCTCTTCCCAACCGGGTAAACCCCCACCTAGTGTTCATTCTTTCAGCTCTCGTAGAAAACAACATTTTGGAATGGAAAGAAGTGCAGCGGCTTGGCGGAATTTTGACCTGGGCGTTCCTTCGCCTGGGTCTACGTTTTCGATACTGATGACCTCCATTATTTAACCTCAATTATTTTGCTTCTTGGGCGACCATTGTCCGAAAAAAAAATCTCACGTCAAGGGATCAGGTTTAGCGTTTGTGTAGGCTGGGTCAGGGTTTCTGGGGGGCTTTTGCTATTTACAAAACAAAAGCATTATTTTAAGGAAACATGCAACGCTGGAGAAACTCAGCAGGTTACTTTATGCAGTGAAGATAAAGGTTCGGAGCCAATGTTTCGGACTTGAGCCCTTTCTTCATCAAGGAATACCCGCGCCTGCCCACATGTTTCATTCCCGATGAAGGGCTCAAGCCCGCAACGTCGATTATGTATCTTTATGCTTGTTCCATAAAGGACCTACTGAGTTACTTCAACCACGGTGTCTCTAGGCTTTCGTGTTTCACTCCTTAAAAACGCTATTTTCTCTGTTTAAGGTTAATTCCATAAAATCCACAAAACCCAAGAGACGGACGAGAGAAATGAATGAAACGTACTGGAATGGACCGCTCCTCAACCGGACTTGGCTTATCCAAACTGTGTATTGATTGCCCTTTTCGTTGCCTCCAACGAACAGACACCAACGCTTGTCCTATGAATATCCTATGGGTAGATACTACTGCGAATTTGCTTCCCCTAAGAAATGTTTAACAAAGAATTCGGTGATTGAGTATGAAGGTTTTCGATCGTTTTGTATTTTATAATTAATCGAAATCCTCGGCCAAACTGCAGAGCATTTTTTTTCTCCTCCGGGCCAGTTGGGACTCGACTCGCGTCTCAAATTGGCGAGGAGGCGAACTCAGGTCTCACATTCCACGTGGTGCAAGTCCAGGAAGCAGTGGGTGACCCCAGTTGTGCACACAGGTGGACGAAGTCATTGCTCTGCAGGTTTTGCACTTTGAAGGGAGGGGGCTCTGAATTGGCTGGAGCAGAATATCGCCCCGGAATAATGAATGTTTGTGGTCCCCTCAGTTCACACTGAAGTTGCGCCAGGCCGGAAGGGGGATGTGTTTTTGTAAAACGGTTCTCTTGGCCTGACCAACTCGTTCAGACGGACTGCGGACCAAAGGAAACCCACCCACTTATTGTATTAAAAACACAACGCTGGAGAAACTCAGCTGGTTAAACAGTGTTCGTTATATAGCAAAGATAAAGATACAGAACCGACCTTTCACATTTGAGCCCTTCATCGATGTTTGAGCAAAATGTGGGCAGACTCCTGAATAAAATGGTGCATAACCATCGTTTCGGGCTTGTGTATGGGTGGCGGGAAGGTGAGAACAGAGGTTCGGGCGCCTGTCTGCTTTTTGTCATGCCGTGGTGAAACTTGGCTCCGTAACGCAGATCGAGCGCTGAGTTTCTCCCGGGTGGTGTTTTGACTTCAACCCCAGATAGTCGTGTTGTACTTTATTAATTGTATGTTATTATTTAAATGAGACATAGAGCCGGACGCCAGAAACCCCGCTGTTGCCCAAGCTCCAATAATGATGTCTCATTGAAGTGCAGCCTGAGAAATCTCCTTACTTCGTTCTCGGTCCTTATTGATTCTTGAATTCTGGCTCGTTTGAAATGAGCTGGATGTCACTGTTGACAGAATAAACCCTGCAAGAAACCGCACCCTGTGTCGCCATGGGTTCATTGGCGCTTCTCAAACCGCACCAGGTGACTGCACTCTGCAACACTCTTCGCCAGCGCTGCAAACCTTTTGTGTTTCCCCCCCCCCCCCCAAACCATACAAAAATTGATCTGCAAAGCAGCCGGAGTCAAAAACAACCGTGCCCACTGTGGTCTATTGTGAATACGAGGCCCGGAACAAGGCTTTAATTCACCAGCTGAAAAGAAGTATCGACCTGAGGGCCCCTCCCCTCGATCTCTGCAAAAGGCGAAGAAACGAACTGGTGGAGGAACACACCGGGATCCAGTTGACGGGTCGGGTTGAAACCTGCTTCAAGTCCGAGAAAGGAGAGGAGTTTGGGGGAAGAGGTGGTCAGTGGGTGGAGGAGAGGGGTGAGTTGGCAAAGGTAGGGACAGGGGAGGGGGTAAAAGGCCGATGGGGGCAGGAGGTAGGGGGAGGCGAGGGTGAAGATGGATTCTTCTGTTGACGGAAGGAGATAGATGGAACCCGAAAAAGAAGGGATGGTGACCTGGTGGGGACCGTTGGGAAGTGGATGTGTATGGGTGGCGGACACAGGACAGGTCTCTGGGTATGGGGGCTGGGGAGCTGGAGAGAAGGGCGTACGTGAGGGAGATCCTAGGTAGGTGAGAAGGACATTTATATAGAATATAATTAATTAATCAGTCACAGTTTAAAAGGTTTGTTGATAATACAATCGGCCTTGTCGTCGACAGTAAGAAGGGAAGTTTCAATTTGCAGGGTTATCAATGGGGGAAGTGACAAATAGAACGCTGCGATGGACTGGAGGAGGATCCTTTTCTTGTTGGTGGTGGAGGGAGCTGTGAAAGGAAGTGATAGAGGGGTGTACAGTCATAAGCCACAGAACAGTTCAGAACAGGAATTCACACCAGCCCACGTATCCTCACTGAACATGGTGTCCAAATGAACCTCAAGCTCTATTACCTACACCTGGTAGAAATCTCTCCTTGGTCTTCATGTTTGTGTGTCCATCGAGAAGATTCTTCAATGCTTCTGCTTCCACCTCGACTTGTGGCAGCCTGTTCCAGGCACCTATCACTTTGTGTAAACTATTTGCCCTGCACATCTCCCTTAAATCTCCTCCCCTTCACCTCAGACACAAATTCTCCAGTGTGTGACACTTTCACCTTGAGGAGAAGATTCTGACTGTCTACCCTGTCAATACCTCTCATGATTTGTATACACTTCTATCAGATCACTTCGCATGCTCCAGAGAAAACAATTTTGTCTAATCTCTCTCCCCATAACACAGCGTCTAAATTAGGCAACTTCCTGGCAAACCTCTTCAGTATCCTTTCCAAAGTCTCAGACCCTTCCTTTAATGGGGTGACCAAACTACAGTCTTGCAGTTTTGTATAGCTGCAATATGGCTTGCTTACTCTTATAGTCAATGGCCTGGCCAATTAAGACAAGTATACCATATGCCTTCTTTACCTCTGTATCTACTTGCATGCCCAATTTCAAGGAACTACTGCACATGGACCCCAGATCTCTCTGCACATCAGTACTTTTAAGAGACTGTATATATTTGCCTTATGTTTGGCCTCTCAAAATGCTAGACCTCTCATTTGTCTGGATTCAACTCCATCTTCCATTTCTCTGTAACTGCTCCATATCCTGTTCAAGTCAAGTTTATTGTCATCTGATTATATAAGTACAAACTTTTTTTAAAAAATGCATTCTCCAGTTCTTGCTGCAAAACACACAGACACACAACCAGGCTTAACACACATACAGACAAAAAATACACATGCAAGACAAGTATTCATTTATATTGTGACAGCTTTTGTTATATTTTATATTGTATATAGAATGCTTTAAAGGAGATAAATTGTGGCAGGTTTTTTTTAGTGTAAGTGAAATACAAACACTTCAAAACAGATTTCATTTAAAATGCCAGAGCTTGGCTCAAGCCAGACAGTCCAGGCTCCATGTGCCTTTGCATAAACTTTGAAGGATGCCTATAAGGACTTCGCAAGTAGGTGTTAATTGGACATGCTATGAAGTAATGGATTATTGGTTTGGAAAGCAACAGATGAACGAACTCAGAAGATTGGGTCTGGTGCTGC
Source organism: Narcine bancroftii (assembly GCF_036971445.1). NCBI lineage: Eukaryota > Metazoa > Chordata > Chondrichthyes > Torpediniformes > Narcinidae > Narcine > Narcine bancroftii. The sequence continues at coordinate 26,511,936 of NC_091471.1, forward strand.
AGGCTGAGTGTAGTTTGCTGTTCTAAGAGGGTCATGTGGTTTTCTCTGTAAGCAGCAGCTGGGACTGGAACGGGACAAGCTGGCAAGCTTGTGGAAAACCCCATTTTAAAGATGGGTTGTGAGTTCTTAGTTCAGCCTGGTCAAAGCCCTTATGGTCCATACAAGAGGAGATGGCTGGCTGTATAATGTTTCACTTGAAATAAGGGAAACAAAAATGAACTGTGGTGACCTGAAAGATAGAGGTTATCATCTGGAAAAGCCTGATGGGGCAACTTTCTTCAGCAAATCACTGAGATGGCTGATCAGAAGGAATCAGTTTGTGTCCAACAAGCAACAAATCTCTCTCTGAAAACTGACGAGAACCTTCCTGAGCGGTAATCATTTACCTTTCAAGCACCAAAGCCTGGTAAAGATTCATAAATGTTATATTCTGTGCCTAGTATAAGAATTGCCTGCAAACAGTGAACTTGCAGGAGTGAGAGGTGAGATTGGACTGTGAATCAAAGAACTTTTCTGAACTTATACACACATTACATACACATGTGCTTAGAATTAGAGGGTATTAAGTTAGGTTAAGTTGATAGTAATTTAAAGTTTGATCCCGTATTCAAGTTTAAAGATAATTAAAAGCAACTTTTGTTTAAGTAATCATTTGTCTTGGTGGATTTCTATTGCTGCTGGGTTTTGGGATCCCCTGGGCCATAACAATGTAAATAAATATTGTTTAAAGACTAGGAGACTCTTGACTGGTTAGTGTAAGCAGTTCCACTGGTCATTCAGCATTTTCACTACCAGTGGGAAGAGGAAGAAGCAGCTGGTCCTCAGCCTGGTGATGGTGGTTCTAATACACTTATTTCATATTCATGACAGAAATAGCTGAAAGAAGCTGTGTGAATGGTGGAAGAGTCCTTGATGATTTTGCACATCCACTTCAGACCACAATCCCAGATCATCTCATCTACAACGTTGGGGGGGGGGGGGTGCTGGAGGAGGTGGGAGGGAGACTCCAGTGATCCTCACTGCCACTCTTATGGTCCTGTGGATTGACCTCCAATCCATTTCTCTGCATCGACTGTACCACACTGTGATGCAGCCAGCCAGGATGCTCTCTTTTTCAATTTTTTTTGAATATTTTATTTAATTCTCCATACACGCAGTAATTACAATTATTGTCATATACTGATATCACAAGAAAATAAATTGATTACATACATGATGGATTTTAGACCACCCTAAAACCCCTCCATCCCACCCAATCTCCCACCCCCCAAAAGAAGAAAAATAAAAGTAACAAAGAACCTTGGATTGAAGAGAAAGTTGTGTGGTGCAACTAAGCAGCTCTAACATAAACATATATAGAAGGATACTGCAGGATCAGGTGAGGAAAAAGGATATCACTCTAAATTTGATCCCATTACCTGCATATACAAGGTGCCAGATTTTTAAAAATGTAGAATATTTATTTCTTAAATTATAGGTAATTTTTTCCAAAGGAATGAAATTTTGAATTTCAGCATCCCACCTTGCCAGAGTTAAAGATATGTCTGATTTCCAAGTAATTGCAATAAATTTTATTGCGACCACGAATGCTAATTTAACAAATTTTAATTGGTAAATTGATAATTTCAATTTAGGGACTGCACCTTCAATATTTCCTAATAAAAACAGATCAAGATTTAATGGAAAAACAACAACTGTAACTTAATGTTTCACATTTGGACAAGACCATGTTGAATGTATAAAAGACCTTACATCCTCACCATATCTAAAACATTGATCTAATAAATCTGATTTCATTCTATTCTACTTTTGTGGTGTAAGATATAACTGATGTAAAAAATTATACTATCTAATCTATACCTTACATTAATAGTGTTGGTCATAGTCTTTACATTTTTTTTTCCAAATCTATTGACCTATCATAATATTTAAGTCTGTTTCCCATCTTTGTCTATACAATTTTAATTTAGGAATTCCCTCTTACAATAAAGAAATTCATTTTTTAACATTCCCATTCATAATAAGAAGCTCCAGCTCAGTACAATTAGTGAAAAAAACATTGCTGGCCCTAATTTATCTCTCAAATATGCCCCTAATTGCCAACCTGATAAGTGAGGAGATGTGTATCCACAATAGGTCACAAGTTAAGTGAACTCCAAGGAACTTGGTGCTCTTCACTCTCCCAACTACAGGGTTGTTGATGTGTAGTGGAGAGTGGTCATTCGTGATCCTCCTGATGTCCACGATCATCTCCTTTGTCTTGTACTCTCACACCATATCACAAGATTTTCCACCTCTTCTCTGAAGTGCAACTTATTGGTGCTGATGAGCCCAACTACTGTTGTGTCATCTGTAAACTTAATGACGTTGTTGGAATTGGATCTGGTGATGCAGTTGTTGGTCAGTAGTGTAAACAGGAGCAAGCTGAGCACATAGCCCTGAGGCTTGTCAGTGCTGACCGACCAGGACAGACTGCGCTCTTTCCATTTTTTAGTCCAGAATCCAGTTACAGAGAGGGGTGTTGAGTCCCAGCGAGGACATCTTCTCTATCAGCCTCTGGGAATGATTGTATGAAATGCTGAGCTGAAGTTGATGAACAGCAGCCTGGTGTTCAAAGGACAGAGAGAAGGGACAAGGCTATAGCATCTTCTGTGGAACATTTCTTCAAAAGGCAAATTGAAATGAGTCTGGTGTCTCTGGGAAGTGTGCTTTGATGTATTCCATCATCAGATGCTTGAAGTATTTCATCATGGTGGAGTCAGTGCCGCAGTGCAGTAGTCATTGAGGCCTGTTACTGTCATCCTCTTAGGTACCTGGTTGATGCTAGCTGTCTTGAACCCGCAGGAATGATAGACTGAAAGACCTCTGTCAATTGGTCTGCACAGTCCTTTAGTGCCCGGTCAGGTATTTTGTCAGATTCTGCCACCTTGTGTGGGTTGACTTTGGATAGGGTTCTCCTCACCTCAGTCACAGCTATGCAGGGGGACTGTTCAACAGGGGAACATGGAACCTTCTTTAGCGTCAACCTGTTCTTCTCATCAAACTATGCATACAAAATGTTCAGTGTGTCTGGAAGGGAGGCGTTGTTGTCTTTAACTAGCAAGGTGTTTTTAAACTTTTTAATATTTTCAAAACTGAACTTTTACAAAGTCTGTAATATAAAGAGCAAACTCCACAAGGGAAGCATTAAGAAAATAAAAGAAACATATACAACAATTTAAGATATTAATAAGGTGACTACATCTTAACAAAAAAGTAATAATTATCATGCAAGTTATATGTTATTTTCTCCATATAAATACAAGACCTCAACCAATGATTTACATTTATCTCAACTTCATCTTTCCATGAAAGCAACACATTTACGTGCTACAGGCAATGCTAAATGAAGAAATGCTGTCTGAAACTTATCTAACCCCAAATCCATAAATGGAGCAGTACAACCCAACAAAAAATTTTTGGATCCAACAAAAATTGGATCTTAAACAAATTTTGAAGAAATTCCCTCATTTTATGCCAAAATGATTGAACCTTATCACAAAACCAAACTGAATGTAAAAATGTTCCTATACATAATGCACATCTAAAACACAACTCTGAATTACTAAATACATATTTTTTTCAATTTCTCAGGGGTTAGATATAACTGGTGCAAAAAATTATAATTAATCATACTATATCTTACATTAAGCAATTTAGTCACACCATCAAAACACATCGTCTCCCAATCGGCCTGATTAATATCACAAATTAAATCATTTTCCCATTTAATCCTAGATTTATCTAAATTTATTTTATCCATAGTGTCTTGCAACAACGCATACATCTCAGAAATAAAACCCTTATTTAATGAATGAGAAATCATAAATTCAAATTTCATTAACTTAGGAATTTTCATTTCTCTTCCAAAATTATCTTTCACTAACGCTCTAATTTGATAATACACAAACAAAGAATTCACTGGAATTCCAAATTTCTCTCTAAGTTGATTAAATGATAAAAATTTACCCTCTTCAAAACAAACCTGCAATGACTTTATTCCATTAGTCTGCTATTCTCTTAAAAATCTATTATTCAATGAAAAAGGAATCAATTTATTTTGATATATTGGGGCTTGAACCGATATTTTAACTTTCATACTTATCAATAAATTCCTTTTAGTCCAAATCTCTAACAAATGTTTTAAAATTGGTATATTATATATCTGTAATAAAACAGAATTCCATTTAAATATAAATTGATGTGAATAAGGTTCAGAAATACCAGCCAATTCTACCCTAGCCCAGCTGGGGGGGGGGGGGGGGGTACAAAACATCCAGCATATGATTAATAAATCTTAATTGAGCTACTTCATAATAATTTTGAAAATGAGGTAATGTAAACCTACCAAAGCATATTTCCAAGTCAATTTATGTATCGCTACTCTGCCTAATTTTCCTTTCCATAAAAATTTTTGTACTACTTTATTTAAATACTGAAAAAAAGATTTTGGAAGTTAACAAGAAATCGATTGAAAAAGATACTGAATTCGCGGAAAAATATTAATCTTGATACAATTTACTCAGCCTATTAATGACAGAGGTCTTTTCAATCTTCTTCAGCATGATGCTGAACCAAGCCATGAAAGACCTCAACAATGAAGACGCTGTTTACATCCGGTACCGCACGGATGGCAGTCTCTTCGATCTGAGGCGCCTGCAAGCTCACACCAAGACACAAGAGAAACTTGTCCGTGAACTACTCTTTGCAGACGATGCCGCTTTAGTTGCCCATTCAGAGCCAGCTCTTCAGCGCTTGACGTCCTGTTTTGCGGAAACTGCCAAAATGTTTGGCCTGGAAGTCAGCCTGAAGAAAACTGAGGTCCTCCATCAGCCAGCTCCCCACCATGACTACCAGCCCCCCCACATCTCCATCGGGCACACAAAACTCAAAACGGTCAACCAGTTTACCTATCTCGGCTGCACCATTTCATCAGATGCAAGGATCGACAACGAGATAGACAACAGACTCTCCAAGGCAAATAGCGCCTTTGGAAGACTACACAAAAGAGTCTGGAAAAACAACCAACTGAAAAACCTCACAAAGATTAGCTCATACAGAGCCGTTGTCATACCCACACTCCTGTTCGGCTCCGAATCATGGGTCCTCTACCGGCATCACCTATGGCTCCTAGAACGCTTCCACCAGCGTTGTCTCCGCTCCATCCTCAACATTCATTGGAGCGACTTCATCCCAAACATCGAAGTACTCGAGATGGCAGAGGCCGACAGCATCAAGTCCACGCTGCTGAAGATCCAGCTGCGCTGGGTGGGTCACGTCTCCAGAATGGAGGACCATCGCCTTCCCAAGATCGTGTTATATGGCGAGCTCTCCACTGGCCACAGTGACAGAGGTGCACCAAAGAAGAGGTACAAAGACTGCTTAAAGAAATCTCTTGGTGCCTGCCACATTGACCACCGCCAGTGGGCTGATCTCGCCTCAAACCGTGCATCTTGGCGCCTCACAGTTCGGCGGGCAGCAACCTCCTTTGAAGAAGACCGCAGAGCCCACCTCACTGACAAAAGACAAAGGAGGAAAAACCCAACACCCAACCCACCAATTTTCCCCTGCAACCGCTGCAACCGTGTCTGCCTGTCCCGCATCGGACTTGTCAGCCACAATCGAGCCTGCAGCTGACGTGGACTTTTACCCGCTCCATAAATCTTCGTCCGCGAAGCCAAGCCAAAGAAAGAAATCCTTCCACTTAATCAGATCCACTTTGATTTTTCTCATTAATGATATATAATTTAAATTGTACAATGATTGAATATTTACATCAATCATTATACCTAAATACTTAATTTCATCAATCTAACGAAGTTTAGTAATTTGTCTACACTGATCATAATTTGCCTCAGAAAATAGTAATATTTCACATTTATCCCAATTCACTTTATATCCTGACAATTTACCATATTGTTCTAGATATTCTTGCAAGTAAATTAAAGATTGTGCCAGATTAGTTAAATATATGAAAACTTCATCAGCAAATAGATTAATCTTATATTCGTCATTTGCTATCCTTATACCTCTAATATTCTCATTCTGCCTAATAGCTTGAGCTAATGGTTCGATGACCAATGCAACTAGAGCTGGCGACAAGGGACAACCTTGATGAGTTGAACGCTGTTAAAAAAGAGGTTTGACCATTTGTTGCCACCCTAGCAACTGATTATAGAAATGCCTTCACCCAACCAATAAAAAAGGGTCCAAACTTATATTTCTCCAAGACTTTAAATTAAAAAATCCATTTGACCCAATCAAAAGCTTTTTCAGCATCTAGAGAAATTACATTGGTAGGTGGGTTGCTGACATAAAGCATTGATCAGCGAAATCACTCTATTGTCAGAGGCATATCTATTTTTAATGAAAGCAGCCTGATCAGCATGTACCAATTGTGTTAAATACTTAGCAAGCTTATTTGCCAATAATTTCACTATTATTTTATCATCTACATTTAATAAAGAAATTGGCTGATATGAAGCTACATTCAAAAGGTCTCTAACTTTTTTTTGGTATAACCATTATTATTGGATTCAAACATGAATCTGGTAAAGCTTGTTCTTGCGTTACCTGCTGAAGAACATCTATAAATGGAGAAGACAAATCATCAGAAAAAGCTTTATAAAATTCAACAGTAAACCCATCATCTCCTGGAGACTTCCCGTTAGGCATTTGTTGAATAACATCTTTTGTTTCTAAATCCGTAAAAGGAGAGTCCAGTTTCCTCACATCATCTTCCCCTGTTATTGGCAAGTTTAAATCTGACAAAAAAGATTCAATGGAACCATCATCTTGAACTCCCTCAGAAGCATATCATTTCTGGTAAAATGATAAAAATTGGTCGTTAATTTCCTTAGGTTTAAAAGTAACCGAGTAATCTTTCCTCATTGCATTAATAGTTCTCAATGCTTGTTCTGTTTTCAATTGCCACGCTAAAACTTTATGGGCTCTATCCCCTAACTCATAATAACATTGCTTAGATCTTTGAATCAAACGTTCATATTGATATGTTTGTAATGTATTATATCGTAACTTCAATTTAGTTAAAACTGTCTTATTATCCTTTGTACAATACCTCTGAAATTCTTTTTTCTAAATCAACTATCTGTTTTTCCAATAAATGACTCCGCCAAAACTTTTTTGATGCATAGCTAATAATTTGACCACGTAAAAATGCCTTCAAAGCATCCCATAAAGTAAAATTACTCTGAACTGTATTCCTATACAAATCCAGAAAAGAAGCAATTTGATCCTTAATGAATTTTACAAATTCCATTTTTTTCAATAATATTGCATTAAACCTTCACTGAAAAGTTGATTGTGAAAAGAAATAAGTAACAGTGAATGGTCAGAAATTATTCTATTCTTATATTCAGCTTTAGTAAAACGAGATTGCAAATGTGCTGATGCCAAAAACAAATCAATCCTTTAAAATGAATCATGACGTGGAGAATAAAATGAAATTTTTTTCTTAGTAGGATTTAACATTCTCCAAATTTCTATCAAATTTAAATCTTTCATCAAGGAAACCAATTGAACCGCTGCTTTTGATTTTTTCAAGGTTTTCAGAGATTTATCCAATAATTATCCAATTGAAATCTTCCCCAATCAAAATATTTTATTTAGTTGGACTCAGAGTTAAAAAAGCTTCAAACACAAATTGTTCATCATCAACATTAGGCGCATACACATTCAACAAGGACCATGACTCAGCAAACAGTTTACAATTAATCATTAAAATTCGACCAGCTGTTTCCACCAAAGATTAGAGTTCAAATGGTATTTTCTTGTGAATCAAAATCGCCACTCCTCATGCTTTCAAGTTAAAAGATGAAATTACATGACCAACCAACCCAATCTCTCTTCAATTTTAAATGTTCTTTTTCTGTTAAATGAGTTTCCTGCAAAAAAACCAATATCCACTTTCATCTTTTTTATATAGGCTAAAACACATTTATGCTTAATCAGATTGTTTAAGCCCTGAACATTAAATGTTGCAAAATTCAAACTAGACATTGTTATCAGAATTTTAAAAACCTTATATTCCTTCAATCCACAAAAAACCCTCTCCTTAATTTAAAAAAAATGAAGCTCCCCTTGCTAAATAAACAACCACTAACTCCCCCTTAAACACAATAAAGATTACAGAAAAATTTTTAAAAAGTTTTTTTAAAAGATAAGTAGAAACTACAAAAGTAGTAACTCTCCACTTAACTGGGTGTGGAAAGAAATAAAATTCCCCCTCCCCCCCCCAACAGGTGGCGGATGACTTCCAAAAACTTCAGCGACATCCATCCCCCCCAACCGGACTTACAAAATTATAAGTCTAAATCAGTTCACAGCCCCAATGAATTCAATCCCAAAGCTTGTTCCAGATCATCAATATCAATCAAGCTCTTTGACATATTTGTCTTCCCATTCCCATTTCCTTTCTTCTTATCAGATGTCTTCCTCTTAGGTGAGGAGTGCCTTTCAGTAGCCGTGTCTGGCAAAGAATTGACAAAAATTAAAGCACCACGATCACTCTCAAAAAACTGTGATTGTTATAAATGTTTTAAATTATCATTGTGTCTGTAATCACATATTTAAAATTGCTTCCTTCTGGTAACCTCAGGCTGCTTCCCAATTTGTCCTTCAAGTAGGTTTTCAGTTGGTGGTATGCAAACATTGTACCGTGAGTTATTCCATATTTGTACTTCATTTGTTCAAAAGATAATAAATTATTTCCCAAAAAACAATTTTCTATTCTTTTGATCCCTTTTCTCTCCTGTTCTCTAAAGGAAAGGGATTAATTGATTTTGCATCAATATAATTTTGGAAGTTGATAATTTATTTTATTCCTTTTTATGTGAATCTTCTTCCAAATGTTGAGCAGATGGTGTAGTACTGGTGAATTCCTATGTTGCATCAGCTTTTCATCCCACTTATATATGTATATGTATATACGTAGTATATGTTCAGGTACCTTCTCCCCTATTTTATCTAGCTCTAATCTGGTCCAATCTGGTTTTTCCCTTGTTTGATAAAAATCTGATAGGTATCTTAATTGTGCTGCTCTATAATAATTCTTAAAGTTTGGTAGCTGTAAGCCGCCTTGTTTGTACCATTCTGTTAATTTATCTAGCGCTATCCTCAGTTTCCCACATCAAACTGCAAGAGAAAGAGAACAAGGAAACAAGCTGTAAACCCAAATAAAAATGGGAACAAGATCTAAACATAAAGATAAAGAATGAAACATGGGAAAAGCTATGCTCCGGAACTATGAGAAATACAATAAACACAAGGTTACACATGATACAATATAATTGGTTACACAGGCTATACACCACGTCCCAAAAATTAAATAAATGGGACCCAACAGTATCAGACAGATGTTTTCGTTGTAAGAAGGAAACGGGAACAACAGTAAATGCAATTTGGGCATGTGAGAAAGTGGAAAAGTTTTGGGAAGATCTAAATCAGGTATTAAATAAAATCACAAAAAGCAACATACCAAAAAATCCAGAGATCTTTCTTCTAAGTAATTAAGAAGTAAAGAACTTGGACTCGATTTGGATGGAGCACAAAAAAGATTTATTATGATAGCCTTAGCTGTAGCAAAAAAATGTATTATGTCAACCTGGAAATTAGAAGATAGCCTGAGAGTACAACAATGGTACATAGAAATGAATAAATGTATTCCATTGGAAAAAATAACATATAATTTAAGAAATAACATCACAGTATTCGAACAAATTTGGGAACCGTACATGGAACACAACAGAGAAGTCCTACCACGGACCTCCACCACCTAAAATGACAGAAGGAGAAGAAGACGAAATGAACTGACCCAGTGTGTAAAAGTAGATGACACAAATTTCTTGTTTATTTTCATTGTGTGATAACATTGTTTAATGGGTTTAATGTATCATAGATTTTGAACATTGAGTGGGTGGGGAGTGGGGTTGAAGGAGGGAGGGAAGGGGGGGAAAAGGGGAGAAAATGACACTGTGTATATTCAAGAGGGAAATGTGTGTGTGTATTTTGGTTAGTATGGTTCATAGTGTGAAAAATAAAAAAAAATTAAAAAAAACTGTGATTGGAAATTACCATAAAAGATCTTCAAAACTGCAGGGTATCTGAAAGAAAATTTATAACCCTTCCTCCAAAGCACCTCTTTAGCAGAATGGAATTCTTTACGCCTTTTAATAATTTCGACTTAAATCCGGGTAAAAAAAACCTTATTTCCGTGTACCATCAACGGAGACTGATACCTACATGCATTTTGGACCGCAACTTGCAAAATGGTTTCCCTATCTTGATACGATAGACAACGAATAAAAACAGCTCATGGAGGTTGGCCCAGATATGTTTTAATTCTCAAAGCTCTATGTGCCCTATCTAATTCCAAACCTTCTGGAAAAAATTCTAATCCCAGTGCTTCAGGATTCCATTTTTTTTAAATTATTTGATCCGAACCCTCAATTCCTTCCAGTATTTTAACATTATTCTGGTGGATTTAGTTTTCCAAAGAGTCTATCTTCTTCAATAAGTCCTTCTGAATTTCCCATCCAACAAAAGAATTTTCCACTTTTTCTATTTTTTTATTTATTATGTTCCACTTGTTCTCTACAGACTTGAAAGACACCTTCTATTTTCTTAAAATTGTCTTGAATGGTATCCACCATATTCAAACATCTATTGGCATCAGCTTTAACAAAATAAATATATTTCTTAACAGAAGAGACTTCCTCACAAATATTATTCATTTTTTCAGTCATGTTCATAAATCCATGATCAATCTGAGTGGACATTTGTGTTGACAAATTACCCATTTGATGAGCTATAGATTCCAAAATTGTAAAAACAGCATCAAAAGTAGTGTTACGAGTCTCTCCTTGAGGCCGACCTTCTCTCACTTCAGTAACAGTCAATGATTCTTCTTCCTTAGCTTCAGTTTGCAAAGAGGCTTTCCCTTGCTGTTCTTTTAATTCCACCAACGATTTTGTCACTTTACTTCTGGTCTGCATATCTACAGACCCAGTCCCGACATGATCAGCCCATTACCGACCAACTTCACTGACGGCCCAGACCCTATCAAGAGGATCGGGGACCCGGGACGCACCGTGCATGCATCACAAGCGTGCTGATCAAGATAAGAGGAAAAAATTGGAAGCCCACTGCCATCTTGTGAAGGCGCCGGGGTAATATTTAGACGAGCTGGAGTGCATTGCTGCTTAGGTAACCATCCAATTGATTCCGTGGATTCCACTTGGTAAGTAGGCCTCATTTTTTTTGTACTCTTAAAAGGAAGTTTCTTCTGAATCTGTGCTTTCGATTTCTTTGTATTAGCAGCCATTGTAGCCTTTTAACATTCAGAGAACTTCAGAACAAATTTTCAAGACTTTTAAAAAATTCTTTAATTCGGGCATTTGTTAGTCCAACTGGAGGAAGACGGAATTACCCTTCTTCCTTTACTATCAGGCCACGCCCCCTTTAACTAGCAAGGTTGACATGATCTGTTACAGTCTTTTTTAAAACTATATTTTAGTTTTATTTTTCAATACTTATATATCTTTGGCTTTGCTTCGTGGACGAAGATTTATGGAGGGGGTAAATGTCCACGTCAGCTGCAGGCTCGTTTGTGGCTGACAAGTCTGATGCGGGACAGGCAGAGACGGTTGCAGCGGTTGCAGGGGAAAATTGGTTGGTTGGGGTTGGGTGTTGGGTTTTTCCTCCTTTGTCTTTTGACAGTGAGGTGGGCTCTGCGGTCTTCTTCAAAGGAGGTTGCTGTCCGCCGAACTGTGAGGCGCCAAGATGCACGGTTTGAGGCGATATCAGCCCACTGGCGGTGGTCAATGTGGCAGGCACCAAGAGATTTCTTTAGGCAGTCCTTGTACCTCTTCTTTGGTGCACCTCTGTCATGGTGGCCAGTGGAGAGCTCACCATATAACACGATCTTGGGAAGGCGATGGTCCTCCATTCTGGAGATGTGACCCACCCAGCGCAGCTGGATCTTCAGCAGCGTGGACTCGATGCTGTCAGCCTCTTCCATCTCGAGTACTTCGATGTTAGGGATGAAGTCGCTCCAATGAATGTTGAGGATGGAGCGGAGACAACACTGGTGGAAGCGTTCTAGGAGCCGTAGGTGATGCCGGTAGAGGACACATGATTCAGAGCCGAACAGGAGTGTGAGTATGACAGTGGCTCTGTATACGCTTATCTTTGTGAGATTTTTCAGTTGGTTGTTTTTCCAGACTCTTTTGTGTAGTCTTCCAAAGGCGCTATTTGCCTTGGAGAGTCTGTTGTCTATTTCGTTGTCGATCCTTGCATCTGATGAAATGGTGCAGCCGAGATAGGTAAACTGGTTGACCGTTTTGAGTTTTGTGTGCCCGATGGAGATGTGGGGGGGCTGGTAGTCATGGTGGGGAGCTGGCTGATGGAGGACCTCAGTTTTCTTCAGGCTGACTTACAGGCCAAACATTTTGGCAGTTTCCACAAAACAGGACGTCAAGCGCTGAAGAGCTGGCTCTGAATGGGCAACTAAAGCGGCATCGTCTGCAAAGAGTAGTTCACGGACAAGTTTCTCTTGTGTCTTGGTGTGAGCTTGCAGGCGCCTCAGATTGAAGAGACTGCCATCCGTGCGGTACCGGATGTAAACAGCGTCTTAATTGTTGAGGTCTTTCATGGCTTGGTTCAGCATCATGCTGAAGAAGATTGAAAAGAGGGTTGGTGCGAGAACGCAGCCTTGCTTCATGCCATTGTTAATGGAGAAGGGTTCAGAGATCTCATTGCTGTATCTGACCCAACCTTGTTGGTTTTCGTGCAGTTGGATAACCATGTTGAAGAACTTTGGGGGGCATCTGATGCACTCTAGTATTTGCCAAAGCCCTTTCCTGCTCACGGTGTCGAAGGCTTTGGTGAGGTCAACAAAGGTGATGTAGAGTCCTTTGTTTTGTTCTCTGCACTTTTCTTGGAACTGTCTGAGGGCAAAGACCATGTCAGTAGTTCCTCTGTTTGTGTGAAAGCCGCACTGTGATTCTGGGAGAACATTCTCGGCGACACTAGGTATTATTCTATTTAGGAAAATCTTAGCGAAGATTTTGCCTGCAATGGAGAGCAGCGTGATTCCCCTGTAGTTTGAGCAGTCTGATTTCTCGCCTTTGTTTTTGTACAGGGTGATGATGATGGCATCACGAAGGTCCTGAGGCAGTTTTCCTTGGTCCCAACAAAGCTTGAAAAACTCATGCAGTTTGACATGCAGAGTTTTGCCGCCAGCCTTCCAGACCTCTGGGGGGGATTCCATCCATACCTGCTGCTTTGCCACTTTTCAGTTGTTCAATTGCCTTATATGTCTCTTCCCGGGTGAGGACCTCATCCAGCTCTAGCCTTAGGGGCTGTTGAGGGAGCTGGAGCAGGGCGGAATCGTGGACTGAGTGGTTGGCACTGAAAAGAGATTGGAAGTGTTCTGACTATCGGTTGAGGATGGAGATCTTGTCGCTGAGGAGGACTTTGCTGTCTGAGCTGCGCAGCAGGCTTTGGACTTGGGGTGAGGGGCCATACACAGCCTTTAGAGCCTCGTAAAAACCCCTGAAGTTGCCAATGTCCGCGCTGAGCTGGGTTTGCTTGGCGAGGCTAGTCCACCATTCATTTTGGATCTCCCGGAGTTTGCGCTGAAGATGGCTGCATGTACGACGGAAGGCTTGTTTCTTCTCTGGCCAGGATGGCTTTGTAAGGTGAGCCTGGTGACAAATCCGTTCACCATCAGAGCTTACATATATTTTAAGTATATAGAGTACAGTTGGGGAAACTACATTTTTGCATATATAATAGTAAATTATATATCCTTTTTTGATTCTTTTTATTACTGTATCTGAGCCCCTATGTGGTCCAGGTGTGGCTGCCAGACCTTTACAAAAGTGTCGTATTCATTCTTTAAGTTATATGTGATTTTGTTTTCCATAGGTAGACAGCTGTTCATTTCTGCAATCCATCATGTTATAAGTAGAGGGGATTGGACTTCCAAGTGATTGCGATACATTGTTTTTGCTTCATTTTTATAAATAAAGTTTGATATTTTGTTCATTTGTCACTTATTTCCATGAAATTACCAAATAGATATAGCTCCAGGTCACCCGTGAAGACCACTCCTGTTATCCTGGTTAATTATTCTGCAAGTTCTTGCATAGATGTCCTCAATTTCATACACAACCATGTGACATGTAGAAAATTCCTGTCTCAGTCCCACATCTGAAACGCATCTCTGAAATTTCAGTTTTGATCTGTATAACTTTTGTGAAGTAAGATATAATTGGTGTTAAAAAATTAAAGTGAACAAGTTCATATCTTGCATTTATAATTGATGTGCTGTCATTACACCAATCTGACCAGCTTCTTTCTGAAATCTCCACGCCCAAGTCTGACTTCCATCTTTTCCTTGACCTGTGCAACCCTGGTTTTGCACTTTCGCTCTGGAGAGCATAGTACATTTTTGTTATAAATGCGGGTGTTTCCCCATCCAAACTGTTCGTTCCATTTCACTAATTTCAGATGGGGTCAACGTTGGTCCCCATATTTCTCTTAAAATTGATCTCAGATAGAGAAAACAGAAGAAAGTCCTATTGGCCACTTCATAATTGTTCAAAGGACATAACAATTCCTTCTGTGTGCAAATCCTGTCCTGATGTGACATTCCAAAATGTAACACCTCGCACCTTTCCAAAGTAAACTCCATCTGTCATTCTTCAACCCACTGGTACAGTTGATCAAGATCCCATTTTAATCTGAGATAACCTTCCTCATCCATTATATCACCTGTTTTAGTGTCATTACAAACTTACTTACCATGCCACCTACATTCTCATCCAGATTGATCATAAAAAGCTGAACAACAGTGAACCCTGAACCAATCCTTCTGGCACACCATGCCGCAGGCTTATAGTCTGTAAAATAACCCTCCATCTCTAATGTCTTTTACGATCAAGCCAATTTTGTATCCCATTGACTAGCTTACCCTGGATCCCAGGGGATCTCTCCTGCTGAACAAATCTATGATGCTCTTCCAGTGTTGGCAACATCAACTATCTTGCCCTAAACAATCTTCATACAGAAATGTAACATTTTTTTCTATAATTTCTGGATCTAATTCACACCTGGGAATGCTTGAACTCTGGTAGTTCAAGAAGGTAGGTCAACTTTCTAGGTGATATCAACGAAACCTACAAAATAAACAAAATCTTTGCACTATTTCATTGAGGAATGACTTATTATAGGTAAGAACCGCAATAGAAAATCCCAGGAATTTTTTTTTTGAAGAGCTATTATTATTTAACAAAAGGTAAGGGAGCAATGTGCATTTGTATGCAGGAAGACTAGCACTTTGATCTGCAAAACTTTGCATTCTATAAAGCCAAGATCAGGCAAGAAATGAGTGTCTTGATCTTCAGGTACAATTTGTGGTGGGTAGCAGTGCACAACAAATTTGCATAGAACTGCAACAAGGCCAGTATAGTGTGTACATTGTTTAGCTCTCAGTCAAAGTTTGGAATTGACTGCAAGGTTTTAAGTTGTTTCCCACTGATATTCCAATTTGAATATTGTTGTGTTTTTTGTGTGTTGTGGTGGGGGGGGGGGGGGGGGGAGGAGGAGAATGACCTTTCAGGGCCTAGAGGCAATAGTAAGTTTAGTGGCACCATGACTGGCTCTGAGGCTCAGAAGGTAAGGGTGCAGGCTGGCAGGGTGATAGTGATAGGAGACTCGATTGTGAGGGGAATAGACAGGAAATTCTATGGCAGCAGAGTATCAAACAGAAATTCTGTCCAGTAATCCTGAATGTACCTAATTCCATTCCCTGAGACCTCTGACTATCAGATACATTGTTATGGTCTTCCTCAGTGAAAACTGATGCAAAATACATACTTCGTTCCTCTGTCATCTCTTTGTTACTCTTTATAATTTCTCCAGCATCGTTTTCAATTGGTCCTATATCTACCCGTGTCTCTCTTTTACTCTTTATATATTAAAAAAAAACTCAGTATCCTTTTGTATGTTATTTGTCAACTTCTTTTCATAATTAATTTTTTCTTCCTAATGACTTTCTTTGTCTCTTTCTGTAAGTTTTTAACTGTTTTCCAGTCCTGTTTTTCCACTAAATTTGCTACCTTGCATGCCCTCCCTTTTGCTTTTATTTTAGCCTTAACCTCTCTCATTAGTCACAATTGAGCCATTTTTCCATTCATAATTCATAAGCGACCGATCCTGCACTTTATTTCTTGGAGAAATATCATGCAATTCTGCTCTGATGTCCCTTCATCTCGGAGTTAAGGGTTATGGGGATAAGGCTGGAAAGGGGTACTAATGGTAATGATCAGCCATGATCTAAAATGGCAGTGCTGGCCCGACGGGCCAAATGGCCTACTCCAGTTCCTATTGTCTATTGTCAATTTGGGACAGTTCTTCTCTCATTCCACTGTAATTTCCTTTGTTCCTCTGAAATATTGACACACCTGATATCAGCTTTGCCTTTACAATTTGAAACTGATCTCCATCATGTTATGATCACTATTTCCTAAGGGTTCCATTACCTTGAGTTTCCTAATCACCTCAAGTTCATTACACATCACCCAATCTAAAACTGCCGATCTCCTGGTGGACTCATCGACAAGCTGTTCCAAAAAGCCATCCCGTAGGTATTCTACAAACTCTCTCTCCTGAGATCCAATATCTTTCTGACTTTCCCAATCCCCTTTCATGTTAAAGTCCCCCAAAATTATTTTGACATTATCCTTCTGATATGCTTTATCTATTTCCACCTGCTGTTTGGGGTCCTTTTACCCTTGCCACTTCTTAACCCATAAGGATTCAATCTCTTCTGACCCTATGCCACTTCTTTCTAGTGATTTAATATCATTGCTTAACATCAGGACCACACCACCCCCTCTACCTGCCTATCTTTCCTATGCACTGTGTACCCTTGGACATTCAGCTCCCAATCACATCCATCATTAAACCATGTCTTGGTGATGGCCACAATGTTATATCTTTCAATCTGTAGCTGTACAACAAGGTCATCTGCTTTATTCCTAATGCTCCATGCATTTAGGTACCCTTAGACCAGTATCTGTTTCCGATTTTATTGTATTTCTACTGGACAGCAAAATAACTAATCTTTTCACCTGCCTGAACTTTTTGTCATCTTTGCTGCACATTATTTTTGACTTTTTTCCTCTTTCTCAACCCTAACACCCTGGTTCCCTTCTACCCTAATCTCTGCACTCACATTCTGATTCCCACACCTCTCTCCCACCACCACCCCACCACACAAGTTTAAAGCCTCCCCAACAGCTCTAGCAAACCTGCCTGGATATTGGTCCCCCTCCAGTTCAGGTGCAGCCCATCCTATTTGTAGATGTCAGATCTTCCCCAGAAGAGATTCCAATGATCCACAGATCTGAACCCCTGCCCCTTTCAGTAACTCTTCAGCTAAACATTCATCTGCCACTTCCAGTTCCTACCCTCTCTGCTGCATGGCACAGGCAGAAATTCTGAGATTACCATCCTTGAGGTCCTGCTTTTTAACTTTTTTCCTAACTCCCTGTATTCTCTCTTCTATCTATGTCATTGGTCCCCATGTGGACCACAGCATCTGGCTACTCACTCTCAGAATGCTATGAACTCCATCAGAGACATCCCTGACCCTGGGAGTCAGCATACCATCCAGGAGCCTCAATCTCATTCCCACAGATCCCCCCTATCCACTTGTCTAACCAACGTGTCCCCAATCACCATTGTCCTCCTCTTCTGCCCCCCCCCCCTTTCCCTTCTGAGTCAGGGGGACAACCTCTGCACCAGGGACATGACCATCTCAACTAGTCCCTGGTAGGTCCCCACCAATAGTATTGAAAACTGTATACCTGTTGTTGATGGGAATGGCCATAGGGGGGCACTGTCTGCATCTTTCCCATCCCTCTCCTGACAGTCACAATTCAGGAGGTAGCTAGATGGTTGACTGTCAGGAGAGGGAAGGGGAAGATGGAAACAGTGCAGAGTACCCCTGTGGCCATTCCCATCAATAACAGGAATACAATTTTGGAAACTATTGGTGAATTGTGAGGTGACTGCCTCCCTGACACTCCTGTCTGCAACTACCTCTGCCTCCATCAAGATCCACAGTTCATCTAACTCCAGCTCCCTAACTCGGGTTGTAAGAAGCTGCAGCTGAATGCACCTTCTGCAGGTGTATTCAACAGGGACAAGTTTGCTGTCCCCGATTTCCCACAACAGGAGCAATTCACTGCTCTAAATTTAATTAAATTATTTAAACTACCTCACCTGGCCTTACCTCTCTGGTAGCAAGCAAGCTAGCTCTTTCTCAGCAACTGCTCACCAAAGTCTCGAACTCCACTCCTGTGCCACTGACACATTATGCGAGTTCAAATGATCCAAAAATGTTTTGCTGCTGAGTTTCGTTTGTACTCAGTATCTGATGCCGCTTGGGTCAGTGTCCAACAATAGTTAGCCTGCATTAATGGATTCCAGTTGTCCTGATACTGCTTTGCCTTCGATGCAATGTCCTGGTGAAATCTTTCACCGTGTTCATCGTTGACCACACCAAGATCAGCAGGGAAGAAGTGCAAGTACAAATGCAGAAAATGAATTTTCAATGACATCTTGCACTTTATGGTTTTATTTGCTTGAATTAGACTTGTGACAGAAAAATCACAAAAAAACACTCCATGTGATAGGAAAATTTCAAGGTGATTTTTCGTGATCCGCAGCCCAAAATCCATAAAATCCACCCCAAAGTGCTCAGGAAGCACAATCTTCATTGTCCAGTGTTGTTGGCTTAAATTGTACCTATTCTAATGCTGGAAGATTGCCAGGTAAGGCAGATAAACTGAGGGATTGGCTAAAGATTGGACTAGTATATAGTAGCTTTTATTGGAAACCTGGTAGAGAAGGTGCATTGAGGATCTACAACGATGTTTCCAGGACTCGGAGGTCGAGGTTGAGTAGGCTAGGGCTTTATTCCTTGGAGGGCAGAAGGATGAGGGGCAATTTCATAGAGGTGTATAAAATCATGAGGAATGGTTTAGATGAACAAGGGCCAAATACAGGACAGTGGGATTAATGTGGGTGGAAATTTTGATTAGGACGGGCAAGTTGAGTCCAAAGGTGTGCTTCCACACTGTTTGATTCTGACAAGATCATTTATCTACCACTGAATAACCTTTCACTCGGAGTTCCCAAAAGGAACCAATAATCAATACATTTGCACTCTTCCACTCAAACAATATCTTTTCCACCAATCTTAGAAGAGAATCATTTGCTAAACCAATGGATATAATTTGCATTTCCACTCCAGCCATTCAGAGGCTAACCTATTAACTGATTGTCAACAAGCGAAATAGAAGCAGGAATCATCCATCTGACCCATCAAGTCTACACCACCATTCAATATGATCATGGCTGATCTGATCATGGGCTTAGCTCCACTTACCCACCTGTTCCCCATAACCCTTAATTTCTTTATTATTTAATATCAATCTATCTATTTGTGCCTCAAGTACATAAACAGGGCTATCTGCTTCTTAAATGTATTCAGTTACTTGTCCTGGAAAACCTTCTATGATAGAGAATTCTAAAAGTTCACCATGATACTACTTTAGCTAACTACTCTAGCTAGTATCCTGATACTGTGAATTCTTGTAAATACTCAGACAGGAGAAACAAATTCCTCGCATTCACTGTCTGTCAAGGTCAGAACTTTATAAATAAAGGCCATTAACTTAATCCCTTCTAACATTTCACATTTCTGCTATTCCAAGAATCCATCCATTGCTGTACTCCTGACAAACATGTCCTTTCTTCCTTCTCTTCTTTTCCTCCTCTGTTCTTTATTCCTCCTACTCTGAAGAAGCATGTGCTCCCAGGATGAGGTCTTCCATTCCAGAAAATCTGATTTGTCTATCTTCTTCAGAAAACATAACTTCCCCTCTAGTCCATTAAATCAGCCCTTGCTCTGTAACCTGCACATCTGCCCAGACCCCTTCCTGCCCCCAGATGCAACAAGGACAGGGTACCCCTAATCATCACCTACCACACCACCATCCTCCTCAATTTCTACCACCTACAATGGGATCCCATCACCATCTTCCCTTCCTCTCTTGCAACAGATCTTTTGTGGTGTCAGTGCAGTCTATGATCAGTCTTATAAAGGGAGGTTCACAAGCCCAAAAGCTGTTGGAAAGAAACAGTTCTTGAACTTGGAGGTACTCATTTATAGGCTTTTGTACCTTCTGCCCAAAGGCAGCAGTGAAAGGAGGTTGTGACCAGGATAGTGAGGTTCTTTAAGATGTTGGTTGCTTTCTTGAGGCTGTGAGGTTACAGCCTGCCATGGATCTGGCTATAACACTTCTATCCTGGTGAAAAGGTTGTGAATGTTCACCTACCAATGCTTCTCACAATTCTATAAATCTCTATTAGGTCTCCCCTCAGCCTCTTACGCTGCAGCGAAAATTAAGCAAGTTTGTCCAATGTCTACTTACAACTCATACCCTATAAATCAGGCAACATTCAGGTGAACCTCTTCTGTACCTTTTCCAAAATTTGCACATCTTTTCTGTAATGGGGCAACTTAAATTGCACAGTATTCAAAATGCAGTCTGACCAAACCCTAACCTGCAACACACTTTCTTACTATTATACTCAAAACCCCACCCAATGAATGCAAACATTCCATATGCTTAATACATAATGCAGCCCCACCCTATTTACTTGAGTGGTCAACCTCAGATCCCTCTCCATAGCAATGCTTTTAAAAGCCTTGCCATTAACTGCATACATCCCCCTTAACATTTGACTTCCCAAAGGGCAACACTTCACATTTGTCTGGATTAAACCTCATATGGTATTTCTCTACCCATATCTGAAACTGATCTAAATATTAAATTTAATTTTTTTAATTTATGCACATGGCACAGTAACAGGCCATTCTGGCACACAAGTCCATGCCGCCCAATTTAAACCCAATTAACCCAGAACCTCTGGTACATTTCCAATGGTGGGCAGCATGGTTGTGTAGCGGTTAGTGCAAAGATGTTACAGTGCCAGTGATCGGGACTGAGGTTTGAATCCCGTGCTGTTAGTAAAGAGTTTTTAAGTTCTCTCCGTGTCTGTGTGGGTTTTCCCAGAAGCTCCGGTTTCTTCCCACCATTCAAAAATGTATCAGGGTTAGGGTGTAAATTGGGTGGCATGGACTCATGGGCCAAAATGGCCTGTTACCATGCTCTGTGTCTAATTTTTTTTTAAATAATGGAGCCCCCAGAGAAAATCCACATAGACATAGGGAGAGCGTACAACTCCTGACAGACAGTGTGAGATTTAAACCCCGATCCAAATCGCTGGTGCTATAAAGGCATTGCAATACCAACTGTATCACCCATCTATATTCTGTTGTATTCTTTAATAGCCTTCTACACAGTCCACAACTCCACCAATCTCTGTATCATCTACAAATCTAATCCACTCTCTTACTTTTAAATCCATTAATTACATACATCGCAAACAAAATTTTCAACACTAGCGGTTACAGGGCTGATTAACAACTTTTCACCAATTCTCTTTGTCTTCCATGAGCCAGCCAACTTCATATCCAATCTATCAATTCACCATGGATCCCATGCATCTGTACCTTCTGGATCAGCCTACCATGAGGGACCCTGTCAGACATTTTACTAAAGTCCAATATCTATTCCCCTACCCTAATCAATCACCTTTATCACCTCCTCAAAAAGACTCAAATTGGTAAGAGATGCCCTGCCTCTCACATGACCATGACTTTCCAATTCTGCATAAATGCTGTCTCTCAGTATTTTCTCCAATAGTTCCTCACCAATACGCGGCTTTCTGGCCTTAAATTTCCCAGATAATACATTTTTCTCCTTCTTGAACGAAGGTGCAACATTAGCTCAACTACAATCCTCTGGGACCTCATCTATCACTAGTGAAGATGCAAAAGATCTTGGTCAAAGTTCCAGCAATCTCTTCTCTTTCAATAACCTAGGATATATCCCCTCAGGCTCAGAGGACTTATCCACCTTAACACTCTTAAAAAGACCCAACAAAATCACTCTTGATTTTAAAATGCCCGAACATGTGAATATTCTCCACAATATGCTCCATTACTTTCTCCTTGGTAAACACAGATACAATGTACTCGTATAGTACCTCACCCACTTCCTCAGACTCTAAGCATAAATTCCCTCTTTTTTCCCCTCAAGTGGTTCTAGCCTCTCCCTAGTCATCCTGTTTTTAAAATTAAAGTACAAAATTAGTTCAGATTTTATTTTCTGCTCACTGGGGACATTTCGTGCCCCCTTCTCGCCCTCCTTATGCCCTGCCTGGGCTTTATCCTGCAATCTTTATAATCCCCAAAAATCCTTGTCAGATTTTATCTTCTTGAACTTTACACACACCTCCATTTTTGGACCAAGTTAATGACCTCTCTCCATTCAACGTTCTCTTACATTGCCACCTTTATCCTTCATTTCCACTAGAATATGCCAGCCCAGGACTTGAATTAGTTGGCCCTTACACAACTCCCGCATGTCAGTTGTTGGCTTGCAAGCCTTGACCCTTTAGTCCCTAATATTTTCCTGGAGATCCCCTTGCTTATAAAATACCATGAGTTTTTTTTTGTTGGTCAGCAACATTTCATACCCTCTCTTTGCATTCCTAATTTCTCTCTCTCTCTCTCTCACACACACACACACACATATTCCTAATGGGCATGAACTCTTTTCAGTAATCTAAACCTATCAAATCTTTTTTAAAAACTCAGACTGTCCTTGTTCTGGTTTCTTCCCATCTTCCAAAAACAACCTAGGTTTGTAGCTTAATTGGTGTATTTGGGCAGCACAGACTTGTGGGCTTTAATGGACTGTTACCGTGCTGCATTTCTAAATTAAAAATAAGTCCTGCAGTACAGGAACAATCTTTTTGCCAGAATCAGAATTTATTGTATGAAATTCAGTTTTGTGGAAAAATTCATATTTTTATCATCTTATGAGAATTACTATTAAAAAAAATAAAAATAATAGAGCACAAAAAATAGGCAGTGTCTTTGGTTCATTGATTATTCAAGAATCTGATGGCAGTGGGGAAGAAGCTGTCCTTGTGCCACTGAGTGCTCATCTTTAGGCTCCTGTACCTCCTTCCTGATGGTAGCAGATTGAAGAGGGCATGGCTTGTGTGGATAGATGCTGCTTTTTTAAGACACTGCCTCATGTAGATATCCTCAATGGAGTGAAGTCTAGTCCTGAGATGTCACAGGCCAAATTAACAATCCTCTGGAGTTCATTCTTGTCCTGAGAGTTGGCGCCCCCTACCAAGCATTGATGCAACAAGCCAGAATCTCTCCATGGTACACCCGTAGAAGTTTACGAGAGTCTTCAGTGTCATACCGAACCACCTCAGACACCTCTCTAAGTAGAGCCACTGGTGAGCCTTCTTTGTGATTGCATCAATGTTGAGGCTCCAGGACAGATCCTCGGAGATGTTGACAAACTGGAATTTGAAATTCTTGACGCTCTCCACTACTGAGCCCTCTGAGAACTGAGTGTGTTTCCCTAAATTCCTCCTGAAGTCCAAGCAAGTGCACGGTTGTTGTCGTTACACCATTCCATGAGCTGATCGCTTCCTCATTGCTGCTTGTGATTCTGTTGAGAACTGTAGTGTCCTCGACAAACCTATAGATGGCGTTGGAATTGTGTCTGGCCACATAGTCATGGGTGTATCTCGAGTAGAGCTGTGGACTAAGCATGCATCCTTTTTTATTTTTTTTATTCCACACAATAAACCATACTGACCAAAATACATACAGACATTTTTCTCTTGAATATATAGTGTCATTTTCTCCCCTTTTCCCCCCTCCCTTTACCCCCTTCCCATTTATTCAAAGTTCAATCTATAAGATACATTAAATCCGTTAAACAATGTCGTCACTTAATAAAATAAACAAGAAATTTTTATCTTTTACTTTTATATACTGAGTCAGTTGATCAGTGAGGGGATGACGTTGTTTCCAATTAGTACTGATTGCAGTCTTCTGATATAAAGTCAAGGATCCAGTTGTAGAGTGGAGTTCAGAGGCCTAGAGTTTGTAACTTCTTAACCAGCACCGAGGGAATAATGGTATTGAAGGCCAAGCTGCAGTCTATGAAGAGCAGCCATATGTATGAATTGCTGTTTACGAGGTGATCCAGAGCTGAGTGGAGAGCCAAAGATATTGCATGTGCTGTGAAGTGGGTCCAGATCTTTATTTAGGTATGTGTTAATTCTGGCCATGACCAGCCTCTCAAAACATTTCATCACAGTAGAAGTTAGTCCTACTGGGCGGTAGTCGTTGAAGCAGCTCACTCTACTCTTCTTGGGTACCGGGATGATTGATGGCCTTTTGAAGCTGGTGGGAACCTCTGTCACAATGAGGTTGAAAATGACTGTGAACACTCCGGCTAGTTGGTTGGCACAGATTTTCAATACCCTGCCAGGTACACGGTCAGGGCCTGATGCCTTTCAAGGGTTCACTCTCTTGAATGATGTTCTGACATCGCCCTCAGAGATCGATATCACAGGGTCCTCAGCATTTTATGGGATTCTAAGTGTTACAGGATCAAACCAGCAACCACAAAGAAGGCATATCACACAGGGGTAAAGATGAACAATTACTTTATTAACAAAAATTCACCTTCAAACTTTAATTCAAAATCCCCCCTTTTATAACAATGCCCTCTGGTTACTATGCAAATTTCTATAACAGTGTAAAACTAATAAATTTCTCAGCCTAAATATAACATATGTAATTAAAGTCTAAGTTATGATTCCAACCAGCCCACAGATAAACTTAGACACAAAACACACAAGACTCACAAAACTTCGATCTCAACCGAAGCAAAGATCATAAACAAAATTCAGTTTGTTTGGTAAACTGAAGCCAAAAGATCTTTGAGAGAGAGCACAAAATTCGAAGTTGTCTTCTTCTGTTGCTTGCAGAGAGAGAAACAATGGCTTGGTCTAGATCCTTCTGGCTGCCTTCAGAATGTTCATCCCTTTTTGAAATCCCAACATTCTAAACTGTCCTCCAGACCATGACTCATGCTCTGGGCCTTCTTCCACTCCACAGCACCCCCAGTGGTGGTTTATCATCTAAGTCCAGAAATTTTTAGATCATTTTCTGCACATGCTCAGTCTGTCTCCCACTCTCTCAGCAGTCCACCTTCACCTTGGTGAAACTTAGGAGAAACCTAAGGCAAACTGTCATTTTTCAACACAAAACCACACAACACATAGGCCAATACACAACACAGAACTCTAACAATAGGCATTGTTTGGTTTTAGCCTTGTAGGTATATTGGCACATGTAAGTTGGTCTTACAAGAAGCATTTTTGTTGTTATAACAAAAAGGTCATTTTTATAAAAAAATAAATTTCTGCTGATACACTGCACAAAAATGTTATAGATAGTCATTTTGGTGTCACCCCCTTTGATGGTGTCACCCAGTGTGGTCCGCACCTTGTGATGCCAGTGCTGAAGAGACACAAACATCCCCATCTTTACAGAAGCTAACAGATTTTTTTATAAAAAGACATCCTCTTTGCAATTTTTTCACGTGAGATTCATGACTTACTCACTGGATATTACTTCTTCAATAGATTGCTCACTCCTTTCAAGAATAAGTGGAGATTTATTTTGCACATCTTTGGGGCACGAGCTAAATTTCTACCTTTATTTTGTTATCTCTAATAAAATAAACTATTTGCTAATTGCATTCATTAACAACATTCAATATTTATCAATTTTAAATAATAATAAAAAAAACAGCTGGCTGCTTTATACTGCATTTACATTGCAAGTTTAGTGCTGCCATAATTTAGATTCAGGAACTTAATGTGACCATTCAATAAGAGTTAAACAAACATCTGCAGACACAAAAATGCTGGAGGAAGTTAGCAGATCACACAGCATTCTTTATAGTGTTATGAGCCCAAAGGACCCCAAAACCCAGCAGCAATAGACATTCATCAAGACAAGTGGCTTTCAAAACAAGTTATTTTTAATCAACTTCAAACATGAAAATAGAATCAAACTTAAACTTAACTCTATACTTATACTAACCCAAATTATCCCCTTCTAATTCTAAGTGCACATGTATGTAATGTGTGTGTGTGGATTTAAGAAAAGTTCTTTGGTTCACAGTTCAATCTCACTTCTCCTTCTTCCAAGTTCTCTGGTTGCAGGCAATCACCATACTGTGCACAGAATTTAACATGTATAAAGTTCACCAGGCTTGGTGCTTGAAAGGTAAATGTTTAGTGCTCAGGAAGGTTCTTGTAGGGTTTGCAGAGAGAGATATTTGTTGCTCCAGGATTTCCACAACTGAGGTACCATCACTAGTCACCTCAGGGTCTCGCTGATGAAACTTGCCCCATCAGGGTCTTCCAGATGGTAACCTCTTTCTTCAAGCTACCACAGAGTTCCATTCCTTCCTCCATTTCAAGAGAAACATCAGACAGATAGCACGTCTAGCCATCTACTGTTCTGGAACTTGCTTTCATCAGTTTCAAACAGTTTTCCCTGGATCGCACTTTTTGGTTACATGTCGGTGTCCCCACACACTGACTGACTGAGCTGTTAATTCGACTCTCTCTCTTTTCCAACTGAAACTCCAAAAAGAGCATGTGACTCATATCTTGCAAAACCCCCACCTTCTCCAGCAAACAACAGGAGTTCCTTTTTCTTCTCAAGTTGTTATCTTAGGTAAACAATCCAGGAGTGAACTTTCTGTGCACTCTGGCAAAACCCTTGAAAAGAGCTTCCACTAGTCACTGTGTCTCCAATTCCAAACAATGGTCATTCATTTTATGATGTCAGTTCAGAAAGGTGCTTACATTCTCCGGAGATCTTCAGTATTTCTTCAGTCTTTCAAATAAGATCAGTTTTAAAATGTGTGTATACATGTGACCTACTCTAAATCTTATAAATTTTCCCCAAATATTGATATTGTTACAATAGCAAAGGTATATAACCAACATTTTGGGCCTGAACGCTTCATCAAGGTACATCTGAGGGTGAGCTGAATAGAAACTGGAGAAGTCAATGTTAATACAATCTGACAGAGAGTGCCCAGATTGGTTATTAGGAGTTATTCATTCAACTGTGGGTGGCTTCAGTTTGGCAATTCACGAGGCCGTGGACATGTCAATGTGGGAATGGGGCATGGAACTAAAATAGTTGGCCACTGGGAAGTCAGCGCTGTTGCAACAGAGCAAAGGTGCTCAATGAAATGATCTCCCAGTCTGCGTCTAGTCTCTCCCACGTACAAAAGGCCACAATGGAAGTACCAGATGCAGTACATGACCCTTGCAGGTTCACAAATGAAGTATTGCTTCACTTGGAAGGACCTTCTGGGGCCTTAAATGGTGGCGAGAGTGGTTTGGGTGCAAGTGTTGCATTTCTTACAGTCACAAGTACCTATCAAGGGCATGATTAGTGGGAAAAGATGAGTGGACAAGGGAGTAACAGAGGGAGCAGTCCCTGCAGAAGGAAGAGAAGGGAAGATGTGTCATAGTGGGATCACATTATAGGTCATAAAAATTGCAGAGGATAGTACATTAGATGCAGAGGTTGATTGGGAAAAGGGAAATTCTGTCCTCGTTACGTCCAGGGCAGACATGCTGGAAATGGAGATTCAGGTAAGGGCTGAGTTGTTGGTGGTAGAGGGGAAACCACATCTTTTGAAGAAGGAGGCCATCTCAGATGATCTGGAATGGATTGCCTCATCTGGGAGCAGATTCAAAGATTCCTTTTATTGTCACCAAAGAGAAGCAAAGAGTCCCTTCAGAGACCATGTCCAATTCACCACCAGCACTCCTGCAGCCTCTGAAGCCACACAGACTCCAAATCAGCAAACTGAGCTCAAGATCAAACCTTTGATCCAATCAGGAAGCCTTCATCACCCAAGGTAATTTGGGAGCCCTTCTTGCCCTCAACACACTCTTGAATCCTAGTTCAATACCTGGTTTCCATGAGCCTGTCTCCAGCAGCCCACAGCCTGTGGGAGTCCTTCGACCACAAGACACCAACCATCTTTGTGGGTCCTTCAGCCGCTGAACTCTTTGCTGATCTGTTGCTGTGGTCACTATGCTTCTCCTTCTCAATGGGTGAGTGGAGGAGGGTGTTGAGAAATAAGAGCTTGGAGACCTTCAGATTGAGACCTTCAGATGGAGGTGTATGGCAATTGGACAGCCATGGTGAAAATGTGGCGGTCAAGTTCAGGGAACTGGAATTTGTTAAAGTGATGGATGATATGTGAGGCACCTCAACTATAGACAGGGAGGGACTAGACCCATTGGGATAAAATGGAGATGAAGCAAGATGATACCAGTTCAGCAGGGCAGGAACACACAGAAACACTTGTGGATCTTTAGATCAGATTTGTGTCTTAAATAATAGTGGAAGGAAGTGGAAAATCATATCTAAATATTGTAAAAAGGAAAAACTTGGAGATGATACCCCCTTAACCTATATCACCTGGTTTTACAACAGGCAAAGGAACATCATATATGTGATTATAGTGAGCTGCTCTGATCCACAAGTGAATCAGATCAGAGGTGCAGGCACTCAGCTGACATAACAATAGTCCTGGTGGGAAGTGGTGCTGATAAGCTCTCGGACAGTTCCAGTAGTCAGTTGGTTAGTTCAACTCACTCACAGCTTCTTTGTGATTTGTTTTTCTTTCATTCACTGCACAACACACAGACCTCAGTGATAACCCCAACGTGATGTCAGCCCAGTGCTCCTTGGCATCCACTCAGCACCGAAGGAGGATTTTGCCATGTCCTCCAATGAGCTTGTCTATGGGGTCCCGCTGACAGTCCCAGGAGTTTGTGCCAGCAGCTCGTGGCCAGGAGGAAACAGCTACAGCCCTGCTAATGCGACTTTGCGAGGTGGGCACCTTGGCTCCTCTACCAACCTCACACCATAGTCCAGCTCCATCCTACATCCCAAAGGATCTTGAAGACTGCTTTGGTGTTTTTTTTTTCTTTTGTTCACTACACAGCACACAAACCACATTACATTTTTTTTAATATATTACTACATGACAATAAAAAGAACTTTGAATACTTGGTATGGCTTGATGAAGGGTTCCAGCCTGAGACATTGACCAGTTTGATAAATTGGGGCAGGGTTTTTACTGGAGGTCGCATACAAATTCTTTAAAACAGATCTTATTTAAAATACTGGAGCTCTGCTCATGCTAGACATGTTGGGACCAACAGTCTTTGCAAAAGCTTTGGAGGGTACCCAAGAGACTTCAGTAATGGGTTGTTGTTTACAAAAGGGCAACAGATGAAAGAGCTTGTCGGAGCCGCATTCTGTCTGGAGTGGAACATGCTGTTCTAGGAAGGTCATGTGGTTTTGCAAGCAGAGAGTAAAACATGCTTTCTCTCAGAGAGAGAGAGAGAGAGAGAGAGAGAGAGAGAGAGAGAGAGAGAGAGAGAGAGAGAGAGAGAGAGAGAGAGAGAGAGAGAGAGAGATCAGTTCTACAGTTTTCCAGTCAGCAGCAGCAACTGGAACAGGATAAGCTGGCAAGCTTGTGGAAATCCCCATTTGGAAGATGGGTTGTGAGTGCTTAGTTCAGCCTGGTCAAAGCCCTTGTGCTTCATGCAAGAGGAGAGGACTGGCTGTCTAATTTTTCACTTGAAATCGGAGAAACAAAAAGACTCTCTATCTGGTGACCTGAAAGAAAGATGTTATCATCTGGAGAACCTTGAGGGGGCAAATTTCATCAGCAAGACATTGAGGTGGCTGGAAAAAAAAGGAATCAGTTGTGAGTGTCCAGGTTATTCGGCACGTATACTGCAAGTGACGCCTACCACGCAGGAGTAGGTTTGAGTAATCTCATGTTTTCCCTAAGATGATCACTATAACTAGCCGGATCATGGCAAATGTTTGCTCCACGTAGATATATTCCCACCTGCTGCCAATGCTACCTTTGACTGCCAATGGAAACGCTCAACGTAGTGCGAATAAGAGTTGTGCCCAGATCAGTGAGAGTTCAGAAGAACATTGATTTGAACTGAGATCAACAATCTGTTGTCATAGCAACCAAAGCACCAAAAGATGGAATCCAAAGATCCACGAAAGCCCTAGCAACCATCTCTGCAGCAAGGTCAGTGACTGGAATGCCCTTCTGCCACCTGTTCACATGTGAGCAGATAAGTTCAGCACTCCCACTGTTGCCACTCAACCCACTGAGTTCCTCCAGTAAATTGTTTTTGTTTCAGATTCCAGCATCTGCAGTTCTATCCTCATTTAGCAAGTCTGCTGCACTTCAATACAAGTGCATAAAAAGCTAGGTTTCCTTTCCTCATTTTTGAATCTTCAGAAATGCATTCTGTGCAACTGTTTATCCTGATTTGTTGAGATTTCTACAAAAAAAAAGAATAAATGCCAAAGGGAACAGAAGCAAAGAACCACAAAAAGTGGAACCTTTATTCCAGCATAAACACAATTAAATGAACTACTGATCTTATCCTCTATCATAAGAGCATCATGTTATATAGCATATTCCATTTGCAAAATGCACTAGAGTTACCTGGGCTACACTCAAATATGAGACTAATATCACCAAGGATAAAGCCTTCAGGTGCATGGAAGCATCATCACCTGCAGATCATCCTTCAATAAACTCCAGAGGGTTGTTAACTCGGCCTGCGACATCACAAGCACCAGACTTCACTCCATTGAAGACATCTACATAAGGCGGTATCTTAAAAAAAAGCAGCCTCCATCTTCAAAATTGCCACCACCACCCAGGCGACGTCCTCTACACTCTGCTACTTTCGGGAAAAAGGTACAGGAGCCTAAAGACAAAGACTCAATGGCACAAGAACAGCTTCTTCACCGCTGCCAACAGATTCCTGAATAATCAGTGAACCAAAGACAGTGCCTTACATTTCGTGCACTATATATTTTTTTTAATAGTATGGTTTTAAAATGGTTATAATTTGAATGTTTGCATTATGGTACTCCCACAAAACACTGAATTTCATGACTTGTTAATGACAACAAATTCTGATGTTGTCCATCATCCTAACTTGGATACTTATAATCACCCTTTGATTGTTGCTGAATGGGTCAAGAAGCCAGCTTTATAAGATCATTAAGATAATGGACAATAAAGGCTTGCTTTATCTAGCTCATTACTACCAACTTAGAAGTACTTTTCCCAGTCTGTCAAGATTGTAGCAAACACACTTTTCAAACCAACTGAAGCTAACTAGATTTTTGAACCTTGAATTAGTTATATATCTTGGAATGTGGTGTGCTGACATCCATAAATTCCAGGAGCAGATTTAAACATAATTCCAGGAGGTTGGTGAAGCCACTGTCTTCTTAATGTGAAATTTATCCAGAAACTCTGAACAATAGTTTTTGTAAAAAATTGCACCAGTATTCTTGTGTGTTCCCTTCCAATATTAAAATTACAGATGTTCTACTACCAAGAAAATTGGCGATCTAAACCCAAAATGGTATTTCTGCGTCTCAGATTATGGCATTTAATGTACAATGACAACATACAACTTGAATAACTGCAGCAATTTGCAACAATAATGCTGGATTAGAAGAAAATTTACGTTAAATTTCACAAATATCAGAATTATACAACCATTTCAGAACTCCTTTCCAAAGTGCATTTTTCAGTATTAAATTAATTTCTAGAATAAAGCATGAAGAATATATTGAACAATAGCAATTAAAATTAAATTTTACCCATCATTTACGAGGATAATACAAATTTGTCTATCCTTCAGTAGAACATGGTACTCAGCTCAGTGACAAAATACATAAACATTTGGTATAGAACTTGTGTTTAATAAGATTTTTCAGTTTTATAATAAGTATTGGACATGGTACCATACATGTAACTAAATTAACTACATGAAGCAAAAATTATACACGCCTATCCTTCATGCATTGTTTCTGCCCCCATGCCAATACTTTACTAGTTCACTTTCTATGCAAATGTAGTTTAAATTTACAAAAAAAATTAAATAATAAACCCTGGGAGCTTTATATGTGCTCAGTCAACATGTGAGTTTTGCGCCAAATTATGACAAAAAAGTGAAAATATATCAGCTATCTAGTCAAACCAATGTAGAAATGTATGCAAACATTGCCAGTAGTTATTGTATACTCATACATTCAGTTTTTTAATATTTTTAAAGAATAAAAAATCACATAACTTTAAAAAAAATCAAATTTAACCCATGTAATGAGAAAGATACTATGAAGAATCATATCAAAAGCATTGCTCGTTGGTGATTACATATTCATTTAAGTTAAAAAAAAATGCACTGCTAGTATTGTCTCAGTACAAAATAACTGCATGAAATGGTGAGTGCTGGTGTATCCACTTGATCAAATACCAAGACCAAGTTCAAAAGCCCTATTGCAACTAATTTATATCCAGTAGTTTTCATCTTTTCTCCATCCCAAATACACACTGGCATGTAAACACTGTTCTACAAATTAGTAAGCATTAGTCCATCAGAACAATGCAGCTTGCAGTGCCCGGAATTCCCAAACCATCTCTCACATCACAATATCTTCAAAAGAAGATCTGTTTTGCGTCTGCTGGTGCTTGTTCCATTGGACAGTAAGGGCATTTTAATCTGGGAAGTGAACACATTCAAAATTAATTCAAAAAATCATTAACAAAATAAGGTCAAAGTAGTCTGCAATAACTCAAATAAACAAATGGGATCATCTCACAACTGTATATGGATTGCAACAAAGATATGTTACTACCTTTTAATTGGTGCAGATCAGTAGTTCAATTTGGGGAATTGTGTAACAGAGCCTATCAGATTATTGCCTTTCATTTTATCTAGGGCTCAAATGTAGTCTGGATTAAGGGATGGCAGTGGCTAATGCTAATATATAATGATCAACCCAAGTAATTTTAATCTCAATGACAAATCGGAAATCAGATCAAAACTGCTTCAACATTACATCCCATCCTGAATAATATTGAAAATTTAAATGCAACTTTAGCACTCATTTTCCAGTTTGATCCTATCATTATATGTCAAAGGGAATTTAAGGCAACATGGGATTTTAGATGTAGTCCCGTGTAAAATGACAGGTAAAATGACCATGCATCTGCTCAGTAAAAAGTGATCATTGTACGATTGAATTACTCGTATAGATGGAGGGTTAAAAAGTGTTTTATGTCTAAATAACGGAGACTACAACAGGATGAGGGAGGAGTTGGCCAAAATAAACTGGGAACATAAGCTAGTAAGGTGGAATAGTTGAGAAGTTTTAATGCTCAAAAGTATATTCCTTCCAAGGACATACTGGGAGGGAAAGCCAGCCTTGAATAAGAAAGAAAACGAAAGAAGGTATCAAATAAAAATCTCAACCATACAAAGTCCCAAAAGTAGTGGGAAACTATATTGGGAAAATTTTTAAAAGCAACAATGAACTGCTAAGCAAGCAATAATGAAAAGAAATTAACACAGAACATAAAACAGTTAATGTTTTTATGTCTGAGGTCAACAAGGATGGTTAAAGTTGTACAGAAAATTAGGAGGAATTTGTGACGGGTTAGATATTTTATATTATATATAAATGTCTTTTAAAGAGATAGATTGTGGGGGTTTAGAGTAGGTCACTTCACAAATAGACATTAACACTTCACAAAAGAGATCCAATTTAAAATGCAAGAGCTTTCCTCAAGCTGAACACTCAGACACCAGTGATTTTGCAAAAACAATGAAAATGCATTGCTAAAGAATTTAAAAAACAAATACAAATTGAAGAATCTGGGCTCAAGAGGCTGATAAGATCTTTCAAAGATTGGGTCTGGAGCCTTGGGAGTTGTGGTTTTGCAAGCAGTGAGAGAGAAAAACATAGGATTCTTTGGAGAGAGAGAGAGAGAGAGAGAGAAAGAGAGAGAGAGAGAAAGAGAGAGAGAGAGAGAAAGAGAGAGAGAGAGAGAGAGAGAGAGAGAGAGAAAGAGAGAGAGAGAGAGAGAATTCAGTTCTGCAGTGGCTTTTGAGCCTGAAACATGAAAAGCTGGCAAGCTTGGTTGAAGACCCCATTTTGGAAGACCGGTTGTGAGTTGTGAGTTCAGCTTGTTGAAAACCCTTATGGACCTTACAAGAGGAAGTGGCTGGCTAGTGTTTCACCTGAAATAAGGGAAACAAAAGGAACTCAGTGGTGACCTGTAGAAGAGAGATTATCATTTGGAAAACCCTGATGGGGCAAAGTTTCTTCAGCAAGACACTGAAGTGGCCGATTGGAGGGAATCAGTTTGTGTGTGTCCAACAAGCAACAAATCTCTCTTTGAAACTAACTAGAACCTTCCTTTTCACTAGAGCCTGATGAAACTTCATAAATGCTAAATTCTGTGCACAGTATAAGAATTGCCTGATACCGGTGAATTTGGAGGAGTGAGAAATGAGATTGGACTGCGAATCAAATAACTTTCCTGAACATATACATATTATATATGTGTGCTTAGAATTAGAAGGGGGTTAAGGTAAGTTCATAGTAATAAGTTAAAGTTTGATCCTGTTTTTATGTTTAAAGAAAGTTAAAAATGACTTGTTTAAGTAACCATTTGTCTTGATGAATTTCTATTGCTGCTGGGTTTTGGAGTCTTCTGGGCTCATAACAAATTAATAATGCTTAATACGAAAATGTCAGAGGCCTTTGAAAAAGTATTTTGTGTCAGTCTTCAGAATAGAAGACAAAGGCATCATACTGAAGAGCAATGTTAAGGATGGATGGAAGACGATGACCTCAATACAATTGCTATCACTAAAGATGTTCTGCTGAGTAAATTAGCAGGTTTAAAATGTAGTCAAGTCACCTGATCCTGGAGGAATGCATCACAGGGTACTGAAAGAAATTATGGCAGATATAGTATTTTAACAAAATACTCTGGCCTCTGAGCAGGTCCCAGTGGATTGAAAGACAGCAAATGTCATGTCTTTGGTGTAAAAAAGGATAAAGTCAAAAGGCAGGACCCAGCCTTTTAATAATAAGGCAGTTAGCTTAATATGTTTGAACCTATCCTGAAGGAAGAAAGAGAGTGTTGTCTGGATAGAAATTGTTCTATCAGGCAGATGCGGCATGTATCCAGGAAGGGCAGGCCACGTTTTAACAAGCTTGCTGGAATTTTCTTCAATTATATAATGAGCTCAGTGGATGGAGAATAGTTGGCCTGGATTCCTCTCGCCTATCCCTGTCCAGATAACAATCTAAATATTTTAACTTTGTAACTGGACCCACCTTCAGCACTACCTCTGGCAGCCTGTTCCATACATCTCCAACCTCCGTGTAGAAAAACGTGCCTCTCAGATCCCCTTTAAAATCTTTCCGCTCTCATCTTAAGCTTATGTACTTTAGTTTTAGACTTCTCTACCCTTGGCAAAAAGATTATCTACCATATCCACATTTCTCATGATTTTATAAACCTCTAAGATCACTCTTCACTCAGCCTCCTTTGTTCAAAGGAAAACAGATCACACCTACTCAATTTCCTTAAACTTCAAGCCCTCTGGTCCATGACGACATCCCCATCAATCTTTTCTGCAGCCTTTTTAGCTTCATCAAATCCTTCCCAGAATGTGATAGCCAGAACTACACACAATACGCCAAGTGCGATCCACCCAACAGCTTGCACAACTGGAACACAACATTCCAACTGTTATACTTGATCCTTTGACTGATAAAGTAAGCAAGTCATGCGCATTTTTCATCTCTCTATCTGCGTTGTCACTTTCAGGGAACCGTGTACTTGTACTCCAAGATCTCGTTGTTTAATATCACTCTAGGGATCTACATCACCTTTGTTGACCTCACCAAAGCCTTCAACACCGTGAGCAGGAAAGGGCTTTGGCAAAAACTAGAGCGCCTCGGATGCCCTCCCAAGTTCCTCAACATGGTTATCCAACTGCACGAAAACCAACAAGGTCGGGTCAAATACAGCAATGAGCTCTCCGAACCCTTCTCCATTGACAATGGCGTGAAGCAAGGCTGCATCCTCGCACCAACCCTCTTTACTATCTTCTTCAGCATGATGCTGAAACAAGCCATGAAAGACCTCAACAATGAAGACGCTGTTTACATCCGGTACCGCACGGATGGCAGTCTCTTCAATCTGAGGCGCCTGCAAGCTCACACCAAGACACAAGAGCAACTTGTCCGTGAACTACTCTTTGCAGACAATGCCGCTTTAGTTGCCCATTCAGAGCCAGCTCTTCAGCGCTTGACGTCCTGCTTTGCGGAAACTGCCAAAATGTTTGGCCTGGAAGTCAGCCTGAAGAAAACTGAGGTCCTCCATCAGCCAGCTCCCCACCATGACTACCAGCCCCCCCACATCTCCATCGGGCACACAAAACTCAAAACGGTCAACCAGTTTACCTATCTCGGCTGCACCATTTCATCACATGCAAGGATCGACAATGAGATAGACAACAGACTCGCCAAGGCAAATAGCACCTTTGGAAGACTACACAAAAGAGTCTGGAAAAACAACCAACTGAAAAACCTCACAAAGATAAGCGTATACAGAGCCGTTGTCATACCCACACTCCTGTTCGGCTCCGAATCATGGGTCCTCTACCGGCACCACCTACGGCTCCTAGAACGCTTCCATCAGCGCTGTCTCCGCTCCATCCTCAACATTCATTGGAGTGACTTCATCACCAACATCGAAGTACTCGAGCTGGCAGAGTCCGCAAGCATCGAATTCACGCTGCTGAAGATCCAACTGCGCTGGGTAGGTCACGTCTCCAGAATGGAGGACCATCGCCTTCCCAAGATCGTGTTATATGGCGAGCTCTCCACTGGCCACCGAGACAGAGGTGCACCAAAGAAGAGGTACAAGGACTGCTTAAAGAAATCTCTTGGTGCCTGCCACATTGACCACCGCCAGTGGGCTGATCTCGCCTCCAACTGTGCATCTTGGCGCCTCACAGTTCGGCGGGCAGCAACCTCCTTTGAAGAAGACCGCAGAGCCCACCTCACTGACAAAAGACAAAGGATGAAAAACCCCAACCGACCAATTTTCCCTTGCAACCGCTGCCACCATGCCTGCCTGTCCCGCATCAGACTTGTCAGTCACCAACGAGCCTGCAGCAGACGTGGACATACCCCTCCATAAACCTTTGTCCGCGAAGCCAAGCCAAGAGAGAGAGAGAGAGAGAGGGATCTACCATTTACTATGCAAGCCCGGATTTAACTTCCCAAATTACATCACCCCTCACTTTCTTGATTACGTTCCATCTGCTCTTCCCTTGCCAACTTTCTCAGTTAATCTAGATTCTGTTGTAATAATAGATAATCTTTTTCATTGTCCACTGCGCCAATAATTTTGGTGTCATCTGAAAATGCATCAATTACACTGCTTAAAATTTCTTCCATATATTAAATCCACATGATAAACAATAAAGGATGCACCCCGTGGCAACAACCTACCATTACCTCCTTTGGTTGAAATTCCTTTAGATTGAAAGTCTCACATTCTAGAATTTCCTCCCAAAATGTACTTGTCATGACCCCTCTCCTGCCTTAAAAATCAAGCTTCCAATCACCTTGCCCTAATACCTTTTTGTGCTTCAGCATTTAATGACCCCATAAAACAGAGTTTCTAAAATTCAAAGTAGCTATTGTGACAACAAAGTAGACTTTTTCCTCACTATGCCTTCATTGTTATACTTGACATGGATAACCAACAGACCATCTGTCCAAAATCACAAACAAATTGAGAAGATAAAGGAGCAAGCTAGAATTTTTTTTTAAATGGGAAAAATTACATTCTAAAGTGGAGAAAAATCAATTGTCTATACTTGCTAGTAATACCTAAAATGAGAGGACACTATCCCTCGAGAGTGGGATTCTGAATTGAAAAATACATTCTTCACACTTCAGCTCGAACATTTAGGAGTAAAATCAATTTTTTTCTCCCAAATATCTATGAAGTCTACAGAACTTTTTTTGACTCGAGTCTAATATCATTTTGTCTAATTTTGATACCAAATGATAAGACAGATAAGCAAACATTAAAATAAATCTGGGGGACTGACGTGTTTTATTACCCCCCCTGAAGAAATATTCTAAATATATATTCAACAAGGATACCTAAATAACAATTTGTTTTGAGGTTTCAATTCTTTTCTTTTTTTTCTTTGGCTTGGCTTCGCGGACGAAGATTTATGGAGGGGGTAAAAAGTCCACGTCAGCTGCAGGCGGATAAACAGAACATGTAACATCATGGGCTTTTTGCCAGCACTTACTTGCTTCCGTTGATCATTTTGTTTAGAGCATCTCTGGAGATTATGTGGCCACAGACAAGTTTCATTGGTGGATTAGATTCTGTGGTCTGTTGTCGAAGAATTGGGCAGGCAAATATCGAGTGATACCAACATTTTTTACCAAGGTCCACTTCTATCTATAAAGTAATCAGAAAAAAATCAACTCGACACTTTGCACAAAATGAGCAATGCCTGAATAATTTAAAAGTCCGTAATTTCACTCATATAATGCAGATATGCATATAGAACACACACAACGTGCAGAAGATTATAAATTATGTAAAAATATTTTGAGTGCGTGTATTCAACCGCGTGGGTCTACTCAAAATTCCAACAACAAAAACAATTTACATTTAAATGGGACATGAGACAAAGCACATACCAGTATCTGCCACAGTTAATCTCCTGCAATTAACACCCAATAAATTTTCCCCAGAGGCGTCAATCGCCTATTATATAGATGATATCCTGCTGGAATACATTAATAAGCTTTGGAGAGGAATGAATTAAATAGATTGAAGACAGATTTAAGCAGGATTTTAATTCTAATGACTCAAATCAAAAGCATTTGATATGTTAATCTCCTCCTTCAGGGACGGGTCTGGGCAATTAACATTGATAAGGTGCAGTGCCCTAGCCAGAATGTCCAGTTTATAGGAATACCATGGCATTCAGTACAAAGAGATATTCCTAAGATCAAAATTTCCCATGCCCACTATAAATTGAGTGCGTTCTCACATTGCCGCTATTACGTTCTAATGCTCGCTATAAATTGCGTATTTCCCATGCCCGCTCTCAATTGTGGGCGTTCTTTCAACATGTAAATATATTTACATACAGCGCGCACAGGGTGCCTGGTTTGTAAAATACACCAATAATGCCAGATTTTTTTTTGGGTGGGGTGGGTGGGTAAGGGGTAGGAGAAGGCATGATCAAAGAGAATTTTATTAGAAGTAATGAAAAGTAGGATAAATATGTGCAGAGTTAATCAGCAAAACCCATCCATTCTTTTGGCTGCCATTTCTAGTCTGACTGCAAATTAATCAACACTATTAAAAGCCTCTTATTTTTCAGGGGTTTACATGTAACCTAAAAGTAAACATTAATATGTACTTACTGGCAGCTCATCTTTCTGGTTCCATACTCCAGTGCACTGTCTCTGCTCGATGACTGCCTTAATGTTTATGAGAGCTGGCAAAGCAATACAACCTGCTGAAAAACTAAACAAACGATTCATAAAAGACAAGCAAATTAATACAAACATTTAAAATGTGCAGTTTGCTCTCAAATTGCACACATCAATGGTATATTCAAGAGTGAATTCAGAACGAACTTCTTTACCATTAGAATAGTGAAAATATACTATATTTTCAGTGAAGGATTGGCAAGGCAAAGTT
Organism: Narcine bancroftii; assembly: GCF_036971445.1. Classification (NCBI taxonomy): domain Eukaryota; kingdom Metazoa; phylum Chordata; class Chondrichthyes; order Torpediniformes; family Narcinidae; genus Narcine; species Narcine bancroftii. Next base: position 26,551,745 of record NC_091471.1, read on the forward strand.
TGATTTTATTTATTCATCAACAGAACACGAACATCCTTAAATCCAACATTTAATGTTCATTCCCTTATTGCTCTCGGCTCCAGGATAATGTTGGCTCCCAAGTACCAGAGACAAAAATGTCTGAGTAATTACAGAGGGAGAGAGTGAGCAGCTACAAAGTCGTACTATTCATTTGGTACAAACAACACAGATATAAAAAAGTGTTCTGATCCTGCAGAATAAATAGCAAGTTAGGCAATAGATTAGGCATCAGGGCCTCAAGGGTTCTAATCTCAGATTAATCCCCCACATTAGTGAGGGTTGGAATAGAAAAAAATAGGAAAAATTAACATGCGGCCAAAAAGCTGCTGCAAGTGGGAAGAATTTGGTTTCCTGGATTGATAAAATCTGTTCCAAGGCAGAGACAACTTGTGCAAAAAGGCACGAGCTGTACCTTATCTAGAAGTGGACTGATAACCTAACTAACCTGGCAGAGGTGGGACCCTCAGTAATTTATGTATAGCAAGTGCTGAGAGGGAGATGGCTGAAGAAGGCTGCCTAAGGTTACAACAGGATATTGATCAACCTTAGACAGCAGTTAAAAAGGCAGATGGAATTCAACTCCAATAAGTGCAAGTGCAAAGTTAAACCAGGGGAGGACAAACACAGCGAAGGGTAGGGAGCAATGTAAAGAGGCCTGGAGGTACAAGAAAACTGTTCCCTAGAAGAGGCAAAACAGGTTGATAGGGTGATAAAGTAGGTGTATGACACCTTCCTCCACCTGGCAGAACTTGTTCTCACTTTAAATAACTTCTTTAACTTGTCTCATTGCCTCCAAATTGAAGGAGTAGCCATGGTTACCCAGATGGGTCCCAGCGACACTTGCCTGTTTTTGGGTTTTGTGGAGCAATCCATGCTACAAGCCTACACAGGCAAGACCCCTCAACTCTCCCTCTGGTATATCGATGACAACATTGGGGCTGCCTCATGCACCCATGATGAGCTTGCCAACTTCATCTACTTCGTGGCCACCCTGATCTCAAACTCACCTGGTCCATCTCCGATAACACTCTCCCCTTCCTGGATCTCTGCCTTCACCTCGGGAGACAAGCATTCCACTGACATATATTACAAACCCTCTAAATCCCACAACTACCTTGACTACACTTCCTCACACCCTGTCCCCCTGCAAGGATCCCATCCCCTTCCCTCAATTTTTCCATCTCCACTGCATCTGTTCCCAAGATGAGGTCTTCCAGTCCAGATCTTCCAAAATGCCTGCCTTCTTACACAAATGTGACTTTCCTTCCACCACTATCAACTCAGCCCTCACCCACATTTCCTCCATTTCCCACTCATCTGCCCTGGCCCCAGACACAACAAACATAGAATACCTCTCATCATCACCGACCACCCCACCAGCATCCGCATCCAACATATTATCTGCCGGAATTTCCAGCACTTACTACAGGATCCCTCCACCAGACATATTTTTCCTTCTCCTCCTCTCTCTGCCTTCCGTAGGGACCCTTCTCTCTGTGACTCCCTCATGCATTTATCCCTCCCCACCTATTGCTTCCCCCACCCCCAGCAGCCACAGGAGGTTCAACACGAGCCCACATCTGCCTCACCATGGTCCGGAGCCCCAAACAGGCCTTTCATGTGAAGGAACACCACTTATTATCCACAGAAATATATTTACTGCATCCAGTGTTCCCTTTGTGGCCTTCTCTTCATTGAAGTGAATGTTCACAGATTGGGAGATCGCTTCGCTCAGCAGCTCTACTCTATCCATCACAACAGAAACTCCCCAGTAGCCAACTATTTTAATTCTGAGTCACACTCCCATACTCACATCTCTGACAATGGCCTTATGTACTATTCCACCCTGACCACCCACAGAGTGGAGGAACAACACCTTATTTTCCTTCTGGGCACTCTCTAGCCAGATGGCATTAACATCGACTTCTCTGCTTTCTACTAACCTGCTCCCTTTTCTTTCCCCTCCCCCTTTCCAGTTCTCTAACCCTCCAACTACCTAGCCATCCCTCCCTATCGCTGCTGTCCCTATCTCCCTTCTCCACCTATCATCTCATGCCTTTGCCACACCTCCCCCATCTTTGCCAACTTTCTATCATTCCTTGTTGAAAAGCTCAAGCCTGAAATGTCAGTTATGTATCTTTACCTTTGCTACACTATGACCCGCTGAGTTTTTCCAGCATTTTGTGTTTATACATGGACAGGAAAGGCTTAGAGGAATATGATCCAAATGCAGGACAATGGGACTCGCTCGGAGAGACAACTTGGGCCAATGGACCCACTTCTGGGCTATAAAACTCTTAATCAGATGTCAGGGTAGGGTTTATGACAATTAGGTTCTCTTAGTCATCACTGTATCACAAATATTTCCTTCATGCTCAGCAACTTGAAAAATCTAGAATTCAAAATTTCTGGTGGATAATTGCTGAACTGAAACTTTGAAGACATATGGAAAGTGTTCAAATTTATTAATAACTGATGATTATAAAGCAGAAACTGGCAGTATTCAAATGCTGAACATAAGTATCTAGGGTTTCCCAAGGTTGATGGAGATAAATGAAGAAGAAATCAAAATTTCTCTCTACCCAATCAAACTGCATTTTTACCATAATTTAAAGAATTAGGGTGTTTGGATGCTCCCAAGCAGCACTGTCTGGTTTCCTAATGTCATCTTTCATTTCCTATGTATATGAGATATGCAAGTTAACCTTGTTGGGGGGGGGGGGGGGGGGTGGGGGGGCGGTTCGATTAATTGGGGGTGGGTCTTTTTTTCCTTTTTTTTGAGATATTTTGTTAAAATGGGTTAATTGAGATAAGAACACACAATTTACAATGAGAAGTACAAATTATGTCTTTTCTCATATTTCAAACCATATATTGGATTAATATATGTTTTTTTTTTATTAAACTCAATAAAGATATTAGAAAAAGAAAGAAACTACATTTAACAGAAGGACCTAAAATGTAAATGCTTTCAAGAAAGGAAATTATTGAATTTCTCAACATTATGCCAAAACTTGATGTACTTAAATTCAAATAGGTGCTAAAAATGCAGCTTATCACAATTGTTTGATTTAATGCCATAAGACACACTAAAAATATTAATGGATGAATGATCAATTCTTTCAATATTTATTCATACCTGACACTTAGTGGCGATTCTACTGAGAGACCAAGGAGAGAACAGGCATCCCTGGTGAAGATATCACAGATATCAGCCCACTGGTTAGAATCTAAGAGGTGCACATAGGGGGAGTTCGCTATTCCCTGTCTCAAGTAGACAAGACTTCCCATTAGCACCTGGATGTCTATATATTAAAAAAAACACAAAATTAGAGTATATTCCTCAACTAAAAGAGTCACAACCCCAAATCAAAATTACTTTTCCAGTCTTAAACTTATAAGCTTTGATTCTAATTAAACTAGTGATCACGTAATAGATTTGTAACATAATTTACCTTATTTCTTCTCCTATTATTTTGAATGAGGGATGTGTATTGGAAATGATTATATTGACAGAAAACTAATGTTGTCCGTATATTTCTTTTGATTCAGGTACAATGAATACTATGCAATATAATGATCAGGAACATCTGCCATTCAATTCTCAATTTGTGCAAAATGAACAGACTTGGTCAGTGGCAATAATATGGATACAAGTCCTTTCAATTTTTAAGTTGGGAAAGTCAAAATTGTCTGGATTTCCCTTTGCTAATTAAACTCACCATGTGAAACAAAAATAGAAAATGCCGGGAGTGTTCAGTAAGTAACGCAGCAATGGTAAGGGTGTAGGAGGACAGTGGGGAGAGAGAAACATCATGCTGTTTCAAGACAAATACACCTCAAAAGTCAAATGCTTTCTCATTTTTCAAGTGGAAATATGGGGAGGGCTGAAGATAAAAGAAACTGTAAAAGGAGCAATTGCTTTCAGAAAATAGACAAAAGAGATAACCAAGAACAAATTGAAATAGAAAAAGCAACAACAGTGAAGACATCGGGAAAATCTAGTCGTCACCTTTATTTATCGTTCCTACCATACTTGCACAGTAAAGAGGAGAGTGTTTCTCAAGGACCACAGAGCATATTTACATCAATAGAAGTTGGAATAGATGTTAAACACAGTCCACGGTACCCTAACCACAAATGTTCTGGGAGTTCAGGAGTCTGATGGGTTGGGGGAAAAAAGCTGGCAGAAGGGAGAACAGTTTACATGAGAGGTGTGTGGAGTCCTTCACAATAAAATGTTTATCGTCTTTTGCCTGGATCGAGTATTTAATATGTCCTTCGTGGTAGGAAGAGAGGCCCCCCCCCACAAATGATCTTTTCTGAATTCACTATCCTCTGCAGGGTCTTGCGGTCTGACTACACTTCCAAACCAGATGGCAATGCAGTTGCACAGGATGCTCTCGATATATCCTCTATAGAATGTATTGAGGATGGAGGGTGGGAGATGAACTTTCATTAGCCTTTGCAGGAAGTAAAGGCCCTGCTAGACTTTCTTGTCTATGGAAGTTGTATTAAGGAACCAGGTGAGATTCTCCACCAAGTGCATTCCAAATAACTTGATACTCTTGACGACCTCAACGGTGGAGCCGTCAATGGTCAGTGAAACGTGGTTCACCCTCACCCCGCCGCTAGGCCCTCTTGAAATTGACACCATCTCTTTTGTTTTTTTAACATTCAGATACGCTGACTCCTCATTCTTTCAAATCAGGCCCACCACGGTTGTGTTGTCAGCGAACTTGATGATGCGGTCTGAGCTGTTTAGCTGCATAGTCGTGGGTCAGTAGAGTGAACAGCAGTGGACTCAGCATGCAGTCCTGGGGGGCCCCCCATGTTCAGTTTGATGGTTTTGGAGGTGCTGTTACCAATCCGGACTGCTTGGGATATCCCCAACAGGAAGTTGAAAATCCAATTGCAGAGGGAAGTGTTTTGATCCAGGAGGCTCAACTTCCTTATCAGATACCGTGGTATGATTGAGTGAATGCCAAGCTCAATAAACAGCATTTGAACATACAAGTCCTTGTTTTCCAGGTAGGTGAGAGCTAGATGGAGGGCAGTAGTGATGACGTTGTCCATAGAGCAGGGGGGTCCTAGTCATGGGGTAGCAGGAGCTTGATGTGCCCCATCTCGAAGCACTTCATGATGATGGACGTGACTGCGACAGAGCAGTAGTCATTGAGGCAGGACACAGACGAGTTCTTCAGCAAGGGGACAATGATGGAAGCTTTGAAGCACGTTTTGACCATGGTGCTTCTCAGGAACATGTTAAAGATCCCAGTGACAACATCTGCTAGCTGAACCGCACATCCCCTGAGCACTCTGCCAGGAATGTTATCCGGTCCAGCAGCTCTCCATGGGTTGACCTTGCTTACCTCTCTGCACACTGGCCTGGCGTGATTATCAGAATTTGATGTATTGAATACTCACATCCAGTGCAATGTGCCCTGAAATTAGATAAAATTCTGTTCTTTCACCTTACTTTGGCCATTGTAGGTGGTTGAATATAAGAGTTTGGAGTGGAAGCGGGATGAAATATCAGGGTCACCCTCGCACACCATACATAGTTACTGTCTGATCTTTGGTTTCCCTAGAGGATACTTCATTGTGACTCCTAATTCAATGCATCAAAATGTAAGAGGGGTAAATGAATCAAATACTTTTCCATGATAGAACTATTTTCAAAAAATATAAAGATCAGGTGTCGCAACTTCAATTTAAGTGCTCGTGCAACCACTTTTTAAGTTGCTGTCAGCAACTATTTCCATCACATTCCAGGCAATGTATTTCATATACTCTACATTGTTTGAGTGGGAAAAGTCCCGATCAGATGCCTTCTCTCCCTTAAATTTTTGCCCTCTATTTTTATTCATCTTTGATAAAGAGAAAGGTTTCCAGCAGTCTATCCTATCTACACCCCTCAAAACATTATATACTTCACTCACGTCCCCTCTTAGCATCCTCTGTTCTAAGAAAAATTAACCCAATAGCTCCCATTTCCTTCATAAATGAAACACTCCATCCCACAAAATATCCTAATGAATTTCTTTTGCACCTTCACCAGCATTATTGCATCCTTGTTGGAGCACGGTGACCAGAAATACATGCAGTGCTCCCGCTGAGGTCTGATCAAGGTTTTACAAAATTGAAGCTTAAACCTCCCCTCCCCACTTTTGCATCCATTTCTGCAATTAATGACCAATACCCCATAAGCCACTTAACCACATTATCCATCAAGAATCTTTGATACACTGACATTTCTTTGTTCCTCAACAATCCAAAGGATCCAACTATTCATGGAGTATGTCTAAGTGTTATTAGCATTTCTAAATGCATCATCTTACATTTACCTGCATTAAACTCTGGCTATCATTTCTCATCCCATTTCATCAATACAATGTTTTTACCCTATGGCCTCAGACTACTCCCAGGTTAAACAGTTTCATCAATCTTCGAGCCACCAGCAAAGCTATTGATCATGCCTCATATTCCATATTCACATCATTCACATATGTTACAAACACCAAAGGTCCCAGCACTGATCACTTGAACTAGTTAAACATCCAATCACAAAAGCCATCTTTTACCATCACCCTCCATCTCCTATTTCCAAGCCAATTTAGCATCTTGCCCTAGATCCAATGAGTCCTAATCTTTTGGCTCAGTCTCACATTTGATACCTTGCCAAATGTTTTAGTGAAGCTCATGTAAACCACATCTACTACACTGCACTAATCAATACAACTCTAGCAAAATGACATACCCTTTTGGTTTCCAATCTCTAGCCATACAATCTCTTTTCAGGAGTCTTCTAGGATATTAAAGGAATACATTCCTTGACTCACAGTGCAATGCCATCTCATCTTTTACATCCTTTTGTCCTACATGAAAATTCTATATTCTGGGATACTGAGTTTTCTGTCCTGTGTATTTTTCAACCATATCTCAGAGATTGCAACAATATCATTGTTTCAGCTGTTTATTAAAGGTTTGCCTTCTGGATTTGCTCATTTTTCTCCTCTCAGTGACTCCATCTCTTCATCTGAAAACCATTCTTCTGTCAATCCAATTTAAACCTTCCCCCAATAGCACTAACACAATTCCAATCAAGAATTTTGGTTCCATTTTGGATTAGGTACAACTGGCATTCTCTGTCAAGGCCCCACCTTTCCTAGAAGGAGACCCAGTGCTTCAGGAAACTAAGAGATTCCTCCTACAGCATCTCTTCAGAAATTTATCTGATCTATCCCTCTATTCCTAAACTCATTAGCTCATTATACTGGAAGCAATCCTTAGAGGTCCTATCTTTGAATGACAAACTAAATTCCTAAACTCGCGATACAAGACTTTTCCTTTGTGTTGTTGGTACTAACCTCACCCTTCATAATGTCCTGCAGCTGCTCAGAGACATGCTTAAACATAGCACCAGGGAAGCAGCAAACCATCTGGAGTTTTCTTTGTAGCTACAGATGTGCTTACCTGCCCACTCCCCCACCACCACTCACTTTATAATATTCTAATACTGCTACTCCACCCCCATTACCCACCACCCCCCACCTTATCCAGAAAAGTCCTCCAGTCAGGTAACAACCTGGGCTGTTTCTACTGCTTTCCATTGAGGGGCCCATTTCACACTCTAACAACGCTTTCCTACACGAAGAAAGGCAAGATCACAAGGCACCATCTGCCTTTTTTTGCACTGCCAATAATTGGTAAGTGATGTCATGTATGTACTCTGACAATAAATCTGAATCTGCCTGCCCTTCCTAGTAGTCACCCATTTCCTTCTGGAAAAAGAAGCAAAGCAGGGAACTTTAGTACTAAAGCAAAGTTCTACATATCCAAGCAAGATACAAGCATAGCTTGCAAGTTCCTATTGTTGCACCTTTGACTTGGAGAAAATGAAAATGGAAAAGGCTGTTCAAACCAAGAATGAGTTCAGCTTTGTGGAGAATGTTAGTGGAAGAATGTTGGTTGCACCTCTCTTAAAAAAAAAAGTATGGGCTGTTACGAGCCGAGAGGACCCATAAACCCAGCAGCAGTAGATATTCACCAAGACAAATGGTTACTTAAACAAAAGTTGCTTTTAATTATCTTTAAACATAAAAACAGAATCAAACTTAAACATCTATTATTAACTTAACCTAACTCAACCCCATTCTAATTCTAAGCGCACATGTATAATGTATAATGTGGAAAAGTTCTTTGGTTCACAGTCCATTCTCACTTCTCATTCTTCCAAGTTCACTGGTTGCAGGTAATTCTTATACTGTGCACAGAATTTAACATTTATAAAGTTCATCAGGCTTTGGTACTCGAAAGGTAAATGGTTACTGCTCAGGAAGGTTCTTGTTGTTTTTCAGAGAGAGATGTGTTGTTCCAGGACAACCACAACTGATTTACTTTCATTAGTCACCTCAGTGCCTCCAGATGATAACCTCTTTCTTTCAGGTCACCACAGAGTTTGTTTTTGTTTCTCTTATTCCAAGTAAAACATTAGAGAGCCAATCCTCTCCTCTTGCATGAACCACAAAGGGTTCGACCAAGCTATCTTTCAAAAGCTTGCCAACTTGTACTGTTTCAGTCCCAGCAACCTTTGCTGGCTGACACACTGTCAAGTGGTGTGTTTTTGTGTGTGTCTCACACACACACTGAGAAAGCCCGTTTGACTCTCCCTGCTTACAAAACCACATGACCCTCTTACAACAGAAAATTCTCCTTTCAGACAGCAGCGGCTCCAGCCTGCTCTTTCATCTGTTGCCTTGATAAACAATATTCCATTAGTGATGTCTCTTGAGCACTCTTCAAAGCTCTTGCAAAAAGGTGTGAAAAACCCTACGTCTCCAGTATTTCAAATAAGATCTATTTTAAAGTGTTTGCCTGTGACTTACTCTAACAAACCTTTCCCAATTTATCTCGCAAAAACATTTCTAAATACTCTGCCACAGGGCTTTCCAGTGTGAAAAAGATATATGGAGAGATTGGGCATTCAAGGTGCAAATGAGCCTGATAGGGCCAAGAAACTGCTAATGTGTGGAGGTGATTAGAGGTACATGGATGGAAATTAAGATGACAAGATAAGGAAAAAATAGATTCAAACTAGAAAGATGCAAATACTGTGGGTCAAAATCTGATTGAAACAACAGGTATACCAAGATCATCCTGTTGGGTTTAAGCCCGCCCACGTCATGATAAAACTCTGTGTGTGTGCATGTTAGTCTAATAGAAGGATGAGAAAGCATCACGTCTCCAAGTCTTAATTGTGTGAGTGCATAAACAACACTTCCTGCATGTGGACCTTGGGAATGAGGTAGAAGCATGCTAAGTAGGATTGGAGAATGATAAGGCTGGAAGGAAGATCTCCCTATCAGTGCTCACAATGCAATCTTCTCTACATTGAAATAACCATACACAGATTAAATTATCACTTTGCAGATCACATCTATTCAGTCCACAAAGGCAATCCCAAGTTTTTAAAATCACCCAATTTTTAAATTCTCCACTTTGACTTCTCCATCATTGGCATCCTACGTTGTTCCAATAAATAAAGGGATGAAGGGGAGAGACAGCATCAAAAGGAGGGAAGGCTGATAGTGGAGATAGCTGCTGAAGAGTTCTACCTTCACAACCCTCACCTAGTTCCATCTGCCTTTCCACCTTCCTCATATCTGTATCTGCTTCCAACTCCCAACTCCATTCCTCTCCCTCCCACACTTAGCTCCATCACCCATCAATCTTCACTCCACTTTCTCCCCTCAGTCTGATGTGTCTCAATCCATTTGGTCAAAAATTCCTCCTCGCTCCCACAGATGGTGCTTGAAATGCTGAGTTCCTCCAGCAGTTTTTTTTAATTGTCAGAATGTATCATTTCATATCTGGTTTTCTTTGCATTTTTGTTCCAATGCTGGCAATTCTATGCCAAGCTTCACAAGAATTTCCTCACCAAACACGGTCTCTTTGCTCTCCTTAAAAGTACCTCCATGTTTCAGGCATCTGCGCTAATGTGTTCTCAAATGGCTTATTGCAAAAGGTTATCTGATAATAATTCCATTTAGCATTTTCGCCCACAGTACAATAGAAAGGTTTTATATAAATGCAAGCTGTGGCTGGCAAATAATAGTCAACTTGTGGAGGGGGGGGGGGGGGGGGAGGAGAAAATTTGAGAAAAATATCATTATCATGCAGTGAAATATGGATTCCTACAACACATTATTTCCAATCCAAATAACTGCTTACCTTTCTGGTGATTTAAAGCAAATGGTTGGAAGTTCTTTGCATATTGAAGAGCTTCCCTCTGATTTTCTGTGCCTCCCATTAACAGACTTATGAAAAAAAGTCTGTGTAGCTTGAACTCAAGAGAACTGTTCTGTGCCATCAACATCTCACGGTTTGAAACTGCCCATCTTATAAGCAAAGTAAATTTGTCATCATGTTAATTAGAAATTGTAGCGCCAACTATAAATCTACAATATTACAATAAACAAATGAAAAGCTAACAAGATTTTATAATTCAATAGTTTGGAGGAAAATCCTATTCTAATTGTAAATAGAAAACTCTACACTACCAAGAAATCTGGGGAAAAAAAGCTTTCCATACAGAAATAATTCCAAATCCCTTCAATTTGATTAAAATTGAATTTCCTTTTTAAAGAACATATTTAGTTTATACAAAAAAGATCATTGAAAGTTGCTGCGTACAACCTATTTACCAGCACAGAAATGCAACAATTTGAAGTCATAACCACAATTAAAACCATAGAACATTCTAAGAATGCAGACCTCTGTTAAAAGGAGGCAGACAATCCTGAAGTTTGTTTCTATAACTTAATTAGTTGAAGTACTTGAATTAAAAATTGCCAGACCTCCCTAGTTTCACTAATACATTTAACAATTATAAAATAAAATTATACTTACTCGAGTGCGGGCCTTAGATCTCTTACTCTGAGTGCCTCCAAGATTCGATTTAATTCCACAAAAGGCTCCTTTTGGTTTCCTTCTATGCACAAGCCAGCTTCCTGAGGGAAAATAAGGACCATGTTATTTAGGAGCTAGAATATGACAATCAAGTCAGCTTAAAATATACTCTTTTCCTCGGAACAGGGGAGTCTGGCGAAAGAGAATTAGCTACCAGATGAAATAGTATAGGCAGGTACAACTACAATATTAATAAGATTTGGACAAAGATAGGGAAGGTTTAGAGTAGTTTAGAGCAGTGGTTCTCAACCTTTTTCTTTCGACTCACATAAGTATTCCCTTACTAATGACAGAGCACCTATGGCATAGAGAATACTTAAGGTGTTATGTGAGTGGAAAGAAAAACTTTGAGAACCACTGTTTTAATCATACCTAAGAGACTTGTTATGTGCACTGTTTCATAACTCCAAAGGAAATGGGCCAATGGCAAATTTTCTCCAAAGCAAAATATTTCAGTAACAATTGGGTCTACAGCAGTGGTTCTCAAACTTTTTTTTCCACTCACGTACCACCTTAAGTTATCCTTTATTAATCACAGAGCACCTATGGCATAGGGATTACTTAAGGTGGTATGTGAGTGGGAAGAATATTTGAAAACCACTGATTTTGAGGAATATCGGACTGTTATGAAGTAATAAACTCTTATTAGTACTAACAAAAGGAACAGCAAGGGAGAATTCACCAGGCAATAGTAAATTCAAAATAATAGTTTTTCTTAAATTATTAATAACAATTCCCACTATGAGGAAATGTAGATAAATGTGTGTCAAAATCCAAACTGTTATAATTTGAGCTTGTCTGAAAAGTCGATTTTAAACTTCAGCATCAAACATCTTGTATTGCTTGAGCTTTTTAAAAATCACTGTCCAGAATTAATTATGAAAAACTTCTAAACATCATGTCTTTAAATCTTTTGAACTCGTGAATCTTTTGACGAGTTATCTTTTTCAGAGAGATACTTCTTCATACGAGAGATTTCACAAACTCCCTCTCATCTTGCCTAAGAGTTACGGAATCTGTTTTTCATGGTGATTTCTTTCTTAATCAAGAGCAAAGTGGTCTTACTTTAAAAGCCACTTATTTTTTTTTATAAGGATAATGCAATGCAAAACAGCATCTTCCTGTCTCCAGAGACTGTTCTACTCGTGTCTCTTTCACAGGATGGTCAGTTTTTTTCTCTCTCTCTGCCTTTATTTATGTTTCTATGAAATCATGTCACCACTGTTGGTTTCATTTCTGCAAAACGTCGTAGATGACCTTTGCCTTCCTCCAAATTATCTCTTCACATCCATAAACACATCTGATCTCATCTCTGTTCAAGGTTTAAATGCTTAATATCTCCATAAAGTCTGAGCACTTCACTAGAGGAAGAACTTTCTTAATTGCAACAGCTGCCATCATAATGCTGTGTGGACACCCATTGACCTGAATCAATTAAAAACCACATCAGCTCCATTAGGGTCTTGTCCTTCCAGACTTGGCATCTCCGAATGAACTTGGAGTCTCTGTAAATGTGATATGACCCTGTATTCAGACCACAAACTAACTTTGAGAAATATATATTTTATAGCTAAAGATTTACACAAATGCAGGCAAACAGAGCTTGCTCAGCTAGGGAATTAGTTCAGCATGGATGAGCTGGGTCAAAGGGCCTGTTTCCATGGTGTAAAACTCAACAACTGTAAATTATTTGATCATGGATATTGAATTTTATTGAATTATTATATCCATAATTAAAATCAATAAACCAATCAGACAAAAAAAATAATGAATCTTGATTTCTGTTGTATTCAATTCCCTAGTTAAAAAAAATAAAAATGACAAATGCTTTTATTGTGCCATGTCACATGAAAAGTAAACAAAACAAAATTACAATCACTAGTCAGCAATATTAAACAGTCATGGGTGGAAATTAAATTAAGCAAGATTGGAGAAAATCTACCTGAGGAATTTATTTATAAGTGGGAACCAAGATTAATGACTAATGACAGAGATGTTCCATTATTGAAATATTTGATTAATGTTTGGAATAAAGTCAAGTTAGAAAATGGTGGAAATTTTTGCAATTAAAAACACCATTAATTAATCCTCTTAATTTTTTCAAAAGATATTTTTAAATATTTGGAATAATTAAGGGATTTCTAAAATAGGGGATTGTTATGAAAATGGTAGATTTATGTCATTCGATCAACTAAAAATGATATTCCGCGGACAAGTTGCTCTTGTGTCTTGGTGTGAGCTTGCAGGCGCCTCAGATTGAAGAGACTGCCATCCGTGCGATACCGGATGTAAACAGCGTCTTCATTGTTGAGGTCTTTCATGGCTTGTTTCAGCATCATGCTAAAGAAGATTGAAAAGAGGGTTGGTGCGAGAACGCAGCCTTGCTTCACGCCATTGTTAATGGAGAACGGTTCAGAGAGCTCATTGCTGTATCTGACCCGACCTTGTTGGTTTTCGTGCAGTTGGATAACCATGTTGAGGAACTTTGGGGGGCATCCGATGCGCTCTAATATTTGCCAAAGCCCTTTCCTGCTCACGGTGTCGAAGGCTTTGGTGAGGTCAACAAAGGTGATGTAGAGTCCTTTGTTTTGTTCTCTGCACTTTTCTTGGAGCTGTCTGAGGGCAAAGACCATGTCAGTAGTTCCTCTGTTTGCGCGAAAGCCGCACTGTGATTCTGGGAGAATATTCTCGGCGACACTAGGTATTATTCTATTTAGGAGAATCTTAGTGAAGATTTTGCCTGCAATTGAAAGCGAGGGGGAGGCAGCAGCCCCGGCCTCGGTCGAGTAAGGCAGGCGGAGGCCACGGTCCAGGCAAAAGCGAGGGGGAAGCGGTGGCCTCGGCAGAGCGAAGCAGGTGTGAGGCCCCGGTCCGGGCAGAAGCGAGGGGGAGGCGGAGGCCCTGGTCCGGGCAGAAGCGAGGGGGAGGTGGAGGCCCCGGCCTCAGCAGAGCGAAGCAGGCAGAGGCCCCGGTCCGAGCAGAAAGAAGTAGGCGGAGGCCCCGGTCCGGGCACAGGGAAAGCAGCAGAGGACCCGGCCCCGGTCCGGGCAGTATGGTCCGACCTAGGAGGGGAGGCAGGCCCTTCCATCCCGGGTAAGAAACCTGCATAGGAGAAGGCCACTCCGATATAAAACCTATAACCCAAGGACCTCGCTGCCATGTCCCAGCTTACTTGGCCACAGCACACGAGTAATTATTATATATTAGCCATTAATGTCTATTATAATAATTAGGGGCCAGAATGTAAAGGTTAAAACCTTGTTTTTAACCCTTAGTTAATTTTGTGCCTTTGTTTGTACCTTTTTTTTTTTAAAACTTCATTTATATTTTTTAAAATATCATCAAAAATACCAAACCCTGTTGTTACAAATATACATTAGTAAAATAGATAATCTTAAATTAATAAGTTAATAACCAACCCCAACCCCGATCCCCACCCCTAAAAAAAAATCGCCAAACTATCCCTATTTTTACTATTGGAGCCTTTTACAAAGATTAAAATACCATAATACAACATATATGAAAATTAATTTAAAAAATAATTAAAATTTCATAGTTAACATACACTAAGACCCATGTTTTAAATTATTGTTTGTAATGTTACCATAGTGACGATGGTGTAATATGTCATAATATCTGCCAAGACTAACGCTTTTTTTCTATAGGAATGTGAAGGAAGCGTGAGCTTCAGAAATTTTTCTTTGAAGATTTTTCGTCTCAAATACTTTATGTGTATCTCTTTGAAAGCTTTTAATATCTTTATATATCTCTATTATACAGTAAATTCTTTATTATTCATTGTTATGAAAGTCCTAATAGGAAGCTATGCAAAATGTTTATTTGTTTTATCAACAAATTAAAACTACACAAAGTGCAAACCACAGAGTTTGATTTGTTGGATTAAGGAGATCGAAATTTGAGATATCATAGCTTATGCCTTGGAAGATAAACACTTTGAAATTAGGATATATTGGAATAAAGAAAGTGTCATCTATAACTGGTTGCATCACATCCTAGTTTTGTAGTCCAAGTGCCCAGGACCACGGAAGGTAGAGATCATAGCCAAGTCCATCACACGCTTCAACTTCCTGTCCATTGAAGAGCCACCACAAGAGGCAGCTGACAGAATAATTCCCATTACTCTGGTGGGAGTGGGAAGGGAAGGTTGAGAATCACTGCTCTAGACCCAATTGTTACTGAAATATTTTGCTTGAGAAAAATTATCACTGGTGCATTTCCTTTGGAGTTATGAAACTATGCACACAATGAGTCAATTAGGTATGATTAAAACTGTGGTTTACAAACATTTTCTTTTCACCCACATATCAACTTATGCAATCCCTTACTAATCACAGAGCACCTATTGCATAGGGAATACTTAAAGTGGTATGCGAGTGGAAAGAAAAAGGTTGAGAATCATTGTTATAGAATAACATGATATTGTAACTTATATTATATTACAAAGTTGAAAAAAAAACATTGAACTACCATTCTATTTATCTAACCCCACCCTAAAGAGGCTATTGACTTAAATTATCAGTAGTGGCCTGTCTGTGTTTATAAAAAAAAAGGTAACCAATGGAGTCACAAACCAGAAAATCGTTCATCTTACAAATTTTGAAATTAATTAAGAAAAGAACCCCATAAAGAAACAAAGGTAAGATTAATTTCAGCAGTAGAACATCTAATTTTTTTTTTCCAAAGTCAGACATGCCATCATTTGATTATGAGTGGGAGGGGTAGCATCTTTCCATCTCATTAAAATGGCTCTTAATGCAACATTACGTTTATTCCATCTGTAACTCTTTCTGCCGTGAGAAAACCAGCATATTAAGACTCAGCTGATACTCTCCAAATAATGTTTTCTTTTCTCCATGATCAACAGATTACTCCCAGTAACTATGCATTTTTGTACTGTGCCTTATTTGTACTATGTATGAATCAGCTACTGGTCTACTTGCTAAACAATTTGTCTCTGGATCTCAGTACATGTGACAATAAGCTTGAACTTGATGTCTCCACTTCTATTCTAAACCTGCCTCAACCATTTTTCACATTAACTTGCAGTAAACTACCTTGTTTCTCTCTCCACTGCCCCCATTCCCACTAATTCTGCAGCTGCCATTCTTTTTCAGTCAGTGCTTTGAGACTCATGTATAACAAAAGATTGCTTCTGGGGGGGGTGGGGGGGGCCCACACACACAATTTCACAATTTTTTGTGTGAAACTATGTCTTTCAGACAGCTAGGAGTGCAAAAGTGAAGGAAAATGGGTAAATAGATGGTAAAATAAACACAGAATTTGAAGAAATAAAGTTGTGCAGGAAGAATGAACTCTACTCTGTTTTCAATAGAATGAGGAGAAAAAAAGTGCAAAAGTATAAAGTCCAATCTATCCTAAAATAGTGACCTGGATTCATAGAACCAATTTAGGAACCATAGAAACATTACAGCACAGAAAACAGACCTTTCAGCGCCAAACTATTATTCTGCCTTGTGCCACTGTCCTGTACCCAGCCCATCATCCTCCATACCCCTCCATTCATGTACTGGTCCAATTTTTTCCTGAAATGATAAAACTGAGACCACATTCACTTCAGCTGGCAGCTTATTCCATACTCCTATCATTCTGTGTGAAAAAAGTACCCCTAATGTTCTCCCTAAACTTTCCACCTTTTACCCATAACCCACATCCTGTGGTTTGTATCTCACCTAACCTCACTGGAAAAAAGACATATTATTCTACACCCACATAATTTTGTATACCTCTCAAAACTCCCATGATACTTAACCTTTCCCTGTAACTCAGTTCCTCAAGTTCAGGCAGCATCCTCATAAATTTTTTCTGCATTCTTTCAATTTTATTAACATCTTTCCTGTTGTTGGGTGACCAGATCTGCACACAGTACTCCAAATTTGGTCTTGTGTCTTGTACAACTTTACCACAACACTGCAACTCCTGAAGGCCAATGTGAAAAGCTCTTTACGACTCAATCTACCTGTGATGCCACTTTCAGGAAATTGTGTATCTGAATTCCCAGATCCCTCTATTCTACCGCACATCTCAATACCCTACCATTCACTGTGCATGTCCTACCAAGGTACGCCCTTCCAAAATGAAACACCTCACACATGTCAGCATTGAATCCCATCTGCCAATTTGTAGCCCATTTTTCCATCTGGTCCAGATCCTAGTGCAAGCTATAAAAGCCTTCCTCGCTGTCCACATTTCTAATCTGTCATCTGCAAACTTGCTGATTAAATTTACCACATTATCTTCCAGATCATTGATCCAGATGAAAAACAATGGGCATGGCACCATTCCTTGAGACACACCACTAGTCAGAGATGCAATCATCCACTACCACTCTCCAGCTTCTCCCAGTTTACTACCTTACTATGAATACTGAGTAACTGAACCTTCCTGACTAACCTCCTATGGGGAAACTCAAAGGACCTACTGAAGTCCACAGACAACATCCACAGTCTTTCCTTCATCAATTTTGCTGGTAACATGCTTGATAAATGATATGATTTGTTAAACACTCCCTATCACTCAAAGCCATGTTGCCTATCCCTAATCAGTCCTTGGCTATCCAATCTCTGAGAACACCTTCCAATAATTTACTACTACTAACATCAGACTCACTGGCCTATAATTTTTTGGGTTATTTTTGGAGTTTTTTTTAAAGCAAACACACTTCAACCATCATGAAGGACATTTACATTTGCCAGGGCCCCTGCAATTTCTGCACTGGACTCCCTCAAGGTCTGAGGGAAATACTTGTCAGGCCCTGGAAGTGTATCCACCTTTAAGACAGCAAGCACCTCCTCCTCCTCTTTAATTTGGATAGGTTCCATGACTTCACGACTTGTTTCCCTCACTACCCTGCACTGTGTCAGTTTCTCGAGTAAATACAGACGCACAATAAAAACCCATTTACGATTCCCCTCATCTCTTCCTGGCTGACCACTCTGATCTTCAAGAGGACCAATTTTGCTCATTGCTATTCTTTTGCTTGTAGTGCTGGACACGGCCAAGAAAGACTCAGCCACCACATTGAAAGTCGTAAATGACTGGTTTTATTCAAACTCAGTGTGCGTCCTTTTAAGGGCAGCATAAGCTCAGTCACCTCGGGCATTGTGACATGATAATCGCTGCCCCAGGCACGCACTGGGCAGGAGACTTGAGACAGGGAGAAAACCCAGACAGCGCCATCTTCCCATGCCTGCCCTACCAGTGGCATTATACGCGGGGCTGGGTCGCCATGATAGAGTGCGCTGCCATACAATTCCCCCCCCCCACCCCCCAGAACCAGCTACATGTCCCGTTGCTTGGGTGGGCGGCCCCGGTGCTTGGGCATGGGCGACTGTACCGGCCGTGATAGGTCTAAATGCACCGCCTTCAAACGGTCAACGGTGAAAAGTTCTTCTTTAACCCCTATGTCCAAAGTGAAAGTCCTGCCAGACCGTTGGAGAACCTTGTGTGGACCTTTGTACGGGTGTTGTAAAGGTGCCGTATGTGGGCCACGCCGAACAAATACGAATTCCGCAGAGTCCAGCTCCTGGGACGATGTGTCGGCCAGACACCATGATGCGAGGGAGGTGGTGGGACCAGCGAGGATTGTTTCTTACGGAGATCTGCCAAAAGGCTTGCGTGCTTGGACATGACATTGGGCTCCAGGCCAAAGAACTCACTGGGCAGCGAGAACGGCACACCGTAGATCAGTTCTGCAGAAGACGCCTCCAGGTCCTCCTTGGGTGCTGTTCTGATGCCGAGGAGGACCCAGGGAAGTTCGTCTGCCCAGCCTGGGCCGGTGAGGTGAGCCATGAGGCCGGATTTTATATGACGATGAAACCTCTCCACCAAACCATTTGCTTGCAGGTGGTAGGCTGTGGTGTAATGGAGTTTAACCCCCCCCAGGAGGTTTGCCAGATGAGCCCAGAGCATGGAGGTGATGTCCGCCGGGACTACAAACCTAGCAATCCAATGACTGACTAGGTTCCTGACGTACATCTCTGCAGAAGCCTCTTTGATGGGAACAGCCTCCGACCATCTCGTGGTCCGATCGACTATTGTGAGAAGGTAGTGCGCTTCTCTGGACACCGGCAGGTGGCCTACGACAACAACGTGGATGTGTTGAAATCTCCACACTACCAGGTCGAATTGCTGGATTGGGGCCTGCGTATGCCGGTAGACCTTGGAGACCTGGCACCTGGTGCAGTTCCTCGCCATCTCGACCACCACCTTTTTAAGCCCGTGCCACACAAACCGCTCTGCCACCATTCAGACCAAAGTCTTCACCGAGAGTTGGGCTAGGTCATGGACTAAGCTGAAAACCCTCGACCTCCACTGAGATGGGACCACCGGGCACGACGAGCTGGTGGAGACGTCGTAGAGCAGCGTGCCCAGGCTGTTGGGCAACTGAATATCTTAGAGCTCGAGACCAGAGATGGCAGTCCGGAGAGCTTGCATCTCAGTGTCCAGCTTCTGGGCCTGTGCCAACTGTGTGTAGCGAGAGCATTGATTGCCAGACGAAAGAGCGCATCCGCCACGATGTTGTCTTTGCCTGCCCTGTGCTGGACACCAGTGGTGAACTCCGACACTTAGGAGAGGTGGCGTTGGTGGCGAGCCGACCACGGGGATCTTTGTCCATCGCGAGTTCCTCTGTGAGGGGCTTGTGGTCTGTGAACACCGTGAAGGACCTGCACTCCAGAAAGTATCGAAAGTGCCGGATGGCTGGGTCCAGCGCCAGGAGCTCCCAGTCGAAAACACTGGACTTGAGCTCCGACGGGCACAGCTGTTTGATACAGAAGGCCAGTGGACGCCAATGTCTGTTGAGCTACTGCTCGAGTACGCCCCCTACTACCATGGCTGAGGCGTCCATCGAGAACGCCATGTGCGCCTCTGGGCGTGGGTGCACCAATAGAGTTGCGTTTGTTGCAGCAAAAGCGGTCTCTGCCTCCTCTGACCAGGTCAGCACTTTCTCCTTAGCGCCGATCAACACAAACAGCGGTCGCATGGTGCAGACGGCGCCGGGGATGAACTGATGATAAAAATTCACCATCCCCATGAACTCCTGCAGGCCCTTGAGGGTGGTTGGCTTGGGGAACCTCTGGACAGCCGTGACCTTCTTTGGAGCCGGGACAGCACCTGCTGCCGAGATGGTGTGCCCCAGGAACTGCAGCATCTGCTTGCCGAACTGGCACTTGGCCACGTTGACCGTGAGGCCAATCTCTGCCAGTTGGGCAAACAGGTTACGGAGGTGGGCCTTGTGCTCTTCATGGTTGCGGCTGGCGATAATGATATCATCCAGGTAGATAAACACAAAGTCCAAGTCCCTACCTACTGCGTCCATGAGGCTCTGAAAAGTCTGAGCTGCGTTCTTGAGGCCAAAGGGCATACGCAGTAATTCAAAGAGGCCAAAGTGGGTGATGATCGGTGTCTTGCCAATGACCTCGGGTGGACCAGTATCTGATGATATCTCCGCACCAGATCAACCTTGGAGAAGACTTGCGCGCCGTGGAGATTTGCCGAGAAGTCTTGAATGAGTGGAACAGGGTACCTGTCCGGAGTGGTCATGTTGTTCAAACGCCAGTAATCGCCGCAAGGTCTCCAGCCCCCAGAGGATTTTGAGAGGGGATGCCCAGGCACTGTCCGAGCAATGGATGATCCCCAACTCCTGCAGCCCGGAAAACTTCTCCTTTGTCAGCTGCAGCTTCTTGGGCGGAAGTTGTCTGGGCTTGGCGTGCAGCGGGGGGCCCTGCGTGGAGATATGGTGGTATACCCCGTGCTGGGGTAAGGTGGCGCTGAATCGTGGTTGAAGGATGCCAGGGAACTCGGAGTATGTTCAAATACTCATCCCTGGAAGTGGCGATGGCGACGATCTCGGGCCTGCAGGCATTCGTGGCGTACAGGTGCACTGAATGGAAGGTGCAAGCGTTGATCAGCCTCTTGCCCTCATGTCCGTGTGCCCTCAGGAAGTCATCCCCTAACAACGCAATACCCAATGAAGCTAACACTAATTTCCAGCGGAATTTCTTTTTCCTGATCTGGATCTGCGCCCTGCGGGTACCGAAGGTCTTGATGGCAGAACCGTTGGCTGCCCGCAGGGTGGGACCATGAGATCGGGTGCGTTTCTAGAGGGCGGTGGGGTGCAGGACGCTCAGCTCTGCTCCTGTGTCTACCAGGAAGCATGGTGGATTTGTTGGTAACGTGAAGGAGGCTGTCCACGTGGCCAGCTGTCGCAGCCATCAATGGTGGCTGGCCAGGTCGTTTCCCATGGTAGTCACACGTTTGTCGGCACTTAGGAGCTTGCGCTCCCCAGCGCTGACGGTAAAAGCATCAGGTGGAATGGTGCTCCTCCGGCTTGTACTTGGGGGAGTCCTAGTCTAAAAACTAAAGGAAGAACATGGTGAACGTTTGATATCTGTTGAGCAGAAATTGAGCAATTTAATTAACCGTGTTGATGAAGTGGAAAATACATGCTCCATGTTAAGTGACAGTAATTTGAAACTAACAGCAAAAGTCATTGATCTAGAAGGCAGGTGCAGACGACAGAATTTACATATTCTGGGCTTGGCTGAATCTATACAAAGGGGGCAACTTACAAAAGTTTTGAGCTGCTTTATGAGGTCATTGGGAAGGAGCTTCTTTCATCTCCTCCATTATTGATAGAGCTCATCACTCTTTAATACTTAAGCAGGCTCCTGAGCAGATATCACATTTGGCCATTCTTCGGCTACATCATCATCAAATAAAGGAGTCTGATTCATGAAGCATAACAAAGAGGGACACTTGAATATCGCAATCAGCATATCAGAATTGTAGAAGATTACTGTTCCGAAGTCATGAAGCAGCACAGTGAAAACAGAAAAATAATGTTGGAGCTGTACAAATGTGGTTTAAAGGTAATGGTCAGAAGAAGTTATTGTGCTCTGTTGAAGAGGCTCGGAGCTACCTAGAAGATCTCACTACTACATTGTGCTAGCGGGAACGTCTACTTGAGGATTGAAGATGATTGAATATTATTACTTTTAAGATTTCTAACATTTATTAGATAATATTTGCTGGTCGAGAACTGGTTGGTTCTTTTTGCCTGGGCAATTTTTCTCATTTTGCTTTTTCTGGGATAATATTAGGGTTGTACTCATACAAGTATTATTTTTCCTTCTCTGTTAAATTCTTACAAGAACAATACTAAGAAATACATAGTAATTTATTTTAGTAATATTATTTTTGTAATATTTTTCTTTCTATTAAATTTATTGAACGATTAAATCTTTACAAGAAATTTTAAAAGAAATCATTGTTTTGATTGTAGTCATAATTAATCATTGTTTGGAAGAGCTGCTTATATTTAGATTTAACAGTAATAGAGCTAATATCAGCAGATTTTGCAGGGAGAATTAATTTGGTGTGAAATGGATTATTTTGTTAAGTTTGCTGCAAAATATTTAGCAGTTATCTGGGTTTGAGGGAGGGAGGAGTGGGGAGGGGGTGGGATTTTCTTTCTCAAGGTTGTTTTGACTTTAGGAATCTTTAAAACGATGACTGTGTCATACATCAGTTTCATATTTTTGCCTTAAGGCTGCCACCTGGTGGCTAGATATTAGTTGTATTAATCAATCTATATTAATTATGGAAAATTATGGATAATTCTATTAGTTGGAACATAAAAGCATTGAATTATCTGGTTAAGAGGAGTAATGCATTTTCACATTAAACAGCTTAAAGCTACTTCTGTATTTTTACAAGAAATGTATATTCGTACTTGTGATAATTTCCACTTTATGACAAAGTGGAGGGAGCAGCATTTTCATTTCTCCTTCCAGGCTAAAGCCAGGGGGAGTTTTGATTCTTATTAATCAAAATATTCCTTTTGTTCATCACAAAGTGTTAACAGGAACAAATGGTCATTGTATTATTGTTTCAGGGAAATTGAATAGATAAATGGTCATTTTTGGTAATATTTATGCCCCTAATGCAGATGATCTGGGTTTTTAAAAATATTTTTTCTTCCTTACCAGATACGATCTTATACTTTCCAGTACTTGGTGGGGATTTTAATTGTTGGTTAAACCCTGCTTTGGATCATTTGTCTTTGCAAGATCTTGTTTTTCATGAATGATCTAGATTAAGTATTGAACGCTTCAAAGATCTTTTTATTGATAAAAGTTTTGCATCATTTGAACAGCTTTCTGGAAAGTTCAATTTACCAAATACTCATTTTTTCAGATATCTACAATTCAGACATTTTCTTGAATCTCAGACACCCGATTTTCCTTGGGCACCTGATGCGAACATTGTTGATGTATTATTTAGGCGACAGTATTCTCACATAGGTTTAATATCTATTATTTATGATGTTAGTGGGTTTGAGACATGCCCCTTTAGTTAAAATTAAAAATGCCTGGGAACAGGATATAAGCCTCTCATTAATGGACAAGGTCTGAGATCTAATCCTTAAGCTGGTGAATACTATTGTGCCCGTCATTGCTTGTAACAATTTGAAGTTCTACATAAAGCCCATATGTCTAAAGTCAAATGATCTTGTATCTATTCAGATGTAAATTCTTGGTGTAATAAATTGAGAGGATTCTTTACCTGGTATATTCTGGATGTGTCCAAGCCTTGAAAAATACTGGAGGGAGGTATTTCAAGACCTATCTTTAATTCTTAATGTAAATTTAGAGCCTAATCCTTTGGTTGCTCTTTTTGGTACAACTGGAGAGGATGATACTCTTTTAACTCCAATTAAATGTTGTATTCTGGCTAGACATGCAATATTGTTTGTCTGGAAGGATTCTGCCCTGCCCACACATGCTTAAGGTCTGAGGGACATTATGTCCTTTAAATTTGGAAAGATCCATTACTCAATTAATAATTCAAGAATAAGGTTTCAAATGTTGAGCAGACCATTCCTGAACTCCAGGCATAATATTATTTTCAAATTTTAATATTTGCCATTTTACTTCACGAACTAAGTACTTTTTTTCTTTAGTCATACAACTTGGGTTGGGGATGGGGTTTAGAATCATGCTAAACATGATTTTTAAAATTCTATGTGTATCATAGTTGCGTTATGTGTTTTTATAGTTTGGTGAGTTATCCAACTTGTCATTATTATTATGCATTCCTTAATGTTTTGTACATGTATGCTTATTTGTGAAAATCAATAAAAATATTTAAAACTAAAAAGACAAAGGGGCGGCACAGTTATCATAGCAGTTAGCGCAATGCTATTACAGTGCCACCAATCCATGTTCAATTCAGTGGTCTTTGTAAGATGTTTGTATATTCTGAGACTGCATAGGTTTCCTCCGAATGCTCCTCTTTCTTCCCACCCTCTCAATACATACAGGGCTAGTAGGTTAATTGGTGTATTTGGGTGGCATGGCCCCTGTTAACTTGTTATATCACACAACTTAAAAATAAGTAAACACCAATTGCGCAATGCAAACTACAACAGTATCTATTACCTTACCTGACAGAGTTCTTCTGCCACATCAAGCATCCCTTGTCTGAAGAAATGTTCCACCATCACCTCACTGAGGAGACGTTGGCTGTCAGTTTGCCAGCATCCATCCACTGCAACTCCATTGATGTCAGCATCAAAATTCTGTTTAATTAAATACAAGTGCGAAACTTAGTCTTCTAAAAGCATTATTAATAAAACATTATTTTAGTACTTGTGCAATTCCCCTTCATCATAAAAAAGACCAAAGTCAAGTGAGCTGAAGATATGTTCCTGTGCTGTATGTTTTTATGGCAGACTGAAAGAACACTAATTTTTTTTTCACATTTTACAACAAACTCCAATATTCCTTTTAGCACCACTGCATAAGCAAGAACAGTTTATGAATGAAGTCAAATCACAGATCAACTTCAGTTCCTTCCATCATTAAAATCTAGTTTCAAAAAGCAAGAATGGAACCAGTGTTCTTTCAAACAGTCCCTTGAATGTACAAAATAGTTTTTCCTCACACAGGCCCTTGGTCTACTGACAATTATTTTATATCTTTGTCCTTAAGCTGCTTATCCTTCCATTAATAGGAAGTTTCCTTGCTATTTATCTTACTGAAATCAATTAAGATTTTGTTCATCCTCATCCATCTTCAGTTTTCTCTACAAAAGAAATCTAGTTTGTCTTTATAAATGAAATCTTATATCACTGAAAATATCCTAATATATTTTTCTGCACAGTTCCTGATTTAAAACACTATTATCCAGTTGTCGCAAAATAATTACCAGTACCTAAAAAAAATTTAGATGCATTCTGTTCCTCCAAGAAAAATCATAGTGACTGCTTTTTCATTTAGCTTTTCCACTGTTAAAGATGATTTAATTATGTGTACTGGTTTCTAAAAGGTCAGGCAACATGTCTACACACATTTCAAGCCTTAGATGTGCTATTAGGACTACGAGAGAATGAATGGTAATGCACCAAAGGCATTGAACAAAAAAGTTAAAATAAAGAAACTTGTTTTGATTTTGCAGTCCCCAAAGTGGTGGGATTTGAAGAGGTCAAAATTTTAACCTCTCTAATGGAAATAATAAATAATGGAGACAACTTTAGAGTTGTTTGTAAAATAGCCACTGCCAAACTTCTGGGCTTTATGTTGTGGTAAAATCCAGCTTGCAAAAATGAATACAACTATTGCAATACTGTATTGTTTTCTCAGCAGCAGTTGCACCTTCCGGACAGAAGTACATTTTAATTAACACTACTTTTAAGTAGGCAGAAGTTGGAACTGAAATCTGAATCACAAAAAAAATGAAACAACATACAGATTCATGTGTTCACATTCTAAAAATGTTATGAGGATATAAAACTGCAAAAATATATAGACTATTAAATGATTAAGGCAAGAAGAATGTCGATGGAGTATACTTTAGGCAGCATGAAGTGATCAGTTTTGCTTACAAGTTGATTGTTTAAATAACTTTAACTCAGGGTTCAGAGGGATCAGTGTGTTCCTGTGCACATAAAAATAGAGCAAGTGTCACAGAGCAAGGAAATCGGCCCAACTTATCCATTCCAACCAAGGTGTCTAACTGTGCTAGTCCCATTTGCTTGCATTTGGTCCTCATTCTCTCCCCCCTCCCCCCCACAAACCCCAACCCTACTTAACCAAATATCTTTTAAACGCCGTAACTGTACCCACTTACATAATTTCCTCTGGCAGCTCATTCCACACAGCCATCACTCACTTTATGAAAAACTTAGCCTCAGTCCCATCCAAGTCTTCTCCTCTCATCTTAAACCTATGCCATCCAGATACAGATTTCCCCAACCTCAGAAAAAGATTGAACATCATGATTTTGTAAACCTCTACAAGGTCACTCCTCAGCCTCCTTCACTCCAGAGAAAATAGTCCAAGCCCATCTGGTCTTTCTCTACAAATCAAAGCCTCCAGTACCAGCAACATCCCTGTGAGCCTTCTCTGCACTCACTCCAGTCGAATTACAACCTCCCTATTTTAATAAGTAAATGTTACAAAACATTTCATAACCAGAGTGATGAGTACATGTTCAAAGTTGTTTTACTACAGCAATTATAATACTTTAGTAGGACCACACATGAAGTCTGTTACGAGCCCAGAGGACTCCAAAATCCAACAGCAATAAAAATTCACCAAGATAATGGTTACTTAAACAAAAGATGCTTTTCATTTTCTTTAAACATAACAAGATTAAACTTTAACTCACAAGTATTAACTTAATCCCACCCCCCCCCTTCTAATTCTAAGCGCACAGGTAATGTGTATCTGTTCAGGAAAGTTCTTTGGTCCACAATCCAATCATTCACTTCTCCAAGTTCACTGGTATTAGGCAATTTAACATTTATGAATCCTCACCAGGCTCTGGTACTGGTTAAATGGCTCTGGTTAAATGGTTATCGCTCAGAAAGGTTCTTGTTGGTTTCAGAGAGATATTTGTTGCTCGTTGGACACACAAACTGATTTCCTCCAATCAGTCACTTCACTGTCTTGCCAAAGAAACTCGCCCCATCATGGGTTTTCCAAATGATAACCTCTTCTTCCAGGTCACCACAGAGTTCCTCTTGTTTCCCTTATTTCATGAGAAATACTCTAGCCAGCCATTTCCTCTTGTAAAGACAACAAGTATTTTGAAGACCCATCTTCAAAATGGGGTCTTTCAACAAGCCTGCCAGTTTGCCATTTTGCAGCTTCAACTGGTACTGTAGAACTGACTTCTCTCTCTCTCACACACACACACAGAAGAATCCTGTTTGTTTTTTCCTCTCTCTGCTTGTAAAATCCAAAAACCTCTCCCAAGGATCCAAACCCAACCTTTGAAAGATGTTATCAGTACTTCTGAGCCTGGATTTTATTGCCCATACACAATAGAGCAGCATTCTTCATTGCTTCTGTAAAACCAATTGGAGCCTCAACATCTAGCTGCAGCAAAGCTCTTGCATTTTAAATGAGATGTCTTTTGTGAAGTGTTACTCTGTTTGTGAAGTGACCTCCACTAAACTCCCACAATCTATCTCTTTTAAAGACATTTATTCATAACCATTCTAATATTCCCCATAACAAGTCCTGTGTATTGTCTTTTTTGTTTAAGTATATATTGTAATGTCTTTCACCAGAATGATTCCTGGAATGAGAGTTTCCTATCAAAAAGAGATTGAGAACAATGAAAGTTGATCTCATTGAAACATACATGATTCCCAGGGTATTTAAGGAGTAAATGTAGCAATGATGTTTGTTCTGTGGGGTGCTGTCAAGAAAGTAGTTATACAATTGAGTTGGAAAGAAACTTCTCTAATAAAATGTGGTTCTTTGGAATTCTCTGCCTCAGAGATCAAAGGATCCCATCACTAATCGAAAGCAAGATTTGAGAGTATGGCAGATGGACGAGGGCAGGGAGTAGCGGCAATGAAGAGTGGGAAGTAAAGAAAATGTGGGCAGAAAAATAGAATTAAACTCAAAAATTCATCAGCCTAATCCTTGTTGAATATTAGCTGAGACTCAAAAGGATACCCAGATTCTTGGTTCTTCAACTATAAAAATTGGAAATTTTAAAATTAAGATTTAGATTTTAGTTTCAAAAACTAAACTCTCTACTTAATTTCTTTTTAATTATATTAAAGTTTGCAGTTTTATTTTCTTTTAAATTAACAATAAATATATGTTGGAAGCATCTTTATCAAAGAAAAATACCCCAAAATGTTTTCCAGAAATAAATAAAATTGAATCCAAGCCGAAGGAAATTATATTTTAAATATTTTGTAATTGTTTTGAGAATCCACATGTTCAATGCATATTTCAGGAAGGTCTTTTTTAAAACTTAGGATAACAACTCAAAAGTATTCTCCAACTTTTCAATGATGTATAGAATTTTCCCAGAAGAGAAAGCTGCGTGGTCTCACCAAGTCAGTAACAGAATTCAAATAGAGTCAGATACTAAATAAATTGGAATGCTGGAAGGGAATAGAAAAACTACTTAACAAAATAAAAACAATTTGGATTTTGTTTTTTTTTAAAAAACTCAACTCTGCTACTCCAGCAATTCTATATTTGATAGCTGTTAAAATTTTAAACAATAAACTTTCCTGAATTGTCTACAATTTAGCAGATAGAAACACAAGAAAAAGATCAGTTCCATACTTAGTTTTGGCATCAGACAAGCTTAAGGTGCATTGGATGTGATAAAAAAACATTACAAAATGTTAATTCCCAGGATGGTGGACTGTCATATGTCAAAGGATTGGAGCACTTGGGCTTGAATATACTGAAATTTAGAAGGATGAGAGGGGATGTAAGATTATTAAGGGATTAGACACGCTAGAGGCAGGAAACATGCTCTTGATGTTGGGGCGAGTCCAAAACCAATGGCCACAGTTGAATAAAGGGTCAGCCATTTAGAACAGAATTGAGGAAGAACTTTTTCACCCAGAGAGTTGTGGATCTGTGGAATCTTCTGCCTCATAAGGCAGTAGAGGACAATTTTCTGGATGCTTTCTTGAAAGAGTTTGATAGAGCTCTGAAAGATAGCAAAGTCAAGGTATATGGGGACAAGGCAGGAATGGGCTATTGATTGTGGATGATCAGCCATAATCACACTGAATGGTGGTGCTGGCTCTAAGGGTTGAACAGCCGACTCCTACATCTATCGTCTATTTTGACCACTTGTTCATTCCTGGACCCCACCCACCTGAAAATTCACAGCAAAATGTAAAGTAGTTCAGAACTAAATCTAACAAGATTTCTGGTCTGAACAATGTCAGCATTAGAGTGTATCATATTTGCTTTGCCCACTAACCTGTCTATTCAGAAGGCCTGATTAAAAAGATAGTTAACTGAACAATACCTGACTCTGGGCAATTAGAAAAATGGCAAACAAGCCAATTGTAAAACAAGATTTTTTTGAAAACTCTTGCACACAATACATTTTGGATGGGATGAGGTTAACCAATTTACCTGATTTGTAGCAAAATTCTGTCCCATTCGAGGATAAAATGAGCAGTATTTGGCATCAACGGTAAGTATAAAGAATGGAGAAACATGTCGAAAGACCTGGAATTAGACAAAAGTAGAAGAGACCAATAAAATGATTTTTTTAAAAACAATGCTGAAGAAACTCAGCAGGTCAAACAGTGTCCTTTAAATAGCCAAGATATATAACTGACTTTTTGGGCTTGAACCCTTCAAGGTATTCAAAAATGTCGGCATCTGAACAAAAAGGTCAGGGGAGGGGAGGAGCATGGTCCAAAGGCAAGAGGTAATAGGTGGAGAAAGGAGGGAGGGCACTGCAGCAAGTAGGGAGGAGGAATGGCTCGGTGAATAAAAAGGGAAGGGGGTGGAGAGCTGAAGGAAAGAAGATGAGGGAAAGGAGGGAGAAAAGAAAGCAGGATAGCAGAAACTGGAGAAGTCGATATTATGCCATCTTTGGGTTCTTTGGGAGGGCAGATGGTGATAACATTAAAAGATTAAAGTAAGCATTGACTTTGCATTTAGATGTTCTAAAAAAATACAAATTGAATGCTTTGAAGATTTTATGAGCACAATTCTGTGGACCCTTGTACTAAAGAAAGCTCCATTCTTTTTACCCAATCTAGTTCAAATAGTTCCCAAAGGGAAGAGCAAGTCTAAATGGATAATTTATAAAATTGTGCTAAATCAGCTGATATTGATTGCACAAGGAACAAAAATGTAGATGGGGCGTAACCATTACTGGCAGGGCCAGAATCAACTTTCAATCCCTAAAATTAAGAGAATGAAGATCATGGCCTACCCAATATCTTATTGACATTCTACATACAAGATTACATACCTGAAAGGTCAACCTGCCCATCTCACTGAACACAGTGGCTACAGGAGAATTAAAGTTTCGAGTTATTTACTAAATCGGGAATTTTAAAAAATAGTGATTGATGCATACAGCTTGGAAGAATCCTTTGGCCCACTGAGTAACTGCTGACTATCAGATACTGATCAACACAAATCCATTATTTTATTTTCTAAAATGGCAACATAATGCCAATTGATTACTGCTAAAGATCAGAATAAAAACAGAAATTACTGTAAATACTTAACAGATTACTGATTATCTGCAGAAAAACAGGTGTTGAAGACACTTCATCGAAACTGGAAAGTAGAGAAAATTAGTTGGTATCAAGTTGAAAGGAAGGTGATGAACAGGACAAAGCTAACATCTACTTTAGAGTGAACACTGGTTGTCAGGATGCAAGTTTTCTTTAATATCATACTGAAAACCAGAGGGATATAGAAACCAAAGAATAACCAAGAGAAAAAAATTAGAAATCCCTTCAGAGGAAAGAGTAGAGTTTCCTCAAAGTTGGTACAATTAATTATCAGTTCAACAAGATCCGCAGTTGCTGCAAATCTGAAATACAAACAAAATATTAGAAATTCTCATCGGCATTTGTGGAAGAAGAAATAGTTAATGTTTCACATCAAATATTCTTCACAAAATTGAAAGCAAGAAAACAAGATTGAAAGTCAAAAAGTGAAACAACTATCACTCTCGATATCCTGAGACGTCCAAGGTTTCTGGAACATGTCTTGATCCTTTCAACCCTTCCGGAATACATTGGCCCAAAACTCCAAATACTTAGTTTATAAATGACTCCCATGAATCAAATATGGACTAAATTGCAAGTAAATACTTCCAGCCTAATTTTGCTAGGCCTTACCCCCAATTCAGGAATTTAATTGCAAGTGCTTCTTCCCTTTCTATAACTACTTTGAAACTTAAGAGTTAAGGTCACCATCTCCAAAATGTTCTCTCACTGATACTTCAACCACTTGCCCAACCACATTCCTTGAGATTAAGTTCAGGTACGCAATTAAACAGCTAACATTATTGGGCTATGCCAGAATATTTTGGGCCTTAATGATGGAGGGGCCCAGCACATGACTGCCAAGATGGTCAGCTGAAAGTAGCAAGTGGAAGATCCATTTGATTTTCTTACTGAGATTTCCGCCATTATTTCATTTAACTGCGTCATATCAAGAAAAAGCTGGATAAAACAAAAGTTGTAGGATCAATTAACATCACCAATGCATAACTGTTTTTAAACAGTTAAGAGTTACAATGCGCCTGCTTGCTTTTCCTCACATCTCGAAGAAGGGTTCAGGCCCACAACTTTGATTAGATACATTTACTTCTGCAAGACCTGCCAAGTTCCGCCAGTATTTTTAAGTTTTTACTACCATCACAGCGTCTGCAGACTTTTGTACTTCACAGAATATTCCCTATCTACCTGCTACACCTGCACTAATCCAACCAGCAAGCTCAGCGCAATCCAAGAGAAAGCTGATCAACTAAGTGGCATTTTACCTACCACCTGGAATATATACTCCCCATTATTCTGCAAGCACATTGTGTCTACAATATGCAGTAATTACAAACTGCAGTACAATTACTAACCAAAGCTGCTTTCAAACCTGTGAATACTACTCCCTGGACATTCCAAGTCATAAATCACAATGAAGAGGCAACACATTATCATTCTTTTACCTGCACTTAGTCTAAGTTTTGGATCTCCCCATCCAACAACAATGTGAGAGGGCCTTCAATAGAACAATTGCAGTAGTTCAAGTCAGGAGCACACCTCACCTTGAGGGAGGACAATTACAGATGGGAAATTCTTCTTGGTTTTGTCAGCATCCTACACATCCATAATAATGAGGTTTGCTACTCC
Organism: Narcine bancroftii; assembly: GCF_036971445.1. Lineage (NCBI taxonomy): Eukaryota > Metazoa > Chordata > Chondrichthyes > Torpediniformes > Narcinidae > Narcine > Narcine bancroftii. The sequence goes on from NC_091471.1 coordinate 26,583,936, forward strand.
ATTGTTGCATTTTATGAAACAAAACAGCCTTTGAGGCAAAGTGCCAGAAAACAACTTAGTGCCTCAGGAATTGTGCCTTAATGAATACCATTAGAAGGAATAAATAAAATAACATGTAATAATTGCTATAAACTGTGACAAAACAACTTATAACGAGAAAAGAGACAAATTTACTCCCTCATTATGCAATAGAAATACTGTAGGCATATTTGCAGTTTACTAATAAATGTACTTTTTAAAAAAATATTTTATTTATAGTTTCTAAAGTCAAACATGATAAAAGAAAATTATACAGTAACAAAAGATTCCTCTTAGTCAATTATTCGCATATTACATGTTTCACTATAACCATACACCACTCCTACCCACCCCCCCACCCCGTCTCAAAAGAAAATTAAAACAAAAAAGGGAAAACTAGATTAAAAAAGGAAAATAAGACAGTAAGGAGAGAAGAAGGAAAAAAGGAGACAGTTTTGTTAGGATTTCACCACCTACCCCACAGGCTTTAATATTTAACTTCCCCGGATCTGTGAGACAGAAGTGCAAATGAAGGGTTCACTCATAAATGTACTTAATATAAATAATCACATTACATTAGTAATTAAATACAATAATTCTCTAAAAGCTTAATTAAAATGATTACCTATTTATGTTATACAGTACTAGCATAAGTATTTTTATTTTTAATAGTTGTGTAGTTTCATTTAACTAGATATCCTATATCCACAAATCACTTTGCATTATTAGTTGATTAAGTCAGAATATGGCATTATCATGCTTATAGAAGACTACAGCTCAGTACAGGCCCTTCAGCCCTTGATGTTGTACAGTCGCATTTATTCCTAAAGAAAGTACTAAACCCTCCCTACCCCATAACCCTCCACTTTTTCTCCACCCATGTGCCTGTCTAAGAGTCTTCTTAAATGCCCCAAATATTTCAGCCTCCACCACCATCCCTGGAAAGGCACTCCAGGCCCCCACAACTCTCTGCGTAAAAAACATTTACTTCTGATGTCTCCCCTGAACTGGTGTTTGTTATTCCTCCCCTGGGAAACAGGACTGGCTGTCCACCCTATCTATGCCTCTCATAATCTTGTAGACCACTATCAAGTCTCCTCTCTTCCTTCTATGCTCCAAATAAGACTGGTTTTTCAATCCAGATAATCCTGGTAAATCTCCTCTGCACCGTCTCCATAGCTTCCACATCCTTCCTACAATGAGGTGACCAGAACTGAACACAATACTCTGTGTGGTCTCACCAGAGATTTGTAGAATTGCAACATGACCTTTCTACTCCTGAACTCAATCCCCCTATTAATAAAGCCCAGCATCCCATATGACTTCTTAGCTATCCTATCAACCCGTGCAACGACTTTGAGGGATGTATGGATTTGAACCCAAGGTCCCCTGTCCATCCACACTCACAAGTAACCAACCATTAACCCTGTACTCATCCTTCTGGTTGGTCTTTCCAAAATGCATCGCTTCACACTCATCTGAATTGAGCTCCATCTGTCACATTTCTGCCCTAATGAAGGTGGTTGTAATAAATTTGTACTATGAGCTCCTGTTTTAGTAAAATGGGATTATCAATGTAAGGGATAGTATAGGCAGGAGGAACTGAATAGTCAGTTAACATTTCACACAAGCACCATCACAACACAAATCACAGCCCAGCAACAATTCGATACATTGGAAGAACTTGAGGGAAGGTTTGTCACATTCTGTTCCAGAATTCAATACATTTGCAAAGGCATTGTGATTTTGCAAAAGGAGAGCCATTCTGACTGCTGAAGAGAAAACAGCTTTTGGAATCAACTCTTGTGACCAACCATTTTTGTGGAATTCAGGTGAAAGTATACTCTGAATGACTGGATCTTTTTGATGAATTGATTTGTGCAAGAAGGGTCTTTTTGGGAAGCAAAGTGCTTCAATTTGAAGGTAACTAACAGTGGAGGTGACTTGGAGAGACTGATTAATTTTAAGTGTGACTAGCAGTGAAGTTACTTGGAGAAAGTGGTGCCAGAGTTTTGGAAGCTTCATGGAGGCTGCCCAATTCAAGTCTTGCCTACAAAAGAACCAGGAATGTTATGACCACAGCCCATGGGATGGCAATGCAAGAAGTTGTGTGTCTGTAGCAGCCACAACTCCAGTCTTCCCATCAGTTCAACATTAATTCTCAGCATAAAATTTCAAAGGCCTACACTTCAACAGTGAATTTGAAAGACTGATCTTTGAAATAACTTTCTAGATTTTGACCTAGAGTGTAATGGTTTGGGTATCTCACTCACTCACACACATGACAGCTGCCCGTAGCTGGGGATAGATTAAGTGTTAAGTATAGTTTAAGAGTTAAGACTACAGCTTAAGAGTAAGAAATAAAATTAGTGGTTTAAAATTAAACACTGTCTGGTTCATTTTCTATTGCTGCTCGTTGCACACAGATTCATAACAAAATTGGGAGCTCATCGTCTGAGATTTTTACCACATTTGGAGCTAATTGAAGCTTAACCAAATTGGGGAGCTTATATTGTATGTACTACAGAAGGCAGCACAGAATTTGGTGCTTTGTAATCGATAAAATTTCGATTGGGTGGTTAAATTCCTTTTTGCAAGCTAACTCAGAGGCTTGGGTATGGATATTGAATGATTTTTGGAGTCACCATTTCCTGAAGAGTTGCAGAAGGCAAAAAAAAAAAGGATTTGATGAATAGTGCTCAACAGTTGAGACTTGCTAAAGGAAAATTATCCCTGAGAAGGGTGGAGATAAAGGAAATATTTAGAAGAGGGAAAATTTGAAGAGGCTGAGTTAGAGAAATTTCCTGAGAGTAAATCCATTAAGCAGCAGCTGGTGTTGGAAAGGACTGAGGAGGCAGAGAAAAAAGAATGGAAATGGAGTTAGAGGAAAAAGAGAGACAAAGGACGAAGCAGAGCAGAGACAGAGGAGATTTCTACCTTCAAGTCCAAATGAGAAGTTTGTAGCCAGTAGAGGTGAGATTAGTTCCTCCATTTGATGAAAGTGAAATTGATAAATACTTTCAACATTTTGAAAAAGGTCACTGGAAGTTTAAAATGGCCACGAGATCAGGGGTCCCTCATGATACAAAGTATAATTAAAGGGAAAGCACAGCAGGTTTACTCAGCCCTTACTACAGAACAAGCTGGTAATTATAAGACAGTAAAAAAGCCATGCTTAAAGCTTACAATTGGTTCCTGAAGCTTACAGACAAAAATTCAGGACTTTGATTAAATCAATGAATCAATCTTGTATGGATTTTGCCAATGAAAAAGCTGTGTGCTTTGACCAATGGTGCACATCAAAAGAAATAAAGAATAATTAAAACAGATTAAGAAAACTGATGCTAGATGAAGAAATTAAAAGATTTGTTCCTGATTATATAAAACCATACAGATGAAAGAGAAGTAGGAACTTGGCAAGAATCTTGGCAAGATGAGTATGCTCTGACCCACAAGGTCAAGTTTATACCCAATAAAAACTTTCAAAAGGTTAATGTGGTTCATCCCAGTAAAATTGAAAATAAATCAGAAAAAAATGACAGAATTAAGGTCAAAGGGAAACAGGAAAGGGAAAACCTTTCAGGACCCCTTTGTTATCATTATATAAAACTTGGTCATGTGATGGCAAATTGTGACAAGTTGAAAAAGAAATAGGCAGCACCAGATGTCTGTATTCAAAAAGATGAGAGAACTGGAAACAAAATGTTTTGGATCTGCTGACAATATTAGGGATTCGTTTAAATATTTTGTGTCAAAGGGTTTAGTTTTGGTAAAGGAAAGGGCCCCACAAGTGCCGGTGAACATTCTTTGAGATACCGGGGCAGCCCAATCACTTGCGTTTGGCAGTGTTTGGAGTTTGGTGATGAGATTGCCATGGTGAAACAAATTTAATCCAAGGTTTGGGAGGTGAAACAGAGCCAGTATCTTTGCAGAGGATATTGCTGGTCAGAAATAATTAATGGGATTATTACTATCAGGATTCCAGTGAGTTCATTGATGGAGTTCCATTGATTTTGGGGAATGACTTGGCAGAAGGTTAAGTGGGTCCTGTGGTCAAATTGACAGAGAAGCTAGCTATTGATGAGGTTATAACAGCCTGCAAACTGAGTCATGACCCAGCTCACAAACAGCCAATGAAAGTGGCAATCATGAGGGCCATGCAGAGACCAAAGGCTGTCGTCCCATGTGACCTCCTGCACGGCGGGAAACGGAAGGAACGTCGGCCTGTCAGAGGCCAGCGCTACGATGGCATCACTCTGGTCTTCAGAGGCAGGAAGTGAATATAAACAGAGCAATAAATCAGTCTTCAACTTCGACTTGACTGTGTGTGTCATTCTTACACCACACTTCGCGTAGCACACATGCTCCAAGGTAAAGACAGATTTTGAAATCTATCTGGCCTGAGCAGTGACTCAGGCAATAGCAAAGAAACTTGATAAGGAAGGTAAAATTACTGATAAGGCAGAACAGTTTTTAGATTGTGTGGTTTTGTCAGAAACTTTTCTTGTAGACCGGGATATTAATGTTGAACCTGAAAGTAAGGAATTTTCTTTATCACTAAAGGAATTGATAGGAAAACAGGAAAGATATTGATCTTGCTGAGGTGAGAAATAAGGTTTTATATGAGGAGGAAATTCATAAAGTGCCAGTTGGTGTGCTTATGAAACAGTGGAGACCGAGGGATATATATATATATATATATATATATATCTGCTAATGAAGAGCCCACCTCACTGACAAAAGGCAAAGGAGGAAAAACCCAACACCCAACCCCAACCAACCAATTTTCCCTTGCAACCGCTGCAATCGTGTCTGCCTGTCCCGCATCGGACTGGTCAGCCACAAACGAGCCTGCAGCTGACGTGGACTTTTTACCCCCTCCATAAATCTTCGTCCGCGAAGCCAAGCCAAAGAAGAGTTCCTAAAAGCATATAGGAATGAATTTTTCAACAGCCCATAGCACACCCTTGGGTGGTCATTTTGGAATAAAGACTGTAGATAAATAACAAAACTAGTTTTAAGGAGGGACATTGTGACTTTTTGTAGGATATGGCACATTTGTCAGGTATTGGATAAACCTAATCAGGAACTGCCAAAGGCACCATTACAACTTTTACCTGTTTGTGGAGAACTCTTTTCTGGAGTTATTGTGGATTGTGTTGGTCTGTTGCCCAAGGCAAAAAATGGAAATTAGTACTTGTTAACTGTCATGTGTTCCGCTTCCAGGTTTCCAGAAGCTGTTCCCCTTAAGTACATAAAAGCTAAATCCATAACCAAAGTTTTGGTTAAAATTTTACACTGGTGCGATTACCTAAGGAAATTCAGTCGGATCAAGGAAATAATTTTATGTCAGGACTTTTCCAACAAATTATTTATATATTGGGAGTTAAACAAATTACATCATCTGCATATCATCTTGAAACTCAAGGAGACCTAGAGAGATTTCATTCAACACTCAAGACCATGATGAGGATTTATTGCTGTGATAATGAGAATGATTGGGGTGAGAGTGTCCATTTGTTTCTGTTTGCAGTAAGAGAGTCTGTACAGAAATCATTAGGCTTCAGTCCTTTTGGCTGGTGTTCAGACATCAAGTTAGAAGACCTTTAATGTTGTTGAAAGAACAATGGGTTAATGAGGATATGCAGTTAAATTTATTGGATTATGTTTGTAAATTCAAAGACCGATTGCAGAAAGTCTGGGAATTGGCTCAAGAGAATCTGAATGTGGCTCAAGGAAAGATGAAAATCTGATATGATAAGAAAGCTGGAGAGAGGAATTTTCAGAAGGGAGATAATTCTTTTCCAAATAAACTCTAATCCATTGAGGAGATTTTCAGGACCATATTAAATAGAATCAAAGATTAATGAAGTCAATTATGTAGTTAAAACTCCAGATCAGAGACACAAAACAAAATTGTCACATAAATTTGGGTGTTAGTAAGGAACGACCTTCCTCAGAGGTATTGGTTGTTGACAAGATTAAGGAATCGATGGATCATGAGACAGTACAAGCTGACTCTTGTGAGGGTCACTTTAAAAAAAGCATTGTTCTAGTTCGGCTGTCTAATTCAATCGTATTGCAGAATCTGGATGATAAGTTGGATCATCCCCAACCCCAGGAAAAGAAGCAATTGAAAAGCTACTTTTAAAATTTAAAAATTTGTTTCCAGATGTACCTCAAAGAATACCTCAAACAAGTCCTATAAAACAACACCCCTATTGAATAAATGATTGAAAAGAGTAAAATAATGCATCAGGAGGTGAAATACATATTGGAAAATGATATTATTAGACCTTCAAACCCAAATTGGAGTTTTCCTTGTGTTCTGGTACCTAAAACAGATTCTGTACTGATTACAGAAAGGTTAATGCAGTAACCAATACAAAAACTTATTCCATTCCTAGAATTGATGATTGTATTGATAAAATTAGAAAAGTTAAATCTCTTACTAAGTGGATCTGTTGAAGGGTTACTGGTGTGTGCCACTAACTGAAACAGGAAGGGATATTTCCACATTTGTGACACCATCAGGCTTGAACAAATATAATGTGCGACCTTTTGGCATGAAAAAATGCCACAGTGACATTCCAAAGGATGATAAGTTCTGTAATCCAAGGTTTAAAACATACAGGTGCTTATGTTGATAACTTGGTCACAAAAAGTGACACTTGGGAAGAACATATGATGGAATTGGAGAAAGAATAGGCAAGATTATCCAAAGCAAACTTAACTGTCAAATTAGCTAAAAGTGAATTTGGATATGCTACTGTGACACACTTAGGACATGTAGTTGGTCGGGGCAAAGTTGTGCCTATTCAAGTGAAAATGCAGGCCATTTCTGAATTCCTTACTCCCAATGGCAAGAAAGCAGTGAGAAGGTTTTTAGGAATGACAGAATATTATATATGGGTCACGTCTCCAGAATGGAGGACCATCGCCTTCCCAAGATCGTGTTATATGGCGAGCTCTCCACTGGCCACCGTGACAGAGGTGCACCAAAGAAAAGGTACAAGGACTGCCTAAAGAAATCTCTTGGTGCCTGCCACATTGACCACCGCCAGTGGGCTGATAACGCCTCAAACCGTGCATCTTGGCGCCTCACAGTTTGGCGGGCAGCAACCTCCTTTGAAGAAGACCGCAGAGCCCACCTCACTGACAAAAGGCAAAGGAGGAAAAACCCAACACCCAACCCCAACCAACCAATTTTCCCTTGCAACCGCTGCAATCGTGTCTGCCTGTCCCGCATCGGACTTGTCAGCCACAAACGAGCCTGCAGCTGACGTGGACTTTTTACCCCCTCCATAAATCTTCGTCCGCGAAGCCAAGCCAAAGAAAGATTATAGTAACAATAATGAAGGTATTATTTAATGTTGTAGATTGCAGTTAAAAATTTTGTCTTAAAGCTCAATTTTTTCTTGTTGAGGGGAGGTATTAAGAGCTCCTGTTTTAGTAAAATGGAATTGTCACGGTAAGGGATAGTACAGGTAAGAGGAACTGAACAGTCACAGTTAACATTTAACATAAGCACATCACAACATAAGTCACGGCCCAGTGACAATTCAATACATTGGAAGAGCTGAAGGAACGTTTGTCACAGTCTGTCCAGAATTCAATATATTTGCAAAGGCATTGTGATTTTACAAAGGGAGAACCTTTGCTGGAGAGAAAACAGCTTTTTGAACCAGCTCTCGTGGCCAGCCATTTTAGTGGAATTCAGAGAAAAGCATGATCTGTGAATGACTGGGCCTTTTTGGCAAATTGACCTGTGCCAGGAGAGTGTTTTTGGGAAGTAAAGTGCTTCATTTTGTTTGTGGCTAACAATGGAGGTCACTTGGAGAGACTGCTTCATTTTAAGTGTGACTAGCAGTCAAGTTACTTGGAGAGACTGGAGCCAGAGTCTTGGAAGCTTCATGGAAGCCACCCAGTTGCCTACAAAAGGATCAGGACTGTTATGACCACAGCTTGTGTGGATGGGCATTTCTTTAAAGGCAATGTAAGAATTAGTGAGTCTGGAGCAGCCACAATTCCACTCTTCCCATCAGTTCAACATTAATTCTGGGCATCAAGTTTCAAAGGCCTACACTTCAACACGGAATTTGAAAAACTGAACTTTGAAGTAACTTTCTAGATTTTGCTGGACTGTAATGGTTTGGGTATATAACACACACACACACACACACACATGGCTGGGGATAGATTTAGTGTTAAGACTAGTTTAAGAACTAAGACCATGACTTTAAGAAATAAAATTAATGTTTTAAAATTAAACATTGGCTAGTTCACTGTCTACTGCTGCTCATTACATGCAGTTCGTAACAGTTAAATAAAAATACAGAATTTTTTTTACTGCAGTGGGAAATTCCTTTAGGAATGAAGGAATTTCATGAGCTTATACACTTATACCCTTAATATCCTTCAGATGTTCACAATGTTTTAGTGCATTCTAGGAAACTCTGATGTCAGAAAAATACCATACCAGTCAACTGAAATCTTAATTGAAAAGGATATTCCTCAAATATCTTAGTTGCTATGAATTATCAAAATTAGACCATATATCAATAAAAAAAAACAAATGGAATCAGCATACTTGCTCTGCTATTCTTCTGATAATAGCTTTCAGGGCAGAATGGGACATAGAAATTAAAAATGGCAAGTCATCCTAATCCATGAGGTTTAGGATTAAGTAGTACATGTATTTGAATTAAGAGTCAAAAAAATCAGGTGAGGAAGAGAAACGAAGAAAATGACTGGATAGCAGGAAATTTTTAAAAATCAATGGAGAGATAAAGAAGAAAATCTGCTAATATTTACCTGGAAAGTAGTTTAAACATATGTGAACAATTGTTGCCCTGACCTTTGGAGTTTGCTAGGTACTGAACGTGAATCAGCAAGTTCTTTAAAGTAAGTGAAAGGTTGATGACGTGTACTGCTTATACAAGATAGATAGAGAGCACTTTAAAATCATCCAACTTGTAAACATTCAGAAGACATGATACAATTCTGCTATTTCAACTTTAATAGCATGTTATGAAAGTTATTTGCCCCGGAAAATGCAGCCCAATATTTAAAAGCGATATTCTCAATTTTGCATGAAGGCATGTACATTTTAATCATCATCTTTTCTCACAACCTGGTGCTTAACAGTACTGAAGAGCAGTGAAGAGTTTCAGTCACAAATCCACACAAATGGGTACAGAGGGATACACCAGAGGACCTCAGTAGGGACCATTTTCAAGGAGATGTTTAACTGTGCAGTTCCAATGGGGTCATCTGATTGCAGCGATTGTGGAAGTCAAGTCCAGGGTCTTTCTCAATTACTTCTGTCAGTGGCAAAGAGCCAATCCTTATCTCATCATGAGAATTCCATCAGTCTAGAGGTACAGTTGATGTGAACTTTATTGCATGAAAACGCCAAGAAAACGCACATAACAGCACCATACACTATGCATGGCATGCTTCAACATGACTGTAATTTTTGACTCTATCAAATAATAGATCATGGAGCAGCTTCCTTAAATTTGGCTGTACATTGAAATGACTTAGTTATTAGTCAATGATGCTCATCAACAGGCCCAAAAGAAATGCAATCCTAGTAAAGACTAGCATCAAAGAAGAATGCATCACAATCATTCACATGATGCTTGTGTTAACACATGCTTGGAGGACTCAAATAAATGAACTCATTTACCGAAGCAATTGAAAGATTGAGCCTTATGCTCAATATCCTCAGAACAGGTCCTCATCCTATCTGACCTGCACTACACGGTTCGACAATAGCAATTCACAGAGACCTGGAAAATGACAGCGAGATCTTGATGATGGCAGGTATCACTGATGAAACTTACCACTGCCTTCAAAGCACCAGCACAGCCTTTGACCAATTGAAAACCCGCTACTTGCTGTTCAAAACTACAGATTCAGAATAAAACCCATGGTCCATCAGGCAGGGATCTCTGCCTTCTAAACACTGCTGAGACCTAGTTTAGCTAAAGCAGATGTTATTTCTCGATCTAAAGACTTGGGAGCACAGCCAAATGAAAAGAAAGATGTTAGTATTTTCGCATCATCAAAACCCAAAGGGGGCCTACTTTGCCGCAGCCCCTTTTACAACTTGCAAGTAGTACCAGGAATTAACAGCCAATCCGCCTAAAAAGGATCTAGTATGACAAAAAAATCTTCTCAACACCAGCTTGAGATTACATCATCTCACGCCAGGGATAGACTGCCTCGACCCCTAAGTGTTTACAGATGCCGGCGTTGTAATCAGGCAAGCACAGAACAGGCAACTGCATTCTGGGATAGGAATGACCCAAGTTTTTGCGTGAATGAAGGAACATAGAAACATAGAAGATAGGAGCAGGAGTAGGTCATTCGACCCTTCGAGCCTGCTCCGCCATTCAACGAGATCATGGCTGATCTTAAAGTTCAGTACCCCGTCCCCGCCTTTTCTCCGTAACCTTTAATACCCTTATACTGAAGAAATAGATCTAATTCCCTCAAATATATTTAATGAACCTGCCTCTACTGCCCTCTGTAGCAATGAATTCCACAGATTCACCACCCTCTGGGTCAAGAAATTCCTCCTCATCTCGGTCCTAAATGGTTTGCCTATTATCCTCGAACCATGGCCCCGGGTTCTGGATTTTCCCATCATTGGAAACATCCCATCTGCATCCATTCTGTCCAGTCCTGCCAGAATTTTATAGGTCTCTATGAGATCCCCTCTCAATCTTCTAAACTCCAGTGAGTACAATCCCAATTTGCGCAATCTTTCCTCATAAGTCATTCCTGCCATTCCAGGTATCAGCCTGGTGAATCGCCTCTGCACTCCCTCCATTGCAAGAACATCCTTCCTTAGATAAGGTGACAAAAACTGCACACAGTACTCCAGGTGGGGTCTCACCAAGGCCCTGTACAGCTGCAGTAAGGTATCCTTGTTCCTATACTCAAACCCTCTTGATATGAAGGCCAACATACCATTTGCCTTTTTAACCGCCTGCTGTACCTGCATGCTCGCCTTCAGAGACTGGTGTACAAGTACCCATAGGTCTCTCTGCACTTCCCCATCTCTTAATCTATTGTCATTCAAATAGTAATCTGCCCTCCGGTTTGTATTACCAAAGTGGATAACCTCATATTTATCCACATTGTAGTGCATTTGCCATGTATCTGCCCAGTCCCTCAATTTATCCAAAGCACAATGGAGCTTCCTGACCCCCCTCTTCTGTGAACACAACCCCTCCTAGCTTAGTGTCATCTGCAAATTTGGAGATATTACATCCAATCCCCTCATCCAGATCATTAATGTAAATTGTGAACAGCTAGGGTCCCAGTACATGAAGGAAGATTAAATGATGGTGTACACTTTGCCGTGGAAAGTCGTAGCAGGAGAGAGAGAAAATAATTAGCAATAAATAGCAATAGTGGAGAATTTTTACAGTGTGGGAAAGTTGGTAATGCTTTAGATATAATTTATAAAGACAGAAGAAAAACCGATGGCGGACCTGTCTTCCCAGAATGCCGTGCGGCAGAGAAATCCCTCCATGAGTGTTCCATGCATACAGTCACACAGAATTCTGGGAGGGTAGGTTCGCTATCGCTTTTTCCCTACGGTCTTTATAAATTGTGCGTGATAGCGCTACCAACTTTCCCATGCTGTTTAAAAATTGTCCACTATTGTTATTTATTGCTGGCACTTCCCCACGTCCCTTATAAAGGTTTATATAGGTTGGCACAACAACAAGAGGCTGAATGGTTCATACTGTGCTGTACATCAAGCTTAATTATGTTATAATTAGGCGTGATTAACTTTGTTCAAATGCAAGACAATACATTGATCACGATTTAGGGCAGGTCCACCATTGCTTGATGCGTAATGATGTCACGGGTAGAAGGTCGAACAGTCCTAACCCCAGGGATGGCCCCTTGCAAGTGTGAATGTGTGCAGTGTCCTAGTTAAGAATGGTCAAGTGTGAACAGCAAAAATGCCATTCCTATCCCAGGACACTGAACGGCTGATTTAGTGGGATGCAAGTGTAAAAGGGGCTTCTGATACAAAGACTCAATGCCTCCAATAAGGCTTTCCTAACAAGGGCCATTTCCCCAATAATTTAGGGCTCTTAAAAAAATCTCCATTAATATCAGATGTTGGATATAAATTATTGCAACCAAAAATAGTGAATGGTAACATCAAAAACAACACAGTGCTGGAATCCACAAATATGACAATGGCAAACATAATCACAGTCTCAGACCCATAGTCTCTGATTACTATCAGTTTCAGATATAGGCGTGGATGGTGATGAAAACTGGTTCAATTTCCTTTCAATATACATCTGCATTTTAAAAACACAGATTTCTTTGAGCTTTTTAGTAAAATTGTCTGCATGTAATGCAGAATTCCACATAAATGACTTCTGCTCAGTAAGAAAATGAAAAGACTGAGCCAGAGAAAAACATAACTCATAAGAAAGAACAGTTCCAGAAAATGAAGAACACCAAAAATAATTAAATTTCTGCTAATGGAAAAATCAAAATACAACATCACCTATTCTTACAAACCTTATTCCAGGTAGGTAAATTGAATGCTAACTCAAATTCCTTTGACAAAAGAGTGGACATGAACTTACCCGATCAATGGCTTTTCCTACTCGTGAAACACTGCAGTGAATGTCCTTGTGGTCGGAGGCCAGTTTTTGAACTGTGTCCTTTATTCTTTTGCAACACTGAGACAAAACAAGCGACAAGGTCCCTGACAACTCAACATCTTGACCTAATGCCAATTAGAAAAGGAAAAAGATATATTTTAATTTTTATAAACTGGTAAATTCATTCCATAATCCCTATATTGGTAATTTAGCAATATTCTAAACATGCATTGTATGTTTTTGTCCTCTAATAACTTCAGTGAACTATTAATCAACAGTTCAACCTGGTGCAAGTTATGGTTTAACAGCACCCTGGTAAGTCCAAACTAACTGACTCAATGTGCGTCACTTTAGATTTTTTTTTAATTTCAATTCAAAGAATATGAATATTGGAAACAAAATTATTATTTGTAGGCTTTAAACTTCTGATTCAATCCGAAATTTAAGGTAATTCGTATACATAGCACAAGCAATTTTGTTTTTAAAGCTGTGAATAGTTATTTAGAACACAATGCTTGAAAAGGCAACATAAGAACATAAGAAATAGGAGCAGGAGTTGGACATCTGGCCAGTCAAGTCTGCTCTGCCATTCAATATGATCACAGCTGATCTGGCTGTGAACTCAGCTTTCTTGATTACCTGTTGCATTGAAACCAATCTTTTACAATTCATGCACAAGTACTCCCTGGCCCTCTGTACAACAGCATTCTGCAACTTTTCATTATTTACAGTAAATAATATGGTGATCTCCTATTTTTTTCTTCTCGAGTGGATGACCATGCATTTACCAACATTGTACTCTATATCTGCCAGATCTTTTCCTCAAAAGATTTAATTCCCTTTACTCTGCAAAAATCCCTGTCTTAAATATATTTAATGAGGCAATCTCAACTACTTCCTTGGGCAGAGAATCCTACAGATTAACTACTCTGGGAAATACAGTTTCGCCTCATCTCGGTTCTTAATCTACTTCCCAAATATTGAGGCTATATCCCCTAATTCTAGTGTCACCTATCAGTGGAAACAACTTTCCTGCCTCTATCTTATTGATCCCTTTCACAATTTTAAATGTTTCTCGAAGGTCCCTTCTCATTCTTCTGAATTGCAGCGCATACAATACCAGAAGACTTGATCTCTCTTTGTAGGCCAACCCACGCATCTCTGGATTCATCCTGGTAAACCTCCTTTACACCACCTCCAAAGCCAGTATACATCTTTTCTCAAATAAAGAAACCAGAACTGTACACAGTACTCCAGATGTAGCCTTATCAGTAGCTTGTACAGTTGAAGAACCTCCCTGCTATTAAACTCAATATCTCTAGCAATGAAGGCAAACATTCCATTTGCTTTCTTGGTTACCTGTTGCATATGAAACCAATCTTTTACAATTCATGCAGAAGTACTCCCTGACCCTCTGTACAACAGCATTCTGCAACCTTTCACTATTACAGTATATAATATGGTGATCTATTTTTTTTCTTCTCAAGTGGATGACCGTGCATTTACCAACATTGTACTCCATATCTGCCAGATCTTTGCCCATTCTATATTTCCTTGCAGACTCTAAATCCTTGCACAATTTGATGCTCAACTCAGTGTACTGTTATCCTGCTCTCAGTCCCCTCTTCTACTTGTTAATGTATATCATGAACAGTTGAAGGCCTAGCACAAACCCCTGCAGCACTCCACTCACCATTAGTTGCGAACCAGACAAATCCCCATTTATCCTAACTCACTGCTTTCCATTGGTTAAGCACTCCTCTATGCATTCAAATATAACCATATGATAGAGGTGCATGGAGCTAGAGGTAAAGTACTTTATGAGGCTCCTTATCGAATGTCTTCAGGAAATGCAAGTATACAACATTGACCTGTTCTCCTTTATCAACTCTGTTCATTATTGTCAAGTAGAACTTGGATTCACCAACAAGGCAAAAAGTATAACTTGCAAAAAAACCTGAAGGTGATAGGGCCCTAGTATCCTGCTTTCCTGGTTGTCTAATAATACATTCAATAGGAAACATATTGCCCTTGCAATAGGACAGTACAGCATAATAAACTACAAAAATATTGATATTAAATAAAGTAAATTAGGATGATAGATTGAATGGATTGGTTGGCATTTCTTTGAGCAAAGACGACAGGAAAGTGATCCAAGGTGTCTGAAATGTTAAAGCAAAATTAATTTACCCATTAAGGGCTTGGATTACAGATACATGAGTCAAAGAAACCCATTCCTAAATTTCTTATAAATGCAAAGGAAAAATGGCTAACCACTCTCTTTTTGCTAGATACAGGTTTTGCTTGATAAGGACAATGTGAATGCTTTTTGCCACTTTATCAGCCCAAGCCAGAATGTTGTGCAGGTCTTGCTAAAATCACAAGAAAACTGAAAACAAACTTTAAAAAAATTCAAATGTTAGCTTTTAATAGAAACATAATACAGAAATAGCAATTAAAATGCATCCAAACAAGGAAAATTATGATATTGGGTACTCTCGGGGTAATTTCTCTGTAGAAAACAAGGGTGCAGAAAAACTAATTTTTTTTCACTGATACTCAAGTTTTCTTGCTTCAAGTCAACGCACAAGGCTTCTCTCTAACCAACTACCTGATTGAGATCATAGGTTTGTTATGAAAAGTACATGTACTCAGATAGCCAATGAACAGCACAGTTCCACCAGCTCATATTCAAAATGGTAATTATTTACAGTTTTCAATGTCAGGTTAAAAGTTGCTGATAACAGCACCTCGAGGTCTTATTTCTCTTAAGAGGTACCAATTGTTTTTACCCATTGGTTTCCAACATACTAAAGTACTATGAAGCAAAGACAAATTCAAATAAATAACATTAATCAACAAGATTTGAGCAATAGATTTTGGATTAAATGACAGAAGAAATCAAGCAATGCAGATCTCCACTGCCAACAACAGATAACAGATTTGAAATCTAACAAATTGGTAAAGATTATGAAATCAGCAGTTTCTAACAACATTTCCAGGCACTTCCAAGACTGGCAGACAAAACTCTCCTTGCATATTGAAGATCACTCTCAATTGCAATGGTGAAGACTGCAGCTTTTGTCATAATGCATTATAGTTTAACTTGTCTTGCAGCGGGACGTCACATGATGCCATAGGATCAACATGTAGGCTCCCGACTCCCTTAGTTGATTCATAAAAAAGTGCTAATTTAAAAATGTTTTAAAGTTATTAACATTTAAAAAAATATTTTTAAATACTTTTACTTTTCATTTACAATTATTCTTTTAAAAAAAAGAGAAATCACTTACAGCTGCGACTGGAGGCAGACAAGAAGAAGAAAAGAGACTTGAGACTTACCTCCCTCAACATCGAAGCATGGACCTGGCACTCGGGCTCCTCACACCCCACCCCCCCGATCAAATGAGTCTTTTGAAGGGCCCTCTACTGGCATCTCCCATCCACCACAACAGAGATGGCATTGGAGAGGAACCCGGAACTGAATCGCGACTGCGCGAGAAATCGCAAATGCGAGATGTGGGTATGCACAAAGCATCACCGAAAGTAGGACACCAGAGTGTTGAGAAGTTGGGAACTTCTACCTCAGCTCCCGATGATGAAGACTCAGGCTCCAGAGGAGGATCGGTGGCTAAAGATGAGGAGAAAGAACAACAACAAGAGGAGGCAATTGAAGAAATTAAATTATTTCACAACCTAAAGTAGAAGAGTTAACCACAATGTTAATGCATCAGTTTAAAGTAATGATGGGGGAAATGAAAGAAGGATTGAAGAGATTTGTAGTGATAGAGTGCTACCTCAAGGAAGTCTGGACTGTGTAGCATCTAGGGAATGTTGCATCTTGGGAATGCTCTTTCAACTTGAGTAGATTCAAGATGGATGCCTCCACATGAGGTCTAGCATGTGCATGTTCTGTCCTTAGTGCCGTTTGCTTAGTTAATAAATCTAGTTTTTTTTTTAAATCCAATTTTCTAATAAAAGAAACATCACATGATACCAAGAGTGAAAGAACCAGCCTAGACAGGAGTGAAAGGAAAAAAGAAACAGTGTGTATAGTAACAGTCAATATCAGCAGTGAAAATATGGAGAGTTTAAAACATTGTAAAACACTGTAAATTGGACTGGAAATATCAGCCACAAGTGTTTAAGCAAAGGTTTATCTGCAAGCCATTGGAATTAGTAGGGAACCAGACACACAGAAGATTGCACTGGTGGGATCTCGAGATTTTCAACACATTTGTTTTTGCTGAGGTAGAAGGCCAGAGCAAATTTGATATAGTTATTGAGATGTTTGATGAACATTGTTCACTAAAGAAAAATGAAACCTTCAAGAGTTACATATTTCGCCCGTGCAAGCAAATGCAGGGAGAAAGCTTTGATACTTTCTTAAATGACTTAAAATTAAAAGCAAGAATATGCAATTTTCATTTGCTGAAAGATTCAATGATCCATCATCAAATTGTGTTCGGGATTAATGACAAGTGAGAGAGAGGTTACTGCGAGAAACAGAACTTGCCTTAGCTGGAGTTGTGAAGATATGCCACGCCAGTGAAATAGCTCTGCAGCACGTGTAAAAGTTCGGTGATAGTGTAAAAGCCAGTGAAAATGAAGGCATAGTCGTAGACAAACAAACAAAAAAATGAGATACAGGAACCAACAAAAAGATGGAGAGACATTCAAGTGTAAATGATGCGGCACTAAACATGCACCAAAGCAATGTCCATCTTATGGAAAAGTCTGTAACAAGAGTAAAGGGCAGAATCACAATGTAAAGCAATGGTTTTCCAAAGGGAAACTAAATAGAAATAAAAGTGTACACACTACAGAATACACTCACTGTATGCACTATAGAAGAAACTCCTCTCAGCAATACACTTTTTGTGGGCCTGGTGGTGCAGGAAGTGAACAGTGTCGAGCAGGATAAATGGACTGGGTCCTTGCATACAAATGGGACAAATATTCCTTTTATGTTAGACACAGGGGCAAAGGTCAATTTGATCTTTGAGTGCGACATCAGGGCAACGAATACAAAGCCACATATTCATGCAAATCCTGGACTGCTCAGAGTATCGACATAAAAGGTACATGTAAACTCAAAGTTCACAGTAGAACCAGGTGGACAATATTCACTGCTTGGTGACAAAGCATGTGAAAACTTGAACCTAGTCAAGAGGGTGTATCATATTAACAGTGGCCATGCGTAAAGGAAATACTGGATCAATTTCCTGAGATCTTCAAGGGGTTTGGAGTTCTACCATTCACCTATAAAAAACAGTTAAAAGAGGACACACAGCCTCAAGGCAGGTTCCAGCACTACTAAAAGAAAAGCTCAAGCAGGAACTCAACCAAATGACAACACTAGGGATCACAAAGAAAGTGGAGGAGCCCACAGAATGGTTGAATTCAAAAGTGTGTGTCAAAAGGAAGAACAGCGACCTACATGTGTGCATGTACCCAAAAGACTTGAATGCCAATATAAAGAGGGAACATTATCAGATTCCAACCAGAGACGAAATTAAAAGTGAGATGACCAGTACAAAGTTTTTCACTAAATTGGATGCATCCCAGGGCTTCTGGCAAATAAAACTGCATGACGATAGCACAAAATATATTTAATACACCGTGTGGCCAATAGTCCTATCTGAGCATGCCTTTTGGAATTTCTTCAGCTCCTGAAGTGTTCCACAGGACAATAGAGCACATCATAGAAGGCATAAATAGGGTACATGGATGACATGATCCTATGGGGATCCACACAAAAACACAATAAAAAGTTCAAAGTGCTACAACACATCCAAAAGAATGGATTAAAGTTAAGCAGAGAAAAATGTGAAGGAAATCATCTTTTTGTGAGATAAACTGTCACAGGCAGGTGTAGAGCCAGCAATTTTTGAGATGCCCAGATCCACTGACAAAAAAGGAATATTGAGAGTGCTGGGAATGATCAATTTAATTGGTAAATTCTTCCCAAACCTGTCTTCAAAAACAATGTACCTAAGGAAGTTGTTACAGGACAAATGTGAATTAAAGTGGACAGATAATCATGAGGAAGAATGGGGACGACTGAAGACCATTCTAACTACTGAACCAGTACTTTTGACGTTGACGCATCCAAAAAGACAAAAATATCTACGGGCTCTTCAAAAGATGGAATAGGTGGCGTACTACTTCAGGAGAAGATTGGAGGCCAGTAGTATACGCATCAAGAATGATAACAACATCTGATATGCACAGATCGAGAAAGAATGTCTAGGTCTGCTCTATGGGCTCGAAAAATTCCAGTTATGTGTATGGTCTACCAACATTCGTAGCAGAGACAGACCACAAGACATTAATAGCGATAATCAAGAAAAATCTCAGGGAATGTCACAGAAAATCCAAAGACTGATGATGAAGCTACAACATTATGACTTTGAATTGGTGCACACACCAGGGAAACTTATTGTGTTAGCTGATGAGTTATCTTGGGCAATGACACAGAGTGAAGCATACAATGAGAGTTCATATAGACAAATGTGAATCTCCACGTGAATCTGATCACTGAATCCCTTCCCGTATCTGACATGAAATCCAAGCAGATCACAGTTGAAACAGAAAAGGACGGTTCTACAGAAGGTCATCAAGAATCTGAATGAATAATGACCTAGAGGTGAATGTCAGCCATACTACAACATCAGAGCTGAGTGTTGTCAATGGGCTACTACTCAGACAGAGCAGAATTATCATTACTCAATCAATGAGAAAAGAGATGCTGAAAAGAGTCCATGAGGGGTACCTTGGAATTAAAAAATGCAAGAGGAGGGCCAGAACTGCTGTTTATTGGCCAGGAATAAAAGCTAACATTGACAGGATACTTTCAAGCTGTGAAACTTGTTTGAAACATCAGGCATAGCAGACAAAGTGATAGTGGGAAGGGAAGGTTGAGAATCACTGCTCTAGACCCAATTGTTACTGAATTATTTTGCTTCAGAAACATTGTCATTGGCCCATTTCCTTTGGAGTTATGAAACCATGCACATAACGAGTCAATTAGGAACAATTAAAACAGATGTTTTCAAACTTTTGCTTTCTACCCACATCTCTTCTCTCTCTCTCTTTGGCTTGGCTTCGCAGACGAAGATTTATGGAGGGGTAAATCCCTTACTAATTACAGAACACCTATGACATGGGGAATGCATGAGGTATATGAGTAGAAAGAAAAAGGTTGAGGACCACTGCACTAGACAGTGGCTCAGATCCATATCTAGCTCTATTGAGGTACAGATCTTTCCCACCTGAACATGTCATGTCACCCACTGAACTTCCGATGGGACCTAGACTACACACCACGCTTCCCTATTCTGCAGGCCCAAGCAGAAAACAAAAGCATCTACAAGATAGACAAAAGGCAAACTATGACAAGTCAGCAAGAAGCTTAGGGCCACTGGCACAACATGTCATAGTAAGACTCAGAGATTCGAACACTTGGCACAAAAAGACTACTGTTCTGGGAGAAGTAAATCCAAGATCCTACACTGTCAGAACAGAGGAAGGTCAAATACTAAGCAGAAACAGATAAATGCAGAGGATTCAGCCTGCACAGAAACAGAGGAAGCGCCAACCCGTGCTAGATAATAGTGGACCTGCAGAGTGGACACAAGTACCTGCAGAGCCGATACAAACATCTGACAGACTGAATCTATAAAAGAAAAAGAATTGCAAACAAAAATTTGTGCTGCTGATGTTCACGTTACATTTATGTCGAACTTTAAATTGAAAGAATATTGTATTAATGTATTATGTTTGATTAAACATCAGGGAAAGATGTAGTGATCGAGTGCTACCACCTGGAGACGGAGACAGTGTGTAGCATCTGGGGAATGTTGCATCTTGGGAAGATTAAAGTTGGATGCCTCCACATGGGTCTGGGATGTGTATGTTCTGTCCTTAGTATGGTTTGCTTACTTAATAAATCTCATTGTTTTAAAAGGTTTCTTTATTGTAATAAAAACCAATACAGGATCTGAAATGAAAGAAAGAAAGGAGGAAACTAATAAAGGCCTAGTGCTGAGAATAAAATGAAAGAGGTTGGTGAAAATGGATGAAAAAAATTACAAGTGCACAGGATGATATGCAAGATGTTGAAAACGGCGTATCTACTGTGGACAATATAACTACTAGTTTAATCTCAGTGAAGCAAAAGCTTTTAGACAAAGTGGCTGTAATGGAGAATTTCAGCAGAAAATATTAAAATAGTAGGCCTTCTGGAAGGAAAAAAAGGTCTTGATGGAATTAGTTTCTTTCAAGATTGGATTCCTAAAGTTTTGGGAGAGCAAACTTTCTAAACTCCAATTGAAATTGAAAGAGCTCATAGGGCTTTGAGACCAAAGACTCTTCCTAATTAAAAACCGTATTCTATATTAATTACATTTTTACATTATCAAGACAGGGAGAAGATTTTAAGTCTTGCTGTGAAAGGAGTGAGGAAACGGCAACAGGAAGGAGATAGAATTTTATTCTACCTGATCTCAGTGAAGATTTGTTGAGGAAAAGCAAAGAATTTAACCTAGTTAAAAACTATAAATTTGTTCTTCATTATCCTGTAACTTTGAATATTTTTGTACCTGGAGACCAAAATAGATTCTTCACCAACTTTGCTCAAATAGAAGAATTTGCTTGTAGCCTCCCTTGAGCATAGCCTCAAGAGGACATTGTATCTTTGATGGGATGAATTACCTCCATTTGCTTTTCTCATTTTATTATTATTGGAAGTGGGTAAGTCTGTGAGATGAAAGAAATTGAATAACGATCATTCTTTTTCTCTACTTTCTTCTCTTTTGATTTCCAGAATGCTGTTTTAATTGTGGTAAACAAATTAAATATATTTTTTTGCATGTACCAAAAGAGTTGGGAAGAATGGAGGGGGGGGGGGGGGTGGTGGAGGTGCTGATTGCTGCGGGATTATGTGTTTTTATGACTTTTGTCCACAATGTGTTAAATGGAGGGAGGTAGTGTTTTACTTTTAAAGAACATTTATGGGAAAGGTTTATTTTTCTTATATATTTACATAGATATGGGATTCTATATTATTTTCATCTTTATTTGTATTTTTTTATTGCTGGAGGAGATGAGTACTGACACATGAAATATTACTTACTGGAATTAGAGGAGATTTGTGGGGCTATGAGCAAGTTATTGAAGTTAATACATTTTAATGTAAATTGGAAAATAATTTTAACATATTAAGAAAATAGAAGCCGATGTGGCCAATCCATTGAACTGAAAAAGAACATTTGAAATTAAAAAAGGGACTGGGTTGGGCATGTATTTAATTCAAAGGCAAGAGGTGTAGCAATTTTGATTAAAGAAAGAATCTCAATTAAAATTCAAAGTGTTGTGACACATCCTGTTGGTATACAGGATGCTTTCTGAATTGTGGACAATAATTCATTCAAGAAACATTTTTTTAATCTATCAGAGGCACATGACAAGGTTTTAATAGGCAGGGAGTTTAATTTTTGTTCAGATCCATTGTTAGATAGATCTATTCAAGTAACGATGAAAACAAAAGCAGCTAAAGCTACATTGGCTTTGATGAAAAATTTGAATTTAATAGATGTATAGAGAAGGATTCAGCCAAGAAAGATTATTTATTTTAATTGATTAGGTATGATTCTTGCTCTAGAATTGATTTATTGATTGGCACAAAGCAAACTAGGATTTTTGAAGCTGATTATAAAGTGAGGATTTTATTCAACCAATCATCTTTGTTAACGATAGAAATTCCGGATAAGGAAAAGATGATATATAGATAGATTAAATTCTTTGTTATTGGAAAGATATTGATGAGTTTGTTCAAACACAAATTTGGATATTTTGTGATACAAATTTGAATTTGGTAAATGATAAAGTTTATTATATGGGATTCTTTAAAAAGCATACTTAAGAGATCAAAATACAAGCTTTACTTCCAAAATTAAAAAGATGAGAGAGATTGATCTTCAAAAGTCTAGTTCTGAAGATAAACATAGTCAATTAATTAATAAAAAAAACTTCAGTATAAAACATTGCAAACTTATAGAATTGAGAAAGTAATTATAAGAAACAAAGATATTCCAAATTAGGTGAGAGATCATAAAGTATTAGCTTGGCAATTAAAGGTGGAACAAACTTCGAGAACAATCAATGAAATTAAAAATGATAATACTTACAAGTCTCAAGAAATAAATTAATAATTTAAAATTTTTATTTGAAATTATATAGTTCAAAATATTTAAAAAATAAAAGAGTTATTTATCATAGATAGCATTGTCTAGATTAAGGTGGGAGAGCAAACTGAATTAAATGTTCCCTTTACCGAGCTAGAGGTGAGGGAAGCCATCGGTTCATTGCAAAGTACCAAATCCCCAGGAGAAGATGGATTTCTGTTTGAATTTTATAAAGAATTTAAAGATATGTTAATTCCTATATTTATCCAAGTATTAGATAAGGACTTGGAAATAATTTTTGATGGCAATATACAGTGATTCCTTAACAAGATAGAGATCCTTTAAAATCTTCATCCTATAGATCTATTTCACTAGTAATTGCAGATTATAAAATTGTTGCAAAAATTTTGGCAAATAGAATGAATAAATTGTTGCCTCAATTAATAAGTAAAAAATGTAGCTACATTACGGACTATAATTCATTAAGCTGTTACAGAATGTGTTTGCATTGTCTATAGAAATACTTACTTGTGGCAGGCAAAAAGGTACATAAGATGCATCAACTACAATAGTGAACGCTAAATCATTACCATATAACAAGACAGAAAAAGTGATAATAACCATGTGAGGCAGCATGGTTATCATAATGGTTAGCATAACGCTGTTATAGCGCCAGCAACCAGGACTGGAGTTCAAATTCCGTGGTGTCTGTAAAGAGTTTCTCTCTGTGTCTGTGTGTTCCGGTTTCCTCCCACCCTCCAAAAATTATACTGGGGATTGTATGTCAATTGGATGTGATTGTGCAGCACGGACTTGTGGGCTGAAAGAGCCTGTTACCATGCTAAATGCTTAAATTTAAATGGAGATAGAAATCAGTGCAAAAATACATTACACACATCTGGGATGACACTGGGTTAATGTAATAGATTGAGTGCACATGAATGTAGTTGCAATTATCAGAACTGGTAACAGAAAAAATATTGAACTGAATAAATAATAATAGTGTGGCGGAGATCAAGCCACCACATTGCGCGGCGCGCACAGTAGTAAACAGCAGCATAAAACACTAACACGTCTTTTAACACAGAAAACTGGCGCAGTTGAAAGCTGGAGTAGTGCAAGGCCAGAAGCCCTAAAATGGCAATGGCCAAGCTGACCAACTAACAGATCAATAAAAGGCTGGGGAAGAAGGGTATTCACATGCAAGAAAGTTCCTGCCCATTATTGTTATTCATACGGCTGATGTCAGCCAATCAAATAAACGGCAGGAACTCCAACTGTATAAAATGAGCCTTTCCAGCCTCAATAGATCTGAGGTTAGCCCCCCACATTGTGAGTGTGTGTTTCTTTGTAGCAGTCAGCTACAAAGATGCCCAGGGATATTGTTGAAATAACAACAGAAAGAACTGAAGAGTCAGCAATAAACATTATAACCCAAATAACCTTCAATGTGCTGTTAGTGACCCAAATTTATGCTTTAGGATATAGGCCCTCAAATGCTTTTACCAACTGATCACCCAAAATGACCAGGAAATTTTGTAAATGAAAAGATAAACTAGATGACTGGGTTAAAGTGGGGTTGTTCCCCCAAAACACCCCTAACTCAGAATAAATCGATTCCTATGACCATGGCTAACAAGATACTGGACACCTGGTGCCACAAAGGGATCAGGTGTTTCAAGGACTGTTATGAAAGGGGGCAGCTCATGTCATTCGAGCAATTAAAAAATAAATATGATCTGTCAAATAGGATCTTTTTTTGCTATCTTAAATTAAGATTTTTTTTGAGGGGCTATTTTGAGGAATTGAGGAAGGATCTCGGAAGAGTCAATTGGAATAAGTTATTTTCTGGCAAGGATGCACCCAGCAGGTGGAAGGCTTTCAAGGACAAAGAGAATGCAGAGATTGCATATTCCTATCAGGAATAAAGGCAAAGTTAACAGACATAGGGAACCTTGGTCTTCAAGGGATATTGAAGAGCTGGTTAAGAAAAGGAGGTGGTATTGGAAACGAAGCAAATGAGCTACTTGCAGAGTATAGAAAAATGTAAGAGAATATTTAAGGAAATTAGGAAGGCAAAAATAAGACACAAAGGTGCTTTCTTTGCCAGATAACGTGAAGGAAAATCCAAAGGGATTCTACAAGTATACTAAAAGTAAAAGGATAGTAAGGGACAAAATTGGACCTCTAGAATATCAGAATGATCAACTATGTGATGACGCTACTTCAATATGAAATGCTCTCACAGTCAAACAGGTAAAATAGCTCCGTTTCATTTTTCAATACTTCTTCCTTATTTTACTTGCAAAGGACAAAAATAATCAACTTCCACGTATGTAAATGGGGGTTCATCAAGTGAAACTCTTAGTCACAAAGCTATGACACCTTATGGTTTTGTTATTAATGTATTTAGCACTATTGTACTATCAGTCCAAAACAGAGTCTGCTAACTCCATCTGTAATTCTCTTATTTTGCTCGCCAAAGTAGCTGCAGTCAATTCCATTCGAGGTACGGTGACTAGCTTTAATGGAGTCACTCTGGATTTTCCCATTATAAATCCACAATGCACTCGGTCTTGGTTATTTCGTAGCACTAAATAATTGACAGGACCAAAACCACCTTCGCTTGGATCAGCAAAGTAGTGTCACGAAGCAAATGAGGAAATTCCAAAGTCTGTTGGTTTAAAACATTTGTTGACTAAAATTTTCTAACATTTTAAGATTCTCAATCCAATTTATCCAATCTTGTGCAATGGATTCTGGTATAGTTTCTGCACAATTCTTGCAGAAATGTCTTGGCTATTAATACTACCGGTGCCATTATTCCCTAAGGATCGTATATTGAGCTTACTATCGAAAGAATACCTCTTCTTGTCAAAGGTCGTTCTTTCAAAACAACCTTAAATTTGAAAACATCAGATCGTACACACCATGGAACCCCTAGAATTCTTTTGTCAGGTAGAGCGTCACAAACCAAATCAAGACGTTTTATCTGCTTTGCTCTTTTTGGCTCTAACAGCCAACACATCTCGAACGTTGCTAATCCATTTCATAAGGAAGAAACCCCCTTTATTACAGATCTCTTTTAACTTATGATAAAGATCTATTGCTTCTTTTTCTGAAATTACTGAAGTAAGACAATCATCAATATAGAAATTATTTCTGATGATGTTTATAGCTGGAGAATGAAATTGCTCTTCATCATTTTCAGCACATTTTCTGAGAGCAAAATTTGTACAACTGGGTGACGAAGTTGCTCCAAACAGATGAACTGTCATTCTGTATTCAATCATGTCTTTACTGTAATCTCCTTTAGGCCACCATAACGATCACACAAAATCACAATATTCTCATGGTACTTTCACATGATGAAACATCACTTCAATATCTCCTGCAATCACAATAGGCTCTTTACAAATTTTATCAGAATTCCTATTAAAGTACTAATTAAGTCTGGACCTTGTTGAAGTTGAGAATTCAATGAAACTCCTTGAAAATATACTCCACAATCAAATACTATACAAAGTTTCTTTTATGGATGTATCACTCCATGATGAGGAAAATATCATTTTTTACCATCTTTACGTTCCATGATATCTCCCAATACCTTTTCTACATAACTCTTGGCTATCATGTCCAACATGACATTGGTATATTTCAAATGAAAGGAAGAATTTCTCTTGAATTTTCTCTTTAAATTCAGCATACACTGTTCTGCAATTATTTTATTGTTTGGCATACAAATTTCCCTTTTCTTCAAAGGTAATGCTATACAGTAGTGACCATCAACATGTTTAACAGAATTTGAAACCAAATCCAGAAACTGCCTGTTCTCCTTTCAAGGTTCTTGAATATCTGTGAAACATTCAGGGAAATCAATTTTAGATTGTTGTTCCCACAGATCATTAAGTTTCATAGCTGAAATTCTGTTGACACTCACGTTCAACAACTCCTGATCATTATTCATTTTTCCTTTAATGGTCCATTAATTGTCCATCCAAGCAATATTCTCACACCACAAGGTCTGTCATTTTGACTCATTATTTCTAGAGGTTTTAGAGCTTTTTTTACATCTAATCCAATTAGCATCTCAATCTTGGCATCAATTTAAGGTAAGCAAACATCTTTTAGATGAGCCAACTGTTTGATATCATCCTGATATGGAATATTCTCCTTAATCACAGGCATAGTTGTCTGAGAAAATACACTTGGAAGATCACAAAATTAATTGCTATGCAATCCAGCAATCGCTAAACCTAAAACTATATTAGTTTCAATGTTCCTTTCATCATTCATTGTCTTCAATAAGATCCTTGATCTTTTTCCATAAAGATTAAGTTTATTCATTAATTCAACAGTACAAAATGATGCAGTACTTCCTGGATCAAGAAATATTTTTTAATTGCTCGAAATCTTCAGTATGAAGTTCCTTTTTTTTAAGCCTTAACCTGCACAGAAACGAATGAGAGGGTTTTATCACCAGCGGGTTTTTTTGAACCGAAGCTGAAGTATCCTAACTATCTCGACTGTCTTGGATTCAGATTGTTTGACTTCCTTCTCAACTTTATTTTGTTGAGTATGTTGTTATTTATCACAACTGAGTTGCTTATTACAAGTTTTTCTGGGTGTCCTTCACACAAGCAGCCAAAACATATTGCACTCTTCTTTCAAAAGGTTAATTTCTTGTCAAGCAACTTTTTCTCCAATTATGAACATCTTTCTAAAGCATGCTTATCTTTGCAAGACAAACAGCTTTCCTGAACAGTCTGTTCTTCCTTTTACTTTGAGTCCTTGCTCTTTCCAGTGCTTGTATCTGGCACAGCAGTAACAAAGGTACTTCCCTTTGGTTTCTCTTGAGACAATTACTTAGACTTTTTTAAATATCTTTAGAAACTATTGAAATATCCTTAATATTTTCAAATATTGGTACAGTGTTAACATGTACATGCCATTCCAATATTTGTACAACATCCTCAAAAGTGGCGTCCCTTCCGGGAAGAATCTTAAGCTCTGCAATTTTGGTTCTCCATAAATCCTTCATCTGATAATGCAACTTGTTTATAATAATCGTCAAATTAGAAAGCAATTTCAGCTCTTGCAAATGTACACGACTTCCCATTGCGTTACAACATCCTCTCAGAAAGAGTGCATATGCCTTTGTATCCTCTAATTTTATTGCTGACCAAGAAAGAATCTTATGGCTCTGTTACCCATGGCTCTGTTGGAAGGTCAGGGGCTAATCTTTGAGTGACAAATCTTGCAGAAGCCTGAGTTAATGCTTTGACTTTGGCCATATTGTTCCACAAGCTCTCATCTTTTTTTTCTCTGTTCAATAATCTATTTTTTTAAGTTGTTCTTTTTGCTCCAATTGCTATTTCTTGATTTGAACCTCCTTATCCTCTAAAGCAGGGGTGTCAAACTCAAATTCACAGAGGGCCAAAATTAAAAACTTGGACTAAGTCATGGGCCAAACTAAATATTTATTTAAAATTTTCAACAACATCTGCATGTTTTCTCTTCTTTCAACATATGTAATGTTAAACTTTTTCTTATTAAAATAAATGTTTAATAATAGTTTTGCTTAAACTCTTTCCAGAAGAAGCATTAACAAATGAGAAATAAAATAGTCAATAAATAATATTTCTCTATAGCCTTTAGGCTCCTTTTAAATGTATTTTTTTTCCACAAGCCAACAAGTAAAAAAAAACTTGCTTCAATGACAAACAGGTTTGTCTTTTAAAATGATGAACATATAGTCTGCCTCCCTCCTGTTTTCTGTCTTTCGTTTGGCCATTTTTCGTAAGGGGTTTATTACATGTGAGTTGGGCGACAGGTCGCAGGTGCTAATGAAAGTAAAGAGAGGAGGTGGGGGCGATTAGCGGGCTGACCCCAACGCATTTGCAAAGCATTCTGGGATTTGTAGTATTAGCTGTGCATGCGCTATACTGGTGCGGCGGCCAGCGGGCCAGCTCTAATACATATATGATATGATCTTGCGGGCCAAATATAATTATATCATGGGCCAAATTTGGCCCGCGGGCCTGAGTTTGACATGTGTGCTCTAAAGCATATCTTTTCTCCAACCACTGTTGTTGTGCACAGACAGTGGCCAAGTCTGCTTGCACCTCAGCATGCATAGCTGATATGCTTGAAGCATGCAAGGCTGTACTTGTTCTAGATGCCTTTGAAGACTTCGAAGATCTTCCTGCGCTCATAACCTTGGAAATACTATCATCAGGACTCACATCTGAACTTTCAGATACCACTGATTGAGTCTATCTTCTGTATTTTGCTTGGTATAATACCAATGGGACTTTGCAACATACATTCATCTGTTCCAGTTCCACTTGTCTTTAATCCAGGGAATGAGGCCTGCAGTGCATTGACAGAGTCTTCTTTTTGCTTGCTAGTTAAAGCCACTTCTTTGGCTACTGGTTCCAGCCTCCTGCTAAGTGTTGTCAGTTTGCCTTGCTGGCTCAACTCATGATCAAACAGTTCTTTCAGAGGAGCTGTTTGCTCAAGGTCTTTAGCCAAATGAGACAACTTCTTATCCATCTAGGGTTCTTCACACTGCAACCTGGCTTCCCCTGGTTCCTGGGAACTATAAACAAATTTGTATCTTACTTGGTCCCTTTAAAAAAGCTGCTGTTGTTTGAATGGTCTCTGTGATTCTGCACACAATCTTTCTTATCTCAATGCTTTGTTTACAATAACATTCTGGGCTTCCTGCCAATTCTGCTACCAGAGCTCTGGCTTATCTTTTCAAGGTCGCATAGTCTGGCCCAAATCGTAGTTTAATTTCAAACTGCGCAATTCACAGACAGGTTTTCACAGACTTCTGGAATATTCTATTATTAGAGCTTGGATGCCTCTTGGCTTTAAATTAAGTTGTTAATTCTTTTAAACAAATGTTACAAGCCTTTCTTCCAAACAAAGTTCCTAATTAAATTTTTGTTTGAATCAAAATAGATATTTTCCTTATTCTAATACATCCTAATTTCAGAGCATCATCTTCCAAAGCACAACCTGCGATATCCCAAATTTAGATCTCTTTAATGCAACAAATCACTCTGTAGCTGTTACAATATGTAGTTTTAATTTGATGATAGAAGAGATAACTATTTTGCAGTTTCGCATTAAGACTTTCATAACGATAAATAACAAAGCATTTACTGTATGATAGAGATACAAAGAAAAATTTCTCATGCTCACACTTCCTTCACATCTTGTAGAATAATGAGCAATTATATAAGCAAATATAATAATTAGTCTGGGTGGATATTATAGCATAGTCACTATGGTAACACTACAAACAATAGTTCTCTTAAAGAGATAGCCACAAAATTACCTAAGAATTAAAAGCACAAGGTTTTAACCTTTACATGGAACTATGCAATCCCTACTTACCTAAAGCCATTCACACAAATGCTGTTCCTTTCTCAGGAGTAGGGTATCCTCATATCAAATCCCACAAACTGACTGAAAGGGACTACCAAAATCCTATGCGATGGTAGGTATTGCACTTTGGAACAGCAAATCAGAGTAGGATGTAAATGGTAGGCCATTGAGGAGAGCAGAGATCTGGTAATACATATACATTGTTTCCGAAAGGTGGCAGTGCGTGTGGGCAAGGTTGTAAAGAAAGCTTTTGACATCTTAGCCTTTATAAATCAAAGAGTATTGTTACAGAATTCTGTGTTGTGTGGTTTTGTGTTGGAAAGTGACAGTTTGCCTTTAAGAGCAGAGGTGAAGGTGGAATGCTGAGAGAGTGGGAGACAGACTGGGCATGTGCAGAAAATTATCTAAAAATTTCTGGACTTGGATGACAAACCATCACTGGGTGTGCTGTGGAGTGGAAGAAGGCCCAAAACACAAGTCACTAGAAGACAGTTTAGAATGTTGGGCATTTTTTAAAAAAGGATGAACATTCCAAAGGCAGCCAGAAGGATCCGAACCAAGCCAGTGGTTCCTCTCTCTGCAAGCAATACAAGACAAATTTGAATTTTGTGCTCTCTCTTTCTCAAATATCTTTTGGCTTCAGTTTACCAAACAAACTGAATTTTGTTTATGATCTTTGCTTCGGTTGAGATCGAAATTTTGAGAGTCTTTTGTGTTTGCTTTGTTTCTAATTTTTTCTGTGGGCTGGTTAGAAATATAACTTAGACTTTAATTACATATGTTATATTTAGGCTGAGGAATTTATTTGTTTTACACCATTACAGAAATTTGCATAGTAACCAGTGGGCATTGTTATAAAAGGGGGGGGGGGGGGATTTTGAATTAAAGCTTGAAGGTGAATTTTTTGTTAACAAAGTAATTGTTCATCTTTACCCCTGTGTGATATGCCTTCTTTGTGGTTGCTGGTTTGATCTTGTAACAGCATAGAAGTTGGGATGTTATGTTGAATTTATTAAAGTCATTGATGAGGCCACACTTAGAATATTGTGTGATTGTGTGAAAAATAAAAATTTTTTTTAAAAAATTGAAAGAGTGTAGAGAGATTTACTAAGACTTTGCTGGGTCTTCAGGAGTTGATTCAGGGAAAGATTAAACAGATTAGGACTATTATCTCCTTGGAACAAAGAAGAATGAGGGAGACTTGATAGAGATTTATAAGATTATGAGGGGTATAGACAGTAGATGTGAGTAAGATGTTTCCTCTTAGATTGGGGAAGTATAAGAGGTCATAGCTTTAGGCTGAAAGGAAAGAGGTATAAGGGAACCTTAGGGGAAAGTTTTTCACTTAGAGAATGGTAGAAGTATGAAATGAGCTGCCATCTGATGTAGTGAGTGCAGATTCAATCTTGAGTTTTAAAAATAAACTGGATAAATACATCGTCAGCAACCCAACCTACCAATGGAGGTATCATTAGATGCTGAAAAAGCTTTTGATAGGGTTGAATGGAATTTTTTATTTAAAGTTTTGAAGAAATATAAATTTAGACCCTTATTTATTGGTTGGGTGAAGGCATTATATAATAATCCTGTAGCAAGGGTGGCGACAAATGGTCAAACATCTTCCCTTTTTAAATTAATGTGTTCAACTCGTCAAGTTTATCCTTTTCAAAAGCCCTATTTGCGTTGGTCATTGAACCGTCAGCTCAGGCTATCAGGCAAATAAAAGATTAATTTATTTGCTGATGATGTTTTGATTATATTTAACTAATCCGGATCAATCTTTAATTTATTTGCAAAATTGTTTCGAATTATATGGTAAATTATCGGGATATAAAGTGAATTGGGATAAAAGTGAAATACTACCAATTTCTGAAGGAAATTACAATCAATCTAGACAAATTAAAAAATTTCAATGGACTGATAAAATTAAGTACTGAGGGATAATGATTGATGTAAATTTTCAATCTTGTATAATTTAAATTATGTATCATTAATGAGAAAGATTAAAGCGGATTTCATGAAATGGAAAGATTTGCCTTTAACTTTAATAGGTCAAGTAAATTGTATAAAGATGAATATTTTTCCACGAATTCAATATTTGTTTCAATTGATTCCTTGTTCTCTTCCGAAATCCTTTTTTCAAGATTTAAATAAAGTAGTTCAAGAATTTTTATGGAAAGGAAAATTAGCAAGAATCATGATGCATAAATTGACCTGGCAGTATGCTTTGGGAGGTT
Organism: Narcine bancroftii; assembly: GCF_036971445.1. Classification (NCBI taxonomy): domain Eukaryota; kingdom Metazoa; phylum Chordata; class Chondrichthyes; order Torpediniformes; family Narcinidae; genus Narcine; species Narcine bancroftii. Next base: position 26,616,426 of record NC_091471.1, read on the forward strand.
TGTAATTACCTAATTTTTAAAATTATTATGAAGCAGCTCAATTGAGATTTATTAATCATATGTTAGATATTTCGAACCCTCCTAGTTGGGCTAGGGTGGAATTGGCTGCAATATTGGAACCTTGTCCCCATTAGTTTGTATTTAAATGGAATATTGTCTTACTACATAAATATAATAGACAATAGGAGCTGGAGTAGGCCATTTGGCCCGTCGGGCCAGCACCGCCATTTTAGATCATGGCTGATCATTACCATCAGTACCCCTTTCCAGCCTTATCCCCATAACCCTTAACTCCGTTACCCTCAAGAGTCTTATCTAACTCTCTTTTGAACATAGTCAGCGAATCCGCCTCTACCACCCTCTGTGGCAGAGCATTCCACAGATTCACACTTCTCTGGGTAAAAAAATGCTTTCTCATCTCCGTCCTTAAACTATGCCCTCTAGTCCTCGTCTCCCCCATCATTGGGAGCAAGTAATCAGACTTCACCTTGTCTATCCCCCTGATGATTTTGTATACCTCAATCATGTCCCCCCTCATCCTTCTAAACTCCAATGGATACAAGTCCAGTTTTTCTAGCCTTGCTGCATATGACAACCCTGCCATCCCTGGAACTAACCTTGTAAATCTGCGCTGCACACCCTCTATAGCTAGTATGTCCTTCCTTAAGTTTGGAGACAACAACTGGACGCAATACTCCAGGTGGGGTCTAACCAGGGCCCTGTATAACTGCAGAAGGGCGTCTCTGTTCCTATACTCCAATCCCCTCTTTATGAAAGCCAACATTCCATTTGCCTTCTTCACAGCTTTCTGAACCTTCAGTGACCGGTGAACAAGTACACCCAGATCCATTTGCACTTCCCCACTCCCTAGCTTGTCTCCATTTAAATAATACTCAGCTTTCCTATTACTTCCCCCAAAATGAATAACCTCACATTTGTTCACATTGAAATTCATCTTCCATTTAGCCGCCCACTCCTCCAGCCTGTCCAAGTCCCTCTGCATTTTCCTGACATCCTCCTCACACCCCACACCGCCACCCAGTTTAGTGTCATCTGCAAATTTGCTCATGTTATTTATAATCCCCTCATCCAAATCATTAACATAAATTACAAACAACTGAGGACCCAATACCGATCCCTGAGGCACTCCACTCGTCACATCCTGCCATTCTGAAAAAGACCCATTTACTCCAACTCTTTGTTTCCTATCTCTTAACCAATTCCCTATCCATGCCAGCACCTTACCTCCAATACCATGCTCCCTGATCTTGCCCACTAGACTCCCGTGCGGTACCTTATCAAAGGCCTTCTAGAAGTCCAAATACACCACATCCACTGGCTCTCCCGAGTCCACCCTCTTTGTCACATCCTCAAAAAATTCCAGAAGGTTAGTCAAGCATGACTTACCCTTAAGGAATCCATGCTGACTAGCCCTTATACTATTATTACTGACTAAGTGTTCTGCTATTTCTCCTTTTATGATGGACTCCAATATCTTCCCTACCACTGATGTCAGGCTAACCGGTCTATAATTTCCCGTCTTCTCCCTCCCTCCTTTCTTAAAAAGCGGCACCACATCAGCCACTCTCCAATCCTCAGGGACCTCCCCGGAATCTATGGAACTTTGGAAAATGTCGACCAGTGCCTCCACAATTTCCATAGCCACCTCTTTAAGCACCCTAGGATGCAGCCCATCAGGCCCTGGGGATTTATCAGCCCTCAGTCCCAACAATTTACTCATAACCTCCTGCTTCTGGATCCGGATATCCATTAGATCCCCTACCTCCCCAGTAAAGTTCCCCAAGTCTCTTGGTACCGCATGACCACTACCCCCTAACTGACTATAATTTAACAAAGTATTTGTTAAATTCCTCTGCCATCTCCTTGTTTCTGGTAATAATTTCACCCTTGCCCATTTTCAAAGGGCCAATTTTAGACCGAACCAATTTCTTCCTCTTCACATATTTAAAAAAGCTTTTGCTATCCTCCGCAATATTATCTGCTAATTTCCTCTCGTACTTCATTTTCCCGTCTCTTATGGCTTTCTTAGTTACCCTCTGATGTTCTTTGAATGTTTCCCAATCCTCTAATTTCCCACTCCGCTTCGCTATCTTATAATTACTCCCTTTGGACTTGATAATGCACTTGATTTCCTTAATTAGCCAGGGCTGCCATTTGCATCTCCTAGAGCCTTTCCTCCACTTTGGAATAAATTTGTCCTGAATCCTGTGAAAAATGTCCATAAAAACCTGCCATTTTTCCCCAGTTGTCCTCCCAGCTAGTGTATCTTCCCATTTTATTTTGGATAGCTCCTCCCTCATAGCTGCAAAATTCCCTTTATTTAACTGAAGTACAGATGCTTCCGACTTCCTTTCCATTTCCCTTTCTAATTGCAGCTTAAAAGTAACCATACCATGGTCACTATTCCCTCATGGCTCCCCTACATCAAGGTCACTTATTAAGTCTGCGTCGCTGCACAGCACCCAGTCCAGAATCGACTTCCCCCTGGTAGGTTCCTCCACTAGCTGTTCCAAGAAAGTATCTCGTAGACATTCTATAAACTCGCTCTCTTGTGTTCCTGCCCCCGTTTTATTATCCCAGTCCACCTTCATGTTGAAGTCCCCCATAACTACCGTATTGCTACCACTTTGACATGCCACTCTTAATTCCTGATTTATACTACTACCGATATCTGAGCTACTTTTCGGAGGCCTGTAAATGACCCCCATTATATTCCTCTTGCCCTTGCAATTTCTTAATTCAATCCAAACAGACTCTACCTCACCTGTTTCAATGTCCTTCCTTTCAAACGCCTGAATCTCATTTCTTACCAACAGAGCTACCCCACCTCCTCTTCTTAACTTTCTGTCATTTCTAAAGGACGTGTACCCTGGAACATTTATTTCCCAATCCTGCCCTTCCCGCAGCCATGTCTCCGTTATTCAGACAATGTCATAACCTCCTATCGCCATTTGCGCCTCAAGCTCATCCATTTTATTCCTTACACTCCTTGCATTCATACACAATATCTTGATGCCATACCTCCTTTCTCCCTCCACCTTGGTTCTTGGTGCATTCGTTCTTATTCTCCTATCACTTTTAGCTCCCTTATTCCTTATTGTTTCACCGTCTAACAGAACCACCCCTATATTCTCTCTCCTATCTACTTCCCTATCAGTCCTGTTCCCTTCCCCCTGCCAAATTAGTTTAAATCAGCTCCGACAGCTTTATTAAACCTAACTGCCAGTATATTGGCCCCCTTCGCATTCAGGTGTAAACCATCCCTCCTGTATAGGTCCCGTCTTCCCCAGAAGAGATCCCAATGGTTAGTGAACCTGAATCCCTGCACTCTGCACCATTCCCTCAGCCACACGTTTAACCTCTTGATTTTATTATTCTTGCCCCCACCCTCGCACAGTACAGGAAGCAGCCCCGAGATTACAATCCTGGAGGTCCTGCTTCTCAACCTCCTTCCGAGCTCACAGTAGTCTCTCTTCAGGATCTCCTCCTTCAATCTATCTACGTCATTTGTGCCCATGTGTATCAGGACCTCTGGCCGGTCTCCTTCCCCCCCCAGGATACTCTGAACCCTATCTGAGACGTCACGTACCCTGGCTCCTGGGAGGCAACACACCATACGGGAACACTTGTCAGGTTCGCAGAATCTTCTGTCCGTTCCCCTAACGATGGAGTCCCCAATGACCACCTTGTTCCCCTTCTTCTCCTTCCGTACCACTGTCTCCTTAGGCGCTACCTCTGGCAGGTTATCTTCCCCTACTTCATCCAATACTGTATATTCGTTGCTAAGATCTGTAGCCACTGGGGTGCTCTCCACAGAGCTAGCAACTTTTGCCCCACTCCTGACAGTAGTCCACTTTCCTGACCCCCTCAATCCAGGGGTAAGCACTTCCCTGAGTGTTGAATCAATAAATTCCTCGCTCTCTCTGATTAGCCTCAGATCATCTAGCTGCATCTCCATTTCTTTAATTTTTTTCCTAAATGCTTGTGTCTCATTACATCCCCTGCAGGTATGTCCTGTGGAAATGTTTATGGTCTTGTCACCAACCTCCTCACACTCTCTGATGAGCCTAAGGTCATCTAGTTGGAGCTCCAGTACCTCAACTCGGCCCCTAAGGAACCCTACCTCCTTGCACCTGGCACAGATATGGTCTTTTGGGAGGGTGGAGGTCACCCATGGCTCCCACATCTGGCAACTTGAGCAAGGCACCAACCCCATGGTCATGGCTCAGCCTTTTAATGGTAGGGTACTCACAATGCACTTTACCTAGGAAGGTCTTTCTCTACGCCTGCTTTCGCCGAAGCCTGATGAGCCAAAGCCTGGAAGTCCCACTCCTTCGCTGGGCCACTCACGCGCTGGGCCTCTTATTTATCTGCCTTTTACCCAATTAACCCCGACACGCTCACCTGCACGGCCTCCCGACCAATGGCCGCCTCCAATGCCGACTCCTCCCCTCAGGCCCATTTTGAAATATTTATTAGAAATTTGGACTAAAAGGAATTTATTAATAGGATCAAAAGGTAGTTTATCAGTTCAAACCCCAATATATCAAAATAAATTGATTCCTTTTTCATTGAATAATAGAGTTTTAGAAGATTGGTGGATTAAATGAATAAAAAGATTGCAGGATTGTTTTGAAGGAGGAAAATTTTTATCATTTAATTAGCTTAAAGAGAAATTTGTAATTTTAGAAAATTCTCTGTTTATTATCAAATTAGGGCATTAGTGAAAGATAATTTTGGAAGAGAAATGAAAATTTCTAAGTTAACTAAATTTGAATTTATGGTTTCATATTTTTCAGATAAAGATTTTATATCAGAAATGTATGCATTATTACAAGATACAATGGTTAAAAAATTTAAATAAATCTAGGATTAAATGGGAGTATGATTTAAGTTGTGAGATTAGTCAGGTGGATTGGGAAAATATGTGTTATGATGGGATGACTAAATTAATTAATGTAAGATTATTACATGTATGGCTAATTATAATTTTTTGCATCTGTTATATTTAACCCATGAAAAATTGAAAAAAATATGGATTTAGTAATTCAGATTTGTGTTTTAGGTATGGATTATGTGTTGGAACATTTATACCTTCTGTTTGGTTTTGTGATAAAGTTCATCCTTTCTGGTTTAAAATTAGGGTTTTTCTCCAAAATTTGTTTAAATTTCAATTTCCTTTAGATCCAAAAAATTTTTGTTAGCTTATTTTACTCCATTAGTGGACTTGGGGTTGGATAAGTTTCAGACAGTGTTTATTCGTCTAACATTGAGAGTTGCTCGTAAATGTATTGATATGTCTTGGAAAGATGAAGCAGAGTTAAATGTAGTTCGATGGCATAATGAGTTGAGGTCATGTATCTATATGGAGAAAATAACATTATTTACATAATAATTATGATTTTTTTTTGTTAAGATGAGAACACCATATATGAAGAATATGAATTTAGTAATATTGTAAATTACTGAATGTTTTTGTTTATTTTTAATGCTTCCCTTGAGGGATCTGTTGTGAGAGGGGGAGGGGATGGGTTGATTTTACTGTTTTATTATTAGACTACTTATTCTGTAAAAGTCTGTTTATTTTTATTGAAAAAATACTAAATAAAGTTTTTTAAAAACTGGATAAATACATGGATAGGAGAGGTCTGGAGGATTATGTAATGAAATTGTCAGTGGAGCTAGCTAGTTTTATTGGTCAGTACAGATTGGAAGGGTCAAATGGCCTGTTTTCTGTGCTGTAACATTCCATGGCAGTTTAGGCCCATCTATGGCCTGCCGATGTGCAGTGACATGGAGGTGCTAATTTGAAAGGGGATCACACGTAGATTCATTTCTACTCGGTTCCAAAATAAATCAAGACAAAGATGGGAAGCAGATTTAGGAACAATCCAGGAGCGGTTCTGTCTGATTTGTGTCAGGACAGTGTGACAGCAGTCATTAATGCTACATACAGCCTAGTGCAATTCCCTGTACCAGCTATACCTCGCAACAAAAATTGTGCTTTAGATGTGGCATGGAGACAGGAATCTTTGTACATTCAACCTGGTTATGCACCAAGGTGAGACCCTTTTGGGTAAATCCAGGAGACATTCTGGAGAAAATTACAGTGGTGGAATATCCACAGGACCCAGCATTGTTTCAGTTGAGGGATATTGTGTACATGAGTCTGAGACTTCCAAACTCCAAATTCAATTTCTAAAAGTTGCCAATAGCGGTGGCTAGGAAATGTATAGCAGTTACCTGGAAATTTGGCTCCTAGTTGAGCACCGCACAATAATTCAGAAATGCAGAGCTATATACCCCTGGAGAAAATCACCTATAATCTGAGGAGGAAGTATTACACATTCATTGAGGTGTGGCAACCATACTTGTGGTACATTGGAACGTGGGTGTGATTAACTTTCCCAATGCCTTTCTTTAAAAAGAACAGTGGATATTAGGCTGACACCAGTTCTGGAATGCCAAGATTAAGGAAATAATATTGAGGCCTGGTTGGCACCCCTCCCCCTCCCCAACACACACAATTTTTTTCTCTTTTTTGTTTTATCTTAATATTTGTATTGTTATCTTCAGTAATTAATGTACGTTTGTTTTTGTTCATTTGGGGTGGGAGGGAGGATGAGGGTTGGGGAGGGAAGGGGGAAAAATACTCGATACAAAGTGCTATGTATATTGTTCATAAAGCACGAGTCTATAAAATCAAAAATAAAATTTTCCAAAATTGAGAAATATTGTAAATGATAGAAGCACATGCCATTGTGCCAGAAGCATAAACCATTTCTAAGCATCTTCAAAATATCCAAACTGTCTATAAGAGATGGTAGATGCTAAAATTTAGTTCAACAAACAATGCTGGAAAATTACCATTCATGGATGAGAAAAGACAGTCAACATTTCAGTCGAAACCCAGCTTCAAATCTTGCTGAAATTTTCTGTTTCCTCCTCCAATAACCCTTGTAATGAAACCAGCTGAAAACCCAAACATTAGTTTCTTCATACAAAATGTCAAACACAAAGAAACTAAGCTTTTCCATTGCAAGTTAATTTTAATATAGTCTTTTGTGATTAAAGATCACCACCTTTCCTGGTTTCTCGTCATCTCAAAAGGTACAACTTCTAAACAGTGCAATTTAAATTACAAAAACAATTCCATACATGGTTTCAAAAGGGACAATTTTTTTAGCCACAAATTCACACAAGACAACAAGAATTAGGAGCAGGAGTAGGCCCTCTGGCTCATCAAATACTGTACAACCAGACGAAACAGTGTTTCTCCAGATCACGGTGCACCCACATACACAAAATATACAGCATGCAGTAATCACATAATAAGTATTAAAACACTATATATATATATATACACACACTTTTTGAATAATAAACTCAGTTACAGGATACTGTTGATAAATCTCACAGACTCAACCCCATCCTCAACCTACTCCCTCAAATCCTGAGGCTATGTTCCCAAGTTCTAGTCTCAGCTGCCAACTTTCTAATCTCCATCTTTATTTACCACTTTCATAATTTTATGTTTCTATAAGATCTCCTCTCATTCCTCCGAGTTCCAGCATGTACAGTACCAGGCAAATCAATCTCTCCTCATAGACTAACCCCTTTGTCTCTGGAACCAACTTGCAGAATCTTCTCCACACTGCCTCCAAAGCCAATATATTTTTTCTTCAAACAAGGAGACACTGGCTGCATGCAATGCACACAATTCACTGTTAAATGTGTGCTGAATAGGAAGCGAGTCTTGTGTGCTTGCAAGTTTCACTTCCAGGTTTTCGGGACTTGTGCAAGTTCAGGACCTTCAAAAAGGTGACAAATTTTGTTGAGTTTTCATTGCAAGAGTTTAAAAAGAGGTAAGTCAGCTGATTGTTAATTACTAGCAATTAGGAAGATGGGATTAAACAGAGCAGCCATTATGTTAGTGGGCCAGTAGAGAGCTGAGGTTGGCTAAAATATTTGAGACCCCAAATTCACAAAATTTGTTGTAAATCTGTTCAATTACTTTGAATGCCTTAACGTTTGTGTAACAAACTTATCCTAGCATGCACATTTTCAAACGATATGCAAAATAATAAGCAGAAAAGTTTTATTTATTTTTTGTGTGCTTGTTTCATTCTGTGCCTCTGCAACTTCCTAAGATTTGGGAAGATAAAAGAAAAAGGGCCAGCTTCTTTTGGAGTTTTAACAAATACAAGAAGGTTTTCTTATTATTAACTTTTCGTGTAAAATGACAAACAAGAGAAGTTGATACCAGAGTGGATTTGGAGTCAAATAGGGATTAAGAAAATAGAAGACTGCTTTGAATCAGGTAAATTTATTACTTTTCAACGAATGAAGAAAATATTTAATGTTTCAAATAATACCTTTTTCTGTTATCATCAGGTTAGGCTTTCTTGGTTAATAAGTTAAGTCCTAATTTGATATTACCTAGGCAGAATGAATTAGAATTATTGATATGTAAGGTGGCTTGAACAAGTTCATTTCTGTGATATACAAGTTACTTCTAAAAGAAGTTCCCAAGTTAGGAATTCATAAATCAAGATTAAGATAGGAGGTTGATTTAAATAGACAAATAGATGAAAATGATTGGATGCAATTATGTAAAGAAAATATGACAAAAATTATTAATGTTAGGTTTCGATTGGTTCAATATAATTTTTTGCATCAATTATACTTAACTCCTCAAATTTTTTTTTCAAAATAGAATCCAATATTATCAGATCTAAGTTTTAGATGTGGTCAAGAAGTTGGTTCATTTTTTTCATTCTACGTGGAAGTGTCCTAGAGTAAAACCTTTGTTGGAGGTAGGAAATTTTTTGGAGAAAATATTAGGGGTTAAAGTCCCAAAATGCTATTTTGTTGGATAATATTAAAGTGGTTAGACCAAAATTAAGGATAACAGTGTATCAAACTGAATTTTTATGACTAGCTTTAGCTATTTCTAGGAAATGCATAGCCATTACTTGGAAATCAGATATAGATTTAGGGATGGAGAGATGGAATGCTGAATTGAGTACTTGTATTCAACTTGAGAAAATAACATAATTTACGTAATATATACCAAATTTTTTTTAAACTATGGAGCCCATACCTACAACACGCTGGTTTGAAAATTTGGAGGACTCTCTGAAAGCCCATCTTGTTGACAACCCCCAGTTCCATTATAATAGTATTGAGATTTGATTTTTTTTTACATTCTCCCAACTTTCTTTTTTCCTTTCTTTGATATATATTTTGGGGTATGGTGGGTAGGGAGGGAAAGGAAGGAAGGGATGGTATATCACGACATATGTATTTTTTTTTCTCTTGTATTATTGATATGGCTTTAAAATTCTTAAATATTTTTTTTAAATGCTAACTTTCAGTGATCATGTCCAAATCCATCTCATCTTCTTTGCACTCCAACATTTTTTCAATCATTCACCATTTAAGACAAAACTTCTTTTGCTGGAAAAGTTATCTGCCTAAAAGCAGAAGCTGCTAGGCAGAAAAAATGTTTAGGGGCACGGTTAGTGTAGCAATTAGCGCAATCCTGTCACAACGCCAGAAATCAAGACCAGGGTTAGAATCCCATGCTGTCGGTAAGGAGTTTGCACCTTCTCCCCATTTCTGCATAGGTTTTCCCTGGGGAATCCGGTTTCCTCCCACCATTCAAAATGTACCGGTCATTGTAGGCCAATTGGGTATAATTTAACAGCATGGGCTCAAGGGATGAAAGGGCCAGTTACCGTGCTGTATGTCTAAATTTAAATTTAAAGCTGAGATGTGAAGACTTCATCGTAAAAGTTGTGCATTGTAAGGTTTCAATCAGTACACTGGTCTGTATTCAAGGAATCAGCAAACAACCTAAATTAATACACCACAGTCATCACTGACTTTTATCAATAAGTGTGTAGAAGACTGTGTGTCAAAGAGAACAATCCTGTGACCCACCAAGTGGAAACCATGGCTGAATAGTGAAGTACTTTTGCTAATGAACATGAGGAACCTAGCATACAAGTCAAGTTACCAGTTCTATCCAAAATTTTTAAAAAATCATCTGTGCAAGACCATCAGAGATGCTAAGCGACCAGAGCTTCAAACAAGCCTCATGGAAACTTATTTACAGCAGGGCATACATACCATCACAGGCTAAAAAGCAAAACCACGCAGGCAGAACAGTAAACAATAGCGCTACCTTCCTGGATGAGCTGAATACATTCTATGCTCATTTTGAACTCATCACACCAATATAAATGTCAGATTGGCCTTCCGGAAAGTGAATCTGCAGAAAGCGATTGAACTAGATGGAGTTCCTGTATGCATCCTCTGTGCCTGTGCAGACCAACTGGTAGTTGTATTCACCGACATCTTGAATTCCCTCCCTCTAACAGGTTGAAGTGTCCATCTGCATCATCGTGACAGGCCTACATCCACCATCATGAAATGCTTTGAGGGGTCAGTCCTAACTCATAAATGCCAACGTTTAGACATCCAGAGCCACTCGTTTGCAAATTGCATGCCAGGGTGAAGTGGGGTTTAGTGGGAAAATGGATCAGCTCATGATTGAATGGTGAGGAAACCTCAATGGGCTGAGTAACCCATTTCTCCTCTAACAAGTCTACAGCAGAGGCCAACTCCTTACACTGGAACATCTAGACAACAAGGATACCTACATCATACCACCACAGTTCCACTTCCAATGCAATTGTTCCAAACAAATTAATCTACAAACTACAAAGACCTCATTACCCTGCTCTGTGATTGGATTCATAACTTTTTATACCGTAGACCGCAAACAGTGAAAATTGGTGACAGTACCTCCTCCATGACCATAGATCATCCTGAATACCAGGCCATCACAAGCAAGTGTACGGAGTCTTCTACCATACTCTCTGTAAACCCATGACTACATGCAAAACACAACTCCAACTCCATCTATAAATTTGCCAATGACATCATAATTATAGGCAGAAGTTTTAACACAACAAAATGAACACAAACATGATGTAGGGACTTGTGGTTTGGTGCTAAGATAATGACCTCAACATCAGCAAGGCCAAAGAGCTGGTTATAGACCTGGAGGAAGTGCAAAGCTCACTCCTGGTCCACATCAACAGTACTGAGGTACAGAAAGCAGACAAGTTCCTTGGGGTAAATATCTCTAGTGACTGATTCTGGTCCATCCATGTCAATGCAACAGGCAAGAAAATGCACCAGCACCTCTACTTCCACACAAACCTGAGGAAAAGTGGTACGTCACCAGTATCCCTTAACAACCTCTGCAAGTACACAACTGCAAACATCCAATCAGGGAGCATTATTGCATCATACAAGAACTGCTCCACCCAAAGATTGCAAGAAACTGTAGTGTTGTGAAGGTGGCTCAATCCATCATACACACTCCATCAAAACAATTTAAAACAAAAAACATACAGGGGTTATAGGTTAATTGGGCTGCACAGGCTCATAGGCCAGAAGGTCCTGTTACCGTGCAATATGTCTAAATTTAACAATTTTAAATTTACCTCTAGCTATAACTCGCACTGGCATGGAAAAAACAGCCAACACATGAAAAAACTCATCCCATCCTGGCCAAAATCTCTTTATCCCCCTCTGATCAGAAAGATGATTCACAAATGTGAGATCACACACAACCAGATTCAAAGATAGTTTATTTCCTGCCATGTCAGGCTCCTGAATGAACCCCAATAGCAAAATTATGTTGTCTACATTCCCAATCTCTCTGTTACTTATTGTACTTTATAAAGAGATGTTTACTGGTCTGCCTGCAAAACAACAATCACTGCACGTCAATACATTTGACAATAAACTTGAACTTATCTTCCTAAATATTCCATTTATCATATCCAATTTACTCACTTTGTCTATTTTCCTTCAAATCATATCTGCATTTTCAGTGAATCGAGCAGATTCTTTGGGGATTTGGGAAGCGAGTGTGTGGGGAGGGGGGTGGTGGAAGAAGAATTTATAATGTTTCAGGTCAAGATCCTGCATCAGACCATCCACATCTTCCTCCTTATCATTAGTCACATGGCTAACTTCTGCATTAACTACAAACTGTTTTTTAACCATGGCTTCTAGATTTAACTAATATATCCACATGGTCCAAACCAAACAGCCAAAGACCAAATAGGTGACATCTGTTTGGTAATACCCTTCCAATCATAAAACATGTTCTACAAATACCTATTGCTTCCTGCTACTGAGCTAATTTTAGCCCAAATTTTACACTATGATGTCTTCCTGTTACCCTGTAGTCCTCACCCTTCTGCCCCCTACCTTTTTATTCAGGTGCTTGTCTGCTTTTTGCTCATACCTTGGCCAAGGGCTCAGGCCCAAAATGTTGGTTACTCTTTACTTCCCATAGATGTGTGATCTGCTGAGTTTCTCTAGGACTTTTGTATATAAAGGACATTGGAAAATGACATTAAAGATGTAATCAGATAATAGCTCATATTTAAAGAAATAATACATGCAACAAATATATACATTGATTTAATGCAAAAAGACAACAGGAAAAGTGGTTTCACAATGGATGACGGAGATAGTTAGAGAGTAATTAATGTAGGAAAAAAAGATTATAATGTTGCCAGAAAAAGCCTAACATTTGGGAGAACAAGCACCCCATGTGTAACTCAGTTCCTTACTCATCTGTTCCTCGTGACCCTTAATTCCATTATTAAAGATGTGTCTTAATACATTTAATGAGGCAGCCTCTACTACTTCATCTGTCTTAAATCTACTGAAAAAGGTTATCCACCTCGCTAAAGCAAAAAACAGAAAAATTAAATACGTTAAATGGTAAAAAATTACAAAATTTTGATATTCAAAAGGGAATACAGATGTCATTGAATGCTAACATGCCTATATGGAGCAGGGAAATAATTTGTTGAACTTAATTTGACTACAAGAATAAAGATATCTTACTACAATTAAAACATTGATGGTGTCAGACTGGGCAGAATTTCTGAACTAATGGATACGACTCCTATTAAATATTCCATCACATTTTTAATAAACTTTTATATGTTCCTGAGAAATGTTCCAGTGAACCAGGCACATTAAAAGAAGAAAAGGGAACAGAACACAGTTGCATTTAATGGTACCTCATTAAATGAAGCAAGCCAGAAGAAAAACCATCAGGGATAAGAGATTACTGAAGGCCTAGTGAAATTGTTTCTGAAATTGTGCACATTCTGGCCTCCTTATTTCAAAAAAAGGATCTACTGTACTTGTTTCAGCAGCAGAGGTTGAATTGAGTAAGTCAAGTCTTTTCTCCATACTTTAAACAAATAAGTAGTTACCTTATTGAGATGTACAAAAGGCTTACAAGGTTCAAAAGATTAAATACAGATAGTATGCTCCCCAAAGAAATCATGACCAGATTCAAAATAAGAGAACTTTTAGAAATTAGATCTTTTAGTTCATCTACATTTATCCTAAGGGTTTCTACAGGTATATTAAGAACAAAATGATAGTAGAGGAAAAAACTGGTCCCCTTGAAGATCAGAGTGGTCAGCTTTGTATACAGCCAAAAGAGATAGGGATAACTTAAATGGATATTTTCATCAGTATTTAAACGAGCACAGAGTCATGGGAAGTAAGGAAACAAGCAGCGAGGTCATGGAACCTATACAGATTAAAGAGGAGGAAGTGTTTGCTGTCAAAGCAAATAAGGGTGGATGAATCCCCAGGGCCTGACAAGATATTCCCTCAGACCTTGAGGGAGGCTAGCGCAGAAATCGCAGAGGTTCTGGCAAAAATATTTAAGAATGTCCTTAGTGTGGTGCCAGAGGATTGGAGGGTAGTTCACATTAACATAGAAACAGAAAATCTACAGAACAATACATGCACTTCGGCCTACAAAGTTGTGCTGAGCATGTCCCTACCTTAGAAATTACAAGGTTTATCCAAACCCTCTATTTTTCTAAGCTCCATGTACCTATCCAAAAGATCCTCTACTATCATTTTGTTCTTAATATACCTGTAGAAACCCTTAGGATAAATGTAGATGAACTAAAAGATCTAATTTCTAAAAGTTCTCTTATTTTGAATCTGGTCATGATTTCTTTGGGGAGCATACTATCTGTATTTAATCTTTTGAACCTTGTAAGCATTTTGTACATCTCAATAAGGTAACTACTTATTTGTTTAAAGTATGGAGAAAAGACTTGATTTAAAAGACCCTACCATATCTGTGTCCACCACCCATTCCATGCACTCACCTCTCTGTGTAAAAAAAATCTTTGACATCTCCTCTATACCTACTCCCCAGCACCTTAAACCTGTGTCCTCTTGTGGCATTCATTTCAGCCCTTGAAAAAAGCCTCTATCTACACGATCAATGCCTCTCATCATCTTATACACCTCTATCAGGTCACCTTTCATCCCCGACGCTCCAAGGAGAAAAGGCTGAGTTCACTCAACCTGTTTTCATAAAGTATGCTCCCCAATCCAGGCAACATCCTTGTAAATCTTCTCTGCACCCTTTCTATGGCTTCCATGTGCTTCCAATAGTGACGCCACCAGAACTGAGCACAGAACTCCAAATGGGGTCTGACCAGAGTCCTATAAAGGTGGAACATTATCTCTCGGCTCCTAAATTCAATTTCACGATTCATGAAGGCCAATACAACATATGCCTTCTTAACCAGAGTCAACCTGCACAGCTGCCTAAAATGTTCTATAGACTTAGACCCAAAGATCCCTCTGATCCTTCACTATGCCAGAAGTCTTACCATTAATACTATATTCTGCCATCATATTTGACCTATCAAAATAAACCACTTCACACATTTGGATTGAACTCCATCTGCCACTTGTCAGACTAGTTTTGCATCCTATGTCCCACTGTAACCTCTGACAGCCCTCCACACTAGCCACAAAACCCCCAACCTTTGTATCATGTACAAACTTAATAACCCATCTCTCCACTTCCTCATCCAGGTCATTTATTAAAAAAATAAATCAAAGAGTAAGGGTCCCAGACAGATCCCTGAGGCACACCATTGGTCACTGACCTCCATGCAGAATATGACCCATTTACAACCACTCTTTGCCTTCTGTGTGCAAGCCAGTTCTAGATGCACAAAGCAATGTCCCCTTGGATTCCACACCTCCTTACTTTTTCAATAAGCCTTGCATCGGGTACCTTATCAATTGCCTTGCTGAAATCCATATACACCACATCTACTGCTCTTTCTTCAATGTGTTTAGTCACATCCTCAAAAAATTGAATCAGGTTCATAAGGCATGACCTGCCCATGACAAAGCTATGCTGACAATTCCTAAACATATTACACTTCTCAGGACATTCTCCATCATCTGACCAACCACTGAAGTAAGATTCACTGGTCTACAATTTCCTGGCTATCTCTACTCCCTTTCTTGAATAAAGGAACAACATTCACAACCCTCCAATGTTGTTCCGTTGCTTAAAAAAGGCTCCAAAAAGTAACCCTAGTATTATAAACTGGTGAGCCTGACGTTAATAGTAGGTAAATTATTGGAGATCAGATATACAATTATTTGGATAGCTAGAAACTGATTAAGGATAGTCAACATGGCTTTGTGCGTGGTAGGTCGTATTTAACCAATCTTATCGAGTTTTTTGATGTTACCAGGAAAGTTGACAAAGGAAAGGCTATGAATGTCGTCCACATGGACTTTATTAAGGCCTTTTAGTAACTCCCAACTCATCGTCTCAAGGACATTTTCTTCCCTGCAGCCATTAGTCCCCTGAATAAACCTCACAATAATGTTCTCATGCTGCTTTTCCAATGTACCATTTGATCTTTTCACAGTTTTACTGCACAGTGTAATGTGCTCTTGCACTGCTTACAAATTGAACTATTCTCACTATATCAGGTACAATCTGACAATAAACAAACTATTGCCATAAAAAAATCACCCTGGTATTATTCAATATTAAGTTATTACAATGTAGCGAGTCATGCAGTGAATAAAGCACAACAGATGTGTGTGAGCTGAACTAACAGAACTGTTTCATGGAATCTTCGCAGTTCGCACACAAGCACAAATACCAGACCTCTGAAGTCAAGTGCCTCTCAGAGTTCTTTGTGGCCCCTGACCACCAGGAACTCCTGGTCCTGCAGGGGCCCGCAACGACGGACATTGGTTTGACAATGGAGTGGTACGGTTCACCACAACTGTTTTCAGTGAAATCTATTACACCAACTAGAAAGATCACATATTGTATTGTATTATTTCAAAAAGTATAAATTTCACACACTGCTTGATGAACCCCTGAAATGAACCATGTACAACTAAAGGTAATGTAAAAACACTGCCAGAGAAACTCAGCAAGTCAAGTAGTGCACTTCATAGAGCAAAGATAAAGTAACATGGCCAACGTTTCAGGCTTGAACCCCTTCATCAAGATAGAGCAAAATGTGGGCAGGCACCTGAAATAAAATGAGGGTGGTGGGAGGGGTGGAGTGCATTTACTTTATCAAATCCGCCCCTCTCTTCTACCCTTTGTCCATATCTCGAAACATCGGGTTAGGCACCATTTTGTTTGGACAGCTGCCCACACGTCGCCCATACCTTGATGAAGTGCTCAACTCCAAAACATTGGTTATTAAAATTTTAAATTGAGACCTGCATTTCGGCTCAGGAGCTGAACAGTAGAACAGTGGGTGGAAACCGGAGTGCCGCGCGCCACCCCCCCCCCCAGTGAAAACCAGCGCAGACATGGGGGGAACCTGCAAACTCCTGAGAGACAGCGCAGGATTCAAACCCCAGCCCCGAATCGCTGGCGCTGTAACAGCGTTGCATTAACCGCGAGGCCAACCGTGCCACCCATTTTGTTCGGGCCCCTGTCCACATTTTCTTTTTAAAAATCACACCTTGATGAAAGGCTCAAGCCCAAAACTTTGGTTGTGGATCTTTACCTGTGCTCTCTAGTGTTTGACCTGCTGAGTTTGTGTGCTGACTTCAAGCACTGTGTCTGCAGACTCTGAAGGTGATGTACTCAGGTTCTGTCTGCAGAGTGAAGCCAACATAGGTCAAGAGGGGCGAGGTGACGAACTGCGCTGGATTGCAGAGGACACGTCGCCCGCAGTACGGTGTCCCCCTCCGAGTCATGCCGACACGCGGCCTCGGACACGACATGGAGATGCCGTCCCTTACTCACCACCGGTCTGGTTGAGCTCCTGCCTCAGGCCGCTCGTATACTCGATCAGCTCCTCCAAAGTCCGGTCGCAGTGCTGTCCGTACGAAGTGAATTTCTGCAGAACTTTATCCAGCTCCCTCTCCACGTTCAGGCATTGCTCCATTATCAAAGCGACCGACCGACCGGGGAGGGCGGGGGAAATCGAGTGACGCTCCTTCAACTGACTGGACGCTCGCGCTCGGGGGGCCCCCCAGCTTCCCCGCTCCCCCGCCGCCTGCTCGTCCCTGGGCCTGACTGCGCCTGCGCGGCTCCTTCCGCTCCGCTCGGATCCGGTCTGGGCCGAGCCGGCTCGCGGCCCTGCTTGTTTTTCTCCAAGCGGCCAACTGCGACCTCGCGCGACAGGTGGACCCCCAGCAACGCCGCCAAAACGGAGGGGGAGGGGAGAGCGGGTGCGAGCAATGAAACCCGACCCTCCTCAAGGCGACACCTCAGAAAAGGACCCCCCCCCCCACCACAAGAGATCATCTCTCATTTATGTGCCAGCCCTTGAAATTTTACTAAGGCACGTGGGACATTTAACTGACAACTGCCCTTTGGATCTCCCCATGCATTGATGGACCGGACCGGAAATTGCGTCAACCCCGGTGGGGGCGGGGCGGCGGAAAGAACTAATAAATGAACGTGCCGTCGTGAGTGCGATGAGTGCTGAAGAGATCTGCTCGCCGAGTAGTGGCCGTTGTAGGCCAGATGGAGGAGAGTCGGGTTCAGGCCTCGCTGTTCTTGGCCTTTATTTTCAATGACGCCCTTACTTTGTTGGAATTATCCCTGAACTCGGCCCCTCCTTAGTCAACCCTGACTGTCCATCACAAGGTAAGTATTGACCAAGAAGAGAGTGCCCAGCGGCACAAGGATGGCTTCTTGTGATCATTAGGGTGTTGGGGAGGGGGGAGGCCTCTCTGCCTCCCACAAAGGGCATCGACAACCCTCGAGGCCGGCGCAACCTTGCGAAGGGCTCCGCGCACCCCTCACGTAAACTGCACTCCCTTCCGCCATCTGGTCGGAGGTACCGTAGCACCTGGCCGTCGCGTCTGTTATATGGAGAATTTAGGTTAAAATGACTTAAGTTAAAATGTGATGATTAATCATAAAAAGGGAAGCCAGAACGGACAGGGAGCTTACTAGCAGCCAAGGACAAAAGGTTCAGCTGAATATGTTTTTTTAAACCTATCTTTTCATGGTCATAGTGAGAGACATGCAGGAGACAAATGATTGATAAGAAGGGTGAGAAACAGAATTTAGTGTATGTAGAGTTCACAGCGTACGTAACGAACGTGATAATTAAAAATGCAGTTATACTTAGAATGCTTTTGTAATACTAACCAATTAAAACAGTATTAATAAGAAGGGGAAGGGCAAACAATAAGGGTATAAAAATCAATGCACTGTATGTATCGGGGCTTAACTGGTGAGAAGCCAGTTAAGTCCAACTCTGCAGACTTGTAAATAAAGCTTGTCGTGTCATCAGTTTTAAAGAGACTCATGTGTGAGAAGTTTTATTTCTGACAGCGTCCAAGCCACCAGGCTCCTGGATTCCCAGAACGGGAGGATAGGGTGCTGCCTTAATATCTTATCAGCTTCGGGTCGAACTTGCATCTGGTTAAGTCGACTCCGCCGACCTGGAGAAACCGTATCTCATTTTTACTGTGCGAGCACGGTTCGAACGATAAATAAAAGTGGCTTGACTCCTTCCCCCTCTGTCCCCGGGCTCCTGAATGGACAATGAACCACGGACGTGGCCCCACTCTGACATTTTCTTGCACGGTTTTTATTTGTTTAACGTTGGCACCGAGATACTGCCTCGAAACAATGAATTTCGTGACTTGTTCATGACCATAAATTCTGATTCTGAAAGAAAAACCTAAACCTAGAAGGACTCAGTGCCTCTGTGGAGACAGTGTTGCATGTCGATCTTCCATCAAGTCTTGCCTGCCTCAAGGCAGGGAATGGGAAAAGAGTGTCCGATTATAACAGTACAAGGGTGAAGGCTGATAGGTCATATTATTAGTGATAAACCTTGCATAATAACCAAATTAGATAAGAACAGTACATTTCCTTCCCTGTACATATTACTGAGAAACCCTGTTGTTTTGTCAGTTGCTTTTATTAGTTACTCTCTCTGGACCTGCCTTTAATCAATTTGTAATGCATTTCAATTCCTTGGCTGTTGTGGTGGGCTTCACACTCGTGTCTCTTAACCAGTAGTCCAGAACTCCAACTGCTAGTCAAGGCAAGTTTATTGTCATCTGATTGCACAAATCTAACCCGACAAAACAGCGTTCTCTGATCCTCGGTGCACCTTACACTTGATTTTCTGAAATTAAAAATGTAGTCCTTAATCAGGACGGCCTCCGGCCACCTTGTGGCCTGATCCACCACCGTGAGGAGGTAACAAGCCTCGTTGGACACTGGCAGGGGCCCGACAACATCAACGTGGATGTGTTGCAATCTGCGAACTGCTGGGTCGAAGTTCTGGATGGGGGCTCACGTGTATCTCTGGACGTTGGAGGTCTGACACCTGGTACAGTTCCGCCACCTCCTTCTTCAGCCCGTGCCACACAAACCGCTTCGAGACCATCCGCATGGTTGTCTTTACTGCTGGGTGAGCGAGGTCGTGGATCAGACTGAAGACCTTCGCCCTCTAGTGCAGCAGGACCACCGGGCACGGTGTGCCTGTTGAGACGTTGCAGAGCAATGTGTCCAGGCTGCTGGGCACCCAGACATCCTTGAGTTTGAGGCCCAAGATGGCGGTCTGCAAGGCCTGCGTCTCCGCATCATTTCTCTGTGCCTGAGCACAAGAGTGTTGATGGCTGGAAGGGAGAGCGCATCCGCCATTATGTTGTCCTTGCCAGTCCTGTGTCGGATGTCGGTCGTGAACTCAGACAAGTATGAGAGGTGATGCTGCTGTCTGGTGGACCAAGGATCCTTGGCCATCACCAGTGCTTAAGTGAGGGGCTTGTGATCTGTGAAGGCTGTGATTGGCCTTCCCTCAAGGAAGTAGTGGAAATGGCCAAATACAGCGCCAGGAGCTCCTGATCAAAGGCACTGTATTTGAGCTCCGGTAAGTGCAGCTGTTTCCTGAAAAAGGCCAGCGGGCGCCATTGTCCATCAAGCCACTGTTCCAGAACCCCCCACTGCCGTAGTTGAGGCGTCAACAGAGAGCGCCTCCGGCCGCAGGTGCACCAGCAGCGTGGCACTGGCTAGAGCCTCTGTCACGATGAAAGCCCTGTCTGCCTCCTCTGACCACGATAAAGTATTTTCTTTGGTGGCCATGAGTGCGAACATCGAGCGCATGGTGCGTGCGGCTCCGGTGATGAAACAATGTTAAAAGTTCACCATCCCTGCAACTCTTGGAGGCCTTTCAGGTTGGAGGGTTTGGGGAAGAGTTAAACAGCCGCTACCTTGTCTGGCGCCAGCACAGCCCCAGCCACCGAAATGGTGTGCCCCAGGAACTGGAGGGACTCCTTGATGAACTGGCATTTGGTCGCGTTGACCATGAGGATGAAGTCCGTCAGCCGGGCAAAGAGTGTGTGGAAGTGGGTTTTGTGTTTGTTGCAGTTGCGACTAGCAATGAGAATATCGTCCAAGTAAATGAACACAAAGTCCAGGTCTTTTTCAACAGGATCCATGAGGCGCTGGAACGTTTGGGCCGCGTTATTTAGACCAAAGGGCATACACAGGAACTCGAAGAGGCTGAAAGGGATGATAATGGCTGTCTTCCCCTCGTCTGGATGCACGGGGATCTGATGGTATCCCCGCACGAGGTCCACTTTGGAGAAGACCCGTGCGCCAAGGAGGTTGGCAGAGAAATCCTGTATGTGGGGCACCATATACCTGTCGGGGGTGGTTGCTTCGTTCAACCAACAATAGTCCCCACATGTTCTCCAGCCCCCGTACAATTTCAGGACCATATGGAGCGGTGATGCCCAGGCACTGACCGAGCGCCGGACGATTCTCAGTTCCTGGAGCCTGGAGAACTCCTTTGCCTGCTGGAGCTTCTCAGGTGACAGCTGTCTGGGCCTAGCATGCAGCGGGAGCCCTTTGTGGTGATATGGTGGAAGACCCCATGCTGGGGCAGGGCGATGTTGAACCATGAATCTAAGATGGCAGGGAATTTGTGAAGGATCTTGTCAAACTTGTCCCTGGCGGTGGCTATGGTGGTGATTTCGGGCCTGTGGGCTTCTGCTGTGTCCAATTGGGTGGATTTAAATGTTCGGGCATTGACCAGCCTTTTGCCCTTCATGTCAACAAGTAGGCCATGAGCTCTGAGCAAGTCAGCCCCTAACAACGCGGTGTCCACGGAGGCTAGGACGAACCTCCAGTGGAACTTCTCCTTCCCAATCTGGATCTGTGTCCTGCGAGTGCCATAGATCTTGATGGTGGAGCCATTGGCCACCTGCAGGGTTGGACCTCGAGATTGGGTGCAAGTCTCTAATGCTGTGGGGGGGGGAAGGACGCTGAGCTCAGCCCCTGAGTCCACAAGGAATCAGTGGCCTGTGGATCTGTCCGTCACATGAAGGAGGCTGTTTGTGTGGCCAGCCGTCGCAGCCATCAACGGTGGCTGGCCTGGTCGTTTCCATGAAACCTGCAGGGCTGGTGGCACTTACGGGCTTCCACTCCCCAGTGCTGGTGGTAGAAACTGAAGCCAAAAGATCTTTGAGAGAGAGAAAGAGCACAAAATTCAAACTTGTCTTGTGTTGCTTGCAGAGAGAGGAACAACTGGCTTGGTCCGGATCCTTCTGGCTGCCTTCAGAATGTTCATCCTTTTTGAAATCCCAACATTCTAAACTGTCCTCCAGGCCATGACTCATGCTCTTGGCCTCCTTCCACTCCACAGCACAGAGGTTTATCATCCAAGTCCTCCTTCCACTCCACAGCACAGAGGTTTATCATCCAAGTCCAGAAATTTTTAGATCATTTTCTGCACATGCTCAGTCCGTCTCCCACTCTCTCAGCAGTCCACCTTCACCTTGGCTCACTAAGGCAAACTGTCACTTTTTAACATAAAACCACACAACACATAGGCCAATACACAACACAGAACTCTGTAACACTTAACAGTCATCGACAGATTCACTAGGTGGCTGGAGGCAGTTGCAATGACAGACTCATCAACTGATTCATGTGACAGAGTTTTTATTTCTGCCTGGGTATCTCGGTTCAGCCTACCCACACATGTCAACTCCAACTGAGGCCCACAGTTTACCTCCACACTCTGGGACGTTTTGTCGGGACTGGTGGGAATGCACAGTGCAGTGTATCTGAATGATATTTTGATCACAGAGGTGGAGCATCTGGCAAACTTGGAACAGGTGTTGAAGAGGTTCTCAGATGCAGGGTGGTGATTGAAACATAGCAAATGGGTGTTCCTGGCACTGAGTGTGACCTACCTGGGACGCAAGATCACAGTTGAGGGGCTCCGCCCAATGGAAGACAAAGTGAGAGCTTTCATTGAGGTTCCAAGCCCAAAGAGCATCATGGAACTTAGATCAATTATTATGGCAAGTTTCTTCCTGACCTCTTAAGGATTTTGGCCCCACTGTACAAGCTGTTTCACAATAACACCAAGTAGGGGCAGTGGAGTGAAAAGCAGGAGGAAGCTTTCAAGGACATGAAAGTACTCCCACTCAGCGAAGCTGCTGGTTCACTATGACCCAGATAAGGAGATTTTATGTGCCACCTTATCCTAAGGAGTAGTTCTCTTACAGGTAATGGAAGACCATTCAGAGAAACCTATTGGTGCTGAGAAGGGATATTCACACCTAGACAAAGAAGATCTGGTCATTGTTTTTGCAGTCAAATGTTTTCATCAGTACCTTTATGAACATGCATTCACAATTTATACAGATCATAAACCACTGATGAGCCTATTCAGTGAGACCAGATGGGCCCCACCGCTAGCCTCAGCTGGGATACAGCTGATGTCAGCCTACCAGTACACTATTGCGTATAGAGCAGAAGGGGATAATGTAAATACCAATGCACTGTGTCGTCTTACCTTTACCCGAGACACCAGATGCTACATACGTGCTCCAGAGACAGTATTTTCATTGGAGAGGCTGACAGAGACTCCAGTAAAGGCGACTCAGTTAAAGCAGTGGACAGAGAAAGATCCAGTCCTGTCTCAAGTCAAGACATTCCTTTTACAAGGATGCCCCAGAATCATGGAAGTAAAGGAACTGAAAACTCTAAGACAGTAAAGGAAGGCCTGAAAAGGATGATGGGTCTCTTTTAGCATTAGGCTTTCACATTTCTTGTTTAATTACTGCCTTATGCCGTAAACTACAACTGCGTGCACTCCAGCTGTATAGTGAACTGGGTTTCACTAGAAGTGTCCTGTCCTGACGACTGGTCCCATCTCTCAGCCACTCCCCCAGGGGCCCGTATATAACCCTGGTTTCCTGCCTAAACCCAGAACCCCTCTGAAGCCTGTTCATGAACCCTACCTATGTTGTAAGCTAATAAAAGTGCTAGTTCTCCCTCCAGTCGAGTGTGAGCTTTTATCTACACTACAATTTTATTAGCTTATAAACAAGGATGGAGGTGTTGCTTAAGCCCAGTATGCTGTTAATAGACCTCCCCCCCCCCCAGTCCCCTGATGCAGCTGAGGAGTTTGCATATTGGCTAGACTGCTTCCAGGCCTAACTGAATGCGACTAGGGATGTCTTCCATACAGATGAGCTCCAGAGGTCGGCGCTCATCTTAAGGGTAAGGATGAAGGGGTACGCAGTCGTCCGAGACTGCCCAACCTACAAGGCTGCCATCGAGGCACTGAAGGCCCACTACATGAAGGCCCCGAACGAGATCCTAGCAAGACACCAGCTCATCCTATGCCGCCAACAGCCTAGAGAGTCGATTGAAGACTACCTGCTCGTTCTGCAGACGCTGGCTAAGAAGAACAGGTATGAAGCTGCTTCGGGCCACATTTGGGAAGATGAACAGATCCGGGACACTCGAGTCGCTGGGGTCCACTTGAGGTACATGAAGCAGTGACTGCTCGAGTTGGGAAGGAAGGATCTTGCTAGCTACATTGAGCTGGCCAAATCACTGGAACAGGCCAATCTTGAGAACAATGATGAGGCCAGTGAACTCGCACTCTTGGTTGAGCATCTCCAAGGACCAGCAGCTCCCTGAGCCTAGGAGTGATTTTTCTGCAGTGAGGGACAGAACCTTCGTGCCTGCTGCCCTGCCAAAGACTCACCCTGCTCCAGCTGTTGGAAGAAGGGACATTGGGTGAGGGTCTGCCACATGTACCACTCCTGAATCCGATTCCAGCCCCAAGTCATCTGCGCCAGACTCACCCAAGATTGCCTGCTGTGCAACCTGCCACCTATGGAAAAGGTTCGAAGGCCATCTTGCAGCGGCCCGATCTTGAATTCAGCGTCATCATAGTCAGAGGAGGAAGGAGGGTGGCCATTTTGCCCCACCAACTCAGAACAGAGGGGGCCACTTGAGGGAAGAACATGGCGACTCCAGCAACCTGGCATCGCTGATCTTCAACCAGAACAGATCTCACCAGCTCAGCAACTCGATGGTGACGGTGAAGGTAAACGGACGTTCAACCAAGTGCCTGATTGACACAGGCTCCACGGAAAGTTTCATAGACTCACAGACTGTGCAAAAATATAACTTAAAAATGTATCCTCTAATTACCGAATCTTCCTAGTGTCCCAGGGTAGAGAAACTGGATCTGTCATTTGAAGGTGGGAATTTTATAAATTTCACATGTACATTTTAGATGAATTGTGTGCTCGAGTATTGTTGGGTCTGGGCTTCCTGTGTCACTTTAAAAGCGTGATCTTGGAGTTTTCTGGTCCTCTTCCCCTGGTAATGGTTCAGAACGGAGGGCCCTCAAAACCAGGACCCACTTGCAGTCTCTCCACGATGAACATCAACCCCCCAACCCATTCCCAAACCTGTCTCCCGGCTGTAAGCCCATCGCCACCAAGAGCAGGAGGTACAGCGCAGCAGAAAGGGAGTTTATAAAGATGGAGAGAGGTCACCTGCATGGCTCATTTTGTCAAGTCCTGCAATTTGCCCTACTCAATAGAAGACATCAGGGAAATGATCAGGTCATGCTGGGTCTACGCTGAGTGCAAGCCGCGTTTTTCTAAAGCGCACCTGATTAAATCATCCAGGCACTTTGAATGGCTCAGCATCGATTTTAAGGGACCTCTCCCCTCCACGAACGGGAACATCTACATTCGGTCATCGATGAGTACTCCCGTTTCCCGTTCACCATCTGTGCCCAGACACGTCTGCCATCGCCTCATCCGCCACACCCCACCCTCTGACCAAACAAGGTCATTGTATTACTGATGGGGCAGAGTGCTGTGGGGCTGCTCCCCAGTGTCAGAGGGTGTAATGGAGAGGTAGTGCCCACCACCGGGTGGTGCTGCTGCACTCCTGTTTGGAGGACACACTACCTGACAATCAAGGTCAAAGGCTCACCCCAAGCCATCAAGGTGACCCTTGCGATTGGTAGCCTGCCCACACTCAGCCCTGACCCTCACCTAATTGGCCCAGGTGAATCCCCTGCACTTGGCTTCAAGCCATTGGCCACAACAGCCAGCTAAGCCGGAGAAACCAGACTCGTGAGTTGGTGACCAGACAACGAGTGATTGCCCCCTCAGCACTGTCCCCAGAACTATAAAGGACCATGTGCCCCTTTGTTCTGCCTCTTTGGATCCTTGTGACTTGTAAGTAGCACTTTCACACTGGGTTGGGGTGAGTCTCGAGGTCAGGTAGTAAGAGCTGTGTCCGTACCGGTCAAGGGTTGGGGGCACGTAGTATCACCTTGACCCTAACTGTTGAACATGTACGTTCATGTAATTTCCCCCAGTCTCTGTCGGTTCCTCCCCCATTATCCAAAGTGTACATTTACTCCCTGCGTATTGTGTGTGTGTAGAGGTTTGCCGAATGGATTGACTTTTTTGTCCTGTTTGCATCCCTGAAATAAACATGTGCTTTGTACCTCCATTTTGGTCTGGTTCTTAACCTGTGGGACCCTCACATACCCGAACAGCAGAGGGGAGGGTAGAGAAAGGAAATTGTCTGGTCACCAACTCACGTGTCTGGTTTCTCCGGCTTAGCTGGCAAATGTGAGCACCCTTTTCTACAACGTCCACGAGCAGGCCACACACAGTCATCTACCAGGTGCCAGAGCCCTCTCTTGGCTTGCATGTCCCACACCTCGACCTCACGCTTGGGCACTCCCTACACACAGAGCCGAGATGCCTGTCGCCAGGCTACACTGTGGTGAGGTGGGGAGCAGGCCAACAGGCAAACACCAGGCTGTACCTGGGGTGCCTGTTTCCCTAGGCTGGCATCTGGCACCAGGACGCCGTTCCTGGTCGCGTTCTCTTTAAGAGGATGCCAAAGGTGCCTGTGTTGGATCCCTGTATCCAAAGCCAGGAGGAGTCGGGCCTGAAAGTTAGCCAATTAGTGGTTTTATAAAAGCTCCTGAGGTTCCCACCACACTAGGTATTTGTTTCTGTTTCTGTGACACAGGGCCAGTGCTAGGAATTGCGTGGCCCAATTAGAAAATTGATAGCGGGGCCTCTACAAAAGTCGAAGTTGATGTTTTATATTTTGTGTAGTATGCTAGTCTTAGCCAAAAAGCATTTAAATGCTTGATATACTAAATACTGAAAGACAATATGAAAGTTTTAATTTTTTTAATACAAGTTAAGACAATTACAGACGTACTGTTTGTGCAGGTCTTTTAGAAACAGACTTTTCTGGCTTTTTTATTTGCAAAATCTTTCAAAATAATTTCAAAGTCAATGGTTTTAGTTATGTCATTTTCTATAGATAGCATCGCCAAATTGTTTAGTCTCTCTTGTGAAATTGTTGACCGTAAGTATGTTTTAATCAGTTTTAGTTTTGAAAAACTTTTTTCGCCCGATGTGACTGTTATGGGCATGTAAATCCTCAAAGCAATAAAAACATTAGGAAATGCTGTGAATTGATTGTTTACTACCAGGTATTCAAACAGAGCTTGAGGCTTAATGACACTGAAGGAAGAAAAGTTTTCAGAGCTTCCAAGTTTTTCAGCCAACAGATAACCATCCACGTCTTTCGTTGTTTCAGTAACTACCGCTCCATCAGTGCTTTGTTTTAGTATGCTGTCAGTTAAAGCTACTTCAAGGTCTGCTATTTGTTTCCTTATTTCTGCCTTTTGTAAGCTCTGAAAGTTATTTAAAAATCCAAATAATTTTACATGGCTTTTAAGCTGCTTAAATCTAGATTCTAAAGATTGAATAGCTTTGACTAGCACTAAGCTGAAGCACTGAACTCTGTGCTCCTTTTGGATCATCTAAAGCTTGATCTTTTGCCTCATATGAAAACATTCACTTCCTTCTTTGTAGTTTTTTTTCTTGAAATTGTCTAAACTCCAATGGTAATTCAACAGCTTCAGCCAATTCATTTGTGCCTATTAGGACATCATTAAAACTGCCCTCTCTATAAATTCTTAGCCATGATAATAGTTTTTCAAATGACTCCATGCCTTCATCAATGTCCTTTGTTTCACCTTGTAGTTCCTTGCTTACATAGTTAACTTTAAAAAGTATTTCATGCCAAAATATCAAAGAAACTTTTAGCTGGTTTGCTAAAGATTCAGCTTCAGCTTTTACCTTGGGGTCATCTGTTATCTCTGATATTTCCACAAGTGCATCATATACTTCTCCAACCTGATAACGAATAGCTTTAACACTATCAATCGGACACTCCCACCTTGTGTTGCTCAAGTGTTTCACTGATAACCCGGGTACATGTTTGTTAAAAATTGCCCACCTCTTAGTTGATGTGGAGAACAATATGTAGATCCTTTGCAAGATCCCAAAAAAATGTTATAGCATCTGGACAACACTTGTTTACATCTCTGAGTTTCTTTTCTTTGGCTTGGCTTCGCGGATGAAGATTTATGGAGGGGTATGTCCACGTCTGCTGCAGGCTCGTTGGTGACTGACAAGTCAGATGCGGGACAGGCAGGCACAGTTGCAGCGGTTGCAAGGGAAAATTGGTTGGTTGGGGTTGGGTGTTGGGTTTTTCCTCCTTTGTCTTTTATCAGTGAGGTGGGCTCTGTGGTCTTCTTCAAAGGCAGTTGCTGCCCGCCGAACTGTGAGGTGCCAAGATGCATGGTTGGAGGCGATATCAGCCCACTGGCGGTGGTCAATGTGGCAGGCACCAAGAGATTTCTTTAAGCAGTCCCTGTACCTCTTCTTTGGTACACCTCTGTCTCGGTGGCCAGTGGAGAGTTCGCCATATAACACGATCTTGGGAAGGCGATGGTCCTCCATTCTGGAGACGTGACCCACCCAGCGCATGGATTCGATGCTTGCAGACTCTGTCACCTCAAGTACTTCGATGTTGGTGTTGATGTCATTCCAATGAATGTTGAGGATGGAGCGGAGACAGCGCTGATGGAAGCGTTCTAGGAGCCGTAGGTGATGCCGGTAGAGGACCCATGATTCGGAGCTGAACAGGAGCGTGGGTATGACAACGGCTCTGTACACATTGATCTTTGTGTTTTTCTTCAAATGGTTGTTTTTCCAGACTCTTTTGTGTAGTCTTCCAAAGGCGTTATTTGCCTTGGCGAGTCTGTTGTCTATCTCTTTGTCGATCCTTGCATCAGATGAAATGGTGCAGCCGAGGTAGGTAAACTGGTTGACCGTTTTAAGTTCAGTGTGTCCGATGGAGATGTGGGGGGGCTGGTGGTCATGGTGGGGAGCTGGCTGATGGAGGACCTCAGTTTTCTTCAGGCTGACTTCTCCAACATCTCCGAGTAAAAGGTTATAATTGTGACATGCACAGAGTACGAAGAAAGCTCTTGAATTATCCTTCAACAGTCGTGCTTGTACTCCAGATGTGTGATCTTTCATGTTGCTGCCGTTGTCATAGCCTTGGCCTCAAATGTCTTTCACCTCTAAATTTAATTCCTTCAGTGTGTTTAATACTGTTTTATATAAATCTTCTCCTGTACTACTTTCAACCTGCATAAACTTTATGAAATGTTCATAAACACCTGAAGGAGCCAAGTTACCATCAGACACATACCTGATCGTTAGAGACATTTGCTCTTGCTGAATCATATCAGGTGTCCAGTCTAAAATTATGGCGTAGTACTTAGCTGCTTTTACGCGTTTCAGTATCTCATTCAAAACAGCCATAATGTCTAGTAGTTCATTCTGAGTATCTTTTCCTAAATAGTGATTATGAATTTCGTGGGTTTTGACTTTTCGCAAATGTTCTTCAATAACAGCGTCAAACTTTCCAAACAGCTCAACAAGACCTAAAAAGTTTCCATTGTGTACACTCTCATTCCCAAGTTTTTCCTCTGTTCCTCTAAATGCTAGATTTCTCTCAGCAAGAAACTGCACTATTGCTACTAGCCTTTTGAATACTGGCTGCCAGTGCTTTGCACGTTCATTGACGATTATTTCAAGTTCTTTGTCAATTGTCTGTCCATTGCAAAGTCTTTGGTGTAACTCCCAGAAACTCCATGTGGCTTCCAAATGGTTTTTAGAATTTTCATGCTCACAAAACCTTGTATGAAGATTAGACCAGTTGTTGAATCCACTTGTTGATAATGCACTGGTTGTGTTCTTACTACAAAGTTTACAATAAAAGCAATAAATTCTATCAGCAGACTGAGAGTTTATAATCCAAGGTCTTTCAACACACTCCCCATTTGAAAGTTTCCTCTTACAGTGAAACTGAAAAACAGAAATCCCTTTTCATTTTGTGGAAAGTTGTTCACTGGAATAGGAGGACCTTTCATTGTTAAATATTCTCTTACATTTTGATTTATGTATGCTGGCCAGTTGGCTGGGTCATCATAAATGTTAATTACAACTGTACTCATGGATGATCCATCATTGCGTGATGTTTGGGCTTGGTCTTTTTTGGCTATAAGTGGACTTTCTGCTTTGGCACTGTCTTCTGGTGTATTGAGATCGTCTTCAATTTGATTCACAGCTGTGTCATTGTATTCATCAACTGTAATTGGACTCAAGGCTGTATTGTCATTTTCTGAATTGTTTTTGTTTTCTTCATCCTCAATACATGGGTGCTTCAAAGATGGAGTGACAAGGAATTTTGTGATAGCACCTCTATGTTTTTCATTTTCAGCTACCTTAGCCTTGGCCAGTGCTTGTTTCTGGTTGGCGCTTAAATACTTACGGCCTTTGTCTCTATCTCTGCTTGTGCTTGCCATGTAAAATGAGATACAAATTTTAAGCTGCTAATTCTCTGGACTATATTTTTAAGGTAAAAGAAGTATATTTTAAAAGGTTTAGACTTAAAATTACCCAAAAAACTTGACGTTAGCAATTTGTTATTAAATCGGACTCAACATCGCTGATAGCATGTCTACGTTGTTCTAACAGTGGAACAATGTCATCGTCGATGGTACAACATAAGAAACCAACGTCAATCCCAAGTCATTTTGCTCATTAGCTTTACGTTTTTCCAACGTCAGCTGCTGACCTTGGAACAACGCACCCAACTCTCAAATTGTGAATGCCACCGAACAGCAAAACAAGCAACCGTCTGAATTTGTTGAATGATGACAACTTCGAATAAGGTAAGAATTGCCTTTTTTTAAAGTAACGGTTAGGTTAGTTAAGTTAGGTTATGTTAGTTAAGGTTACATTCCAGAATGGGGGAACGCACTTTAATATGGCCCTTTTTTTAGCTGATTTTCTAGTTAAATGTCTAGCGCTAGTTTGTCGCTAGATATTTGGCTAGAGAATCGGCGGAAAAACAGATGCGTGTAACGGATGAAATTCGCCCCCGAAGAAAACAATTTCCGCATGGTCAAGCTAAACTGCACCTGTTCCAAATCACCAAAAACATGAAATAGGCTATATTAAACCCTAGCGGTGCAATAGCATAGTTAGTAACAGTAGCCTAGCAAACCACTGCAAAATTATGAAACAATGACAGAGGCAGCCTTGCTAAGAATATCTGGATCTTGTAAAGATGAATAAACCCGAGATGTACAGTACATGCCCCTATAGCTGAATAACCTTGTAAACCAGCTCGTAAAGATGTAGGCTATAACACACACCACCCCCCCCTCCCCATAACGACCTAGCCGAGTAAAGATCAACGTAAACTAACCTAACTTCGGGGTTATTCATCTTAACAAGACCCGAATATCCTCACCAATTCCATCTATGATTGGTAACATTGTCAGAAATTCTACACTTAGGCCTAGGCTATTTACGTTCAGGCTCACTGCTTAAGCCTAGGCTATAGGCTAGCATGACGCTATCTCAATCTCATATTAAAGTACAAGTTCTCTTATTGATTAGCCTAAAGCCTGTTTTGATTTTGATAATAATAAGAGATGCTTCATCAGCTCTGAAATACATCTATCTTACTGGGTCAAATGAATACGAAACATGAAATTTTTGGCTAGGGAGACAAAGGAGGCCTATAGCCAGTAGTTTAATCGAAGACATATTTCCTAAAAATATTTCAGTGAGATGATACGATCAATTAAGGGCAATAACCACAAGTTCACTGACAAATCCTTCAGTTTATAAGACCTATAGTATTATTTTCTTACCAGTTTAAATGAAGTCCGTCACAGTGTTCTCTGCTCAAGGCCTGGTCTCAAACACATGCGAGGGGCCCAATTTGATCAAATTGGTCAAATAGGCTTAAAACCGGCCCTGGTGACCCTGTAACTTTGAAACAGTGAACAATAACTCCAATTCCCCAGGAGTTACCACAGCTCAGGGTCTGGTAAAAAAGGAAGTGGGAAAAACAAAGGGTCCATTCCAAAAGCTGCACTTGGAATGTAGATAACAAAAATGTGGCCCAATGCCCAATTGTGGCAAATCAATGGCAACAGCTGTTGCCTGTCTTGCTGAAAGTTCTGTGCATAATAAGTGACAACTGCTCCTTGCTGGTTAAGCAGGACGGCGTGGGCTGGAATCGGTCGCCATTTTCACACCATAGGTGAGCAGTGACCCCCCCCTCCCCGGGCCTTTCACACCATGGTCCAAATCCCCCTCCCCAAAATGAATGACACGTTACTTACTCACAGGACCGACTTTGTTTCCCATAATCCCTCAGCAAATGGAACCGCTCTAGGAAATGCAGAGGGGTTCCAGCTTCATGAGCGATTGTGGTCAACGAGGACGGCCATTCATCCCACATTGTGCTGCCATCACTGTGGTCAGGGTATTTAATTGCAATCACCTACATGATGCAGCACGCAAGCATTGACGTCACAAGGCTTCCCCTGCTTGGCCATTTGCCTTTTCACATTGCAGGGAGAGGGTGGTCCGGGAACATTTTCCGGGTCTTCATAGGTAGGGCCGTGGACCCGTTTAAAATTCCCAGGTGACCTTTTCACACCACAGATTCACAGGAGGTGTCCTGGGAAGATTTCCCGGAACCTTCATTTTACATGGCGGTGTGAGCAGGCCTTGTGATGGGATTGCAGCAGACTGCATTGATGAGCATTCATAGACCCTCACATCGAGAAGAGGAACAGTCTTCTCCTGTGATGGAGTGGGGGGGGAGCTCAAAAAGATAGATTAGTCAGGGGCCACCTTTGGTGGGAGAAGGACCAGAGGGGAGGCTTGTCCAGGTTGGAGTGGGCAGTACAGGAAAAGCCCCATCCCTACAGGGCTTCCCCCCACAATGAGCAGACATGTCTCTGTGAGTCACCGGAAGGCTCGTCAACCAATTTTTGCCTTAGCCCTCCAAACTTGAGTGGGAGCTCCCTGCTCTGTGTACTCTAATCCCTCCCGCAGGGTAATGGCTTCCTGGACTGTTTTCTTGGTTGCCAGTCTCATGAGGGCCAAGACCACCCTGCTAAGGTTGGGGCATGTGGTGGTGACTAAATAGCCCATCAAGGCACCAGTCTCCTTCGTGCTCCCTGGGAGGTGGTGCTTATAGGTGCCCCCCCTACTCCCTAACAGCCCATGTCCCCAGGCCGACAGGGTGGAGGGAACCTGGCCCGGACCGCAGTCACCACCTGTTCCCACAGGGTGGTGCCATCATCGCCTCCTTCTGGCAGTGCCCACAAGACGTTGGCAATCATCTGTTGGCCAGACAGACTGCCCAGAGCGCTCACTTCCCATTGAGAGAGAAGGAAATTGGGGGCTCACTCGACTCCCAGCTGAAGCAGCGGCATAGCTAGGTGTTCGCCTGGCTGCTGGTGATGTTGGTCCCCTCACCGGATTAGCTCCTCAGCAAAGAAGTCCCAGGACTCCATTATCTCACAGTGACTACCCGTGTGGTCCCCTGAGGCCCCCCCCATTTTCGGCTACCTCCTTGGAGGGTCAGCGGGGTGCCCTCGTGGCAGGTCTGAGACTGCGTGGTCATGGTCAGGTACACAGGAAGGAGGACATGTGTCGTACAAGTGTCCCAAGTAGTAACAAAATATATACAATATTCAGAATTGGAATTTATTGTCAGGGGGACGTCACACAATGCCATGGGATCAGCACATGAAGACCTGACTCCCTTGGTTAATTAGTTAAAAAAGTGCCAATTAAGAAATGTTTTAAATTAATTGGCACTTTCAAAGTACTTCTAAACACTTCTACTTTATAATAAAAAGAGAGAAAAACAAGCTGCAGCCTGACAAGAAGAAAGGACGAGACGGGGTCGGAGGCCCACCTTGACAATGAAGTAGGGAGGTAGCGCTCAGGCGGTTCTCTGGGTGAGTGATCCTTTCACAGGGCCCACTCCCGTCGACGCTCACCCACAACTACAGAGAGACGGCATCGGGGGAGAACCTGGAACTGAACTTGCATGAGGAGTGGGAGTAGGGCCACAAACCATGGAGAAGTTAGGGACCTCCACTTCAGTGGTGGACAACGAGTCAGGATCCAGAGGAGGATCTGCAAGCGAAGATGATGAAAAAGAATAGGAAAAGGAGGTCATTAGAGGAGTTGAGACTATTTCACAGAGTAAAGTAGAAGATTGAACTACAGCAGTAAAGTAGTGAGAGTGGAACTGAAAGAAAAAAATTAAGGGACTGAAGGCAGAAATGGAAGGGGAAACTAACAGAGTGTAGAGGTTGTGAATAAAATGAAGAAGAAATTGGATAAAACAGGTGAGAAAATAACGAGGGTCCAGGAGCAAATGCAGCAAGTTGAAGACAGAGGATCGATTGTGGAAAATGCAACAATTGGTTTATTTACGGTGAACCAAAAGCTTTTAGGGAAAGTGGATGTATTGGAAAATTTCAATTGAAGGGATAATATTAAAATAATGGGACTTCCAGAAGGGAAAGAGGGTCCAGAGCCAATTTGGTGTTTTCAAAAGTTTTGGCAGAACAAAATTTTGTAACTCCAATTGAAATTGAAAGAGAGAAGCTTGGAGGGGGTGAGCGGAACCAGCGCTAACAGCTCCCGTCTTGGGACAGCCTCCTATCTACCAGCAATCAGCCATTACAGTCATGGGGCATAGTGACTCAGCAGAACCCACAGATCTACCGAGAAGCCCCGGTCTACTCAACATAGCTATATCAGGTGGTCATTTGCATTTCAGATGTCATGACGCCAGGTCAGATGTTGTGTCTATATTAAGCCTGACAGCACGTCAATAGATGCTTCTACTCTTCTCTGGCTGACAACTTCAGGTTTTGCCTCGTTATTCCTAACACTTCAACATGATGGCATATGAGGTACAAACATCATTCACCTCAAGAGCTCATAAAGCTCTGAGAGCAAAGCCTCTTCCAATCAAAAGTTGTGTTCCATATTAATCAAATTTCTACGTTATCAAGTCAGAGAGAAGGTTTTGAGGGGGAAAGGGAGCAGAAAGGCCCATCCAGTGGGATTGAAATAGACTTTTATTCTCTCTGGATTTGAGTGAAGATTTACTGAAGGAGAGATTTTAAACCAGCTCAAAAGGCTCTTTTCGATAAAGGCTACAAATTTGCGCTATACTACACTGCGACTTTGAAGATTTTCGTGCCAGGAGACCAAAATAAGTACTTTTTTTAATTTTGATGAATCAGAAGAATTTGCCCAGGGCCTCCCTACAGTGCAGTCTCCAGAAGGTACTTTATCCCTGTTAGAATGGGACTGTTTCACCATCACTGGAAAATAGGAAGTTTGTAGGAAGAAAGAAACAAGAATAAGAATTATTCTTTTTTTTTTTGCTTCTTTATATCTCTGATTTTTGGGAAGTTATTTAAGATGTGCATCACTAACTAATTAAAGATTTCATAGTAAACGTACCAAGGGAGTTGGGAGGAGTGGGTGGTACTGATCTCTGAGGATTATGTGTGTTTTTGTGACCTTGGTCACAACCATAAAATGGAGGAGGGGTGTTGTACATTATTTAAACAGCACTTGCAGGGAAGGTTTTGTTTTTCATAATATATATTTATAACCATTATATATTATATATGTCTACCTGCTGTCCTTTTATTTGGATTGCTGGAGGTGATGCGCTCGAGCATATGGAATATCAAACAATGGAATTAGGAAGGGATTAACATGAAAGGGGTTGATCATAATTTACCAAGCTGAGTAAGATAATGAAATTTGTAAATTTTAATGTCAATGGGTTAAACAGATTTTAAAGAGGAAGGGAGTGTTAACACATATTAAGAAAATTGGAGTTGACATGGCTTTTCTCCAAGAAACACATCGTCCGTTATGAAGGCCCTAGACTCTATTTTCACCCTGTTTGGGTATCCCGGCTGTATTCATAGCGACCGGGACTCAGCCTTCATGAGCGACAAGCTGCGTCAGTACCTGCTGGTGAGGGGCATTGCATCCAGCAGGACTACCAGTTACAACCCCCAGGGGAACAGGCAGGTTGAAAAAGAGAACACCACAATCTGGAAGGCTGTCAAATTTTCCCTGAAACAAAAAGGCCTTCCAGACACATTAGATTTCAGCTGGCCCAACTCAATGTGCTCAAGTTTGGTAAGAAGGACCTGGCTAGCCAGATTGAACTGGTCAAATCGTTGGAACAGGACAAGCTCGAGAATGACAACCTTGAAGCCAGCAAGCTCACTCGCCCAGGTGACCCCTTCCAAGGATCAGCTGCTCCCACTACCCCAGTCCTAATGGGTGCTGCTTCCCATGCTCGGGAGGGCTTTTTCTGCAGCAAGAGACAGCGTCCCTGATCTTATTGCCTGGCTAAAGACTCAGTTAGTTCCAGATGTGGCAATAAAGGGCATTGACCAAGGGTTTGCCACATGAAGGGAAAACTGGGAAAGTCCACGACCTGCACCACTCCTAGATCCAATTCCAGCCCCAAGCTGTCTGCCCCAAATTCATCCAAACCCACTTGCTGCACTACATGTCGATGAAGGGTGGCAGTGGCAGTGAGGAAAAGGCTCGGTGACCATCTTGCCATGACCCAAATTCAAACTCGCCACCATTATCGTCAAAGGAGGAAGGAGGGCGGCCATCTTGCCGCGCCACGAGGTCAATGCCATCAGAGCAAACCAGGACGGTGGGAGCCACTCGAGTGGGTCTCCGTGGGCTTAGCTTCGATGGTCCTAGATTAGGACAGACCTCACCAGCTCAGCAACTCCATAGTGACTGAAGGTAAACAGGTATTCCACTAAATGCCTAATCGACACAGGCTCTACTGAAAGCTTCATAGACTCACGGGCTGTGCAAGAGTACAACTTGATACACACTATCAATGACTCCAAAGACTGAGTGAGGAATGGTAGGCTTTAATACACATTAGATTCCAGCTGGCCCAACTCAATGTGCTCGAATGAATGGAAGGGGGCAAAGAGGTCGACCTTTATGGCTAGGTCACAGGGGGAGAGGTTACAGGGGATTGAATCATCAGTGGGCGGGCCAGTCACTTATACACAGAGCAGCACAGAACAGTATATACATATCACAACATTCACCCCCTCTTTTAAAAAGCAAAACCCAGTCCTAAAGGTTCAGCCAGTCAGGTGGCTTCCTCTGACTCTATGACCTGCACAGCTCTGCCGGTGGTGTACTGGTCGGCTCCATTGCAGGTCTGGTGTTGAGGTGGAGGGGGGAAGGCTGTCACCATAGGGGGGTGGGGTTTGGTTGTCTGTGGGTGAGGTTGTGGTGGTCAGCTCAGCTGGGTGAGGATCCCGGGCATGTGGTGTGGGTGCCCCAGGGGCATCGCTAGCCTGCACCAAGTCCCTGAAAGGGATGATATGTGTGTATGTGGTGGCCAGGACCAGGGACTGGTGGGTGTCTCTGGCACATGCCAGGTCCCAGACAGGGACTGTGTCCTCATGGGTGTTGGGGTACTGGACATAAGCATATTGTGGGTTGCATGCAGGAGCTGTACCTCTTCCACCAATAGGTCAGTCTTATGGCCCCTCATGTGTTTCTTCAGTTGGATGGGTCCCAGAGATTAGAGCCAGGGTGGCAGAGTGGTTCCGGTCACTGACCTCCTGGGGAAGGAAAACATGCGTTCATGTAAGGTTGTATTTGTAGCAGTGCATAGGAGAGATCGGATGGCATGGAGTGGGTCTGGCAGGACTTAAGGGCCAGGAGGATTGCCTTCCAAATGGTGTTTTCTCGCTCCACCTGGCCATTTCCCCTGCAGCTATAGCTTGTGGCTATACTAGTGGCTATGCCTCTAACCAACAGATAATGCCGCAGCTCACCGCTTATGAACGAGGACTCCCGATCACCATGGATGTAGTCTGGGTATCCGAGGAGGGTGATTATGTTGCGGAGTGCCCTGATAACTGTGGCAGAGGTCATGTCGGGACAGGGGATGGCAAACGTGAATCTGGAGAACTCGTCTATGACATTAAGGAAATAGATGATCCTATTGGTCGAGGGCAGGGGTCCCTTGAAATCGACACTCAGTCGTTTGAAGGGGCACGTGACCCTGATAAGGTGTGCATTGTCGGCCTGAAGAACTGCGGTTTACATTCTGCGCAGACCCGACAGTATCTGGTCAGAGACTTGACGTCCTCAATGGAGTACGGGAGGTTCCAGGCTTTTATGAAATGGAACAACCTCGTGACTCCAGGGTGGCAGAGCTCATCGTGGAGAGATTGAAGGCAGTCAAGATGCGCGCTGGTGCACATCCCCTAGGATAAGGGCGTCTGGGAGATCATTGAGTTTGCTTGGCCGGTACAGGATATCATAGTTCGATTCTGTCTCAGGATTTTATCATTCTTGATTTTACCCCGCAGTTTTGTGTTAAACATGAAGGCGTTGGTCCGTCAGGAGGGTAAATCTTTTCCCGGCCAGGTAATGACACCAGTGGCGTACTGCCTCAACAATCGCCTGTGCTTCCTTCTCGACTGAGTGCTGTGTCCCGGGGCCATGGAGGGTGCAGGAAAAAAATGCTACTGGCCTGCCTGCCTGGTTGAGAGTGGCAGCCAGTGCGAAGTTGGAGGCATCGCTCTCCACCTGGAATGGGATGGATTCGTCCACAGCATCGTGGCTTTAGCAATGTCTCCTTTGATTTGGTTGAATGCCACCCGGGCTTCTGCCGATAAGGGGAAGCTTGTGGACCTTACTAAGGGGTAGGCCTTATTGGCATAATTTGGCATCCACTGGGCATAGTAAGAAAAGAACCCCAGGCACTGTTTCAGCACCTTGAGGTTGTGTGGTATCGGGAGCTCCATAAGGGGATGGATGCGGTTGGGGGTCAGGGGCAATTACACCACGTGCCACGATGCATCCAAGGCGGGCCAGGCGAGTGGTACTAAACACACACTTCTTGTTATAAGTCAGATGAAGGGACTTGGCTGTGCTGAGAAATTTCACCAGGTTTGCGTCTTGGTCCTGTTGGTCATGGCTGCAGATGGTGACATTGTCAAGGTAGGGGAGCGTCACCATCAGTTTATGCCTGTCTCCCATCCTATCCATTTCCCTTTGGAACACTGAGACCCCATTGATGACTCCAAAGAGCACCCTAAGGAAGTGATAAAGTCTGCCATCCATTTCAAAATTGGTGTATTTGCAGTCCCCCGGGCGAAGGGGTGTTGATGATATGCCGACTTCAGGTCAATCGTGGAGTACACTTTGTACTGGGCTATTTTATTGACCATATCGGCTATCCGGGGGAGGGAGTAAGCATCCAGTTGAGTGAAGCGGTTGACTATCTGGCTGTAATCGATCGCCATACAGAGTTTGCTCCCGCCCCTGAACACCATGACCTGGGCCCGCCATGGGCTCGAACTGGGAGCTATGATCCTCTCCGCCAGGAGTCGCTGCAGCTCGAATTTTATAAATGCTGTGTCCTCAGAACGATAGAGCCTGCTTTTTGTCATGATGGGCCTGCAGTCCAGGGTCAGGAATTCAAATAATGACATTGGGGATATGCAGAGAGGGTGGAAAGGCTACAGGTGGAGGCTGGCTGCGGGGATAGGGGGCTGTGAGCCGGGGTTTGTGTACTGTTATGGGTGGTTGTGGTCCTCCGAACACTATCATGCTCCTAAACTGGCTCTGGAAGTCAAGGCCCAGGAATATCGACGCACAGAGCTGTGGCATCACAAGCAAATGAAAATTATCATAGCATTCACCCCCCCTCCCACCATTAACGATGCTACACAGTGCCCCCGGATCTCAGTGGATCGGTCCTTTGCAGCCATAGAGATGGGTTGACAGAGAGAGAGAGTTTCTAGGCAAATTTCAGGTGAATAAAGCTCTCTCTGCTCCCAACGTCAAACAGGCAGTTCATTCTTTTCCTGTTTACTTCGATCTCCATCATCGAGTTGGCAATCAGATGAGGGCTGCCCTGGTTCAGAGTCACTGAGACCAAAATCAAGTCGTCATCGTCGCTGTCGGAGGGGAGGCATGACCTGTAAGATGGCGGCCTCCATGTTGATCATGCAGATGCATCGGAGGAAGAAGAAGGAAGTGATGTTGACTGGGTGGCGGTGATATCATCCAGGAGGGTAGAGGAGACGCTAGATAAGATTATTTCTCCTGAGTCACACATGCTTTCGAGCCATTCGGGGCCGGGTGTGACGTCAGCGCCACACTGTTCACTAGGGAGGGTTTGGACTTACAGGCATGCTGGTAATATTCCTTCTTCCCA
Source organism: Narcine bancroftii (assembly GCF_036971445.1). Lineage (NCBI taxonomy): Eukaryota > Metazoa > Chordata > Chondrichthyes > Torpediniformes > Narcinidae > Narcine > Narcine bancroftii. The sequence goes on from NC_091471.1 coordinate 26,656,654, forward strand.
CATCCTAAACAGATTGCCTCCTTAACCAGACAGAGTAGTTGGACGTGCTTCTGTTGGCCGCAGAAGTGGTGTCCGATTGTGGCGGTGGTGGGGTTGTGGCTCGCTATCATGGAGGCCGTCTGTGATGCCGGGTCTTACCGGTGATTTGTCGATATTGCATTGGGCTGAGTCAAGGGTCCTGGCAAGCTGGAAGGCTTTCTTCAGGGGTAGCTTGTCCTCCTCGAGCAGTTGCTGATGAATGTAGTTAGATCTCACTCTAGCCACACAGGCATCTCGCACCAGCTCCTCCACACACTGGGCTATGGGCACGGGGGCTCTAGCAATGCCCCAGGAGTCTCTCCCCAGGTTGTACAGTGCTCGGAGGAACTCATCCATGCGCTCTCCAGGTTGCTGCCTCCTTGAGGCCAGCCAGTATGGTGAGTACACTTCATCCACCCGGGGTTGGTAGAGATTGTGGAGTTCAGCCATGGCCTCCAGATAGGTCATGCAGTTCTGGATCGACAGGTATGTTCGGTGGCCCACTCTAGCTTGCAGGACCTTGAGTTTCTTCTCATCAGAGTCCACAAGCCCACTGCGACTTCGAGGAAGTTTGTGAGCAGACGATCCACTGCTCGTACCGTTCAGCAGCTCCGGGCCTCTCTGGATCAATTTCAAGTGTGTCGGGTCTCAGCAGCTTGTCCATCCCATGTGGAAAATTAATGTGTATTAAATTGATACGCACTATCAATTACTCCAAAGACTGAGTGAGGAACAATAGGCTTTAATACACATTAGATTTCAGCTGGCCCAACTCCATGTGCTCAAATGAATGAAAGGGGGTAGGGAGGTCGACCTTTATGGAGAGGGATTACAGGGAATCTGTGACTCCTCCCTCCTGGAAATCCCTATAAAGGCTGTCATGTCCAAATTCTTCCCTCAGTACCTGCCTTCAAACCAGGCCAGAAACATGTCAGAAGTATTTATGTCTTAAGGCAAATGACTTCCAGCTAATTATATCAGAATTGAAAAATTGGCTGTTCCACAGTGACATTTGGTGGCCATAACTTGCAAGTGCATATAGGTTGAGTATTTGTTTTAAATTAAGAATGCATACCAATATGTGTTTGTATATTATCTTGCACAATGTTGGTGCATGAAAGAAACATTAAGGGCATAACAATGAGAAATATAACTCTCTACATAAATAAATAATAATAATTAAACAAAACATTGGAAACAGTAAATTCTAGCCTTTTGTTTCATCTTCAACTGGCTGACCTGGTGAATATATCCAGCATTTTCTGTTTTGATTTCAGATTTATAGCATCTGCAATTCTTTTAAATGTTCCGTGCATTCTCTCCTGTCAAATGTAGGAAATATTCTAATAATTTGCATGCAGTAAAAATTGTAAGGTAACCAGATATATATTTTTAATGATGCTTGTTTGCTGTTCTAAGAGGGTCATGTGCATTTCTCTGGGTGAGAGAGAGAGAGAGAGAGAGAGAATTAATTTCTACAGTTCAGCAGCAGCAGCTGGGACTGGAACAGGACAAGCTGGCAAGCTTGTGGAAAACCCTCATTTTGAGGATGGGTTGTGAATTCTTAGTTCAGCCTGGTCAAAGCCCTTGTTGTCCATACAAGAGGAGATGGCTGGCTGTATAATAAAGGAAACAGAAGAGGAATTCTGTGTTGACCTGAATGAAAGAGGTTATCATCTGGAAAACCCTAATGGGGAAAGTTTTTTCGGCAAGACACTGAAGTGGCTGATCAGAATGGATCAGTTGTGGGTGTCCAACGAGCAGCAAATCTCTCTCTGAAAACCGACAAGAACCTTTCTAAGTGGTAACCATTTACCTTTCAAGCACCAAAGCCTGGTGAACTTCATAAATGTTAAATTCTGTGCACAGTATAAGAATTGCTTTCAATCAGTGAACTTGGAGGAGAGAGAAGTGAAATTGGACTATGAATTAAAGAACCTTTCTAAACTTACACACACATATTACATACATGTGTGCTTAGAATTAGAAGGGGGTTAAGTTAGATTAAGTTAATAGTAATAAGTTAAAGTTTGATCCTGATTTCATGTTTAAAGATGATTAAAAGCAATTTTTGTTTAAGTAACCATTTGTCTTGGTGAATTTCTATTGCTGCTGGGTTTTGGGGTCTTCTGGACCCATAACAAATTATTTAGATCCTTCATTAAATTACATCTGAAGGAGCTGATAAAAAGTAACCACAGGCATTTACAGAGAGAAGGAACAAAGATAATTACATATAAGGATTTTTTGATACCTGTTGTAGATTTTGTAAAGAAGACCTTATGTAATGTGAAGAATGGCTCCTTTCTTGCACAATTATTGTGCTGTATGTTAAATTATTGAAAGTTATAAAATATTGAAAGTTGCTATGTTACTCAATTTCTTAAATGTTGATATTCTGAATGAGATAAATCTAATCTTGAAGCGGGCTGAGAGGTCATGACCCGGGATGGGCCAAATAGCCATGGAATACTTGCCAGGGAAGATGGCACAAGTCCTGGGGCAGAAGCCCGCATTGTCAGAGCGTGTTGCGGACACATCATGACATCACTTCTGGTTCAGGTACCTGGGCTGGAAGTGACATGGGAGAGCACCAGACAGACACTGAAAGTGACTTAAAAAGAGGGCAGGATGGAAGATTAAAAGCATTCCACTGGTTTCTCTGACTAGTGTGCATTTATTGAGTAGCACTGCTGTGGCAGATGCTATATTTGTGAACCCAACTGGCTGAATCTCAGTTTAACTCAGAGGCATCATGGTTGAGGACACCAAATTTTGGTATGTAGTCAGTGCCCTGGATTCAGCTTCTGCTGTGAAGGTGAGTGGGATCTTGATAACTTGCCAGCGGACCAGAAGTATACCTGATTCCGTCAGTTTTTACTGGACATACTGGAGCTCAGTAAGCATGAGCGTGGTATTCGGGTCCTGAATGTGCAGAGGTTGGGTGACGGGAGCCCCTCAGATCTTATGATGGAGATGGTCGTGCTCGGTAATAGCCACACTGACTGTTTCCTGTTTGAGACACTGTTTCTGTCCAAGCTCCTGGTACATGTCTCCTCTGCCATCGCCAAAATGGACATTAGTGACTCATTAACAGTCACTCAGGAGGCTGACTGTATGGCACACCCCAGCAGACCGCAGTGCACATTCAGCCGTTATATTCGGCAGCTGCTGTTTTAGTACCTTATGCACCTCCAAGAATGTGTGCACCTCCTGTGGCAGCAGCGCAAGTGAAAAGGGCTGACCATCCAAATAGAAGAAGAGTGGTGTTTCTATCACCACCGCTGGGGGAGAAATGTCCAAAGGTGTGCGCCTCCATGTGCTTACCCTGCCACCAGGTCAGAGGAGTCAACAGGAAATGACGTGGCCAGCTGTCATTAGTGACCTTGGCGGCTGGCGCTTGAACTGCCATGATCAGAGAGAATTTCTGATTGACACAGGTGCAGATCTTAGCCTGGTGCCAACCTTGTTCTTTGAGAAAATGCACAGGCCCAAGGGGACTCCATTGCAGACGGCCAACGGAACTTCCATCAGCAGTTTTGGTATGCACCAAGTTATCTGGGTGGAAGACGTGACTTTCCATTGGAACTGTGTGATCGCTACAGTGGGTCAGGCCATCCTTGGAGCAGACTTCCTCCGGCCACATAAGTTGTTGGTTGATGTGAAACGTGTTCAGCTGGTTCATGCAACCACTTTCCAGATGTATCTCCTGGTGTTCCGGAATCATTTGTTTGCCTCGCTGGGGATGCATGCTCTAGACTTGAATGAGTACACTGCACTATTGACTGAGTTCCTGTCACTTTTGGCCACCAGTTTTCATGGCACCTCCTGACTGGGTTCCCATCACTTTTGGCCACCAGTTTTCACAGCACCTCGACAGCCCACGGGGTGGAACATCACGTTGAAACTACAGGGCTGCCTGTTCATGCCTGGGTCAGGATACTCCCAACTGACAAATATCTTCAGGCTAAAGTGGAGTTTGCAGGTATGGAAGAGATAGGCATTGTTCAGCATTCAAACGGCGTCGCCCTTGCGGTCCTGAAGCAATCAGGTGGTTGGCACCCATTGTAGTGATTTCTGCCATTTGAATGATGTTACAGTTCCAGACAGGTACCCCATCCCCAACATCCAGGACTTCGCCACTCACCTTCATGGCTGTCGGGTCTTTTCCAAGGTGGATCTGGTGAAAGGTTATCACCAGATTCCAGTACACACGGCAGACGTCCCGAATACGGCCATAATCACACCATTCGGCCTGTTCGAGTTTCTGTGGATGTCGTTTGGCCTCAAAAACATGGCCCAAACTTTTCAGCGGCTGATGGCTGTCATCGGCAAAGGCCTGAATTTGGGTTTATTTACCTCAACGATATTCTGATTGCCACCCCAGATGTTCAGTCGCACAAACTCCGTTTGTCACATCTGTTTCGATGTTTGGGGGAATGTGGGCTCATGGTGAACCCCATTAAGTGTCAGTTGAGCCTCACCGCCATTGATTTACTGGGACATCATATAACCCCTGAGGCGTCCAGTGCTTCCCCAGAAGGGACCTTTTATCACTGTTTTGTTCCAGCTGCTGCTGATGTATTGCGCCCTCTGTTTGCGTTGCGTTGCTCCAGGGCAGGCCTAAGGACATTCACTGGACCCCAGAAGCTGACTCTACATTCAAGGCAGCCAAGGCTGTGCTCGCAGATGCTGCATTACTGGCGCATCCTGATACTTCATCCCTGTTGGCGCTCACTGCAGATGCCTCTGATAGGGTGGTCCATGCTGTGTTGGAACAGTTCATTGGAGATTGGCTCATGACTGGCCGAAGGGGTACCAGGTATTGGACCTGGGATTTAAGAAGGTGCGAGGGCACTAAAGAGTTCCTGATCGTGGCTGCTGATGGATTGGACTGGACTGTGCGGTTGCAGGGAGGCAAATCTATGGACACACGATGACTCTGAGAGGATTCGCCTTTGCTTCTCTTTCTTTCTCAGACTATAAGAGGCACTTCAGGCAATTTCTGCAGATGCCGAAACTGTCTGCCTTATGGCAGATAGAAGACATTTTGTGTAATAATACACTGTCTTTATTCCGTGACAATAAATTGAATCTTGAATCATTGGGATGTCAATTGGCATTGATTTCCAAGTACCTCTGATCCAAGCTCTCAGGTTGACTGCACATGTGGCACAACAAATGTGAGGATCCCAGGGTTTGACTTGGTCACCAATTTTACAACTGAAGTAGAGCTCATAAACTTTCTTATTAAGTGCAGTCATGCTACATCTTTGAGCCTTAAGTGTCTACTCGCCACAAATATAACAATGTATTTCTGCTGCATTGAATCTTCCTGAAGAAAATAAATGCTATTATTATTAAGTATTATTAAGTACACTCATTATACTATTGCCTGAAGAACATGTGCATCAACATGCATTCAATCTATAATCAATGTAATACACAGCATCTGCATATGTGAGCTGACTGGATCTATCCTGACTAAGCATATCCAAGCCTAAGACAACATTTACATAACATCTATACTGAGTGCATGCCCAGGAAAGCTTGGACTGACCAAAGCATCTTGTAGACTTAAAATGAAAGGAAATCATAAAAATTGATTATACCTAAAAAATGGCATGTAATGGTGATTTCTGTGATCAGCAGGCCAAAATCCATAAAATCCACCCAAAAGTGTTCAGTTAGCAAAATCTTCATTATTTATTATTTAAACAAATGTGAAATGTTTCTCTAATAAATGCTCAACCATTTGGGCAGTAACTATGATATTAATAAGACTGAAAGAGTATAGAGAATATTTACTAGGATGTTGTTGGGATTTCAGGAACTGAGTTACTGAGGGAAAGGTTAAACAGACAGGACTTTATTCCCTGGAGCATCAAAGAATGAGGGGAAATTTGATAGAGGTATACAAAATTATGAGGGGGATAGATAGAGTAAATGCAAGTAGGTTTTTTCCATTGAGGTTAGGTGGGATACAAATCAGGGGACATAGGTTAAAAGTGAAAGGGGAACAGTTTAGGGAAATTAATTAGACAGTAGTGGGAGTGTGGAACAAGTTGCCAGTTGAAGTGGTGAATGCGGGCTCAATTTTCACATTTAAGAAAAATTTGGTAGACGGATGGGAGGCATAAGGAGGGCTATGGACTGGGTACAGGTCAGTGGTACTCGGCGAAATAATAATCCTGATGCACCATCAATGACTCAGAAGACTGAATTTGAGCAAAACTGTTAGGCTTTTATTGGCAATAGAATGAAGGTACATCCCTGCTGGTCGACTATCACGAAATGAGGAGGAGGCTGAGGGACAGACACATTTATTCGGGATCTTGTGGGAAGGGCCACAGGTACAGTGGGCCAATGGATGTTCTCAGACAGATAAATATATACAAAACAGTGGCTTACCCCTTATTTTTAAAAGAGTCCAGCAGGGTGAAGTGTTGATTATACAATTACAAATTAAGTCTTTTGGGTGGTTTGGTTTTCTGCTGTGACTGTCATAGTACAGGCTGTGACTGCAACACAGCAATGGGATCCTGGAAAGTCTGGGGCACCTGTATGTGGTCATCTGTGTTGAGTTGGTGGGTGCGTGGCAACGTCTGATGTACCATTTGTTATGGCTAAGGTAATGTCCCATGGCCCTGGTGCATCATGAATGGAGAGGGGTGGGGGGGGGGGTGTGAGATTATGTGGTGTTTTGCAGAGTTTCTGAGGGCGCCAGGTCCCTAACGGAGATAGTCTCTTCATGCCCATTGGGGTATGCCACATAGGTGTATTGGGAGTTGGCGTGGAAAAGGTGTACTTTTTTGATCAGTGAATTAGACTTGTGACTCTTCATGTGTTTTAAGAGTAGGTCCATCCCTGGGGATGTCAGCCGGTCTGGCAGCATGGTTCTTGTCACTGATTTCCTGGGAAAAGAAGACATTTGTTCATATGGTGATGCATTGGTGGCCATACATAGAAGGGAGCTGATGGAGTAGACCACCTCAGGAAGGACCTCTTGCCAGCAGGAGACTGAGAGGCCCCTAGACCGCAGGGCTAGGTGGACAGGCTTCCAGATCATAGCATTCTCCCTTTGCACCTGCTTATTCCCCCAGGGGTTGTAGCTGGTAGTCCTGTAACACACTAATGCCCCCCCTCTAACATTCGTTCTGGCACCAAGCCTGCTCATCAATAACATTGAGGAAGTACATATTGCTGTCTGAAGAGGGAAGTCAACCCTCAGATGTTCAAAGGGGCAGGTGGCTTTTATCAACTGAGCTCTGTCAGGCTGATAGAAGTGTGGTTTATACTCCGCTTAGGCTTGGCAGTTTTTGGTTATCGACCTAATCTCTTTGATGGAGTATGGCAGGTTGCGGGCTTTGATGAAGTGGAAGAACATGGTGACTCCGGGGTGGCAGAGATCATTGTGAAGGGCTTGTATCCAGTTGATTTGTGTGCTGGCACAGGTTCCATGGATAGAGCATCTGGGGCTCATTGAGTTTCCCAGGCAGTACAAGATATCGTAATTGTAGGTGAAAATTCAAATCTCTATCTCAATATCTTACCGTTCTTGATTTTATCTCACTGTTAGTTATTGAACATAAATGCAACTGCAATTTGGTCGGTTAGCAAGGTAAATCATTTCCCAGCCAGGTAGGGTCTCCAGTGCTGTACCACCTTGACAATGGCTTGGGCCTCCTTCTCGACAGAGGATTGTCGAACTTCTGGGCCTTGGAAGGTGCAGGAAAAGAAGGCAACAGATCTACCTGCATGGTTAATTGTGGCAGTCAGAGTGATGTCTGACGCATTGCTCTTCACCTGGAACAGGATGGATTAGTGCATTGTGGCTTTGGCGGTTTCTGCCTTGATACGGCTGAAGGTTGCATGGGCCTCAAGAGTTAGAGAAAAGAGGTGGATTTAAGGAAGTTGGGGACCACTGGGCAAAGTAAGAAAAGTAGTCCAGGCACCTATTCAGGGCCTTAAGGCTGTGGGGGAGGGGAGTTCCAGAAGTGGGCACATGCAGTCAAGGTTGGGACTAATGACTCCGTTCTCAACAACACAGCCAAGGATGGCAAGGTGGGTTGTGTGAAATAGGCATTTATCCTTTAGCCTTATTGTACGTGAGGTTAAGGAGCTTGGCGGTGGGGAGAATGTTTGAAGATTGGGTCATGGTCCTCCAGGTCATGACTGGTGATGGTGACATTATCGAGGTACAGAAATGCGGCCATTTCCCGTTGGAAGACTGAGATCCCATTGGTGATGCCAAAAGAGTCTCTCAGATGATAGAAGCAGCCATTCGCCTCAAACCCAGTATATTGGTGATCATCCGGACGGATGGGGAGCTGATGGAATGCCGATTTCAGGTCGATGGTAGAGAAGACCCCGTATTGTGCAATTTGGTTCACCATATGAGATATACGGGGAAGGAGGTATCTGTCCTGTTGTGTGTACCTGTTAATGGTCTGAGTGTAGACAATGACCATCCTGCTTTTCTCCCCATTCCTCACTACCACCACTTGTGCTCTCCAAGGACTGGTGGTAGCCTCAATGATTCCCTCGTTGAGGAGTCGCTGCACTTACGACCAAATGAAGGCCCTGTTCCAGTTGAGGATGGAGAGTCCACAGGTCATGCAAGGATGAGTGATCAGATTGTTGGCTGTATGCGATGGAGGAGAGGGATGAAGGGTCGGTAGAGCGCAGTGGGTGATTTAAAAACTGCTGATAACAGCCAATGAGAGGTCAATGGGGCCCATCGTACTCCATCATCACACTTTTAAGGTGACATTGTAAGTCCAGTCCTCATAGCACAGCAGCACAGAGCTGTGACATCACCAGAAATTAAAAATTTTTATAGTCTGTGCCCCACATGGTTAGAGTCACTACACAGTAGCTGCGGTCATCCGCTATATGCGACCTTGAACCCAAGGAGACTTTTTGGCTTACTGACCTTACAACGAGGGAGTAGTGTTGAGGGGGATGAAGTTCTCAGTGTTCCCACTATCGAACAGGCAACTCGTCACATGGCCGTTTACCTGAATGTCCATCATCGATCTGGCGAGTTGATGGGGACCACCCTACTCTGCCCTGTGTCAGAGTGTTTGAGAGTTGAATCGGAAGATGACGGCATCCAAGATGGTGGCCCCCAAAGTCTGCATGTGGCACTGCTGGATCTCAAAGATGGCGCCAAAGATGGCAGTCCCCACGACTTGCATGTAGCACTGCTGGGTCTCAGAGGTGGCGCCCAAGATGGCAGCCCCCACGACTTGTACATAGCACTGCTAGTTCCTAGTGATGGCGGCCCCCATGGCCCATACACAGCAGGTGGCTTTGATCTGCACACCTTAGCATAGTGCCCATTCTTTCCGCAGCTGGAGCAGACTGCTTCTTTCATTGGGCAGCGTTTCCTTGGGTGCCTGCCCAGGCAGCAGATGTGTTGGCTTCCTGATTTGAACTATAAAGAACAAAAAGAAGCTGGAGGAACTCAGCAGGTCAGGCAGCATCCATGCAGAGAAATGGACCGTTAATATTTCAATATTCTCCTCCCCATGTCTCCATGCAAGCCCTCTGGGTGCTCAATATTTCAGAGAGCTCCTACTCTGAGTGGCTATGGATCAGAAATACTCAGCAGGCTTTTGGGATGTGTTTTTAAAGAAGGATTTGAACACATCCTTGAATCTTCTGTCTGTTTGATAATCACTTCTCAAGACACCTCAGAATTGAGTGCTCTTTGAAAGTGTGGTGTTAGCCAGGAGCACAATGGCCCATCCAAAGGAGATGACTGAAGGTAATTAGAGCTCGAATACTGTGGATTCTGGTCTGAGAAGGGGCACTGATCTTGGTTCATTTTGCTGTTCAGTCAATTTGGAGGATTTTGCTGAGACAGCATTGGCTGTATCTTTCCTGTGCCATGCAGTAGCTGCTGTAGATATTCCAGATGTCTGGAGCACTGAGGAATGCAAGAATCATTGCTGCCTGATTGATATGGACAGAGCCAGATTTCATCCTACAACTCAATCTCAATAGTATGACTTTAGGAAATCATTCCAACATACTGTGTATAGTTTTTGACATAGAACATCCATATTCTGAGAAACTGTAAATATATAAACATACAAGACTTTGGTTAGATCCCACTTGGAGTATTGTGTTCAGTTCTGGTCACCACATTACAGGAAAGATGTGAAACATAGAAACATAGAAAATAGGTGGAGTAGGCCATTTGGCCCTTCAAGCCTACACCACCATTCATTTTGATCATGGCTGATCATCCACTCATTACCCTGTTCTAGCTCTCTCTCCATACCCCCTGATCCCCCTAGTCACAAGTACTAAATCTAACTCTCTCTTAAATATAGCTATGGAACCGGCCTCAATCACTTCCCTGTAACAGAGAATTCCATAAATTAACCACCCTCTGAGTGAAAAAATTCTTCCTCATCTCAGTCCTAAAGGACTTCCCCTTTATCCTTAAACTGTGACCCCTGGTTCTAGACTTGCTCAACATTGGGAACAATCTTCCTGCATCTAGCCTGTCAAATCCCTTAAGAATTTTGAACGTTTCTATTAAATCTCCTCTTAATTGTCTAAACTCCAGCGAGTACAAGCCCAGTCGTTCTAGCCTTTCTTCATATTCCAAGTCCCGCCATCCCTGGTATCAATCTGGTAAACCTTTTCTGCACTCTCTCCATGGCAATGATGTCCTTCCTCAGATAAGGAGACCAAAACTGAACACAATACTCCAGGTGAGGTCTCACCAAGGCCCTATGCAACTGCATCAATACCTCTCTGCTCCTGTACTCGAATCCTCTTGATATGAATGCCAACATACCATTCGGCTTTTTTACTGCTTGCTGCACCTGCCTGCCCACTTTTAATGACTGATGCACAGCGACACCCAGGTTTCTTTGCATCTCCCCTTTTCCTAATTGGATACCATTAAGATAGTACTCAGCCCTCCCATTCTTTCCTCCAAAGTGGATAACCACACATTTATCCACATTATATTGCATCTGCCATGCATTTGCCCACTCACCCAACCTGTCCAAGTCACCCTGCACACTCTTAACAGCCTCTACACAGCTTACAATGCCACCCAGCTTCGTGTTGTCTGCAAATTTGGAAGTGCTGTTTTCTATTTCCTTATCTAAATCATTAATATATATCGTAAATAACTGGGGTCCGAGCACTGAGCCTTGTGGTACCCCACTAGTAACTGACTGCCATTCTGAAAAGTTCCCGTTTATTCCCACTTTGCTTCCTATCTGTCAACCAATTCTCTATCCACCTCAGTACCATATCCCCTATACCGTGTGCCTTAAGTTTGTATAGTAATCTCCTGTGTGGGACCTTAACAAAAGCTGTCTGAAAATCCAGGTAAACCACATCTACTGGTTCTCCCCTATCCACTCTACTAGTTACATCCTCAAAAAATTCAATAAGATTAGTCAGACACGATTTTCCCTTCATAAAACCATGCTGGATCTGACCAATGAATTCACCACTTCCCAGATGTGCCGCAATCACATCTTTAATAACCGACTGACATTTTCCCCACTACTGATGTCAAGGTAACTGGTCTATAATTCCCTGATTTCTCTTTCTCTCTCTTTTTAAAAAGTGGAGTTACATTGGCCACCCTCCAGTCCTCAGGAACTACTCCAGAATCTAAAGAGTTTTGAAAAATTATCAAAAATGCATCCACTATTTCAAGGGCTACTTCCTTTAGCACTCTGGGATGCAGACCATCTGGCCCTGGAGACTTGTCTGCCTTTAATTCCTTCAATTTATCCAACACAACCTCATAACTTACACTTATTTTCCCCAGTTCTTCTGTCACATTAGCCCCATGGTTCTCTATTATTTCCCGGATTATTCATATTTTCCCTAGTGAAGACCGAACTAAAGTAGTTATTTAATTGGTCTGACATGTCCTTGTTCCCCATGACCAATTCACCTGTTTCTGACTGCAAGGGACCCACATTTGTCTTTACTAGTCTCTTTCTTTTTACATATCTATAAAAACTTTTGCAGTCATTTTTTATGTTCCCTGCCAACTTCCTCTCATAATCTCTTTTGCCTTTCCTGATTAATCCCTTTGTCTTCCTCTGTAGAACTCTGCATTTCTCCCAATCCTCTGGTATTCTTTCTTTCCTGGCTAGTCTATACGCTTCTTCTTTACTCTTGATACTCTCCCTGATTTCCCTTGTTATCCAAGGATGTACTACCCTCCTTGAGTTATTCTTTTTCCAAACCGGGATGAACAAATGCTGTATTTCATCCAGGTGATCCTTAAATGCTTGCCATTGCCTTTCTACAGTTAATCCTTTAAGTAACATTTGCCAATCTAACTTAATCAATTCTTGTCTCATATCCTCAAAGTCACCCTCTTTAAGTTCAGAACCCGAGTTACAGAATTAACCCTGTCACTTTCCATCCTAATGTAAAATTCCACCATATTGTGGTCACTAAACCTAAGATTGTTAACTAACCCTTCCTCATTACTCAGAACCCAGTCTAGAATGGCTTGTTGGTTCTTCAACATACTGGGTTAGAAAATTATCCCATATACCTTCTAAGAAATTATCCTCATCAGTAGCCTTACCAATTTGATTCATCCAGTCTATATGATTAAAGTCACCCATTATAACTGCCTTGCCTTTGTTGCACGCATTTCCAATTTCCTGTATAATGCCATCCCCAACCTCTCTATATACAACTCCCACTAACATCTTCTGCCCCCTTGCATTTTGCAGCTCTCCCCACATTGATTCCACATCATTCAAGCTAACATCCTTCCTTTCTATTCCTTTTAACTCCTCTCTAACCAACAATGCTACCCCACCTCCTTTTCCTTTCTGTCTGTCCCTCCGAATATTGAAAATCCATAAATGTTAAGCTCCCAGCCTTGGTCTCCTTGAAGCCATGTCTCTGTGATCCCAACTATATCATAGTCATTTACAGCTATTTGCACATTCAAATCATCCACCTTATTACAAATACTCCTTGCATTAAGACACAAGGCCTTCAAGCTTGTTTTTACCAGAGCCTTAACCCTATCACCATTATGCTGTAAAGTGGCCCTTTTACATTTTTGCCCTGAGGTTACCTGCCTGCCTCTTTTGCTTTTCACCCTCCTATCTCTGACTTCTTCCCTCATGCTAAACCCCTCCGTCTCTCTAATCCTGATCCCATCCCCCTGCCACATTAGTGGATGCAATAGAGAGGGTACAGAGGAGATTTACAAAGATGTTGCCTGGATTGGAGAGCATGCCTTATGAGGATAGGTTGTGAACTTAGTCTTTTCACCTTTGAATGACAGAGGATGAGGGGTGACCTGAAAGAGGTTAACAAGATGATGAGAGTGTGATAGTACAGATTCTATCACCAATGTGTATATGTACAGATGGTAGTGTAGGATGACTGTGATTGGCTGAGAGCGTAACCACACCTACTGGCAGGTCTTAAAGGATTGCTCCTAGACAGACCAGGTCATTCTGGACTGATCGACCTACTTGAGAAATGCTCCAGTCTTTTAGTTAATAAAAGCCTTGGTTTAGATCAACAAGTCTTTGGTTCTTTCGACACGCTCTACAATTTTATTAATTAAAAGGTTTTGAAGGGATGGAGCGTATGCTACGGCTGGAACGCCTCGACATCGACCCACAGTCAGCTACAGCCTCAAATGACTTTAAGCACTGGGTGAGATGCTTCGAAACATACTTACAGCTCTCTGACCGTGCCGTGATAGAGGACAGCCGTCGACTACTAATATTGATGACTATGGTGTCCCTGAGAGTCTACCAGAGCATCCAGGACACGACCACTTACGCTGCAGCCATGAAGATGCTGAAAGGGCTCTATGAGCGACCGGTGAACAGGGTCTATGCTCGGTACAAACTTGAAACAAGGAGGCAACAGCCCGGGGAGTCCTGAAGAGCTTATATTCAGGCACTAAGGGCAATGGGCAGGGACTGTGCCAGCACAGACAGAACTGCTGCGGAGACCACAGACGATCTCATTCGGGATGCCTATATGGCCGGGGTTCGATTGAATGAGGTGAGGCAGTGCCTGCTAGAGCACAGGGGAGAAAACGTAGAAGACGTGATCCGGATCACAGAGACAATGAAGGCTGCGGTCTTAAGTATGGACGTGTACTCTCAGGGCTGGACCCCACACTCTGATGTGAGTAGGATGGCCTCCCTCTACCCTACTACCCCCTGGCAAACCGACGGCCTGTCGGCTGCCGCTACACTGCCTGATGCAACCCCAAAGTGTTATTTCTGCGGGAGGAACAAGCACAGCAGGTCCCAGTGCCCGATGAGGAAAGGCAGGTGCCAGAAGTGCCTTAAAAATGGCCACTTTGCTGTAGTCTGTCGCTCCAAAATGGCCACCGTCAAACACAGTGCCTTGTGTGAAGCCCAATCGCCATCCTCCCATTCAAACACTTCTTCCTCAGAGCTCTCGTCCAATGAGAGTGAAGGCTCCACCGCGTGGCAGCGCCTGATGTCACGGGGCAGACACCGAGCACGGAAGGTACAACCCACCCTCGCCGCAATGACATCCATCCTCCCTCACAAAGCAACATTTGACCAGGGCCCAACCCCGTCCTCAACGGCCGCCACCGCTGCCGACCAGGGACCCGCTGCAGCCATCACCGCTAAGCCCGCCGCCGCCATCACCGCCGCTGCCAACCAGGGACACACTACACCCGCCGCTGCTACCGACTGGGGACCCACCACCACCGAGGCAGCTGACCAGGTTCCTGCAGCTGCGACCGACGCTGCCGACCGTGGACCCGGTATCCACCGCCAACATCCGGCCGACTGACCACCCCACCGCCGACAGCAAGCAGCGACCCCCAACACTTACCGATGGCGGGCCGACGCCCCCAGCAGGCTGCAGGCAGCAACACCAACTCCTCAACACTGTCTCTTCAGGCCAGCTGTTTGCGTGACGTCATCACGTAGGACTTCTCTGTCCCCATTAGAAGTCTCTGCATCAGTAACCCTAGACCAGGACTTTCCCCATCCCCTCACAAAAGCAATGGAACTGATTAATGTGCATGGACACTAAACTAATTGCTTATTTGACTCAGGGTCAACTGACAGTTTTATCCGCCCAGACCTGGCCCACCGTTGCGGACTGGCTATTCTCCCCACTGCCAAGAGGATTTCATTGGCGACCAGATCGCACTCGACTGGGGTAAAGGGGTATTGCGTGGAGACCCTGAAAGTCCAGGGCATCACATTCACAGACTTCAAACAATTAGTCCTTCCCCTGCACTTCTGGGACTGGATTTTCAGTGCCAGTTTCAAACCATTTCCCTGCACTTTGGGGGGCTTCACCTCCATTATTTGTCTGTAACCACTCCACCCCGGAAGCCTCTTGCCAGCGGCAGCCCGAGCCACCCACCCCCGTGCCCCGGGGCCTCACCTGTAGCCTCTCCACCCTCCGAGTTGCTCCGCCAGTGCTCTTTGCAAACTTCACCCCTGGCTGGAAGCCTGTGGCCACCAAAAGCTGGCAATATAGTTACGAACACAGGAAATTTATCACAAGCGAGGTGTGCAGACTGCTGGATGAGGGCATTATCGAACCTAGCTCGAGTCCCTGGAGGGCCCAGGTGGTGGTTGTTAAAAATGGGAGAAGCCGCAGATGGTGGTTGACTACAGCCAGACAATCAACCATTTCACGCTTCTGGATGCGTACCCCCTTCCACGATCAGAGATGTGGTGAATCAGATCGCCAATGCCGCGTATTTTCCACCATTGACTTACGTTCGGCCTATCATCAGCTCTCGATCCTCCGAGAAGACTGACCTTTCACGGCCTTCAAAGCGAATTGGTGGCTATATCAATTCCTCAGGGTACCCTTTGGGGTCACAAATGGCGTCGTGGTCTTCCAGCAGGAAATGGACCGGATGGTGGACCAGAATGGACTGACTGCTACTTTTCCGTATCTGGACAATGTCACCATCTGTGGCCATGACACGGAGGATCATGATGCCAACCTCGAGAAATTTTTTCAGACTCCAATTTGGCTGAACTTGACCTAAAATTTCGACAAGTGTGTCTTCCGGACCACTTGACTCACAATTTTAGATTGTGTGGTGGAGAATGGGGTGGTCATGCCGGACCCTGACTGCATGCGTCCCCTCATGGACTTGCGCACCCCCCCCCCCCCCACACCCAGAAGACACTCAGACGCTGCCTGGGCTTTTTCTCCTACTATGGCTAATGGGTTCCACACTATGCCAACAAGGCATGGCCACTCATCAAGACCACCTCCTTCCCCCTGTCAACTGAAGCCAGAGCAGCCTTTGACCGCATCAAATCAGACATCACTGCTGCAACTCTGCACACCATCGACGAGTCCATCCCGTTCCAAGTCGAGAGCGATGTGTCTGACTTTGCACTGGCAGCCACTTTGAACCAGGCTGGCCTTCTTCTCCAGAACCCTTCAGGGTCCTGAGAGCCGACACTCCTCTGTCGAGAAGGAGGCCCAGGCCATAGTCGAAGCAGTACATCGTTGGAGACCCTACCTCACTGGCAGGCACTTTACACTGACCGACCAACGCGCAGTCTCCTTCATGTTTAGCAATACCCAGCAAGGTAAGATCAAGATTGACAAAATCTCCAGGCGGAGAATTGAGCTCTCCACCTTTAATTATGACATACTGTATCAGCCTGGTAAACTCAACGACCTGCCAGAAGTGCTATCCAGGGGGACTTGCGCCAACATACAACTGGACAGGCTGCAGAGACTCCACGAGGAGCTCTGTCATCCAGGGGTCACTAGGTTCGCGCACTTTGTCAAGGCTCGCAACCTGCCCTACACGGTCGAGGAGATTCGCTCCATGACCCGAGCCTGCCCGGTGTAACCCCCACTTCTTCTGACCGGAGCACACCCACGTCATCAAAGCCACTGGCCCCTTTCAGCATCTCAGCGTGGACTTCAAGGGGCCCCTACCATCGACCAACCGTAATACCTACATCCTTACAGCCATTGACGAGTACTCCCGCTTCCCGTTCGCTGTGCCCTGCTTGGACATGACTACCTCCTCAGTCATAGAGGCCTTGCACAGCATCTTCGCCATCTTCGAGTACCCCACAGTGACAGTGACAGTGACAGGGGTCCTCGTTTATGAGCGCAGAGCTGCACCAGTACCTTCTGGAGCGTGGTATTGCTTCAAGCAGGGCTACCAGCTATAACCCACTTGGTAATGGGCAAGTTGAAAGAGAGAATGCCACCATCTGGAAAGCAGTTACGCTTGACCTCTGGTCCAAAGGTCTCCCCACCTCTTGCTGGCAGGACGTGCTCACTAGTGCCCTACACTCCATCCGCTCCCTCCTATGCACAGTGATCAATGCCACCCCCCATGAAAGGATGTTCTCTTTCCCATGGAAATCCGAATCGGGAACAACCATACCAGCATGGCTTACGGTTCCCGGGCCGGTCCTCCTACGACACCACGTCCGGTACTCAAAGAACGACCCCTTGGTTGACCGAGTGACTCTGCTCCATGCGAATCCACATTATGCCTACGTTGAGTACCCGGACGGGCGGGAGGACACAGTCTCGGTAAGGGACCTAGCCCAAGCCGGATCAGGCACAGCAGTGCCTTTAACCCAACCTCCCCCAATTCCTTCTCCCCAGGTCATGTGCTTGAACAGAGGGACCAGCACCACCCCACCAGCTCAGGCCAAACTGTCGACAATGCCGTTGGGGAATTGAGCGAAGCAGTGGCTGTACCCTACGAGCCTGCCGGCGATACGACTCCAGCGACCCCAATCGAGGCACCATGGCGGTCACGCCAGATGGTCAGGCCCCCTGACCGGTACAGTCCCTAACCTTCACCGGGCCCTTTCTTTTTTCTCTTTTCTTTCCTTTTTTTTTTACAGTCCCCATTCACCCTGGGGTCGGTTCTCAAAGAAGGAGTGAATGTGATAGTACAGATTCTATCACCAATGTGTATATGTACAGATGGTAGTGTAGGATGACTTTGATTGGCTGAGAGCATAACCACCACATACTGGCAGGTCTTAAAGGATTGCTCCCAGCCAGACCAGGTCATTCTGGACTGGTCAACCTACTTGAGAAATGCTCCAGTCTTTTAGTTAATAAAAGCCTTGGTTTGGATCGACAAGTCTTTGGTTCTTTTGACGCGCACTACAGAGAGGCTTTGAGTGTATGGATGGCCAGAGACTAACAGGGCTAACATGAGGGGGCATAGATGTAAGGTGCATAGTAGAAAAGAGGGGAGGGGAAAGAATGTAAGAGGCAAAATCTTCACGTGGAGTGTGGTGGATGCATGGAATGTTCTCCTGGTAATGGTGGTGGAAGGAGGGACGATAGGGAGAGAAATGGAGGGTTATGCATTTGGGAAAAGAAAATGGTGGCGCAGCCAGAGCTACCTCAGTGGCAATGCTGCTGCTGTGGACTCACAGAGAGTGAGGAGAGGAGACAGAGTGTTCTTCCACCAGTTTCTACTGTCCAGAACTACGACAAGACTTCAAAGATGCATGAATCAAGAGAGATTGTCTCACCTGACAAGCATGTGGAAAGCAGTGCCTGTCAAGGATCAGCCTGTACAGCCACTCCAGGACGCGCATATCAAACCCCACACACTGACTGAAAAGAACCATTATCATCTTTCGAGATGGATAGCCGGAAGACCACAGTACAGTATAATGAACTAGTCCTATGCATTGTACTTTTGCAATTGGAACCATGAATGTTTGAATGATGGAGCTAGATGTCCTACTCCGGATCTGATTTGATTTTTAAATTGAACTCAGAGCTTGGCAGGCAAAATTATAATTGAGCAAAGGGATAGCTTTAAGAATATAATAGATAAGAGCAGCGGTAGACTATTGGCCTTTCAGATTTGTTCTGCTATTCATTAAGATCATGGCTGATACATCAGTGCCATTTTCCAGCACAATTCATTTATGACTTAATTCCTTTAGTGTCCCAAATTTATACTGAATAAACATAATGATGGGAACTCTACAGACTCTGGGGTCCAACATTTCACTACCTCAGGGGGCAGACATTTTGGCTCAATTTTTTAACTGTTTTCTTCTCCTATATCACTTTCAACAATCAAGGGAGCCAAGATGTATTATTTTATTATTTGGTTGTCCCTTGTGTGGGGATATGCCTCAGTTGTAACTTGAACCTTCCTTAAACATAGCATGGGCCAACCAAAAGTGGCAGTTTACAGTGACACAGAACCTCTGAGGAAAGAGACCAAATTTGCACAAGAGGGATGATTATCCCGCTGCCCGCATATTGACAATTGAACCTTCCTTTAACACAGTTACAGTTTATCCTGTCAACTTTTGATTCTAATTTACCTGGACAATATTTACTCTGATCCCAATGAAATTGGTTTTTCCCCAATTAATTACATTTTTCTCTGGACTGTAAATTTTCTATACCTAAATGTTCTACAATTGAAGCTTGGATCAGAATCAGAAATTGTCATAACATGTTATGAAATTTGTTGTTTTGTGTCAGCATTATGGGTGCAAAATTGTTATAAATTACATTTTAAAAATTAAAAAATTCAAAAGAAGAGAAAGTGAGGACTGTGGCTCATGGTCCATTCAAAAATCTGAAGGCATAGGGCAAGAAGCTGTTTTTGTACTGTTGGGTGTTCATCTCAGGCTACTGTTTGTACCTCCTTCCTGATGGTAGCAGTGAGAAGAGGGCCTGAATGGTTAGGGTCCTTGAGGATAGTGGCTGCTTTATTGAGACATCGCCTCTTGTAGATGTCCTTAAGGCTGATGTGCATGATGGCACTGGCCAAGTTCACAACTCTCTGTAGCGTTTTCCTGACCTGTGTATTGGCCCCTCCATTCCAGACAGTGATGTAACCAGTCAGAATGCTCTCCACGTAGGACTTGTAGAAATTTGCAAGTCTTTAGTGACATACCAAATCTCTTCATACTCCTCATGAAGTATAGCCACTGGCGAGCTTTCTTTGTGATTACATCGATATGGAAGGCCCCACTGTGACAGAGCTTCAGAGATGATGACACCCAGAAATTTGAAGTTCTGAACCCTTTCCAATGCTGACCGCTCAATGAGGACCATGTAGGACTACGTTTTGTAAACTCTTCACCCTCTCTGTTCTTAATCCTTTTGCTGTTCCACTTTGTAACATGTCAGACTCTGGCTTTACCCTCCCCTCAATTTGGTCTATGTGTCGTCTGAGTCCAGCGTGCTCGTTGAATGAAGTGATAGGAGAAGGTATTCGGTTTCACAATCAGTTTATTACATAGTACAAGAATAAAGCTTAAGAGAGCTCTGGTTCAGTCGTTAGTTCATAGGTCGCCTGCTCGGTGAGCTATTTCCCAAGACTGACATCTACTGTCCAGTCTCTTCTGTTTATATAGATCAACATTGTTACACTGAACAAAAGTTGGCTTTCTTTGATAGGCTCCTTGCCTAAGATTTATCTCAAGCAATTTCCTGCTCTGCAATGATCTATGGTGTAGACCTCCAATCTTAATCCCCAAGGCCAGAACATTCTGTTGTTTTAATCAACTGAGGGTGGAGGGGTGGCAGCCTGGTGGTGCCAGTCTTGTGGCATCTATACCTCTTTCCTGATGGCAGCAGCGAGAACAGCGTGGATCCTCGACTCTCCGACGGTAACCTTCCCCGCAGATCTTCTCCATGCTGGGGACGTTTTACCCGTGAGGTCCTGGGCTACGTCCACGACCTTTTCCAGGGCTTTCCGCTCGGGGTGGGTGAGGGTGGGCGTCCCCATTGCCCGTCAGCCCGGGGGCTGCGCTTTGCCAACACCTCCAGCCCTCGTCAACCTCGCTGTGCGTCACGCGGTGACGTCAGAATGATCATTAACATATGTAAATGAGTTACCGCGCACCGTCGGATGAGGTCAGTCGTCGTCTGCGCAGGCGCGTGCGGGCCCCGGATCGATCGCCGGGCTGCTGCTGCGCTGTGGCGTCGGCTGGGCCTGAAGCCGAACGCTGAGGTGATCCCTCGCAACAAGAAGAGCGTTTCAACTCCAGGGACTTTGGCAGCAGGAATATTCCAGAAGGATCGGGATGCCGGAGTGCTCCGTCTGAACCAACTCCCGACCTCTCTTCCCCCCCCCTCGCGGCCCAAGATGTGGCTCAAGCTCTTCTTTTTGCTTCTCTATTTCCTGGTCCTTTTCGTGCTGGCCCGCTTCTTCGAAGCCATCGTCTGGTACGAGACCGGCGTGTTCGCCACCAAGCTGGTGGACCCCGTGGCGCTGAGCTTCAAGAAGCTGCGGACGATCCTGGAGTGCAGAGGTATCTGCTACGCCGGCCTGCCCGAAAAGAAGGACGTCAGGGAGTTGGTCCAGAAGTCAGGTATGAACTAACCTCCACTGATCTGGACAGGCATAAAGTGAAGCTGCTTTGTTCCCACCTCCCCACCCACCCCCCCCCACCTCCCCCCCCACCCCCCCCACCTCCCCCCCCACCCCCCCCACCTCCCCCCCCACCCCCCCCACCTCCCCCCCCACCCCCCCCACCTCCCCCCCCACCCCCCCCACCTCCCCCCCCACCCCCCCCACCTCCCCCCCCACCTCCCCCCCCACCCCCCCCACCTCCCCCCCCACCCCCCCCACCTCCCCCCCCACCCCCCCCACCTCCCCCCCCACCCCCCCCACCTCCCCCCCCACCTCCCCCCCCACCCCCCCCACCTCCCCCCCCACCCCCCCCCCACCTCCCCCACCCACCCTCTCCCCCCTCCCCCAGAAGTTGTTGCTGTTGAAAGAATATCGAACTGAACGTGTTTTGCCCATTTGCCTCTCACTTTCAAATGGGGGTGATCTGGGGGGTGGGGTTTAAAAATAAATTTTTCTCATTAACGTTTTCAAGGTTCCCCCCCCCCCCCCCGTGAGTATGTTCCTATTTTTGAACCCCTAGTAACAGTGAAAACACAAAAGTCTGCAGACAACGTGATGGAAGAGGAAAAACCCACTGTGTCTGCAATGGACCAGTTGAGTTTCTCCAGCGTTGATAGCTGTTTGCTGAATAACCTCGGGAAAGTCACATTTAACATGCGAGTTTGTTCATCTGGACTGTGAAGTGATCTTTTACAAAAATTTTAAAAATACAATCTTAACAGAAAAATGGTATCCCATTACTTCATTGTGTTAAAGCAGGAGCATGTTTTTGAAAAGCTGAAATGTTTATACGTTGCTTATTTAAAGTGCCTTTTTTCAGTTTTTCAAAATGGGTTCATTTTCAGGTTTTTTTTTACCTTAATACATTTGGATTGAGGGGATCATTTGGAACCCCCCTCATCTCTGATTTCTTGACTTAAAGCTTGGCATAGCACTATTGCTGCATTCCTTTTATTGTAATAACAAAATGTTTTACAAATGCGATTTTAATCCCTTCTGTATTTTCTTAAAATTCCAGCATTACTTCTATTCATTGTTTTATTATCTTTGCCTTTCATCCACTCTATCCCTTCCATTCACCCACACAATAATAACTTTAATACCAGCTTTCCCATGGCAGCCAGGTCTCCCACATCCTGGAGGATCTTTGGCTTGGCTTCGCGGACGAAGATTTATGGAGGGGGTAAAAAGTCCACGTCAGCTGCAGGCTCGTTTGTGGCTGACAAGTCCGATGCGGGACAGGCAGACACGATTGCAGCAGTTGCAGGGGAAAATTGGTGGGTTGGGGTTGGGTGTTGGGTTTTTCCTCCTTTGCCTTTTGTCAGTGAGGTGGGCTCTGCGGTCTTCTTCAAAGGAGGTTGCTGCCCGCCAAACTGTGAGGCGCCAAGATGCACGGTTTGAGGCGTTATCAGCCCACTGGCGGTGGTCAATGTGGCAGGCACCAAGAGATTTCTTTAGGCAGTCCTTGTACCTTTTCTTTGGTGCACCTCTGTCACGGTGGCCAGTGGAGAGCTCGCCATATAACACGATCTTGGGAAGGCGATGGTCCTCCATTCTGGAGACGTGACCCATCCAGCGCAGCTGGATCTTCAGCAGCGTGGACTCGATGCTGTCGACCTCTGCCATCTCGAGTACTTCGACGTTAGGGATGAAAGCGCTCCAATGGATGTTGAGGATGGAGCGGAGACAACGCTGGTGGAAGCATTCTAGGAGCCGTAGGTGGTGCCGGTAGAGGACCCATGATTCGGAGCCGAACAGGAGTGTGGGTATGACAACGGCTCTGTATACGCTTATCTTTGTGAGGTTTTTCAGTTGGTTGTTTTTCCAGACTCTTTTGTGTAGTCTTCCAAAGGCGCTATTTGCCTTGGCGAGTCTGTTGTCTATCTCATTGTCGATCCTTGCATCTGATGAAATGGTGCAGCCGAGATAGGTAAACTGGTTGACCGTTTTGAGTTTTGTGTGCCCGATGGAGATGTGGGGGGGCTGGTAGTCATGGTGGGGAGCTGGCTGATGGAGGACCTCAGTTTTCTTCAGGCTGACTTCCAGGCCAAACATTTTGGCAGTTTCCGCAAAGCAGGACGTCAAGCGCTGAAGAGCTGGCTCTGAATGGGCAACTAAAGCGGCATCGTCTGCAAAGAGTAGTTCACGCACAAGTTTCTCTTAAATGCACTACTAAAAGGAGCATGAACATTTACCATTTTGGTTTGTGTCTCCAAAATGAATCCTGGGAGTTGGAAAAAGTATACTTGGGACATGCTAGCCCACTCAGTAAGTAAGGCTGAGTGGAAAAGGAAATGTTGTCTTCCCTCAAGCTTGACAGGAGGATTTTCAGTGTTTGCATTTCAGGTTTGCAGCATTTGCAATTTTTTATTAATTTCCCTTTGTAAAAGATGTGGCGTGGTTTAGAGGCACAGAGTATTTTTTTTACAGCACAAAGGAGCGGAGTGCTTCTCCATTCCCCACTCTTTAAACTTGGAGGGTCTTGCAGCCCCATTACTGTGCAACTTGTATGATTTCAAAGTACTATCATAGAACTGAAACTTGAAAATCCAGGTTAGAATTCTTAACTCTATGTCAAGTGTTCAGAAAGTGAAAGAAACGATTAAGATAATCAGCAATCAAGACACACTCAACTTTTCACGTGCATAACTGTCCAATTCCTAAACACACTAAGGAAACTAATGTGCATGTGTTAAACCTCTTGGCAGCATACGACTATGGATGACTTGTTGATGGCAGAGTAATTCCAAGGGTGACTTGTTTGTTACTGTGTTACTGCACGTTCACAGATGTTGCTTCTATATTTATGTTTAATAGCAATGAAACTCATCAGGGACCTTGTTTGCATTTTCTGCCAGTATTTAATTTTTACATCTACATTTTGTTTCTTACAAGAAATTTCCATTCTACTTGTGTTTTTGAAGAGGTTTTAATTACAGGATGATGTTTCCATATATTAAATATGGTTAAGTACAGGAAAACACTGTTCGTTTAAACTTGTCACACTAGACACTGTAATTTGCAATGTTCACTATGGTTGAAGTTTAGGGCTGAGACCCTGAATCAGGACTTGTGGACCTGATTTGAAACATTGACCACCCCTTTGCCTCCACAGATATTGCTCGATCTGCTGAATTCATCATGCAGTTTAATTTTTGCTATTTCTGCAGTCCCCCTGATCAAGTAATTTCTTTCAAGGCATACAATTAATTTAAAAAAAACTATGCAACTTCAGAGCCAATAACATTAATTTGGATCTGAATTCCAATATGGACTAAATTGAACAAAAATAGCAGTCTTCCATTTCTAAAGGTCATTAGTGAACAGGTGGATTTGTGTGATAATCTGACAGAATCTGTGGTTACAATTTTAATACCAGCTGTTTCCACCTTTTTAAAAATTAACTCCAACAACCTAGTGTACTGTGGAAAATTTACATCAATGTTTAGCATTAGAGATAAGAAAGGATGCATAATGGAAGATCATTCAATTTTATTACATGTATTTAAAATACAGTTGTAGCAGCGTTATAGATAGTCTACAACTCCCTGAAGTCTCTTTGGCTTGGCTTCGCGGACGAAGATTTATGGAGGGGGTAAAAAGTCCACGTCAGCTGCAGGCTCGTTTGTGGCTGACAAGTCCGATGCGGGACAGGCAGACACGGTTGCAGCGGTTGCAGGGGAAAATTGGTTGGTTGGGGTTGGGTGTTGGGTTTTTCCTCCTTTGCCTTTTGTCAGTGAGGTGGGCTCTGGCAAGGGACGTCATGATGTCGTGACGTGCTGCATGTGGTTCAGTGTTTTAAAAGAATACTTGTGAATTGAGTAAAGGACTTCTGATTTACCTGCAACCGTGTGTGTTGTTCATCAGCCACCACTACGTTTTCAGTGGCTACAATTGATGACCTTGACAGGTCCAAAACAAGCTTTTGGGCCATATGGATACTGCAGCTGTTGCTGTTAAGCTGCCATCCTTCAGGACAGAGGAACCAGAGTTGTGGTTTCGACAGGCTGAGGCAGAATTTCATTTCAGGAATTATGTTTTCGAAGTTGTCAGAGCCCTGGTCAGCTCAACAACAGTGGCAGTTATCCTTCATTTCAGAATTCTCTACCAGAATAATGCACATTTCTGGAAAAGACAGTGTAGTGGCTGATGCACTTTCCCACTCAGTTGCACTCAAGATATCAGCTAAGGACTATGGCTCTCGCTGCTGCCCAAGCACAAAACTGTGAGATGAAGTCGTATCGTACCTCAATAACCAACCTATAATGGAAGGATGTGCAAATTGATACCGATGGCGGGCTGCTCTTTTGCGACGCGTCAACAGGACATCCACGACCAGTGGCTCCAGCTTTGTGGAAATGTTTCAGTTTTTATTGTCCATGGTCTTTCTCATCCATCAGATCGACTGTTCATCTGATTTCAGACAGATTTGTTAGGCAAGGTCTGAAGAAAGACATTGTGCAAATGGCCAGATCTTGTGTAACTTGTCAAAATCCATTGGCATACGAAAGCACCTCCTCAACCCTTCCCACCAGTAACTTGCCACTTCGACCACATTCAAGGGACATTGTGGGTCCAATTTTAGCTTCACGAGGCTACCTCTACCTCTTCATGGTGATCGATAGATTTACGAGATGGCCTGAGGCAGTCCCCATGGGAGGTGCTTCTACGGACTCTTGTGCATGAGCATTCCTTAACTCCTGGGTGGCTCGCTTCAGCCTACCAGTGCACATCACTTCTGACAGAGGACCTTAATTTACGTCTTTATTATGGATGCCCTTATCTTGGCTGTAGGCTTCATTATAAAAGTGCCTACCACCCGCAGTCCAGTGGGATGGTTGAACAATTCGATCGTCACTTTAAATCAACCTTTACAGCCCATTTGGACAGTCCCAACTGGACAGATGAATTACCATGGGTGTTGCTTGGCGTTAGGACAACTCCAAAAGAGGATCTTCACACTTTGTCAGAGGAGCTTGTATATAACATGCCTTTAGTGGTGCCAGTAAAGATGAATATCCCAAAGAACTGCTGAGTGGACTAAGGGGTACCGTAGGCAAATTATCCCCCTGTACCACCATCATTATATAGCAAACATGTTTCTTTTGTACCACACAATCCAAAGGACTATGAATATGTATTCGTACATAGAAAAACACATGGACAGCCCTTGCAGGTGCCATCTGAGGACCATATGGGGTTATGAGATGAACGAGGTCAACCTGCATCTTGGACATTGCTGGGCAGCCTCTGTCATTCACAACTGACAGGTTCAAACCTGCCCATGTTGACAAAACTGCCCCTATTCAACAGCCAGCAATCTGACGTGATAGTGGTGGTGGGGGGGGGGGGGTATTGCTGTGTTGCGATGCTATAGATAGACTACCACTCTCAGAAGTCTAGTGAACCGGCATGGGACGTCATGACATGGCGTGCGTGATTCAGTGTTTTAAAAGAATACACTTGTGACTCAAGTAAACTAGTTCTGATTTATCTGCAACTGTGTGTGTCATTATTTTGTGTTCGTCAGCCATCTCTGCATTTTCAGTAACTACTCAGTATTAATAAATGTTTCATTGGTTTGGTAGATTAGTTGTTAAAATAACATTTATTGTGGGGAAAAATATTGAAGTAATGGGAGTTCAATTTGAAAATTTTTGAAATAAAAGTTAGAAGACAAGGTTTCAATTCACAAATCTTTAAAAATAATAAGAAAAATACTTGAGATCATTGTGGGGGGCCAGACTAGGAGTACTGAAATTTTTAATTTAAAAGTTCTAGTTAATTAAGCTTTTTTAAACTGTTACATACAGCAGCAATAGAAATTAGCCTAGTCAATGTTGTATTTAAAATAATATTCTAATATATTAATCACTGTGTGTGTGTCCCAGACCATTACAGTTCAGGCTCAATTCTGGAACATCTGTTTCAAATCCAGTTTCAGAAATCCAGTGTTGACATGAAGACTTAAATTGATGCAAAGAAGTGTTTACAAATGAGGTGGGAGAGACTAAAGTGATAGACTGTTGTAAACTCACAAAATCCTTGTTGAGTTGCTTCCCGAGAAGCGTCCTTTCAGACGAGTGGTAATCAAAACTCGACCTTTTCTAGGGGAAACGAAGTGAGTGGCTTTCACAAGCTTCCAGAATCCTTTCGTGGGTCAACTGAAATAATGACCTTCCCTTTTGGTCACAGTGTGGCACACTTAATTCCCCTTCAAAAGTGACTGTTCCTTTGGCCACGGTGGGGATAACTCATTTTCCTTACAGAGAGAAATCAGACAAATTGTCTGTTACACAAGAAGCCACTTCAGCACAGTATCCCTTCAAAGAGATGCTTCTCCAAGTGCTGCCTTCCTTAAAATGGTCCTTGATCAAACAGTGTACAGTTTCTTTAATACGTTGGTCACATGATCTCTGCACCTGTGTGCAGGTCCTTACTCTCTTCAGAAGTGGCAAATTTGAGTACATGCTGTCCCCAGACTGACAGCCCACAGTGAATTCCAAAACTTGCAGGGTTTGCAGCTTGATTTGCTCTCTTAAAGTGACAGCCCCGCTCAAGTGAAAATGAACTGGGAACACATAATACATACACAAAAGTGCTGAAGAAACTCAGCAGTTCAGTTTTGTTTTTTTTTTTGCAGTAAAGATGTATTCCAAAGTTTTGGGCCTGAGCCCTTCCATCATGGTTTGGGCAAAAAGTAGGCAGGTGCCTGAATAAAACAGTGGAGGGATAGGCAGGGGGAGGAGCACAGGCCCACCAGCAAGAGGTCAAAGGTGGATATGGGTGGAAAGGCAGAAGCAAAAAAGGCTGGAAAGTGATGGCAGGAGGGGATAGCTCTGAATGGGGGGGCGGAGGAGTGGGGAGCTGGAGGAAAGAAGGGAGAGAGATACCTAACAGAAACCGTTAATGCCATTTGGTTGGAGAGTGCCCAGATGTAATATTTGTTGCTGGATTCAGTTTGGCAGAACATGAGGCCATGGAGAAACATGTTGGCAAGGGAGTGTGGCACAAATTGAAATAGATGGCCCCTGGGAGCCACTATTGCAGCAAAAAGAACAAATGTGCTCAATGAAATGATCTCGCAATCTGCTGCCAGTCTTTCGGATGTTAGATGAGGCCAAAACAGAAGCAGTAGGTGACCCCTGAGGTGTTGCTTCACTTGGAAGGACTAGTGGATGATGATTAAGCATGAACTTTGAGATGATAGAATTTCTCTTTCCTTTATAAAATCCAACTGAGCTAGATATAACAAGTTGAGATATTGTCTTAATTGTGGGTACCCTTTCGGATGACACTTAAGATCACCAGAATGCTGAAAAGAAACTAATGAAATGATTATTAAAAATCTAATCATTAGATAGGATAGAAGAAACGAGTAACTCACGATATTTTTAAAAAGACAGTATTGTGACAGATTAAGTTGTATTTTATATGGATGTGTTTTAAAGGAGATAAATTAACCATATAACCATTTACGGAGCGAAAACTGGCCATGTCGGCCTTTGGAGTTCGCACCGGTTCACTAGAACAACACCACCAGCTCAAACCTCCCACTCACCGCCAATAACCCTTCAACCCCCTCAACTCCATGTACACAACCAACCTTCTCTTAAATGACAGAAGGGACCCTGACGCAACTATCTCATTCGGAAGTTCATTCCATTCTGCCACCACTCGCTGAGTGAAAAAGCAACCTCTAATATTTCTCCTAAAGTGTTGCCCCCTTACCCTTAACTCATGGCACTTTACAATTTATCTAACACATCAACATTTATTAATATTATGTCTCAATTCCAGTAATGGACTCTTGTTGACAAGAACTGTTGGAAGGATCTCCCTTCAGCTTGCTTCCATGACATGTTGATTCTCTTTTATTACGCAGCAATCAAAAGGTTATTATTTCCTTTTATTCAAGCTTTCAACAGGAGATTTCAATTTTGAACAATGAGCTGGGATAGATTTTCTGGACACACATTTTATGAACTACACATGTGAGCCAGATTCAGCCATCCCCAAGCTACATCCAAAAGAACATCTGATACGGGCAGATCTTGTGTAAAATGCCAGCTCTGCTCAAGCCAGGCAGACCTTTGCAAAAACTTCACAGGTAGCTGTTAATTGGAAATGCTGCGGAGTAATGGATTATTGTTTTGGAAAGCAACAGATGAATGAACTCGGAAGATTGGGTCTGGAGCCGCAGTCAGCAACTGGGGCTGTAATATGAAAAGCTGGCAAGCTTGCAGAAAAACCCCATTTTGAAGACTGGTTGTGAGTTCTCGGTTCAGCCTGGTCAAAGCCCTTTTGGTCCATACAAGAGGAGATGGCTGGCTGTATAATGTTTCACTTAAAACAAGGAAACCTGTGTGACCTGAAAAAAAAGAGATTATCACCTGGAAAACCCTGATGGGGAAAGTTTCTTCAGCAAGACACTGAAGTGGCTGATCTGAAGGGATCAGTTGTGGTTGTCCAACGAGCAATAAATCTCTCTCTGAAAACTGACAAGAACCTTCCTGAGCAATAACTTTTCATGCACAAAGCCTGATTAAATTCTGTGCACAGTATAAGAATTGCCTGCAACCAGTGAACTTGGAGGAGTGAGAAATTAAAAGGGGGTTGTTAATAGTAATAAGTTAGTCTGATCCTGTTTTCATGTTTCAAGATAATTAAAAGCAACTTTTGTTTAACCATTTGTCTTGGTGAATTTCTATTGCTGCTGGGTTTTGGGGTCTTCTGGGCTCGTAACCGTATAAAGACGTGGGCATACAGGAAAATTGGAAGGTTGCACAGAATAAAGAGATAGTTAACCATTCTGTGTATCATGCTTATGCGAGGATCGCTCTGTGAATAGAAGCTAGCTTTTCATTGAGGAGGAAAACTCAAAGCTTTTCAAAACTTCCAAGATAACATTTCCAAAAAATGAAGTACTTGTTCATTTTAAATGTAGAACTTTTTAAAGAAGTATCATCAGGCTTTATTTTAAAATATTTTGCATAAAAAATCAAACCATGTCAGTTTTTTGGCTCCTTGTATTGGCATTGTGAAGTGAAAAAATCGTGGCTGATCTTGTTTTACTATTTCTGTACTACTTTTGGTGTATTTTCACTCAGGTGATTTGATGGAAGGCGAGCTTTATTCTGCACTGCGTGAAGAGGAAGCATCAGAATCTACCACCAGCACTAACTTCAGTGGCGAGATGCATTTCTATGAGCAGGTGGAAGATACTAAAGATGGGATATGGCTGGTCCAAGTAATTACTTCTACATTTCTCAACACACTGTATTGAGACTTTACTGATTTTTTTTTTTTTCCAATTAGTATTCTTAAAATCTATGGTTAAAATATGAGCAAGGGAGATTATTGCTACTTAGGAGTCTAGAGTAGCCATTCTCAATGGAAGCCCTACTGAGGGCTAGAGCACATTTAAGTAAAAGCCTTGTTTTCGTTTCACCTTGCATAACATAAATATATAGTCGGTAGGAGAAAAGTATGGAAGAAAACTTGACTGCTTCACCAGGAAGGGGGTCCTCAAACTTTGAGCAGAGTTCTAGGAGTGACATAGCCAAAGAAAAAGGTTGAGAGTGGCTAATCTTGATGACCTGAGGGTTCTGTTTCAATGAATGACAATGCCATTTTTGCTTCCAACAAATCACAGAATGTTGGACAGTATTTAAGATCGCAGATGGATTTGAGCATCTAAATGGTCCACCCGGCAAATGAAAACAGAATTTGAGATATTTTTAATCTATAATTAATAAATTTGACATTGGAGCATTCAGAATGGTAACTGCAGCCTAAACCCCATTGGTGGCTTATCCCATTGGAATACTACTTGGAATTAAACCGTGTATAGCTCCTTTTGTGCCAATAAAGCGGCAGAAGAATTTAATGTGAAAGTTTGGAGGAGATCAAATCCCCTGTCTTTTTGAAAGGAAGGTACAGCAATTATGAATTTCTTGAAACACCCGGATTATCCATGAGGACCATTAGGTAATATGATATGGGGGAAGGAAAATGATGAATATATTGAAGGTCAGAAAGGGGCAGAAACTAGAATGAAATCTTGTAGTGTGAACCTAAATAAATGTGAGATGGGAGGAAAGTTGTTGATGGGAGCTGTAATTCACTGGACCCATCTCTGATTTGTTTTAGAGAGTGGAAATCTTGAATATGGGTAGTTATGAAATTTGATGTTAATAAGCAGGTTGAAAAGGTATGTTTTTGATATAAATCCAATATTTTTTTGAATGATACAGCATGGTAGAAGGCCCTTCTGGCTCACGGAACCCATGCTGCTCAGTTAACCTAATGACTCCATATATTTTGGAGAGTGGGAAGAAATGGGAGCATCCGGAGTAAACCCAGGGGGAGAGCATACAAACTCCGTTCAGATGGTGCTGGATTGGAACCTGGTTTGTTGGCTCTATAACTGTGACACCCAAATCTATAATTATGTGTAGATGTGCTTAAAATTAAGTATTAAGTATGGATCATCTCTATATAAATGCACAGTCGACAATTTAAATTTGGTTTTTAAAATTCTTTTTGCACATCTAAGGGTGGTTAGAGTTCCAGTTAGAAAATCGCTGAATCTTTATTTTCATATTTTAATAATCAGTGCCTTGCTAATTTTACTATTTTTTTTCTTTGAAGAAAGCTATTTTGGTTTTTGGTAAGTTGGTGATAAAGATTTTTTCATTCTGTACTTTCTCATCAAAAATAAATTTTAAACCAATTGGGTGTTATTATTCAAATGTTATAGCTCAATACAGCAATATTCAATAATTTTAGTTTTATAAAAATATCCTCTACAGTGGTGATAATTTCATCGAGAGTTTTTGTAGGAACTAATGTTTAGGAATTTTAATGAAATACATGTCACATTTATGATTTTATTGGAAACATCTTCACATTCAATTTCAGTTTCCAATTTTGTTCGATCTAAAATACTTGTATATGCAGGTTGTACCGCTCTTATCTGGTGCTCTGTGGTCTAGCAACTCCTGTGGTCCAGCACATTTGAATTAGTCGCCATTAATACAAATTCCTTACAGTTTGTATTAATGTGGGACTTGAACCCCCAATCCCGATTACTGCTGCTACTGTGCTGCCCCACAGTATTATTTCCCATTTTAAGCTTTGTTCTAACTTTGATATGTTTACATAGGGGGATTCCCTTAGGGGTCAATTTCTGTTTTACAGCATTTTCAGTGGTCCAACAATGGCCAGGTCCCAACGTCACCAGATTAGAGGTACAATCTGTACAAAGAAAAATGAAACTTTGAAGAGTGCTTTTCACATCTTTTCAGAATTTCCCATAACACTCTTCAACCAATATTTAATATATCGTCATGGTAGAAGTAAATATAAGAAACATTTATTAATGTTAACTGAGGAGAAATTACTGTGTCTGCACTTCAGGAAACATTCTCCATCAGTAAGAGATATTTTCATCATGTACTATTTTCACTAGATCTAGCAAATAACTTGTTCTTCCCCATTTTGTCCTGTGCCTTTTTGACGCGAAAAAAAAAGTTTAAGAAGTTGCAGATGGCACAAAAATTAGCCACACAATTGACATTCAGAAGTAAAGTTTTAGGTGGCAGGGAAATATTATCTAATCCTTCATCTTGAGAATGGAATATCCCAGAGTGTGAGTTTGAAGAGTTGGACAAAAATGTATTAACATCCATTGCTCCTGTTTTTGCACACACAAGCTTTAAATTGGCTTGAATAAAAACCAATTAACTAATAAATCACAAACTCCAATTTTCAAATTGAATGGACAAGCCCCCATAAAATGTTACAAGCCCAGAGGACCCCAAAACCCAGCAGCAATAGATATTCACCAAGACAAATGGTTACTTAAACAAAAGTTGCATTTAATTATCTTTAACCATGAAAATAGAATCACACTTTAACTTACCTCTATTGATTACTTAACCCCCTTCTAATTCTAAGCGCACGCATATGTATTGAGTGTGTAAGGTCAGAAAAGTTCTTTGGTTCACAGTCCAATCTCACTTCTCATTCCTCCAAGTTCACTGGTTGCAGGCAATTCTTATACTGTGGACAAAATTTACTATTTATAAAGTTACCACTCAGGAAGGTTCTTGTCGATTTTCAGAGTTTGTTCCAGGACATCCACAACTGATGTACTTCCATCAACCACTCCAGTGTCTTACTGACGAAACTTGCCCTTTCA
This sequence comes from Narcine bancroftii, assembly GCF_036971445.1. Lineage (NCBI taxonomy): Eukaryota > Metazoa > Chordata > Chondrichthyes > Torpediniformes > Narcinidae > Narcine > Narcine bancroftii. Next base: position 26,690,265 of record NC_091471.1, read on the forward strand.
GGGTTCTCCAGGTGATAACCTTTTTCTTTCAGGTCACCACAGAATTCCTTTTTGCTTCTCTTATTCCAGCCAGTCCTCTCTTGCATGAACTCTCTCTCTCTCTCTCTCTCTCTCTCTCTCTCTCTCTCTCTCTAGCTCTTTCATCTGTTGCCTTTTGTAAACAACAATCCATTAGTGGTCTCTTGAGTACTTTTCAAAGTTCTTGCAAAAGCTGTGTAGCCAATGTATCTAGCATGGGGCAGAGCACCAGTATTTCAAATAAGATCTGTTTTAAAGTTTTTGTATGTGACCTACTCTAACAAACCTCTCTCAATTTATCTCAAAAACATATCTATATATTCTGTCACAAGACAAAAAAATGGAATAAACCATAAATGGGATGAGAGTGGTGAACTTGAAGAGAATGCAGAATTATAGACAATAAGTTTAGATTAGGTTGGGTAGCCTTTCAACTTAGAGAGACATTTTTGGTATTCTGTTTATTTAATTTGAGTGATTATTTATTTTCTGAATTTGTATTTGGTGTACAAAATCAAAGTATTGATCTGGTTTGAAAACACAAACAAAAAGGTAGAAATTCTTAACAGATCAGGCAGCATTTGGGGAGAGAAGCAATGTTAACATTTCAGGTTGATTACTTTTCATCAGAACTAGGAAAAGTTATTCTCAATAATATCTTGTTTGATATTTTCAAATGACCACCAATGTTATTTCACAGGTTGTGGCAAAAGATAAGGATCCTTTATTGGGCAAAGATCAGTGGCACAAGATGGTGAAGAAAGTGTCCCAGTTTGGTATACGTACAGGAGCTTTCATTTGTTCCAACGATCCCAAGTAAGCCTTTATTTTAAAACCCTTTAAATTGTGCTTGGTTATGTGGCAGATATCTGCAATATGTTGTTCACTCTGGCTACTTTATACTTGAAGGATTTTTCAACAGCAGGTGTTCTAATTGCATACTGTATATGTTGTCATATTTGCTCAAGGACTAAGACATTATTAATAGGGAGGGAAAGACTCCTGGGCAGTGAATATCTGAAGAATCTTCTGGCATATATAAACAGTCAGCGAGGTCAGCTGTCATGCAATTTTATTTTTTAAATAATGAAAATTCCTCAATACTAGCAATGGTAGTTCTTCCCCCATAAGGAAGAACTGTGGCAGCAACTTGATTCTGATTCACCTCAGCATTACTTATTGAATCACAGAACCATATTCCATTTATATTAATGTTATTTTAAAATTGTACAACTTGTAGCTCCAGTTCTTCACTGCTAGCTTTATCTTTGTGATCAACCCAGCTGGCAGAGAAATTGTGAAGAATGATTAAACAATGTTGTCAAAAGTTGAACCAATCTGCTTTTAGTCCATGCTGAATCTCCACACCCTCCTTGTTGACTCCAATTCTATTTTCTCACATACACAATATTTTTTATAAAAGTATTTTTGTTTGATATGAAACTGTATTTCAACCCACCTGACTATGATCTCTTAATGTCTGCACTTTGAGCCTATCATTTTTGTTTATCCATAAATTCCAACCTGTTCAAACAATGGTATTAAATTTCCAAAGTGATTAATGTCACAGAATTTCTCAGCACGTTAGTGCAAAAGATAAAGCCTCTTTAGCAAGAAGTGCTAAGTGGACAATCTATCTCTCCTCCTCCAATGGTCCCCAATGAAATAGATGCCATCTTCCACCAATTCTATTCACTTCATGTAATATGAATAAACCGTAAAAGGCATCGAAGCAGCAAAGTCTTTGGACTCTGATATAATGGGAGTTCCAGAACTTGCTGTACCTTTGGACAAGTTGTTCTTGTACAGTTACAATTCTGGGATCTATCTGACAAAGTGGAAAATTGCCCAGGTATATCTTTCCACAAGAACAAATCCAACCTGGCCAATTATTGCCACATTAATCTATGCTTGATTCTCTGCAAAGTTATGGAAAGTCCCATAGAGGAGCACTTGCTGAGCAATAACTTGCTCACAGATTTTCTGTTTGAGTTCTATCAAAGCCACTCAGCTTCTGATCTTATTGCAGCCTTGGTCCAAACATGGCAAACAGAGCTAAACTTCATGGATGAATTGAGGGTAACTGCCCCAATACAGGGACCTAACCTTTTATCCAGAATCGTTGGGACTGGACACCTGCCATTGTTTGGAATCTTCAGTATTTCAGAATCATTTTAAAATGGAGGACCCTTTTAAGTAAATGCAACGTTTCAAAATCATGTAAAAGGTCACAAAACAGGAGCTGCAGGGTGTTAAATGAATTTGGATAAATAAAGTCCATAATATCACTAGCATGTTTTTTAATTTTAAAGTAAAACTTCAAAAACTGGCTTCTGACTGGTAGCATCGACTGGGAAGGTGGGTGACGCTCGATAGGGAGGGGCTCTTTTTGAAAATTTTATTTATTAGTATCTTTCATGCATTTCAAATTAACTTTACAATATCATTACATAGATAAATACTTTTCAATTTTCTCCACCCCCACCTCCTACCATCCCTAACCCCTGCAGAGAGAAGAAAAAGGTAGAAAAAAAGAAAACACATTCATTGTAATAATTATAAACCACATTAATAATGCCATAATACATTTCTTGATGAAAGTACCATATTTTCAGGAGGGGATTGGATTAGAAGGTCTGGATTACTCTATATTCATAAATCTCCCAAATTTGACAAAATTTATCATCTCTCATAAGTGACTTTTTTCTAATGGGAGACAATATTTCATTTCATTAAAAATTTACATTTACATTTTCCACGTTTTAGCTACACACTTTCTCGCTATTGCTTGACTCAAAAAATCTCTTTTTATATTTATCTAATTCCAACTTAATGTCGTCTTCATAATATATTACCCAACAAAAAAAAATTCTTGGATCTAATTTAACCTTCACTTTTAATATCTACTCTTTCCAAAAAGCTTTCACCTTTTCACACAACCATACTGCTGAATGCAAGAAATTACCAACCTCTTTTTTTACATCTAAAATTTATTCAATTTGTAGGGTGTGTAATACATTTGATGTGTGGGGGAAAAAATTATATTGAACCATTTGATATCTAGCATTGATTGTATTAGTTACACTATCTCTACAGTTTCATTCATATTTCTTCTTGAATTTGTATATTTAAATCCTGTTCCCACTTCAATTTAGTTTTATACGAATCTTTTTTTTTCCTTTATTTCTTGTAATTTATTATACATAGTAATTATAAATCTTCAAATAATTAAGGTATCTATTATATTCAAATCGACTGCTCCGGAAGTCTCGTCCATTCCTATCTTCTTCAAATATGATTGTAATTGATAATATACAAATATTGTATTTTGTAATATCCCATATTTCTCCTTTAATTGATCAAATATCATAAAAATTGAACCTCTAAAACAATCTCGTATTTTCTGTATACTTTTTTCATATCAATTGTCAAGTAAAGAATTATTCATTGTAAACAGAAGTTGATTTTGTCTTAGTCAATTGAGCCAACTAATAATTCCTTGTACCTCTTGCCACATGTATCCCATTCCATATTCAAACCATATGTTTTAAAATTGATAATACTTTTCTACCTTTAAAAAATTTCATAGTTCCATTTATACAATATTTGGTCTGGACTTTCTTCACCTATATTATTCATCTCAATATCTACCCAAGATATTTTTTCTTCCCTTTGATACCAAGAAGACAAAAATCTCAATTGAACTGCCTTATAATAACTTTTAAAATTTGGTAATCTTAAATCTCCTTGATTTTTTTTCCATGTCAACTTTTCCGTATTTATCCTTGCTGATTTTCCTCTCCATAAAAACTCCCTAATATTCTTAATTAATGGTCTTAAAAAAAAAAAAAATTAAATTTCAGGCACCTGAATTTGTAATGTTTGAAATAAGTATTGAATTCTAGGAAAATTATTAATTTTAACACAATTCACCCGCCCTATTAACCTTATTGGTAATTCCTTCCATCTTTTTAAATCTTCCTCCAATCTTTTTAAGTGGTAAATAATTCAAATTTATAAAAATTATTCAATTGCTTATTTACTATTATCCCCAAATATTTATCCCCCTCACTTTGCCATTTAAATTTTACTAACTTTTTACATTGTGTATAATCTGCATTTCACTTTTATCCACATTAACCTTGTATCCTGAAACTAATCCATATTCTATTAATCTTTCATTAATCTATTCAGTGAAGTTTCGGGTTTAGTCAAGTATACTATAAATCATCTGCAAAAAGACTAATTTTATGTACTTTGTCTCATATCTCAAAACCTGTAATTTCCTCATCCCCTCAGATCACTTCAGCTAACAGTTCTATTGCCAATGCAAATAAGATTTGTGAAAGTGAGCAACCCTGCTTAGAAGACCTTCCTAATCTAATCAAACCTGACATTTGACTATTTCCTACTACTTTCGCCTTTGGTTCATTACACAGTGCTTCTATTCCATTTATACTTATCTCAGGAAATCCAAACTTGTATAAAACCTTAAATAAAATGTCCCATTCTGATCTATCAAATGCCTTTTCTGCATCTAAAGTAACTGCTACTGCTGGAGCTTTTTTTTCTTTGAGCTATATTTATCAAACAAAAATCTCACTATATTATCTGCTGTCTTCCTTTTCCTAATAAACCCCAACTGGTCCATATTAATCAATTTTTGAAGGATCTTAACCAAATGATTAGCCCACAATTTGGATACAATTTTATAATCTACATTTAACAAAGATATTGGTCTATATGAAACTGTTTGTGTATGATCTTTCCCATTTTTTGGTATTACTGTTATCAATGCCATCTTAACGGATTCTGGTACATTATTTACTTATTTGATCTAATATCTCTTTAAGAATTGGCACCAACAGTTCCTTAAATTCCTTATAAAATTCTACCGGAAAATCATCTTCTCCTGGCTTTTTATTACTTTGCAATGCTTTCATAACCTCATATATCTCAGCTTCTGCAAAGGAATTAGATAAATCTTTCCTCTCCTCTTCACACAAATTTAGTAATTGAATTTATTGCAAATATTGCTCTATTTTAATTTCTTGTTTTAACTCAGACTTGAATAACTTCTAAAATTTTCATTTATTTCCTTTGACATAAACCATCTGATAATTCTTGTCTTTCATTGCTGCTATAGTCTTAGGTACCTGTTCTTTCTTTAACTGTCACCTTGGGCGTTCTTCCTCCCAGTTCATAATACCTTTGTTTAGTTTGTAAAAAGTCTCTTTCAACTCTGTTTGTATCGTATTAAACCTTTTTTGTTTCTATTAATTTCTTATTTGGAGTAATTTGTATTGTTTTATCTAAATCCGTTATTTCCTATTCTAATTTATCTACTTCCTTTAAATAGTCCTTTTTTTAAATTTCACCGTATAGCTAATTATTTGTCCTCCTAAATATGCCTTTAAAGTATTCCATATAACAAATTTATTCTTTATCGAATCTTTATTTTCCATAAAGAACTTAATTTGTTTTCTTACAAAATCACAAAAATCTTTCCTTTTCAACAATACCTTATTTAATCTCCACCTAGATCCACTAATTTTTTTCTTCCTCAGATGCTATTGACAATAACAACGGGGAATGGTCCGAGAGTGCAAGCCAAATATTCCACCTGTTGTACTCTAGATTGAACTTGAGCTGCCAATAAAAACATGTCAATTCATAAATGTGTTGGAAAGAATAAAATGAATAATCTCTATCGTTCGTATGCATTTTCCTCCAAATATCTATCAATCCCATAGCTACCATTAATTCTCTGTATTTTCCTGATCTATCCATTTTCAAGTTAAATGTTAAATTAACATCTTCTCTCATCAAAATTTTATCATTGGCATTTGACAGTTTCCATATAACCGTTGTTCACTCGAACAACTCCACTAGCTGCCCCCCCCCCCCCCCCCCCCGGCTCTCCGCCCATAACCTTCCAACTCCCTCACCTCCATGTACACAGGGAAAGAGTCTACTCATGTCTAGTCTATCTATTCCCTTCATAATTTTAAATACCTCTATCAAATCCCCACTCAATCATCCAGTGAATAAAATCTTTCTCCGTACTCTAGATGCTGTAAGCCAGGCAACATCCTTGTAAATCTCTGCACCCTCTCCACCTTATCTATATCCTTTCTATAATTTGGAGAACTGTAAAAATATCTTGCATAAATTTACTGGGTCACGTCTCCAGAATGGAGGACCATCGCCTTCCCAAGATGGTGTTATATGGCGAGCTCTCCACTGGCCACCGTGACAGAGGTGCACCAAAGAAAAGGTACAAGGACTGCCTAAAGAAATCTCTTGGTGCCTGCCACATTGACCACCGCCAGTGGGCTGATAACGCCTCAAACCGTGCATCTTGGCGCCTCACAGTTTGGCGGGCAGCAACCTCCTTTGAAGAAGACCGCAGAGCCCACCTCACTGACAAAAGGCAAAGGAGGAAAAACCCAACACCCAACCCCAACCAACCAATTTTCCCTTGCAACCGCTGCAATCGTGTCTGCCTGTCCCGCATCGGACTTGTCAGCCACAAACGAGCCTGCAGCTGACGTGGACTTTTTACCCCCTCCATAAATCTTCGTCCGCGAAGCCAAGCCATATAAATTCAACAAGGTCCAATTTTCTGAGTACATTTGACATTCTATCATAACATACCTTCCTGCCACGTCCTTTTCTACATTTAACATTTTTACTGGTAGATTTTTATTTAACAGTATTGCAACTCCTTGAGCCTTTGAATTAAATGAGGCTGCCACTACTTTACCTACCCAATTTCTTCGTAATTTATCTAATTCCTTCTCCTTTAAATGTCTCTTTTTTAAAAAAAAGCTAATATATTTTCTATAAATACAATATTTTATGTTTTATTTGATTTTGTATCCCATTAACATTAAAACTCAAAGTTAATCTTCCCAATCAGTTTCAATCAAATTAACCCCTACTCATCCAACCTTCATCCTCCAAATCTTCCTTTAACATAACAAAGGCATTATACTTTATTAGATCTATTATACCAATAAATGTGTGGAAAATAGAAAAGAAACAAAAAATGATAGAAATCCTCAAAAAAAGACACAAAAAAAACATACTCTTTTTCCCTGCAACCGTGTCTGCCTGTCCCGCATCGGACTTGTCAGCCACAAACGAGCCTGCAGCTGACGTGGACATTTACCCCCTCCATAAATCTTCGTCCGCCAAGCCAAAGAAGAAAGTCCAGCCAAAACCACACACATGATTCAGTGGCAGCCAGCAAATATTCCCTTTGCCCCCCCCCCCGAATCTTGTATTAACTAGCCTCTACGTACATCTTGTCAGTTACTTAACTACCTATTAATATCGTCTTAACTCCCTACCCTTATAATTTAAAAAAAGTCAAATAAACATATAATCTTCCAGTTTTACCTCCTTACCCCTTCCCATTTTAATAGGTTACCCCTTACTTCCCATCTTAGCAAGCAAAGATTCAGCAAAAGCTTTGGCTTCATCAGAATCTGGAGAAAAAAAATTATGCTTATCATCTAGAAAAATTTTCAATACAGCAGGATATATCAAAACAAATGCATACCCCTTCTTCCACAAAACTTTAACTATATTAAATTTCTTTCTCTTTTTCAACAGTTCAAAACTTGCATCTGAGTAAAAGAAGATCTTGTTTCCATTGTAGATCATTAGGGCTTGTCTTGCCTTCACTTTCTTTGCTGCTAATTCCAACACTTTCTCTCCTCATAGCAAAGGAAATTAACCAATATTGGATGAGGGTTTTGACCTTCTTGTGGCTTTGGTCTTGAAGCTCTATGGGCTCTTTCAATGTCTCCTTTAAATTCTTCCATTCCCAGTACTTTCGGTATCCAACTTTGTAAAATTTCTTCATATCCTGACCTTCATCACCTTCTCTTAGCCACACAATCTTGATGTTATTTTTCTACTGTAATTTTCCAAGGTGTCCCATCTTCTGACTTGAATGTTCCTTCATTATTTTTGATTCTACTTGCAAATTTTTCACCTGATCTTTTAATTGCTCTATTTCCGATTCATTTCCTTTTATTCTTTCTTCCATAACTTCTAATTTCTTATCCATTTGCTTTAAGGTATCCTGTACCTGACCAGTCACATCTCTAGATTCTGTCACTTGATCAGATATGACTTTGAGTCTGTTGCAATGTTTCTTTCAGAGACTGCTGCAGATTACCCATAATCCCAGATTACCCATAATCCCAGATTACCCATAATCCCATTTTGATCTCCGAAGCCAATAATAGTTTCTTTACTAACCTCTCTGAATCCTCCTTCTGTATCCCATTCAACTTCTACCCCTATTAGTTCTTTACTGGGTTCTCTCCCGGAACTGTCAGGTTCAGGATTTTTTTTTAAAGTGCTTCCATTTTTTTCTTCTCTGTGCAGGTGCGACTCCTCGCACCTGCGCAGTAGATGTTCTTCTTCAGTTACCAGCGGCCATTGTCAGGGGAGACCTTGGGCAAAAGAGCTCAAGGTCTCCCCTACTCTCTGGCATTCACCATGGAGGACCAGCTTCCAAACAGCTCCAGGCTTCTTCTTTGAGGTTGGCCTTGTTTCTTTCTCATCCTTTTCTTTTTCCGCTCTAGTGCTGTAATAACAAGTTTTTCCTTCTTTGGTGGCATCCTGTTCTTTTCTCCAACTCTTCCAATAGTTTATTTCACTGTCTTTCAAAACTTTTCTGTATTTTTTTTACTTTTAAACTTTTGGGGAGAGTAGGGATGACATTACGAATTCCATGTCATCACTTGACACACCCCCAAGGGAGGGGCTCTTTAAAAAGTAACAATCACACTAATCAACGATGACACCCAGCAGGGAGTTGCTCTTGTAAAGTGATAATCGCACTAATTAGCAATGGTGCACGCCATGAAGAGCTATTTATTAGGTGGTGATGCCACAGATTATCAATGTGGAACATGACGGGATACACAGAATTTGTTATACAGTGAAGCCCTAATTTAATGTGAATTCTGATATAACATGATGAGTCATTGGACCACTAAACATCCACCTTCCATTCTTTGAGATAGGATAAGCAAGCCCATTTTAAAAGATGCAGTACCAGGGATGGCCACCTTGTGGCGCAGCAGATGTTTAGAGGTGGCATGTCAAAATGATTTAAGTACAGTAATGTTTATCTTGATGTGGAATTCATCGCATTGATGGGTTGGGGGGTGGTGTGTGTTGCTATGAACAGAGGAGGGTGGGTCTTGTTGGGTCATGTTTGGTGCCAAACTCCATCTTTGAGTCATCTACCGAAAAGAAAAAAAAGTGCCGGTTTTTGGAGACTGCTGATGTTCAGAATTTCAGATAAATAGTTAGGCACCTGTATCAAATCAGCATCAAGGAGCTCTGGCTAAATTGGAGTCGATGGGAATCAGAGGGCAAACCCAATGCTGGTTAGATTTCGGCCTAGCACAAATGAAAATGATTATGGTGGCTGAAGCTCATTCTTTCAGCTACAGGACACATCCCTGAAGGAGTTCCTCAGAATAGTTTCCAAGACCCAACAACCTTGAGCTTCTTTCAGTCACAAGGTCAGAGTAGAGACAATCATTGATGATTGCCACTCTTTGATAACAATGCAATCCACACCAAATACAGTGGAACTCCATTATAACACGATAGTTGAGGTCCAAAAAAAAATTGCATCGCAATAAAAAAAGAAGGGCCGTGCTAAATTGGTGCTTCACTACTGTGTTCAATATATAAACACATCAATTATGGCAGCAGCCCCACCACCCTCCTCTGTTCATAGCAACACACACCACCCCCCAACCCATCAATGCGATGAATTCCACATCAAGATAAACATTACTGTACTTAAATCATTTTGACATGCCACCTCTAAACATCTGCTGCGCCACAAGGTGGCCATCCCTGGTACTGCATCTTTTAAAATGGGCTTGCTTATCCTATCTCAAAGAATGGAAGGTGGATGTTGGGTCCAATGACTCATCATGTTATATCAGAATTCACATTAAATTGGGGCTTCACTGTATAACAAGTTCTGGACAATATTCATGCTTGGGCATATAGGTGGCAAGTAACATTTGTACAATACAAGTGCCAGGTCATGACAATATCCAACAAGAGAAAATCCATCTATCATTCCCTGACATTGAATGGCATTACCTTCACTGGACAAGCGTGGCTTCAACAACTCATTGCAGTCCATCTACAACCGTTCATTCCACCACTGACACCATCTGCAGGATACACTGCAGCATCTCACCAGGACTCCTTGGCAGCACCTTCCAAATTCATAATCTCTACCAGTTAGAAGGACAGGTCAGCAAAAGCATGGGGACACCTGCAACCTGGTAATTGCTGTACATGTTATAACCACATTCTGGCTTAGAAATGTATAACTGTCACTGGGTGAGAGTCCTGGAAAACATGGATGTGCGGTTAAAGAAGTCAGCACATCACAACCCTATCAAGGATGCTTGGGGATGGACAATTAAATGATGGCTTAGCTTTTAAAGCCCACATCCCTTGAATGTTTTTAAAAAAAATCAGAATACTCCTTCAATAAATATTAAGATGCTTGTGCAGGTAGTGTTTTAGGGGGACTCCGAGCAAAGTCTGCAGAGCACAACTGTCAAAAGAGTGTGCAAGAGCCAGAATTGAATGAATGCAGAGATTTACAAGGCTGCAAGAAATTAGAGTTAATGGTTTGAGTGATGTGGAGGATACTGTCAAGGGTTGAGACCATGAGGAAAGTTTTTAAATCTGTTATGTGAGAGGGAGTCTGTTTAAGATGGAAACACAAATGTTATTGAGCAAAGCCTAGAGTTCTGATGAGCGCATAGTTTTGCAGATTTAGGAAGAGCATTTAATTAGTCAAATGTAGTGTTGATCTTAGGCAGAAGTAAGATCAAAATGTAACAGTTGGAAATGGGCAGTCTTAGTGATTCCATGAACATGCAGATGAAACAACAAAGTTGCAAATCTTCACCTCTTGTGTAATTTCATAGCTTGGGAATAATGGTCATGAAGTTGGTTCTATGCCTTGAATCAAGGATATGTCTCCAAAACTTTCCCACACTTGGTTGTGTTAAATTTCTGCTCATTCGTCACTAAATTGGAGATAAGTAAGAGAAAATTTGAGAACCTAAATGGTCCTGTGGTGAAGAGAGAGACTAAGTATAGCCAGTACTTTTGGAACCTGGTGGGTATTCAATATATCTCCGCCATTTCCTTCATGGCTCTTGCAATGTTACAAAATAGATGTTTTGTATCAGCTGTCCATCTGATACTCCCTTACTACAAAGCTTCCTCAAATTCTAACTTTTTTTTCTTTTGATTAACATTGAAATTTCACATCCAAAAATATAGAGTACATATGGATATGTTAAAATTCAAAACTACACATTACACTTAAATCATATTTCATCCAGATTTTAATCAAACAGATTATATTGTATTGATATTTTATTTCATTTTTTTTTTAAAGTCTAAACCCACTACCAAAAAAGAAGCTGTTTAGCCAAAAAAATAATTTTTATCAGATAAATGACCTTCATGACAAAGATTATAAAAATACGGTATTTGACGTAATATGGTCCATGCTTTCTGGAGCTGTTGCTCACTCTTTCCCCTCCCCCCCCTCCCCCACTTGCTCTCCCTCTCCTCTGCTTTGAGGAGAGCCTCAATAATCAGACTTCGTTTGACGAGCATGGCCCCACACCCCCCCCCCCCCGAACAAATTGAATGAGGTGTGAGATTTCAGGAAAAATTTGTCTTAGCATATTTACCTTCACTCACCTTGATGGAAACCCTCCAGCCTTGCATGGCCAAGATGCCGAAGCCTCCTCATACACGAGCAACAACAACAACAACATGACCTCCTGCACACAGAGGCTCGGGCTGCTCTCCTCCCCACCAGCACCGTACTAATTCCAATTGACATGTGTCAGGACCTGCAGGCATGCAAGGATGTGAGGGAGAGAAGCCAGAGCCCAGGGAGCAAATAATGGATCGCATGCTTTGAGAGGAGCACTGACCTTGGTGATTAGGTTCCACGCTGAGTCTTTGTTCAAGGAGCACAGCTCCCCAAACAGATTGAATGAGGGGTGGGTGGCAGTAAGCAAGCAGCTTGTTAAGCTCAGCTTGACAGGTCATTTGCTCTCTCCCACCCGCCCCTGCGCCTCATTCAATTTGTTCGGGGGGGGGGGGGGGTCATGCTCCTCAAACAAAGTCTGATTATTGAGGCCCAGTGCTCTCCTCAAAGCACTGAGGGAGGAAGAGAGAGCAATTGGGGGGAGTGAGCGACAGCGGCGGCTCAAGAGCGCATGGACCATTTGAGGGAAGGTGGGTCACAAATCAGCAGGCCCGCTTACTGGACAGTCATAGCACCTCCATGGGCTTCTTGAACCTGTGTGAGTAGTTTGATCGCTTTCCTCCTGTCACCATCTTGCGGAGGAAAGCCTCCACTGCTTTTGTATTTCGGTGCCAAAAATGGTGTGGCACCAAAATGTCATCTCTGTGTATAGGACCTGGGGTGGTTTTGAGGTGATTTTTTTTGGGGGGTGGGGAGATAGAGAAATGGGGGTCCTATATACTGTCAAACACGATAATTTATAAAGGGTCTCCATGGTGTTTGAAAATTTAAATTCAAATCAGAAATTAATTCTAACTTTTTGAGTGTCTTTCATAATTTCCTTTACATTTCTATTATTATGGTTTATTGTCATGTTTTATCTGGTACAGTGAGAAGGATTTTTCTGCAATTAGTCCAGCAAGTCACTGCAGCATGCTTACAAAATGGAAGAGCAAGAGCCCAATTATGGAATATAGTGTCAAAGTGGAAAGAACGATTAGTACATAGCAAGGAGAGTATGAGAGTACTGTTGTGGGGTTCATTCAGGGGCCTGATGGCTGTAGGGAGGAAACTGTCTTCACCCACTGATGTGCAATTTCCTACTAGAACCTTCCCTCTGATGGGAGGAGGGAGAAGAGTGTCTGTTGGGGATGGGATAATTCCTTCAGTATGTTGGCTGCAGGAAGAGTTGGAAGGAAGGCAGATTTGGATTATGTTCTGAGTTGCACTCGTTACCTTTTGCAGCTTTTTCTGGTCTTGGGCAGAACTGCTCCTATCGCTTGTGATGTTCTAGCTTGTGTGCTTTTGATGGACTTGTTGAAGTTGTTTTGGAACACAGATGATGTCCAAAATTTCCTTGGCCTTCTAAGAAAGTCGAGGCATTGGTGTAGATGGTTGAGGTCAGATCATGGGAAGTATTTACTCCCAAGAACTTGAAGCCATCTACTGTCTTCACTTCAGTGCCATTGATGTGAACAGGCATGTGTGCTCTTACTCCTGAAATCTATGATCAGCTGCTCTGTCTTACATTGAAAGTGTTTTCTTTGCACCATGCCACTAGAGTCTCAATCTCCTTCCAGTATTTTGTCTGATTGTTTGATATTCAACCCAAGGCTGTGTTGTCATCAGTGAACTTAAGGATAGAGTTGTAATGGTATTTGGCTGTACAGTTGTGGGTGTAGAGGGAATATAGTAAGAAAATAGGTACACATCCCTGCAGAGCAGCACTGTGGAGTATGATCACTCATTGTGGTCTGTTACATAGGAAGTTTAGGATTCAGCTCCATTTTGTCTTATCTATATGATATTTTCACTTAAAACAACCTTTTAAATAGGCAATGCGGATCCAAGAAGTAAGTGGTATTTACAGATGATATGACAGATGACTTGCTTCTGTGCAAATACTGTAATTACAAAACCTGTTCATGGTGCATTTTTTCCCTTTTAGATACTGTAACAAAAGAGATTGGTTGAAATCAACACTCATCATGTCCATTCCACAGACCAACACTTCAAAAGGGAAAGTAATGCTTAAGGAGTATAATGGACGTAGGATCGAAGTTGAGTATATTTTTAAATGGATAAACACCCATGTGGCATCTCGGATTAAAACGATCAGAAGTCCCGGTCAGCTAAAGGAAGAGTGGAAGAAAAGTGATCAATATCCTGTAAAGATGTATTTGTTTGCAAGCCTGGACCAGCCACCTGCATTCTATTCTGTTCTCAGTGTAAAATTTACAGGACGTGTGGAATTCATTTTTGTTGATGTCCAGAACTGGAACAGTGACAGCTACATGAAGGAAATTGGTGTTAATCAGTACCCAGCATATATTGTGAAAACACCTGAAGGTATCTATAAATATGGGAACACTACAGGGGAATTCATATCACATCATGCAATGGATGTATTTCTTCGATCGTTGCAGCCTGAAGTCAATGATCTCTTTGTCCTGAGTCTAGTTTTGGTTAATTTGATGGCATGGATGGACTTGTTTATAACGCAAGGTGCTACAATAAAACGATTTGTCGTTCTTATAAGTACACTAGGAACTTATAACTCCTTATTAATAATGTCTTGGCTACCAATAATTGGATTTTTGCAGTTACCATATTTGGAAAGCTTTTATGAATATAGCTTAAAATTTTTGAGATATGCAAACACAACCACCTTGGCTTCTTGGGTTCGAGCTGATTGGACCTTCTACTCCTCTCATCCTGCTCTGTTTCTCAGCACATACCTGGGTCATGGCTTGCTAATAGATTACTTTGAGAGAAAACGAAGGCGTAATAATAATGAGGATGAAGTAAATGTGAATAATCTTGAATGGCTGTCAAGCCTGTGGGACTGGTATACAAGCTTCTTGTTTCATCCAATGGCTTCATTTCATCACTACCCTTACAATTTGGATTGGGAGGAAGATCCTGATTTGTTGCTAGAGAGACTTGCATTCCCAGATTTGTGGTTGCATCCACTGATCCCAACAGATTACATAAAGAACCTACTAACATGGCGATTTAAAAGTATTGCAGGGCATTCTGAAGATGAAATAAGTGAAAGCTGGCATGACACGGAGAGTGATTCTGAAAGTGAAAGCCATGATGTGCGCAATAAATCAGGGTTAAGTGGTCGTGAAGAACCAAGCGGACTCCAGACACCAGTTGAAGGAAAGGTGCAAATAAATGAAGAAACCCATAGCAGAGCGTTTCATTCTGGCAATGTTTGTCAAAGCACGGCAACATTACACAGAAGCATTAACGTCACTGAAGTTGACGAGCCAGACTGGTCGGCTTGGCCCAGTGACATGCTGCATTGTTCGGAATGTGTGGTGTGCCTGGAGAATTTCCGAAACGGCTGCTTAATAATGGGACTACCCTGTGGTCATGTGTTCCATCAGCAATGTATTGTGGTCTGGTTGGCAGGAGGACGACACTGCTGCCCTGTGTGCAGATGGGCTTCCTATAAAAAGAAGCATTGTTTTGTCAGATAAGAACAATGTTTTCAGATGATATTTCAAGCTCTTAAATATCTAATACCTAATATGCATTGTGATGTTTGTTGTTCATGTTTGTGCTTTTATGTGGTTTAAATTTGGTTTTTGTGTAGAATTTCTGTTGAGCTGATCCACAGTATAACCACACTACATTTACAAATGAATACAATACTAATCTGGTTTATTTGTGAAAGCTTTACAACAATAGAACAAAAAATCTCGTTGATTCTCTTTTGATATGTTCAACCATCAATATGTCATAAACCGGAGACTGAGAAAAGCCTCCTGATGTGTAATTTTGTTAGAAAAATAATTAAATGAATTTATAATCAAAAGAATTTCCAATTTTGGGCACCATTTCTTTACCAGGACCTAGGAACAGCTCATGACTATTTTGAAATGCAAATCTTATTGTAAATGGGGTCAATAAAAAAAAAGTGTACACCATTAACTTTGTAGCATCTTTTTGCAGAGATTTTAAAGAAATGACTATATTTGAAAATGGAATAAAAGCATGGTTCTAAAAAAAAAACACACTTTAATTCCAAAATTATTGGATAGTTTATTAACTGAATGTATCATAAATAGATAATTTATCAAGTTTCATCTATACATTCAGAATATGGACTTCTCTAACCTTCCACATCCTTGCTGGCCTCCACTCTAACCCATGCCTGGTCTTTACCATCCCTGCTGACCTTTTCCCTCGCAGTAGATGCCTGGCCTTTGTCCCCCTTCTCAATGAGTTCTGTACACACAATGACATCAAATCCTTCTGTCTTCTCCATGCCTTTTTCTTCCACTAGGATTCTCCACCATCTTCCACTGCAGATCCCTTCTCCCACCTTAAACCTTCCTCCTCTTGAACACCATGTTCTGGCCTTCTGCCTGCTATGACTCTTTATATTTACAACTGCCACCAAGACCAACCATCTCAACTTTGTTCCCCTCATTCAAATCCCACCCCTCTGCCCTGCACTCTCTCCTCACCAATCCCAACCTCACTCACTATCAAACCTGCAGATAAGGGTAATGCTGTTGTGGTCTGGCACACCAAACTATACCTTGCTGAAGCCAGGTGACCATTCTCAGATACTTCCTCTTATCCCTTGAACAGGACCCCACCCACAAACATCAAGCATGATCTCTGACCTAGTTATTTCCCTTCTGTGGCCTCCAACCTTACTGTTTCTCTACCCTGCATTGCCTGCTTCTACTGGTTCCCAAGATCCACAACCTAATTCAACTGGTAGGCCCATAGTTTCCACATGCTCCTGCCTCACTTAACAGTATCTGCTTAACTTGACTCTGTTTAGTCCCCTCTCTACCAACATTCACAAAATTTTGCATATCACCCATCACATCATCAACTTTCAGATCCCTGAATTCGATTGCCTTATCTTCACCATGGACAACCAATTGGTATACTTCCATCTCCCATACCGATGATCTCAAAATCCTTTCTTTCTTCCTTGACAACTGACACAATTGGTCCCCTCCACCACCACTCTCCTCTGGCTGGCAGAACATATATTCACCCTCAGTAACTTCTTTGACTCGTCTTTCTCCAAGTCAAAGGGATAGCTCTGGGTACCTGCATGGGTCCCATGCCTGCCTTTTAATTGGCTGTGTGGAGCGATCCATGCTATAAGCCTACACAAGCCGGGATCCTCAACTCTTCCTCTGCTTCATTGACAGCTACATTGGTGCTGCCTCATGCACCCATGATGAACTTTTGGTGCAAACTTCCACCCTGAACTTAAATTCACTTGGTCCAGTTCTTGCAACACTCTTCCCCCATTTCACTCTTTGTCACCATCTTGGGAGACAAACTACAGACATTTTCTACCAACTCCCACAGTCACCTGGGCTACATCTCTTTACACCCTATCTCCTGGAAGGATTCTATTGTAATTTCTCAGTTTCCATTTCCTCTGCACCCAGGGCAAGGTCTGCCATGTGAGTCCATCTGAGAGATTCTCCTTTGAAAAACGTGGCTTCCCCTCTACTATCAACAAATTGGACCTCACCTGCATATCCTCCATTATCTACACCTCTGTTCTGTCCCACTCTGCCTCCAACCAAATCAAAGACCGGATTCCCCTTGTCCTCACCTACAATCCCACCAGCCTCTGCAGTCAATGTATCATCAATTAAATCAAAGACCGGATTCCCCTTGTCCTCACCTACAATCCCACCAGCCTCTGCAGTCAATGTATCATCCTCTCTAACTTTGGCCAGCAGCAAATCTTCCCCTCTGCCCCTTCTCCAGGGACTGTTCCCTCCATGACTCCCTTGTCCACTCATCACTTCCCACCAATCTCCCCTTGGCACCTTGCCTGTGGTTGCAGGTAATGCTACACCTATGCCCACACCTCCTTGCACCACCATTCAGGGCCCCCAAACAGTCTTTCCAACACTTCACTTGTGAATCTGCAGGGGTCATCTCCTGCATCTGGTGGTCCTCTATATTTGAGACCTCACAGCCTGAGGAATCACTTTGTTGAGCATCTTCACCTTTCTGCTGCAATAATGGGATCTCCCAGTGGCAACCTATTTCAATTCCCCTGCCGATGTGTCTTGTCTGTGGTCGCCTGCACTGCCAAACTCAGATCTTCTGCAAATTGGAGGAACCACACCTTGTATTCCATCTGGGCACCCTCCAACCAGATGGTATTAACATTAACTTCTCTGGTTTCCATTAGCCCCCACCCCCCCTACCCCATGTACCTCTATCCCTATTGCCATGGTTCCTTTCCTTTTATCCTCTCACCTTGTTTCGCTTTCTGTAGCCCTCTATACTGGTGAAAGTTAGAGGCATAATGTAGATAGCACTAAGATTAAAAAGACTTTTCTGGTTGGTTAGCAGTTGTGCTCTCTGTAGAAAAAGCCAAGATGTATTTTTATACACTGTGTGCGGAGATATATATGCATATATTTTGATATCCTTTTTTGAATATTTATAAATTTCAAACCACAGTAATAGTTACATGACATTAAATTCCAGAAATTATTTCAAAAAATTATACGTATATATAATCCCACCTTCCCTTCTTTCTTCCCCCCCCCCCCCCACCCCAAGCCCCTAGAATAAAGAAAAGAAAAAATAACTGGAGAATGCCAAGAAAAGAAAATATTTATACTATAAAATGTATTGGCTCTCTTCAGAGAGCCTATTAAACGTGAAAACCAAAATTTTGTAAATATTAGCACAATATTTTCCATAGAATATGATATTTATCTCGCAGATTAGAAGTAATCTTCTCTAATGGTATACAATTGCGAAGTCCTGCATGCCATCTTTCCATACCCAAGTCTATTTCTGACTTCCATGATATTGCGATACATTTCCTAGCAACTGCTAAAGCAATTAACACAAATTCAGTTTCATAGATTTTTAATTTTGGCCTTCTCGCCTTAATATTACTCAATAAAAATAACATCAGATCCTGTGGGAATTTGACTCCCGTGATTCGTTCCAAAAACTTCCCGAAGAAGTGGTGCTGGGGTCACTTGAACTCTTGCTGCCATCGCTCTCATCACCCGTGGATGAGGAGAAAATCCAGTCCAAGGCTCTGACATCGAGGTAGGTCCAATTCTTTCAAATCTTGTGACTTATTTTAGAACAAGTTTTCTAGTTGTTGGAAGCTTTCCTTTTCTCGCAGCCACAGTTAAAACTGTGCAGGGAAGATTTACAATAACTTTTAACAATTTTTTAAAAACTTTTTGTTCTGTTATTAATTAATTCTCCCAGGGGAGGCACTTTCCTACATCCTTCGCTCACACCATGACACCACCCCTTCCATATTCTTCTTCGTGGAATGATCCATTATCCCATGCACCCTGTAGTGACACATCAACCAAGTAGAGCGTGAGATTGAAGTGAAACTTTAATCAACCAAGAAACTTAACACAGCCTTGCCTCTAGCCGGGAAGGTCAGAAGTATTCAATGGGTGATTGTCTCACCTTTATATAATGGCAGGTATCCATATCATCACACACCCAATGAGGAAGCACCTTATTGGCTAGGTAGCTGTCCAGTGAAATACAATGGTATCTCCCACCATCAGAAGGAACCCCTGGTGCTATGGTCTACGCCAACCAAGCATTTTGACTTAGAACTGGGTAACTGCTGCTTCCCGTGTTTGTCTTATGCTAAAGCAAAGCTGGAGTAGCCCCTCCAGAGCGCAAGCCAGGGCAAAGTTGATATGGAAATCCGTCTGTTTCTCATGCAGTGGAACCCCCTTCTTCATGTTAATAACAGGTCTAAAGGAATGACAAAAGTCAATACAGTTTGGTGCCAGCAGTATTGCAGGAGTTGCCATGCCAGTGCTGGGTACAGTACTCAGCTGCCTTTGGGACTCTGACTCCAGATTTTTCCTTGGGGTTTACTCCCAAAGCTTTTCCCATAAGTGGGTATAGCCACAAGTTTTCTTTCTCCTGGATGAGTTACCATCTGTGGTTAACAAGTCCTATCTGCCCAGAGCAACTGATTTCAAGGTGCCAGTGACGCCTTTGCCCCTTCTCCTGTCAGTGAGAACAGCTCCACTGGGCATAAGAACTATGCCACTCATGAAGGCCAGGAGTTGGACTTGGTTGTCAGAGGTTGTTTGAGGTGCACGCCATGAAGAGCATTTGTGTATCAGTGGAAGGCTGATACCACTGCCACCCTTTGGCTATGACAACCTTTAGAACCAACTGTGGCAGAGCCTGCCATTCTAGGATCAGCCTCCATAGCTACATGGTTGATCACAGCTGACGATGGCCAAGAGAAGAGAGTGAGAGTGTGTGTGTGTGTAATCACGACTTGGCTTCATGAACGAAGATTTAGGAAGGGGGCTGTCTACATCTGCTGCAGGTTCTCTGGTGGCTGACGAGGCCAATGCGGGTCAGTCATGCCCGGCCGCAGCTGCTGCAAGGGAAATTCTGCTCTGGGTTTGGTATTGTGGTATCAGGGTTCTTCCTCCATCTCCTTTTGTCCTCAAGATTGTCCCTGCATGGGTTCTCG